>NC_090024.1:123828916-124428916 GCF_037176765.1 Anolis sagrei | reverse complement strand
GCATTGCAGCGCACCCAAATACCTGGGAGTCACTCTGGACCGTGCTCTTACGTACAAGAAGCACTGCCTGAACATCAAGCAAAAAGTGGGTGCTAGAAACAATATCATACGAAAGCTGATGGGCACAACTTGGGGATCACAACCAGATACAGTGAAGACATCTGCCCTTGCGCTGTGCTACTCTGCTGCCGAGTACGCATGTCCAGTGTGGAACACATCTCACCGCACTAAAACAGTGGATGTGGCTCTTAATGAGACATACCGCATTATCACGGGGTGTATGTGCCCTACACCACTGGAGAAATTACACTGCTTAGCCGGTATTGCACCACCTGACATTCGCCGGGAAGTAGCAGCCAATAGTAAAAGGACCAAGGCAGAAACATCTCCAGCTCATCCCCTGTTTGGGTATCAGCCAGCACATCAACGACTTAAATCTAGAAATAGTTTTTTAAGATCTACAGAGACACTCGCTGGAACACCTCAGCAAGCGAGAGTCCAAAAGTGGCAGGCTCAAACCCAGAACCTCAACCAATGGCTGATACCAAATGAGAGACTCCTCCCTGGGCACACAGAGGACTGGGCGACTTGGAAGGCGCTGAACAGACTGCGCTCTTACACCACGAGATGCAGATCAGAAATGGGGCTACAAAGTGGAATCCTCGACATGCAAATGTGGAGAGGAGCAAACTACAGACCACCTGCTGCAATGCAACCTGAGCCCTGCCACATGCACAATGGAGGACCTTCTTGCGGCAACACCGGGGGCACCCCAAGTGGCCAGCTACTGGTCAAAGGACATTTAGTCAACTACCAAACTCACAAATTTTGTATTTTGTCTGTTTGTTTGCTTTGTTCTGTTAGAAATGTAATATAATTGACTGGCTGCTCTGACACGACAAATAAAGAAGAAAAACATATGAACCAATATGCATTTAAGGCATTAATTTAAACTCCAGGTTAGTTTGTATGGTGAACGTTAGAAAGCACCCAGGTCATCCCACATTATCAGTATTATTGAACCCTGTAATTTCCTCCTTTGGTTTCCATTTCTATTCCTATTGTAGTAAAGAGACATTCATAATAGTGTTCTTTAAACTGTCCAGGGTCAGAGAGAGACATGTGAGTATTTGCAGTTGACTTGTATCTTTTGAATAGTTCCTAGTCATCTGCCAATTCTCTCTAGAATTTGCTTCCCTTTGAGAGAGATTAGGATGAGAAGCAACCTAAATTGAATATATTTGTGGAATGCAACAAGTACATAGCCTTGTCATTAACAATTTTTCGGTTGCTATTGGTGACTATAAGTTGTCCACAGGTGGTGGCTTTTAGTTCATGGTTTGCAGCATGTTCCTCAGTATACTCCTAGGCATTAGGAGAAAAATTCATTCTCTGCAAGTTGGTAATTGGTAGATCACACACATCCCTCCCTAGGAATCAGTGATCCTTACAGACTCACCAGGCCTAATGGGAAATAACTGTTCTGGTTGTGTGCAATTTATTTTTTCTATGTTTAAATGGTTCTCCACCAGGTGCTAACGGTATTAGTAAAGGTACTTCAGTTCCATTAATATGAAGAAAAATATTCTAGTATTCACAGAATAAACATGGATCAGTATGCTTCTCCACCTTAAGAATGAAGCTATTGTTCAGGGGAGCATGGTCTGTCATTTCAAGAAGGATTTTTAAATGAACTTGGATAACAATGTTTAACCCCAGCCACTCCCACCCAAACTGAGATTCAAAGGAATTGATGGCATCAATTCAATAATTCAGTACAAGTACTGTATAATTTGTGAAAGTGACCACCACCACCCACATGCATTTCTGTGCAAATTGACTGAGAACAGCCTTTAAAACATATTGTCAGAGTGTTTCCCAGAAAGGAGCTTGGGGCATATGTTGCAGATTGCTGTGCAAGGTTCTTAGGCCCAGATTTGCTTAATAGTTCTGGTCTCATTGATTTATAGATGTCTCCAAGAAGCAATTGAAGGTCTTTTAAATCAAATTTATTTATTTATTTCATATATTTAATATATTTATAACCAGAAGCGACCCTAGGTAATTTTAAACAGTAAGCCATCAGTATTTGCCCCCCCCCCCCCCAACCAATCACTGATATATATTTTCTAGGGCTGGTCAATTCGTTTCGTTAATTCGTAATTCGTTAAAAAATTCGTTAATTTTTGAATTACGAAACGATTACAAAACTTTTTTTTTAACCTGGAAGTGTTTTTAAATATCGAAACGGCAGGCGCCAAAAAATTTTGTATTTCCGTCCATTTCGGAAATACGTAAGATGGCCGCCTGCCGATGCTTGCTGGGAGCTCTCCTCTCTCGGCGCCGGCTGAGCAAGCGAGCGAGCGGCGAGCGAGAGAGGCGAGCGAGGCATTCTCTCCTGACGTTTTGCCTGCATCTATGGCAAGCATCCTCAGAGGTAGTGAGGTCTGTTGGAAGTAGGAAAAAGGGTTTATATTTATGTGGAATAATGACCAGGATGGGACAAAGGACTCTTGTCTGCTGGAGCGAGGTGTGAATGTTTCAACTGACCACCTTGATTAGCATTTGATGGCTTGGCAGTGCCTGGAGCAATCTTTTGTTGAGAGGTGATTAGATGTCCCTGATTGGGTTGTTGTAGGTTTTTTCAGGCTATATGGCCATGGCCTAGAGGCATTTTCTCCTGACTTTTCGCCTGCATCTATGGCGAGCGAGAGGGGCGAGCGAGCGGTGAGCGAGCGGCGAGCGAGAGGGCCCGCCAGAGTGAGTGCCTGCCTTCCCTCCTTAATAATAATTTTAATTTCTCCTCCCTATTCTACTAAATTAATAATTAAATTTAAAAAATATTTAAAAATATTGGAAAAAAAGGGCGCCATCTTTACAAAATGTTTTGTAAATATTTACGAAATTTCGTAAATACCGAACCTTTTTTTTTGGAAAATTTTGTAATTATTTTAAATATCGAAACAAAAAAAAACCCCAATTACAAATCGATTTTAGAAACAAATTTTTGCGTTGTTACCCAGGCCTAATATTTTCTGTTCTTCGAGGGAGTTTTGTGTGCCATATTTGGTTCAATTCCATCACTGGTGGAGTTCAGAATGCTCTTTGATTGTAGGTGAACTATACATCCCAGTAACTACAACTTGCATATGTCAAGGTTTATTTCCCCCCAAGAGCGCCTCAAGAGCGCCCCTGGGCAAAATCAACTATACTGCAAATGCTTACTTTGCGTAATGGGTTGAGCCGCCCCTGTTTATAACTCACCCTTCTCAGCCCTGAGGGGTGACTCAGGGTGGCCTCACAACAAGCACCGTACGATGCTATCACCATCATAAACAATCAACAAATACATTAAAACAATTCATTAAAACAATCGATTAAACACGCCAGTTAAAAACCAAATCCAAGTCTGGGGTAGTACAGTGTCACAAGTTGCCTGAGTCTTTTTTCCATTTGCCACTATTCACTAGTCGAACGCCTGGTCCCAAAACCAAGTCTTCAGTTTTATTCTAAAAGACAGGAGGGAGGTGGCCTGTCTGATGTTCTGGGGAGAGAGTTCCACAGACTGGGGGCCACTGCCAAGAAGGACCTGTTTCTCGTCCCCACCAATCGCGTTTGCGATGGTGGTGGGATGAAGCAGGGCCTCTCCTGATGATCTTAAACTCCATGATGGGTTGGTAACAGAAGATATGTTTAGACAGGTAGTCTGGGCCAGAACCGTTTAGGGCTTTAAAGGTTAAAACCAGCACTTTGAATTCTGCTCGGAAGCTGATTGGCAGCCAGTGGAGCTGGCGTAACAGAAGAGTTGTGTGCTCCCTGTACGCTGCTCCGGTGAGCAACCTGGCTACCGACAGCTGGACTAGTTGAAACTTCTGGGCAGTCTTCAAAGGCAGCACCATGTAGAGTGCATTGCAGTAGTCTATTTGGGATGTAACAAGAGCATGGACCACCGTAGCCAGACTTCCCAAAGTGTTCAATGACAGGCCGATCTTCTCGTATGCTTCTGCATATGACGCAATAAGCAAGCATGCAAAGAATGAGGAAGTACTCCATCAGTGTCACAAACGGACGTGAAGTGACAGCTCCCCTGGTGGCCAGAATACCGTCATGAAAAAGCTGGAATGTTAAATAGCCTCTGTTTGTCTGTCTATATATGTTGTGTGTCTATGGCATTGAATGTTTGCCATGTCTATGTACATTGTAATCCACCCTGAGTCCCCTGTGGGGTGAGAAGGACAGAATATAAATACTGTAAATAAATAAATAAATAAATAAATAACTTGCTAATTACAAAGTAAAAGCACAGAGACTAATATGGTAGGAAAGCGGTCCCAAATCTATATTTTGTCATGGGTGTGTGTGTGTGTGTGTGTGAGAGAGAGAGCACTGAAAAAATGTTCTCAAAATACTATGTCCTTCTTGAGTACTGAGGACCTTATCACATTGGGATATAATCCATTTATGTCAGTATGCATCCCATATTTTTAAAGAACTGGATGCATACTATATTGAGACGGGATGCATACTCTCTAATTATATAATTTTTGATGCTTGTGGGTAAACAGTATTTCTTGCTGTTTCTTTGTCAGTGTTGATGTGGAGATTGTCTGGTTTGCCTACTCTGGAACATGCAACATATAATTGTCCTTCTCTAGGGGTCCCTTTCAAATCTATGATACTATATCTCTATGGCTGGATGGTTCTTCATCAGGAGGGCTTTGATCACATTTTCTTGCCCTGGTGAAGGCAGTTGGACTGGGTGGCCTTAAGTATTTTCTGTTGGTCATGGGAGTTCTGTGTGGAAAGTTTGCCTCAATTCTGTCATTGGTGTGGTTCAGAATGCTCTTTGATTGTAGGTGAACTATAAATCCCAGTAACTACAACCCCCAAATGTCAAGATCTATTTCCCCCAAGCTCCATCTGTGTTCATATTTGGACATATGGAATATTCATGCCAAGTTTGGTCCAGATCCATCATTGTTTGAGTGCACAGTGCTCTCTGGATGTAGGTGAACTACAACTCTCAAACTCAAGGTCAATGTCACCAAGCCCTGCTAATGTTTTCTGTTGGTCATGGGAGTCCTGTGTGCCATGTTTGGTTCTATTTCATCATTGGTGGAGTTCCGAATGCTCTTTGATTGTAGGTGTACTATAAATCCCAGTAACTACAACTCCCAAATGACAAAATCAATTTTTTAAAGTGATGGTCACTCCTTGGGTTAGTAGGCGTCTTGTGGCCAAATTTTTGTCAATTCACCCAGTAGTTTTTGAGTTATGTTAATCCCACAAACAAACATTACATTTTTATTTATATAGATGTTCACTCATTGGCCCAGTAGGTGTATTGTGCCGTCGTGCCTGGGGCTACTATTCTCAATAAAGGAGGGGTGGATGTGGCATCTTTCCCCCAGGGAATTGTTTCTTGCCCTCCTATAGGAAACTGGAACTCCCCAAAACCCAAAACTCTGTAAATAGCTCAAAGTAAGTTTTATTTATCACAAAATCATTTCTTCAAAGCAATGAACTGGAAAACTTTAGAGGGGTGAAGGAAAACATACATTACAGTCTCAATTAGCCCTGGGTCCAAGCTGAGAAGCCTCACCAAGTTTCCTCTTTTCTCAATGGCTGTGAATGCCAAAGCAAACCACAACCCCAGTTCGGATGGCCTATGTTTTGAAGGCTCAGGATCTTCCTCTGGTGCCAAAAGAACCGGCTTGAAGGCGCTTGGGATCTCCTCAATGTTATCCAGGACGATCTGGACATAAAGCATGAGTCCCAAGGGTAAAAAACCTCAGAACTGGTGCTAAGAGGTAACTTAAATCAGGGCCCTTTAGAATCAAGTCTTTTACTCATGTCCATGTGGTATGAACTTTGATGGCAGAATGAAAAGAAAAAAGGAAGCTCTCCCCTCCTGCAGGAAGAGGTGGAGCCAAACAGTACTGATTGACAGCTACAAGCAACCAATCCATACAACTATACATAAGTAGGGTAAAAAGGGGCAGGATTAAGCATGAAACAACAGTTTAAATCTTACAACTAACTGTTCTACACATAGGTCGTGCCATTCACGTCATAGAATCATAGAATCATAGAATCAAAGAGTTGGAAGAGACCTCATGGGCCATCCAGTCCAACCCCCTGTCAAGAAGCAGGAATATTGCATTCAAATCACCCCTGACAGATGGCCATCCAGCCTCTGTTTAAAAGCTTCCAAAGAAGGAGCCTCCACCACACTCCGGGGCAGAGAGTTCCACTGCTGAACGGCTCTCACAGTCAGGAAGTTCTTCCTCATGTTCAGATGGAATCTCCTCTCTTGTAGTTTGAAGCCATTGTTCCACGTCCTAGTCTCCATGGAAGCAGAAAACAAGCTTGCTCCCTCCTCCCTGTGGCTTCCTCTCACATATTTATACATGGCTATCATATCCCCTCTCAACCTTCTCTTCTTCAGGCTAAACATGCCCAGCTTCTTAAGCTGCTCCTCATAGGGCTTTTTCTCCAGACCTTTTATCATTTTAGTCGTCCTCCTCTGGACACATTCCAGCTTGTCAATATCTCTCTTGAATTGTGGTGCCCAGAATTGGACACAATATTCCAGATGTGGTATAACCAAAACAGAATAGAGGGGTAGCATTACTTCCCTAGGTCTGGACACTATGCTCCTATTGATCCCATTGGCTTTTTTTTTGCCGCCACATCACATTGTTGGCTCGTTTAACTTGTCTTCACATGTATTGTGTCCAGATTTGGTGTCAATTCCCCCAGTGGTTTTTGAGTTATGTTAATCCCATAAACGAACATTACATTTTCATTTATATAGATGTATATCCCACTCTCTCTCACCCCAAGGGGGACTCAGATTGGCTTACAACATGGCAATATTCAATGCCACATACACAAGGTTCTGAGAATTGGATAAAGGAAAAAAGGCACAATTAACAGGCAAAATGATGTTATAGGACCCCTTTCTTTTCAGAAGTTTAGTAAACCTGAACTCCTTAAATCAGTTGGCACAGATTTTCATGGCAATTAAAACAGCAGATTTTGTTACACAGAGAGAGCAGCAAAGCACAGATGGCTAGCTGGTGGGGGGTGGTGGTGGTGGTTCTATGCAAAGAACAAGAAAAGGAAAGAACAAAAGGAGTGGAACTGACCCTAATGTGTCTTACAGAGACATAAAGTATTTTCATTGATGAACATGCATACGCGTTGGAAATTGGCAAGTCGGTTGATGCCATCCTATCACTGCATGTGCTGACAAGGAAGGCCAGCACAAACAAAATTGAGCCAGTCACCCATTTGGCTGGTGAATCAGAAATGCGTGTTAATTTTGGTAGTGTCACAATCCAAGCTCATCTTGTTGAACATTCGTGTTCCAGAGACTGGTTGATATGAAAATCCTAAATTAAGTCTTCCCATGTGTAGAAGTCTCTGTTCTGGAAGGTTTCACAGCAGTTCTTGTACAGCCCTTTGCTTAAGAACCAGTTCCACTACTGTGTACCTTCTACAGCATCATCTGGCATTATTTATTTATTATTTATTTACAGTATTTATATTCCACCCTTCTCACCACGCAGGGGACTCAGGACGGATTACAAAGTATATATACATCTTCACTTCACTTCATTTCACTTTATTTCTTAATTAGTCGCACTCCACCAAGGTGCTCCGAGCGACTTACAATCTAAAATAGCATTTACACAACATAAAAACATTCAACAGTGACTATTTGGCAAATTAGATCTGATTACTTAAATGCACAACCAAACAGCCAAGTCTTGAGTGGCTTTACAAAAGGTTGCAACTCCGACATTGCTCTAATGTATGGATTTCAGTAAGGCCTTCGACAAGGTCCCCCATGATCTTCTGACAAACAAACTAGTCCAATGTGGGCTAGGCAAAACTATGGTGAGGTGGATCAGTAATTGGTTAAATGGACAAACCCAGAGGGTGCTCACTAATGCTTCTGGAAAGAAGTGACGAGTGGAGTGCCACAAGCAGGTTTCCGTCATGGGCCTGGTCCTGTTCAACATCTTTATTAATGACTTAGATGAAGGGCTAGAAGGCATGATCATCAAGTTTGCAGACGACATCAAATTGGGAGGGATAGCCAATACTCCAGAGGACAGGAGCAGAATTCAAAACGATCTTGACAGATTAGAGAGATGGGCCAAAACTAACAAAAAATGAAGTTCAACAGTGACAAATGCAAGATACTCCACTTTGGCAGGAAAAACAAAATGCAAAGATACAAAATGGGGGATGCCTCGCTCGAGAGCAGTACGTGTGAAAAATATCTTGGAGTCCTCGTGGACAACAAGTTAAACATGAGCCAACAATGTGATGTGGCGGCAAAAAAAGCCAATGGGTTTTGGCCTGTATCAATAGGAGCCTAGTGTCTAGATCTAAGGAAGTCATGCTACCCCTCTATTCCGCCTTGGTTAGACCACACCTGGAATATTGTGTCCAATTCTGGGCACCACAATTGAAGAGAGATATTGACAAGCTGGAATGTGTCCAGAGGAGGGCGACTAAAATGATCAAGGGTCTGGAGAACAAGCCCTATGAGGAGCGGCTTAAGGAGCTGGGCATGTTTAGCCTGAAGAAGAGAAGGCTGAGAGGAGATATGATAGCCATGTATAAATATGTGAGAGGAAGCCACAGGGAGGAGGGAGCAAGCTTGTTTTCTGCTTTCCTGGGGACTAGGACGCGAAACAATGGCTACAAACTACAAGAAAGGAGATTCCATCTGAACATGAGGAAGAACTTCCTGACTGTGAGAGCCGTTCAGCAGTGGAACTCTCTGCCCCAGAGTATGGTGGAGGCTCCTTCTTTGGAAGCTTTTAAGCAGAGGCTGGATGGCCATTTGTTAGGGGTGATTTGAATGCAATATTCCTGCTTCTTGGCAGGGGGTTGGACTGGATGGCCCATGAGGTCTCTTCCAACACTTTGATTCTATGATTCTATGGAGGCAAAGAGTTCCACAGAATCGGAGCATAGGTCGAAAAAGCTCTACGCCTTGTAGCTTCCAGGTGTAGGGCCCGGTATGTATAGGAGATTTTCCTGGGTGGATCGAGGTGACCAGACCACTGATGGAGAAAAGGAATGTAAAGGTCCTTGGCCATTTTGAGCTCTAAATGTCAGGATCACTATATTGTAAGAGATCCAATGTTCTATTGGTAGCCAATGCAGTTATTGCAGAATCGGTGTAATATGGGATCTTATAATTGATCCCGCTAGCAGCCTGGCCGCTGCATTTTGGACCATCCGAATCTTCTGGGTTGTTGACTTCGGAAGGCCGGCATATAAGGCATTGCAATAGTCCAACCTCGTGGTGACTGTTGCATGAATTACCATTGCCAATGCTTCTACCGAAAGGTAAGATGCCAATTTCCTTGTCTGATGAAGATGAAAAAAGGCCTGCTTACTTATGGCAGTGATCTGGGCCTCCTTCGTCAGCGATGAGTCCAACACAACCCCAAGGCTTTTAACAGTGGCAGATGGAACCAGAGCTTCCCCATTGAAATCAGGCAGAGACTGGATTAATTCTGGCGGCTGGCCGGACCAGAGTATCTCAGTTTTTGCAGGATTCACTTTTAGTCTGCTCGCTCTCAGCCAACTCATCACTGCTTCCAAACACAGCCTAAAGTTCTCAGGAATCGCGGTTGTCCCAGGTTCGAGACACAAGAGTAGCTGGGTATCATCTGCATACTGGTAGCACTCTATGCCAAAGCTCCGCACCAGTCCAGCAAGTGGTTGGACGTAGATGTTAAATAACAGGGGCGAGAGGATAGCACCCTGGGGAACTCCACAGCAAAGGCAGGAGCAAACATTCAATGCCATTGATACACAACATATATAGACAGACACACAGAGGCTATTTAACATTCCAGCTTTTTCATGAGGGTATTCTGGCCACCAGGGGAGCTGTCACTTCACCGTCCATTTGTTTTTGTTTTTGTTTTTGTTTTGTTTTTGTCGTGTCAGGAGCATCCTGTTGTGAGAGAATTGGCCGTCTACAAGGACGTTGCCCAGGGGACGCCCGGATTATTTTTGATGTTTTATCATCCTTTTGGGAGGCTTCTCTCATGTCCCCGCATGAGGAGCTGGAGCTGATAGAGGGAGCTCATCTGCCTCTCCCTGGATTCGAACCTGCGACCTGTCGGTCTTCAGTCCTGCCGGCACAGGGGTTTAACCCACTGCACCACTGGGGGCTTCGCCGTCCATTTGTGACACTGATGGAGTACTTCCTCATTCTTTGCATGCTTGCTGGAGATTTTTTTTATGATGTTGTAAATTAGTTAGTAAATTAGCACCCCCCCCCCCTAAATTTCCTACTTGACAGATGCAACTATCTTTCAGGCTGCAAAGGTCGACAGCAAACTACACAAATTGGTCGGAAACTCACTCTGACCTAGGCTGGCTTCAAACTCATGACCTTGAAGCCTCCTTAATACCCCTGAGTCCCAGCCAGCTGCACCACAGTCCCAGTGCTGTATTTAATGTACTGTAGTGTATAGATGGAGTGTATAGATGGAGCCCCCGGTGGCGCAGTGGGTTAAAGCACTGAGCTGCTGAGCTTGTTGATCGAAAGGTCGCAGGTTCGATTCCGGGGAGCGGCGTGAGCTTCCGCTGTCAGCCCTAGCTTCTGCCAACCTAGCAGTTCGAAAACATGCAAATGTGAGTAGATCAATAGGTACCACTCCGGCGGGAAGGTAACGGCGCTCCATGCAGTCATGCCGGCCACATGACCTTGGAGGTGTCTACGGACAGCTCTGGCTCTTCGGCTTAGAAATGGAGATGAGCACCACACCCCAGAGTCAGACATGACTGGACTTAATGTCAGGGGAATACCTTTACCTTTACCTTAGTATATATATATAAATACAATGTAGTGTATTTAATCCAGTGTATTAGCTATACTAGCCGAAATGAGCTCAGTTTTGGATTTGCTGTGCTCATGAGTCCTGGATTTTAACTATAATGGGAAGGTCTGGTCTGTAATAATCTTTCTGTTGCATTATTAAGAACCTTGTTTATCTAAAGTCAAGGAAAGCTTGAGAACTTCTTTGCAAAGAAGAGGGAGAAACAAGAAGTCAGCTCATTTTGTTAAATGTGTGTTTGGTACACTCTCTTTCTCCCTCTGTCAGGAGATAAACATTGGCAGCAGGCCTGGAACCTGTGGGATACTAGGCAGGAATTCAACCTTTTGCTGCCACCAAGCTTTGGCCAAAGAAGGGAATGCTACCACAGGGAATCCAGCCAGATTCGCTGGCAAACCTTTTAGTAGCAACTAGCTGTCCCCTGCCATGCTTTGCTGTGGCCCAGTCTGGTGATCTAGAAAATAAAGTAATGAGAAAGTGTTGGTTTCTAATATATGTAATTCCTTTATGCTTATGAGTAAACAGTATTTCTTGTTGTTTCTTTGTCAGTGTTGATGTGGAGAGTGTCTGGTTTGCCTACTCTGGAATATGCAACATATCATAGTCCTTCTTTAAGGGTCTCTTTCAAATCTATGATACTATATCTGTGCCTGTGTGTGAGAATCATATCTATCTATCTATATTTATGACTGGATGGCTCTTTGTCAGGAGGGCTCTGATTACATTTTCTTGCCCTGGTGAAGAGAGTTGGACTGGATGCCCTTAAGCATTTTCTGTTGGTCATGGGGGTTCTGTGTGGGACGTTTGCCCCACTTCTGTCATTTGTGGGTTTCAGAATGCTCTTTAATTGTAGGTAAAGGTAAAGGTAGTCCCCTGACATTAAGTCCAGTCATGTCTGACTCTGGGGTGTAGTGCTCATCTCCATTTCTAAGCCGAAGAGCCAGCGTTGTCCATAGACACCTCCAAGGTCATGTGGCCGGCATGACTGCATGGAGCGCCGTTACCTTCCTGCGGGAGCGGTACCTATTGATCTACTCACATTTGCATGTTTTCGAACTGCTAGGTTGGCAGAAGCTAGGGCTGACAGCGGAAGCTCATGCCGCTCCCCGGAATCTAACCTGCGACCTTCCGATCAACAAGCTCAGCAGCTCAGTGCTTTAACCCACTGCACCACCGGGGGCTTTAATTGTAGTGAACTATAAATCCCAGTAAGTACAAATCCCAAATGTCAAGGTCTATTTCCTCCCAACTCCATCTGTGTTCACATTTGGGCATATTGAGTATTCATGTCAAGTTTGGTCCAGATCCATCATTGTTCGAGTCCACAGTGCTCTCTGGATGTAGGTGAACTACAACTCCCAAACTCAAGGTCAATGCCCACCAAACCCTTCCAGTATGTTCTGTTGGTCATGGAAGTCCTGTATGCTGTGTTTGGTTCAATTCCATCATTGGTGGAGTTCAGAATGCTCTTTGATTGTAGATGAACTATAAATCCCACTAACTACAAATCCCAAATATCAAGTTCTATTTCCTCCAAACTCCATCTGTGTTCATATTTGGGCATTTGGAATATTCGTGCCAAGTTTGGTCCAGATCCATCATTGTTTGAGTCCACAGTGCTCTCTGGATGTGGGTGAACTATAATTCCCAAACTCAAGGTCAATGTCCACCAAACTCTACAAGAATACTCAATATGTCCAAATGTGAACACTGGTGGAGTTTGGGGAATATAGACATTTGGGAGTTATAGTTGCTGTGATTTATACTTCACTTACAGTCAAAGAGCATTCTGAACCTCTCCAACGATAGAATTGGGCCAAACCTCCCACACAGAACCCCCATGTGGGCCACAGCAACATGTGGCAGGTGACGGCTAGTAAATAAATAAATTCAAAATGCTTATAGGACATACAAAATTGCCTGTCTTCCAAACTAGACTTTTGGGAACAACTTATCATGTAGGTAAAGGTAAAGGTTTTTCCCTGACTTTAAGTCCAGTCATGTCTGACTCATCTCCATTTCTAAGATGAAGAGCTGGCGTTGTCCGTAGATGCCTCTTCATGTGGCTGGCATGACTGCATGGAGCACTGTTACCTTCCCGCTGGAGCGGTACCAATTGATCTACTCACATTTGCATGTTTTTGAACTCTTAGGAAGTCAACCGTCCTGTTTAAGGAGCTCCATTGGCTGCCGTTCATCTTCCTGTCCCAATTCAAGGTGCAGGTGCTTACCTACAAAGCCCTAAATGGTTTGGGACCCGCCTACCTGCGTGACTGCATCTCCGTATATGAACCCACACATTCCCTTCGATCATCTGGAGAGGCCCTGCTCACGATCCCACCTGCGTCACAGGCGCATTTGGTGGGGACGAGGGACAGGGCCTTCTCTGTGGTGGCCCCCCAACTCTGGAACTCTCTCCCCAAGGACATCAGACAAGCCCCAACGCTGGCTGTCTTTAGGAAGAGCCTGAAGACCTGGCTGTTCCAGTGTGCCTTTCCAGAATAGGAAACTCCTGGCATCAAGTCCCAAATGCACTTTGTTAGAGATTCAGGATTATTTGCACATTGCACCTACCTCCAAATACCTCTACATTTCACTTGTCAAGTCTAGCACTTTAAATTTTGTCTATTACATTTGGCCCAGCCCTTGGTTTTAAATGCATCACTGTGTCATTGTTTTTTATTGTTCCAATGCTTTGCTTAATGTTTTTATTTGCTTATGACTTTTATTGTGTATGTGTATGTTATTGTTTGTTGGCGGCCTTGGCCTTTGTAAGCCACATCGAGTCCTTCGGGAGATTTTGCGGGGTATAAATAAAGTTAATAATAATAATAATAATAATAATAAATAATAGGCTGGCAGAAGCTGGGGCTAACAGTAGGAGCTCAGCCTGCTCCCTGGATTCAAACCTGTGATCTTTCAATCAGCAAGTTCAGCAGCTCAGTCATTTAACCCACTGCACCACTGGGATTATATGGGATTAAGGTGTTTTGAAAAATAGCTTGTTTATCTCAATCTTTTTTTTTATGCTATCCCATTTTTGCAAGCTGGAAACAGAATATGCACAACAATATTATTAGAAATAGCCAGTAGATGGCACCTTAGTTGCAGGAAGGAACTTTGGAAGGCAAACAAAAAGCCCTTTTGGATTTATAACAGGAGTGTAGAGGAGGCTTTTCTCACTTCATTATATCACTGTAATATTGTTCCCATGTGTGCTTCAAATCTGGATTATGGAATGACAAGAATATGTTCAGTGTATTGGCTGTCACGCGAAGATTCCCATTTCAGATCTCTAGTTTCTTTTGAGAAATGTTAACAGTAATCTACACATCAAGGTAGTTGCATGGCTGCACATGACAGAGCCTTATTCAGTACTCTCTTTTTATGTCAGGGATGCAATGCAGTTGAGATTTACAGTGATGCTTCCATGCCAGCCGTTTCCTGTTGCATACCTTTGTTTTGTTCACTGACTTTGTTCTTACTTACTTACTTACTTACTTAGGCGATCCCTCGTTGGACGAGTAAGATGGTCTTCCATTATGGATTTCCTTGTGGGTCCGTATGTGGCTGTGGAGCCCTATTCTTGCTCTGCATCTTCTTCCGCAGTGAGGGCATTGGTTTCCAGGTGGAAGGCGGTCCCGGTCGGGGTTGGCTTGACGCGCTTTCCTCCTGGCACGTTTCACTCTTTCACCCTCCACTTGTGCCTCCTCAAATTCTGCAGCACTGCTGGTCACAGCTGTCCTCCAGCTGGAGCGCTCAAGGGCCAGGGCTTCCCAGTTCTCAGTGTCCATGCCAGAGTTTTTAAGGTTGGCTTTGAGCCCATCTTTAAATCTCTTTTCCTGTCCACCAACGTTCCGTTTTCCGTTCTTAAGTTCGGAGTAGAGCAGCTGCTTTGGGAGACGGTGGTCAGGCGTCCGGACAACGTGGCCGGCCCAGCGGAGTTGATGTTGGAGGACCATCGCTTCAATGCTGGTGGTCTTTGCTTCTTCCAGCACACTGACGTTTGTCCGCTTGTCTTCCCAGGAGATTTGCAGGATTTTCCGGAGGCAGCGCTGATGGAAACGTTCCAGGAGCTGCATGTGACGTCTGTAAACAGTCCACGTCTCACAGGCATATAGCAGGGTTGGGAGGACAATAGCTTTATAAACAAGCACCTTGGTATCCCTACGGATGTCCTGGTCCTCAAACACTCTCTGCTTCATTCTGGAAAATGCTGCACTTGCAGAGCTCAGGCGGTGTTGTATTTCGGCGTCGATGTTGACTTTGGTGGAGAGGTGGCTGCCAAGGTAGCGGAAATGGTCCACATTTTCTAATGTTACGCCATTAAGCTGTATTACTGGCATTGGAGAGGGATTGGCTGGCGACTGCTGGAACAGCACCTTGGTTTTCTCAATGTTCAGTGACAGGCCGAGCTTCTCATATGCTTCTGCGAAGGTGTTTGACTTTGTTCAGGGCAATGTTGTCCTTGAATTTTTGCCACGTTCTGGTTTTTTTTCTCTCCCTCTGAATCTCTTTTATCCTTTTTAGGCCACAGAAAAACCTGCCTTTACAAAAATTGAAGCTGTAGCAGTTTCCAAAGATAAAGACTTCTTAACACATTGTTTACCATTTTTTAAAAAGTCATAGTTCAGGTGTGTTTTGAGTGAAGTCTCACTGCCTAAGAGCAAGCATTTCTGCCTCTTTCCACTTTTGCTTTTCAGGGTGATACAATCCTTTTTCAATTTGTATTTTTGGTTTTTTAAAAGAAAAAGATTTAAAAATATTTGTGCAGTGCTGCTTAAGTTAAAAAGCACTTTGATGCAAATAAAAAAACTGTGATCCCTCAGTTCTTTCTGGCCAGCATTGTTCTAGTAATACTACTACTACTAATAATAATACACTTTATTTATATTCCACTTCATCTCCCCAGAGGGACTCAGAGCAGATTACAATACACATATAAGGCAAACTTTCAATGTATTTTTATATGGACTGTTCAGTCGCTGCTGGACCTGAAGTGAAGTGCCTTTAAAAGAGGATGTATGGCTTGGATCCAGCGGGAAGCCAGGGGGCCCTAAAAGAAGCCTTTAGAGAAATTTCCTTTATTAAACAGTCTTTAGGAGGCTTGAGATTAAATATAACAGTCTTTTATTGATGAACAAACAGGAATTGTAAAGCTTTCTTGGTAAAGAAACCAGTTCTCTCAAACTTGTCCACAGGGAACAGGCACTATCTTCAATAACTTTGGTCAAAAGAAAATTCCCCTTTCTAGCTCCTCCCAGGCTACTGTGAACCTAAACCTGACTGATTTGAATCCACTACCGGCTGAACTGCGTCTCAGAACCGTGCAGACGTACAAGCAGGCCTGTAGTCACTTAGCTGGAGATCTTGACAATTAGAGCTGTTATTCCCTCCGAAATTCCTCAGGGCTGTAAGGCTGTTTCCCCGGAACCTTTGGGAATCTTTAGAGGCTCTTAAGACTGTTCTCCCCCGGGAAGTCTTGAGGGACAAAGCCTTTGCACAGGAAGACGTCTGTATACATCCTCTGCATAGACTTCCTTTGCCGAGACTAACTGAAAAATAGCCCCTCCCCTCCAAAAAATCCAGAGAGGGGCAGGACCAGGGATCCTAACTATAATTGACAGGTGGCTTGCCCTATGAATGCAGCCAAAGGAAGCCACCTATTTGCAAAGTCCCTGCAACTTAGGACTATGAAAAAACACTCAGTGCAAAACACAAAACTGGAGCCCCTGGAACAGCCATTCCAGAACATGGACAGTGCTGGTACGGCTGTACCAGGAGCTCCAGCTTTATTTTCTTTCTGTTATCTGTTTGCAGTCATAGCGCAGGCCTCCTGTCCATCATAATTAAGCTTTGGTTCCGCTCCTTGTTCAGGGCTCTGGGAGGGAAAGAAGCCATTTTTTTTGGGCAGTCTCACATAAGGAAGCTAAACTATAGGACGTAGACCAGCTCGTCCCGTAGAAAAGCTTCTTTTCTCAAGAACATCCGGGGAAACAGAAACAGAAATTCCAGGGAAAAGGTCCCAAGGCTCTGGCTGAGAGCTCACAACCTCTCAGCCTCACAGCAATCAGAGGGAAAACAGCCCTGAAGTTCTCAAAGAATTCTCTGAGGGAGGACAGCACTACAGATCCACGGAACTCCATCTGAAATATCTACAAGCCTCAGCTGGTAGGTCTACTCGATACCCAGACGCATTTGGAATCGGTAGTAGGACCCACACCGATGAGGCATAGATAGTAAACAGCCTGGGAGAGGTTAAATAGGGTTTTTTCCTACAGAGAAAGTACAGTTAATTAAAGTCAGGTACCAGTCCATTGAGGACTAGAGTAAGAAAGCCTTGAAGTGTTGTTTGAACCATTGAAGATTTGTTGTTGTTCCATAATAAAGACTTTGTTGTATCATTAAAGACTCTAAAGACCATTACTTCAGAAAAATCCCTGAGAACCTCTCTTTGAGGCGCCCTGGCTTCCCGCTGGGCTTAAAGTATACGTCCTATAGAAAAGACAGCTGTTACAGGCCCAGCGCGCAACAGAATGTGGACAACGACACACAACAGCACACAATACACAGATAAGGTAAAGGCCTTTCCCTTTTTCCATCTCTAGTGTCTGGAGGCGATGCTCAACTTCCGGCTATGGGGAAGTTCATTTTCTGTGTCGAAGGAGCCATGCTGTCCGTAGACATCTCTGATCTTTTTGCCGGCATGTCTGCATGGGGCACCCTTTTGACCTTCCCACTGAGATGGTGCCTATTGATCTACTTGCATTGCATGCTTTCGAATCGCTAGGTTGGCAGAAGCTAGGACTGACAATTGGGAGCTCACCCCAACTCACGGCTCCAAAATGTTGACCCATCAATCAGCAGCTTTTCATGCAGATAGCAGCTTTAACTGCTGTGCTACCGTGTCCCCTTCTAGTACTGTGCATTGTTTCCTCAAAATTAGAATCATAGTTGGAAGGGGCCTTATGTGGTGTAGAGTCCAACCTCTTGCTCGGTGCAGGATCTCCATAGAACATCTCAAGCAGTCAAGCCTCTTTCTGAAGGTATTGTTGCCTTCCAGGACAGGAAAAGCCCTCTGACTTTAAACACCACAGCATTGGATGGAAAACAATCCTTTTATTGAAGATACTTAAAAAGCAGTAAGGTAAAAAAAAAAAAAACACTTTAAAGAAATAGGTAAATCCAATTAGGTAGGAAGATTAGCAGGAGCAAAGTAGCCCAGGGTAATAGTTCAGCAAAGTCCATAAAAACAAAGTCAAAACTTACCAAATAAAATGCAAGAAATCATGAATCATGAGTCCAAGACATGAATATAGAAGCATAAAATCCAAGAATCAAAACCATGAAACAAAGGCACTTAAAACATGAATTTTCCAAAGAAAGTTTCCATGAACAAGGACGAGATCTTGACTTGATTCCAAACAATGCTTCATCTGACTACATATCCTGTACTTGGGACTTTTATCTCCTTGTTAGCTGTATCTCTAGCACTCAGAAATTGGTCTCGCTTTAGCTGAGAATTTCTTATCTTTTTTTCTCTCAGAGCCTGGCAGAGCACCGAAGGCACTATTCGGCTCTCTTGTTTTGACTGATCTCCTCCTGTCTATCTATTTGCTCATTTATTTCTGCAGCTGGGCCAGGTGCTGAGCTGTTTTTATGTACCCTATCATGGGAACTCTCTGGTAACAATTCGGAAAGCACACCATCATCCCCACACCCCTCAGGGACATTCTCATGGGAAACTACACTTTGAACAGGGATCTCCTGGTCATTCTCTGCATCAATATCCTTGGCCAAACCATTGCCATCTTGAAACTCATCTTGCAACTCATTGACATCACTCCCCACATCCAATGCACCCTGATCCTGAAACACATTCACAGGCTGAGCTCCAACAGGTATCCAGAAGGGGCTTTTAAGCAGAGGCCATCTGTCGGGGTGCTGCTTTGAATACGCTTTTCCTGCTTCTTGGCAGGGGGTTGGACTGGATGGCCCACAAGGTCTCTTCCAACTCTGTGATTCTAGGATTCCATGACTCAGTTCCCTGCATGATGTAATGCTTTGAGTGTATTGTCGAAGTGCTTTGAGTGTTAGGTTACAATTGTGGAAACCATCATTTGAATCCTTGCTTGGCCATGGAAATACACTGGGTGACCTTGGGCAAGTAACACTTTCTTAGCCCCAGAAGAAAGCAATGGCAACTTTTTCCACAAGAAATCTTCCCAAGAAAACCACATTTATTTATTTATTTAGAATTTTATATACCGGTCTTCTCACCTCCGATGAGGGACTCAGGCCGGTTCACAACAGATGATTCATACACAATAGTTTAAAACATCACATCACATAATACAATAATATA
The DNA here is from genome assembly GCF_037176765.1 of Anolis sagrei. Lineage (NCBI taxonomy): Eukaryota > Metazoa > Chordata > Lepidosauria > Squamata > Anolidae > Anolis > Anolis sagrei. Next base: position 124,409,671 of record NC_090024.1, on the reverse strand, counting down.
AAAACACATTAAAATACAATCATATAATTACATAAGGCCAAGTCGTCAGAATGAAATCACAATTCAACATCATCCGTCCGTGAGGTCAAGAGTTATTGACTCACTCATCAAATGCCAGATTCCAGAGCCAAGTTTTCACCAGCTTTCTACAAGTCAGGAGAGAAGGGGCAGTTCTAATCTCCAATAGGAGAGAGTTCCAGAGCCAAGGGGCCACCACTGAGAAGGCCCTGTCCCTCGTCCCCACCAGACGCGATTGCGAGGGTGGTGGGACTGAGAGCAGGGCCCCTCCAGAAGATCTTAACAACCTTGATGGTTCATAGGGGAGAATCCGTTTGGACAGGTAAACTGGGCCGGAGTCGTTTAGGGATTTATAGGTCAACACCAGCACTTTGAATTGTGCTCGGAAGCTAATTGGCAGCCAGTGGAGCTGGTGCAACAGAGGAGTAGTATGCTCCCTGTACCCCGCTCCTGTTAGTAATCTGGCTGCCGCTCGTTGGACTAATTGCAGCTTCCGGGCAGTCTTCAGAGGCAACTCCCACATAGAGAGCGTTGCAGTAGTCTATACGGGATGTAACCAGAGCATGATAGGTTCATATAATTACGATTGCTATAATTAGACATAATTAGAAATGACTTGAATGCAATTTTATCATTACTGGCCTAAGCAAAGGCTGGTTATTGCTCTGTGCTCTATGTGAGGCATTAAGGTTGGTCCAGAGGTTGCCACTACTGCAGAATGGTCCTGCTGGGCTTCTGAATGACACTGCCTTTCAGGAGCACCTAACATCTGTACTAAAAGGTTTGTGCTGGCTGCCTATGTGCTACCAGGCCAAGGTTTCATTGGCAGTGTTTAAAGCCTTAAAACAGGGGTCCACAAACTTTTTAAACAGAGGGCCAGGTCACAGTCCCTCAAACTGTCGGAGGGCCGGATTATAATTTGAAAAAAGCATGAATGAATTCCTATGCACACATCTTATTTGTAGTGCAAAAAACACTAAAAAACAATACAATAATTAAAATGAAGAACAATTTTAACAAATATAAACTTATTAGTATTTCAATGGGAAGTGTGGGCCTGCTTTTGGCTGATGAGATAGGATTGTTGTTATTGTTTTGTGCTTTCAAGTAGTTTCAGACTTAGGCTGACCCTGAGGGAGGGCCGGGTAAATGACCTTGGAGGGCTGTATCTGGTCCTCGGGCCTTAGTTTGAGGACCCCTGCCTTAAAACAATTTGGGATTTTGTTAGTAAGCGAGACCAACATTTCCCATGTACAGATGGTCCTTGAGACCATCTAGAGCAGCGTTTCTCAACCTGTGGGGGTCGCGAAGGAATGTCAGAGGGGTCACCAAAGACCAGCGGAAAACACAGTATTTTCTGTTGGTCATAGGGGTTCTGTGTGGGAAGTTTGGCCCAATTCTAACGTTGGTGGTGTTCAGAATGCTCTTCGATTGTAGGTGAACTATAAATCCCAGCAACTACAACTCCCAATGTCAAGGTCTATTCTCCCAAAACTCCACCAGTATTCACATTTGGGCATATTGAGTATTCATGCCCAGTTTGGTCCAGATCCTTCATTGTTTGAGTCCACAGTGCTCTCAAAATATAGGTAAACTATAACTGCCAAACTCAAGGTCAATGCCCACCAAACCCTTCCAGTATTTTCTGTTGGTCATGGAAGTACTGTTTGCCAAGTTTGGTTGAATTCCACCATTGGTGGAATTCAGAATGCTCTTTGATTGTAGGTGAACTATAAATCCCAGCAACAACTTCCAGATCACAAAATCAACCCCCCCCCCCAATATTGGCATATTGGGTATTTGTGCCAAATTTGGTTTGTTGAATGAAAATACATCCTGCATATGATATTTACACGACGATTCGTAACAGTAGCAAAATAATCATTGTGAAGTAGCAACAAAAATAATGTTATGGTTGGGGGTCACCACAACATGAGGAACAGTATTAAGGGGTCACGATATTAGGAAGTTTGAGAAACACTGATCTATAGAGATGCTCTTGCTCCCAATGTTGCCAGATGCTCCTACAGTCTGCCCTCTAGTCAATCAGAACTGGACATTTAGTGTGGTGGCACCTCTTCCATCAAATCATCTATATATATAAAAAGAGAAAGGGCGTTCAACGGGACAGTAAAACGCGAAAACCCCTGGACCAAAACTCCCCAAATTTGGTGTGCACATACCTCAACCCACAAGGTATGCACAACTCTCATCAAAATAGTAAACAACATTTCAACAAACCCACAATTTTGAAAACAAAGGGAGCATGTGCAGAGGCGCCCCAGCGCAAGTCCCCCGCCGCGTGCACATTGCCGGACAACGCTCCCTCGCCGCAAACCACGCCCCCTCCCTTTGCCGCCCCGCCCCTACCCGCCCTGACTCACTTCTTTCCTTCCTCCACCTCCTCCTCCGCCTCTGACCACGCCCCCTCCACGGAAGCCATGCCCCCTCCCTTCGCCGCCCTGCCCTTTCCCGCCCTGACTCAATCCTTCCCTCCTCCCACACCCCCTCCGGGAAGTCATGCCCCCTTCCTTTGCCCCCCCACCCCTTCCCGCACTTCCGCTCCCTCGCCTGTCAGTCTTGCTCCCAGCACTTCCGGCGGAACCGCCATAACAACCGATGTCTTGCCGAGCGACGCGGTGGTTGCAGCCTCCTAGGCGGCGGGCCCAATCAAGGAAGAGGAAAAACATCAAAGGAAGGAAGGAAACAGAGAAGGAAACATGGAAGCAAAGAGCGAAGGAAGGAAGGAAGGAAGGAAAGAGGTAGAGAAGGAAGAAAAGAGAGAAAGAGGAAAAGAAGAGGGGTGGAAAGAAATGGGTAGAGAAAGAAGGAAGGAGATAAGGAAAGAAAAGGAAGGAAAGAGGAGCGAAGGAAGAAGAGAAAGAAAGAGAAAGAGGGGGGAAGGAAGGACAGACAAAAGGAAGAATGGAAACAAAAACCAAAGGAAGGAAGGAAGGAAAGAGGCAGAGAAGGAAGAAAGAGAAAGGGAAAGAAAAGAAAAAAGGAAGAAGGAAAGAGGAAGAGAAGGAAGGAAGGAGAGAAGGAAAGAAGAAAAGGGAATGAGGCAAAGAAGGAGAGAAAGAGGGAGGTAAGGTGGGCCACAGCAACGCGTGGCAGGGTACAGCTAGTTTTTCTATAAAAACAAACATACTCCAACATATTTTGAAAATAATTGTGTAAGCACTTCCTCTTTAGTCTAACCTAGCCTGTAGTAAACTGACCATGTAAGCACTGTGCCTTGATATGTATATTTACTTTTTAAATATATATTATGCCTAATTTAAGTACACAGCTTTGAAATTACAGGGTCTAAGCAGTATAGAAATATTTGTAAAGAAATATTAAATACTAAAATACCCTTTTCTAGGCTGTAAATTGGGATGTTGGGAGAGAGGAGAAGACTAACAATACTCCCCATTTTTAATTGGGTTGAGTCATTTGGAATCTGCATTCCTTTAAATGTATGAATTGGTTACAGCTATGATACTGAGAAATGAGTCACAAAGATTTTTTTTCCCTTTGCCATAAATTTGGAACTGCGATGTTGGAGAGTGGGGTGATCTTTTCCACACCAGAATAGGAATTTGTTTTGTTTTGGTTTTTGATATGACGTTTCCAAAGGTACAGCTTTTTTCATACATTTTTTAAAAAACAACTTGAGATTTAAAGTGTTCCAATGTAGAGAGAGCAATACTCGTAAATTGATTCACCCGGGCAAAGGGCTTCAAGTGCTTGGCTCATAAAAATCTGTCTTTGAGGACCTCATCACTTTAGACAATTTCCCTGTTTCTAGACACTGTTAAATTGAAGTCCCTTGGTAGCTATCACATGACGCAAGCCTACTTCTGATGGTTGCCCAACAGTCATTAAAAATGTGTGTTATTTGGAGCTGGCAATCTACCTGCTCCAGCTGTCTGTACAAGACCAGTTGTGATGACCAGTTGTGATGGCAACTGGTCATTTTCACCATGCAAAACCATTTTGTCACGTCAGTTGGTGGGCAAAAAGTAGGCAGTTACAACCATTAACCGTAAATCTTCTCTTGCTGCCATTACTTCCTCGGGTCTTGTTCCGTCTCCCAGGAGCCTGGTTTGCCCTACCTTTCAGCTGCTTAAGGCTGCTTGTGCTGTCGCATGCTGGACCTGTGCATAAGACTGTAGTCAAGACATAAATTCTGTGTGCCCAACGGGATGCCGGGGTTGCCTCAGATTAAAGGCCCTTGGATTCTCCCAAAAAGAGTCTTTAGAGTGCTTAAAGGTTCAACAAAGTTCTTTATTGATGAAAACAAACAAGTACTTTCAAGCTTTCTTAACAGTCTATTGACTCTTGCAATCTTGTTCACTGGGAACAGGCACTATCTTCATAACTGGTATTTTACTAATGGGGAAATCCTTAACTTCTAATCTGGGCAGTCTGTACTTGCCTCTGTTGGCGTGGAGCCCCTGCACCCGGTACCAACTGCGTCTGGCTTCCGCGAGCGACCCTTACCAAGCAGAGCTTTGTAGACTTCCAGGGAAAAAGATGTTCAGGTTTCAGTGATGGCTGACTGAAGTCCTTCAGCAAAGAGCTGTAAGGCTGTATAATCCATGGCCAAGCTGTGGGCTGTATCTCCCCAGCCAAGCTGTGGGGCTGTATTTCCTCGGCCAAGCCATAGAAGACGAAGCTTTCTACAGGAGCTCTTGGTTTTATGTCCTGTATGAAAAGCTTCTCTGTGTGGACTGAACTCAAAAACGCTCCTATTCCCTCCAAAAACCCAAAGGGGGCGGGACCAGGGAACCTAACTATAATTGACAGGTGGCTTGCCCTATGATTGCAGCCAAAAGGAGCCACCTATCTGCAGAGTCCCTAAATCTTAGGACTGCAACAAACATTCAATGCAAAGCAAACAAAATTGGAGCTCCTGGATCAGCTGTTCCAGAACACTGCTTTCTTTTGCATTTTGTCCCAGGGCTGTTGCAGTTTGCAAGAGCCCCAAAGGTTAATAGTAGCAAGTCTGCAAGCCAGTCTGCAGGCCTCCTTTGCAATTATTGGCCCAAAGAGTAACTTCTGAGCCCGCCCCTTTTACCAGGTCAGACCTCCATTTTGGAGTCCTCCCTGCCTTCAGTTTGGAAAGAAAGTCCTGATATGCTGGAAGCTATCAAGGAAACCCTAGAGAAAACCATCGCAAGTACTAAACTAAACTGAATAAATTGGGCTGTAGATAAAAGGTTAAATAATTTAGGATAGAAAGGTCAATTAGGCTATAGATAGAAATAACTATATATAAACTAAATATAAGTAAATTGGGCTTATAGATAGATAGAAAGGCTTAGGGAGCTATTGAGCTATAGAGGAGTTTATTGAGCTATAGAACTTGCAACCTTTTGGTTGATAGATTTTATAATTGCTGATGATTTACAAGCCGTGCTAAACCTCTGGCCTTGGGAGTTATAGCAGCGTACCTAGTAGCCATGTGGACCAAAACAGTACTTCTTAATCTATCAGTTAGCTGGATGGGGGTGGGGGCTGGCAATCCCACATTTCACATATGCCAGGAACTGGTACTATATTTGTGTTATATTTATTTCCTCTTTCTTGAAAACTCTCTGCAGAAAAGCAGACAATGCCAGCCAGAGAAGCCCTCATCAGGACTCACCATTTTGGGTATCAACCGTGTAAGGGATTCTGGAAGATGGAGTCCAATAAAGTAACATATCCAAGCTCTGGTTCTGAATTTTGAATTCCAATGTTTGTCTTTCAAAGCTGTGAAGTGGCTGAAACTGAACTCCTTTGAGGTGCACAAAACAATTCCTCTCTCTGCGTGTAATTGAAATATTACTGGGCCTGCTATAAAGTGACTCATTCTTGTATATATGTAAATAAATCAAGTATTTGAAAGCAATTGTAAGTCTCCAATGAAGCAAAGAAAACAAAATCTGGTGGTAATGTTATCATGGGGACTTCAAAGCATTTGGAGCATCAGTGGAAGGGTACTTACCATATTTATTGTTTTGTTCCTTATGACTTGAGTTCAGTCCTATTATTTATGGATCGCTGTGAATTTAGTGTCTTACGTTATGTCTACTCTTTCCAAATTAAGTGTAAGGGGAAAAATGTACAAGACAAAAATGTGGAAACCTCTCATAACAAGGTGTTGGTTGCATTTTGGAATGTGTTGGTTCCTCATCTATTTTTTGGGGAGAGGCTTTTGTTTTATATTTTGTTTTTTACAATAGTTGATACCGCTGTGTGACCAAAGTCAACAACACTTGGTACATTGTGCCAAAGGAGGCAGTGCTCACTCTCAGTGCCCAGAAATGATATTTGCTGATTTCACAGAATGGAGCCACACATGCACTAGTGGCCTGGATGTCATGCCAGAAAGAGTGGCAACATTTGGCTTGCTGCAGGGGATCGTTGCTTGGCCGCTGGCCATGCTACAAGCAGAATTAACACAAGCGAAAGGAGCTGTGAAGTCAGGAGTTATGCCATCATTTTTAACTTGGAGAGATATTGTAAGGATCTTTGAGTGAAATTTGCAAATGCTAAACAAGGGGCTTTGAATGAAATTAACAGAAAAAGAGAAACATACTCTTTCTCTGTAGAAAAAGAGCAACATAGAAGAAAATGTTTTTAAGAAACAAGATGTGACATGTAGAGGTCGGAAGTTGTATTGTGGTTAAGTTCAAAGGTTGTGGTTAAGCGCAGAGTCTTCAGGTACAAGAAGTAGGCCTGGGTAACAACGGAAAAATTTGTTTCTAAAATTGATTCGTTTTTTTGGGGGGGTTTGCGTTTCGATTTTTAAAAGAATTCCGACATTTTTCTTTTAAAAAGTTCGATATTTACGAAATTTCGTAAATGTTAAAAAAATTACGAAACAATAACGAATCGATTTCGAAACAATAACGAATCGATTCGTTGATGGCGGACGCGACCGCGAAATATGCTAAAAAACCTCCAAATGGAACAGGGGGAACTTCTGAAGCTTCCCTCTCCCTCTGTTGTTGACTGTTGGTGTGATATTATAATTTTTTCACTAATTAAACAAAAAACAACTATAAAACTTGCCCCAGACATGCGGAAATAATAACGAAACGACTTCAAAACGATAACGAAACAAATACATAACAAATCCGAAACAATTACGAAACGAATTTAAAAATTCGTTTTGTTTTTAAGTTGCTCCAGAATGGTTCGTTATTGCTTCGTTATAAAAAAAATAACGAATTTTTAACGAATTACGAATTAACGAAACGAAACCGCCCAGCCCTAACAAGAAGGTACTTTCTATCAAAAGGTCAAGGGAGGGGGCTGGAAAGAGAGTAATTTCCATGACAAAAAAATGTTCTTGTTTACTTGAGGTTATATATCGGTGGTCAAAAGCCAAGGGGACGCTGCAGTCACTGGAAGGGTAGCATCTACATATGCTGCCAGGCTGTCCGTCTTCTTCATGAAGAAACTAAAATAAACCTTGTTTTTTGATCTTTTTAGGGGGACTGTCTCCTTCCTTTCATGCTCCCGTGATGTGGGCCTAAGAAGACCCAATTTAGGGTCTCTAACAGTATGTATTAGACAAATGCTCAATATAGGCTACAAACTTTTTAAACAGAGGGCCAGGTCACAGTCCCTCAAACTGTTGGAGGGCCGGATTATAATTTGAAAAAAATATATGATTGAATTCCTATGCACACAGCACATATCTTATTTGTCGTGCAACAAACACTTAAAAACAACACATTAATTAAAATGAAGAACAATTTTAACGAATATAAACTTATTAGTATTTCAATGGGAAGTGTGGGCCTGCTTTTGGCTGATGGGATTGTTGTTATTGTTGTTGTTGTTGTGTGCTTTCAAGTAATTTCAGACTTAGGTTGACCCTGAGGGAGGGCCGGGTAAATGACCTTGGAGGGCCGTATCCAGCCCCTGGGCCTTAGTTTGAGGACCGGAGCCCCCGGTGGCGCAGTGGGTTAAACCCCTGTGCCGGCAGGACTGAAGACCGACAGGTCGCAGGTTCGAATCCGGGGAGAGGCGGATGAGCTCCCTCTATCAGCTCCAGCTCCTCATGCGGGGACATGAGAGAAGCCTCCCACGAGGATGACAAAACATCAAATCATCTGGGTGTCCCCTAGGCAACGTCCTTGTGGATGGCCAATTCTCTCACACCAGAAGCGACTTGCAGTTTCTCAGGTCGCTCCTGACACGACAAAAAAAAAGTTTGAGGACCCTTGGACTACATCAGATTATTAGGCTACATCAGATTACTTTTTCCTGTAAGAAATCAGTCAGATTTTTCTTTAGTCTTTGGTTGATAAACTCTCAACTCTCTGTAGAAAAGAGCACCGGGATTGTGGCGCAGCTGGCTGAATGTCAGCTGCATTAAGATCACTCTGACCAAAGGTCATGAGTTCGAAGCCAACCCGGATTGGAGTGGGTTTCCAACCAATTGTGTAGCCTGTTGTCGACCTTTGCAACCCAAAAGACAGTTGCATCTGTCAAGTAGGAAAATTAGGTACCACCTTAAAGTGTGGGGAGGCTAAATTAACTAATTTATGAGGCCATAAAAAGACTCCAGCAAAGCACTCCAGCAAAAGCATGCGGGGAATGCGGAAGTACTTCATCAGTGTCACAGATGGACGATGAAAGCGACAGCTCCCCTGGTGGCCAGAAAAAGTTAAATAGCCTCTGTGTATGTCTGTATATGTTGTATGTCAAAATTGGCATTGAATGTTTGCCATATATGTGTACACTGTAATCCCCCCTGAGTCCCCTGCGGGGTGAGAAGGGTGGAATATAAAACTGTAAATATATAAATAAATAAATAAATAAATAAATAAACTGGCAATGAATGAGGCCATGTTGGTTTGCATAGAATGAGCAAGAAGAGCTGAGGCTACATCTGTAGAGAGTTTGGACTGTGTTTCCTCTCTGTGGATTTGATCTTAGCCATTACATGGAACAAAGATACCTGGCTCTGTGCTCAATTTTCCAGCCACTCCGAGTTTCCTCAAGGAAGAGCCAGTCTGTAAGTGAGAGATCAATATGCATACAACATGATTCTGCTCCTCGTGGCATCTTTTGTCTTTTGGGACACCAGAGTGCTATAAAGATGTAAACTTCAGTCGATATGGTGAATCACTCTGTCGCTATGTAATCCTGTCTCTGCAGATATGGCCTCAAGTAAACGAACCATGTCTATGGATAATGTGTTGTTAGTATGATATCCAGAAATCGAATTTTCTTGCCAGGGTTGTCTGTGTCCATACACCCAAGTGAATGCAAAAGCCTTACTGAAGTCGAGCAGGAATTTAAAAGGGTCTGGCCCTGAAGGAGAGACCCTGCAGACCCACCAAAGAAGACTCGCTACAATGGTGAACAGAAGAAGCCGCGATTTGACAATCAGCTGTTTCCTTTTAAAATATATATTCTCAAAAATAAAAAGGTTATTCCCAGAGTGCAGGAACCTGAAATGCAAAAAGCGAGATAGCAGATAGTGTTAGAATTTAGCTAGGAAAAATATGGCACCAAAATGGAGTTGTTTCGTCAACTCGTGGATACAGGGGCCCGAGGGGTTTCCGTATCCGTGGTTTGAAGAAACGCAGATTCGGCCTCCCTGTGATGCCTGGAAGGCATCCCAGGCGGGCCAGCGGCTGCCCACGGACTGGAAAAGGGTAAATTCATGCATTACATACTGGTGAGTAAGGAAAAGGAAACAATATATCACTATGAAGAGGTGAAGGTTACAATTCAATTAGCCTTTATTAGGGGTTTTGTTACAATGTTTGGGCTTGGGGAGAGAAGCAAAAGGAGAGAGCTCAAGGTTGCAAGGAGTCCTTGGTTGAGTCTGCTCCTGGGGCACATTTCATCAGCGCTGGCCCAACGGGGCATCCAGGAACTGAGGAATTCCCTGCAGCTGGTCAGATCAACTGGAAGGCAGGGGTCTGGGGCTAGTGTTAGAATTCTAGTGTTAGAATTTAGCTAGGGAAAATATGGCACCAAAATGGAGTTGTTTCGTCAACTCGTGGATACAGGGGCTCGAGGGGTTTCCGTATCCGTGGTTTGAAGAAACGCAGATTCACCTGGAAGGCATCTCAGGCGGGCCAGCGGCTGCCCGCGGACTGGAAAAGGGTAAATTCATGCATTACATACTGGTGAGTCAGGAAAAGGACACAATATATCAATATGAAGAGGTGAAGGTTCAATTAACCTTTATTAGGGGTTTTGTTACGATGTTTGGGCTTGGGGAGAGAAGCAAAAGGAGGGAGCTCAAGGTTGCAAAGAGTCCTTGGTTGAGGCTGCTCCTGGGGCACATTTCATCAGCGCTGGCCCAACGGGGCATCCAGGAACTGAGGAACTCCCTGCAGCTGGTCAGATCAACTGGAAGGCAGGGGTCTGGGGCGGATTAGACCTCACTACAAACTAATCCAATATGATATTAGTCAACATAGTGGGATCTGAGAAACATATTCAGAAGTAGCAGTGTTGGCGATAAAGTAAAACCCTAAATCCAGAAAGGAGCCATGCCTTTAAGAGCCGAGAAAGAAGTTAAAAATCATGTAAGAAAAGTTAAGTCGTTACAATCACAGGCCTACAATTTGTCTCAGATATTACTGTGTTGTTATTTAAAATGGTCTGACTCAGAAGGATTTCATTTGAGGCAAATAGTCTTCCTTAGCCTCTGTGAGAATCAGAGACAAAGGGCAATAAACGACACTGGTAATATTTCAACTCCATTAGCAACAGACAAGTTACTTCCCTAGAGATCCAGCAGTCCTTGTGATCTGAAACCATTTAATCTGGAAACTTGATAGAAGTGCATTTGAAGCAGTGTGTAGTATAGGCCTATTTCACAGTGCATCACCTTTCAAGGATACCTGGGAAGCAGTCGAGGAGAGGGCATTCTTAAAGTTGCCCCCACTTTTATGGGATGCCCTTCTTTGGTAAACTGAGTAGTCATCACTAGCATGATTTCATTTAGCCGTGGTGGCACAATGGATTAAACCAGTGTTTCTCAACCTGGGGGTTGGGACCCCTGGGGGTGTCATAGGGGTCGCCAAAGACCATCAGAAAACACAGTATTTGCTTTTGGTCATGAGGGTTCTGTGCGGGAAGTTTGGCCCAATTGTATCGTTGGTGGGGTACAGAATGCTCTTTGATTGTAAGTGAACTATAAATCCCAGCAACTACAACTCCCAAGTGCCAAGGCCTATTTTCTCCAAACTTGACCTGTGTTCACATTTCGGCATATTGAGCATTTGTGCCAAGTTTGGTTCAGATCTACCATTGGTTGAGTCCACAGTACTCTCTGGGCGTAGGCAAACTACAACTCTAAAACTCAAGGTCAATGCTCACCAAACGCTTCCTGTATTTTCTGTTGGTAATGGGAGTTCTGTGTGCCAAGTTTGGTTCAGTTACATCTTTGGTGGAATTCCAAATGCTCTTTAATTGAAGGTTAACTATAAATCCCAGGAACGACAACTCCCAAATGACAAATTCAGCCCCCCCCCCTCCAACCCCACCAGTACTCCAATTTGGGTGTATTGGTTATTTGTGCCAAATTTGGTCCAGTGAATGAAAATACACCCTGCATATCAGATATTTACATTATAATTCACAACAGGAGCAAAATTACAGTTATGAAGTTGCAACGAGAATAATGTTATGATTGGGGGTCACCACAACATAGGGAACTGTATTAAGGGGTCGCGGCATTAGGAAGGTTGAGAAACACTGGATTAAACCCTTGTGCCGGCTGAATTGTTGACCTGAAGATATGAAAGTTGGTTCAAATCCATGAAATGGGATGAGGTCCCATCTGTCAGCCCCAGCTTCCCATGCAGGGACATGAGAGAAGCCTCCCACAGAATGGTAACACATCCGGGCGTCCCCTGGACAGCGTTCTTGCAGACGGCCGAGTCTCTCACATCAGAAGTGACTTGCATTATATTCTCAATTCGCTTCTGACATGATAAAAAAATAGAAACAATATAAAAATTATTCCATTCTGATTTTAGATGCCTGTATTTAATCTGCAGATATACTTACTAGGCATGTGCAATCCATGGTTCTAAATGGTTCTAAAGTACTTACAAAACTAAAGTTCTGGTGGTGAAAACTAGGGGGTGCTGGCGCTTTGCTTCTACAGTGTTGCTAAAGTTCTGGTGGTGAAAATTTCAGAACTCTAACAAAACTTTCAAAATGTCATTATTATTTCATTATTGGTGATTTTTTTTTACGACAGAACCTATTAGGAACTGCCTTTTATAATGAAATTTTGAGAGTTGTGTTAGAGTTCTGAAAGTTTCACCACCAGAACTTTAACAACACTGTAGAAGCAAAGCACTAGCGCCCCCTAGTTTTCACCACCAGAACTTTAATTTTGTAAGTACTTTACAACCATTTAGAACCATGGATTGCACATGCCTACATATCAGGGGAGTTGTTTTCTCTTTGAGGTTTTACTACTTGCACTTGTTATTTTGGATTGGGTGATTTGGACATAGGAATTTTGCTTCAGGATTGGGCTTATTCGCCATTTCTGCTTTTATTTGGTTGGATGAATAGGCTCTTAGGCTACCTTGTGTTTAGTGTTTTGCTCAGTTCAAAGCAGCTTTGTAGACTTTTAAAATGAAAAGCAATATGCCCATTCTTAAATAATAAATAAAATATCTATTGTCGAAGGCTTTCATGGCCAGAATCACTAGGTTGTTGTAGGTTTTTTGGGCTGTATGGCCATGGTCTAGAGGCATTCTCTCCTGACGTTTCGCCTGCATCTATGGCAAGCATCCTCAGGGGTAGTGAGGTCTGTTGGAACTAGGCAATAGGGTTTATATATCTGTGGAATGACCAGGGTGAGACAAATGACTTTTGTCTGCTGGAGCTAGGTGTGAATGTTTCAACTGACCACCTTGATTAGCATATAATGGCCTGACAGAGCCTGGAGCAAAATTCCTCTCTGTTGTTGTGCTGTTGTAATTTTAGAGTTTTTTTAATACTGGTAGCCAGATTTTGTTCATTTTCATGGTTTCCTCCTTTCTGTTGAAATTGTCCACATGCTTGTGGATTTCAATGGCTTCTCTGTGTAGTCTGACATGGTGGTTGTGAGAGTGGTCCAGCATTTCTGTGTTCTCAAATAAAATGCTGTGTCCAGGTTGGTTCATCAAGTGCTTTAAAAAACTCTAAAATTGCAACAGCACAACAACAGAGAGGAAGCAGGCAGGGACATCTAATTACCTCTCAACAAAAGTTTGCTCCAGGCTCTGTCAGGCCATTATATGCTAATCAAGGTGGTCACTTGAAACATTCACACCTAGTTCCAGCAGACAAGAGTCCTTTGTCTCACCCTGGTCATTCCACAGATATAGAAACCCCTTTTCCTAGTTCCAACAGACCTCACTACCTCTGAGGATGCTTGCCATAGATGCAGGTGAAACGTCAGGAGAGAATGCCTCTAGACCATGGCCATATAGCCTGAAAAAACCTACAACAACCTAATAAAATACCTGCTTATCTAAGTGATTTGTTGTGATGAAGAAGTGTGTGTGAGATTACAGAAGGAGAGCTTGGATTTCTCTGGCTTTATTCTGCACTTACCTGAAACATGTAAACAAGCATTGCATCCCCCCTTCGCACGCAGGTACATCTGGCTCTTTTCCACGTGTTCTAGAACTCACGATTTTACTATTCATTGAGCTTTCACTGGGCTACTTGTATACTGTGAACATTTCTACAGGTTCTTGGCATCTTTTCTTTCCTCCCTTGCTCCATCTGTTGTATCACTTTTCCTCCAAGTTGCTATGGACAGCATTACTCAGCTTTATGCCATTTTTATATCCCGCAAACTCTATTAGGTAGGGATGGGAGAGAATGATGTACCCAAAGCCATCAGGTCAATTTTGTGGTTGAATGTGGATGTGAATCCACGTTTTCCAAATTCGCTTGCTTCCACGGTGGCTCTCCTTTCCTGTTCTTTGTGTCCTAACCCAAATGTGTCAAGATCATTTTATGTGGCCCTGCAGGTGCCGAGCCACAACTCCTATATTCCTCATTATTAGACATCATGATTAGAGTTTATTGGAGTTGTGTTACAGTAACATTTGGAAGGCTGCTGTTTGTTATGTTTTGTAAGGAGAGTGGGGTTTGAATTTGAAAATAAAGTTTGTGGATATGATGTGTGACTTTAAAATGCCCTTTAACCTTTCCCCAACTTCAGAACTACAAGAGCTGCTGGTTGCAGGTCCCATCATCCCCAGTCTGCATGATAGATAAACAAGGCTGATGAGAGTTGTTGTTCAAATAATAATAATAATAATAATAATAATAATAACACTTTATTTGTACCCCGCTACCATCTCCCCAAGGGACTCGGTGCGGCTTACTTGAGGCCGAGCCCAAACACAACAATACAAGCAATAATAACAACAATACAAGCAACAATACATGCAATTCTGGAGTAAAACAACTACTTTCAAAGTAAAGACCACCCAATGGAACAGGAAATTATTTTATTATTATTATTAAACTTTATTTGTACCCCGCTAGCATCTCCCGAAGGACTCGATGCGGCTTACAAAGGCCAAGGCCTCAATACACAACATAACAATACACTTAAAGCAAATTAAAAACAATTAAAGCAGTATTAAAACAACAAAACCACAAGCAATAAACAATACATCAAACAAAACTGGGCCGGGCCAGAGTAAAGGGTACAGGATTAAAAAGTGCTGATGTGACAGGTGATATGTAAGGATTATAGGGCAAGTGCAGTGTGCAGTGTGCGGCAGTCTTAATTCTAATAAAGTGCATCTGGGACTTGGTATTGGAGATTTCCTAATAGGTTGCCACCCTATACCCCGGTCAGGTTTACGATTGACCAGGAGGACCTCTGTCTTGTCGGGATTGATCTTCAGCTTGTTCCTCCTCATCCAGATAGACACAGAGGCCAGGCACTCGTCCAGCACCTGAGAGGCCTCCTTGGAATTGGGTGGAAATGAGTAGTAGAGTTGTGTGTCATCTGCGTAGAGGTGGCACCTAACTCCAAAACTCTGGATGACCTCTCCCAGCGGTTTCATGTAGATGTTAAAAAGCATGGAAGACAGAATGGAGCCTTGCGGGACCCCACAGGTCAAGGGCCAGGGGTCCGAGCAGGCGTCTCCCAGCTTCACTAACTGGGATCGACCCTCCAGGAAGGATCGGAGCCACGACAGAACCGTGCCCCCGAGACCCATCCCAGAGGGACGACCCAGAAGGATACCATGATCCATGGTATCGAAAGCCGCTGAGATGTCCAAGAGAACCAACAGAGTCACACTCCCCCTGTCTAGCTCTCTACGGAGGTCATCCACCAAGGCGACCAAGGCTGTCTCGGTGCCGTGACCAGGCCTGAAACCAGACTGAGACTGATCTAGGTATCTGATGTCGTCCAAAAAGCCCTGGAGCTGGGAGGCGACCACCCGCTCCAGCACCTTACCCAAAAAAGGGAGGTTGGAGATCGGTCTGTAATTGTTCAGCACCGTGGAGTCAAGGGAAGTCTTTTTGAGGAGTGGCCGAACCACAGCCTGTTTCAAATTAGATGGAAAAATCCCTTGCTCCAACGATGCATTAATGATCAACACAAACCAATCAACCAGCCCCTCCTTGGCCGATTTAATTAGCCAAGATGGGCAAGGGTCTAGAGTCGAAGTGGTCGCCCTCACAGCCCCAAGGATCTCTTCCATGGTCTCAGGAAGAACAAGCCTAAAAGAATCCCACAAAATTGGACAAGCAGATGCCTCAATCACCTCACCTGGTACTGTGATGAAATTGGAGTCGAGCTCGAGACATATCTGAGCAACTTTGCCTGCAAAATGGTGTGCGAACTTGCAACACCGAGTTGCTGGGTCGTCGAAGGTCTCCTCCACCACAGGTAAATGAAGGAGTTCCCCGACAACCCGAAACAGCTCCGATGATCTATTTGCTGCAGACGCTATACGGGTGGTCGTGAAAGATTCCCTGGCCACCTGAATAGCCACGGAATATGCCTTAAGAGAGGCTTTAGCCCGTGCTTGGTCAGACACGTCCCAGGATTTCCTCCAAATGCGCTCTAGGCCCCTTCTCTTTAAAACCATTAAGGAAGAATTCGGAAGTCTCGGAAGTTATGAAAAGTTTTGAACTTTTTTTTTGTGAAAATCTGAATCGACTTTAGAATTGACACATTTTTTGGGCTCAAACAAGCCTACTTTTTACCCATGGCACTTTGGTTTCCCTCACATGCTTTCCTTATACAGACCTACGGTTGGCATATGGCCTTCTTGGTCCCATTCAGGCCAACGTGGTGGTGGCGGCAGGTGTCTCCCCATCCTTGCCCCAAAAGATTTATAGTCAGCATGACAATCCTGGTGGCAATATAGAAATAATTCAGCAATTATCTACTGCATTTTTGCTAAAGCAAAATCTGAACTGGCAGGTAGGGACCGCTCAGTTTCACCCAGTCTTTTTTACAAGACTATTTTATCCCAAAATTATTTGGGACACTGGGAGTGGCTGCAGTAAATAACAGTCTGGGGTGCCAACCACAGCAGCATCAATCACAGATTTGGACAGAGGTCTGAGGTTTCTGCCTTTTTTCAGTTTTGTACAGATGTATGTAATGTAATAACGTCTGGCATTTATCAGCAGGCTTGCGTATTTGAAAGTACTCAAGGACAACAGACTCAAAAGCAATGCAAATGTCAGTTTAAAAAGAATAACATCCCTTGTTCTTTAAATGCCAAACATTAATCTAAACAGCAATCATCTATGAGCATTTACAATATGTCAGCTCAATGTCCAGCCAATTCTGCTACATTCCAATCATGCTGAGATGCCCTGGTTTGAGGCATCCAATTGCAAGCTTTCTTAGATATGTTTTGCTGGGGAGAAGTTTTCTTCTAGAGTTGGAAAGGCGGGGGGTTGTGGTTTGAGACAAGAGGACACGGATGGGCAGAAAACACCCCATATTGTCATGCTCATTCCTGGGTATGTTGCAAGCAATTGCATAAAAGAAAAGAATGGGAAATTGGGTTGTTGTAGGTTTTTTCAGGCTATGTGGACATGGTCTAGAGGCATTCTCTCCTGATGTTTCACCTGTATCTATGGCAAGCATCCTCAGAGGTAGTGAGGTCTGTTGGAACTAGGAAAAAGGGTTTATATATCTGTGGAATGACCAAGGACTCTTGTCTGCTGGAGCTAGGTGTGAATGTTTCAATTGACCACCTTCATTAGCATATAATGGCCTGACAGTGCCTGGAGCAAACTTTTCTTGAGAGGTGATTAGATGCCCTTGTTTGTTTCCTCTCTGTTGTTGGAAACAGACCTCACTACCTCTGAGGTTGCTTGCCATAGATGCAGGCAAAACGTCAGGAGAGAATGCCTCTAGACCATGGCCATATAGCCCGAAAAAACTTACAACAACCCAGTGATTCCGGCCATGAAAGCCTTCAACAATACATAGAATGGGAAATATTCATTCATTCATTCATTTACTATACTTGTATACTGCCTTTCTCAGCCTATTGGTGACTCAAGGCGGTTTACAACAAGGTAGTACACACAATAGCAAAATACAGATTAAGCATGAAAGCAATATAAAACCACAATAGGAACAATAAAAACCAACATCATTATCATTACTGTCTTCTAGTTAAAAACGTTGTCCAAATTCCATTGTCTAGTGATTCCATTTCCTTTGTCAGTTACTCTGCATTTGTAAACGCTTGCTCATATAACCGTGTCTTACCTTGTCTCCGAAACATTAAGAGTGAGGGAGCCAATCTAATCTCTTTAGAGAGGGTATTCCATAGCCGAGGGGCCACCACAGAGAAGGCCCTGTCTCTCGTCCCCGCCAAGCGTATTTGTGACGCAGATGGAGTCGAGAGAAGGGCCTCCCTGGATGATCTTAAAGTCCTAGATGGTTCATAAGGGGAAGTGCCTGCTCGAACAGCCAGGTTTTGACTTTTCTTTAGAAAATCAAAAGGGAGGGAGCTAATCTAATGTGCCTAGGAAGGGCGTGCCATAGCCGAGAGGCCACCACAGAGAAGGCCCTGTCTCTCATCCCCGCCAAGCGTATTTGTGACGCAGATGGAGTCGAGAGAAGGGCCTCCCTGGATGATATTAAAGTCCTAGATGGTTCATAAGGGGAAGTGCCTGCTCGAACAGCCAGGTTTTGACTTTTCTTTAGAAAATCAAAAGGGAGGGAGCTAATCTAATGTGCCTAGGAAGGGCGTGCCATAGCCGAGAGGCCACCACAGAGAAGGCCCTGTCTCTCATCCCCGCCAAGCGTATTTGTGACGCAGATGGAGTCGAGAGAAGGGCCTCCCTGGATGATCTTAAAGTCCTAGATGGTTCATAAGGGGAAGTGCCTGCTCGAACAGCCAGGTTTTGACTTTTCTTCAGAAAATCAAAAGGGAGGGAGCTGATCTAATGTGCCTAGGAAGGGCGTGCCATAGCCGAGGGGCCACCACTGAGAAGGCCCTGTCTCTCGTCCCCGCCAAGCATATTTGTGATGCAGATGGAGTCGAGAGCAGGGCCCTGGGCGATCTTAAAGTCCTAGGTGGTTCATAAGGGGAGATGCGTTCGGACAGATAGGTTGGGCTAGAACCATTTAGGGCTTTGTAGGCTAAAGCCAGCACTTTGAATTGTGCCCGGTAGGAGACTGGCAGCCAGTGGAGCTGGCGCAGCAAAGGAGTTGTATGCTCCCTGAGCGCCGCTCCTGTTAGCAATCTGGCTGCCGTCTGTTGGACCATTTGAAGCTTCCGGACATATTCAGAACTACATTCAAGTCCCATTTTCTTTCTATGAATTTTATTTCCAGTTTGAGGGATGCAGGGAGGGAGTGCTGCTAAGAGCATGTGATGGCCTTGCTGCATGGCCAGCTGTAGTAAAAAAGTAACTTTTCCAAAGTTGCTGCAAAGGCACCTATGTCAGCAAATGATAGCTTTTGAAGGACAGTTTTCTGGCAGCCTGGACATCTCAGCTGGGTTTTCTTAAGCTCATCTGGGGAATGGGCATTGCTCTTCATTTTCCAGATTTTCATTCCATCTCCATTCACATATCTGCACGTTAAAAAGAAAGAAAAGAAACAGAGTTACAAAGAGAGAAATGGAAGCCATCTTCAGACTCTTATTAAAAGTCAGCAGCTATTGAGAAGTTATCTATGAAGAAATAACCTAGTGGGCTCTTTGTGTGTGGTTTGCGTTTTCCTATTCAGTGATTTTATATGTATTTATTTATTTACTAGCCGTCCCCTGCCACACGTTGCTGTGGCCCACATGTGGGTTCTATGTGGGAGGTTTGGCCCAATTCTATCGTTGGTGGGGTTCAGAATGCTCTGTGATTGTAGGTGAACTATAAATCCCAGCAACTACAACTCCCAAATGTCAAGATTCTATTTTCAGCAAACTGCACCAGTGTTCACATTTGGGCATATTGAGTATTCTTGTAGAGTTTGGTCCAGATCCATCATTGTTTAAGTCCACAGTGATCTCTGGATGTAGGTGAACTACATCTCCAAAACCAAAGGACACTGCCCACCAAACCCTTCCAGTATTTTCTGTTGGCCATGGGAGTAATGTTTGCCAAGTTTGGTTCAATTCCATTGTTGATGGGGTTCAGAATGTTCTTTGATTGTAGGTGAACTATAAATCCCAGCAACTACAACTCCCAAGTGACAAAATCAATTTTTTAAGTGAAGGACATACATTGGGTTGTTAGGTGACTTGTGTCCAAATTTGGTGTCAATTCCCCCAGTGGTTTTTGAACTCCCATGACCAACAGAAAATACTGGAAGGATTTGGTGGATATTGACCTTGAATTTGGGAGTTGTAGTTCACCTACATCCAGAGAGCACTGTGAACTCAAACAATAATGGATCTGGACCAAACTTGGCACAAGCACTCAATATGCCCAAATATGAACACAGAGGGAGTTTGGGTGAAATAGACCTTGACATTTGGGATTCACAGTTCACCTACAATCAAAGAGCATTCTGAACCTCACGAACAACAGAATTGGGACAAACTTCCCACACAGAACCCCCATGACCAACAGAAAATACTTAAGGCCATCCAATCCAACTCCCTTCATTAGGGCAAGAAAACATAATCAAAGCCCTCCTGACAAAGAGCCATCCAGCCATAGATATAGATAGATAGATAGATAGATAGATAGATAGATAGATAGATAGTAGGCTTGGGCAGTTTCGTTCATTAATTTCGTAATTCGTTATTAATTCGTATTTAAATTAGCTTACGATCCAATATTGAGCCATGCAGGACTACTGTGAGGAGTAATTAAGAATCGAAACAATTTTTCCAATTTATTTTGTAATTGTTTCGTAATTGTTTCGTAATTATTTCCGTATGTCTGGTGCAAGTTTTATAGTTGTTGTTTGTTTTATCAGTGATAAAAAATAAATTATCACACTAACAGTCAACAACAGAGGGAGAGGGAAGCTTCAGAAGTTCCCCCGTCCCATTTGGAGGGTTTTTTAGCATATTGCGCAACCGCGTCCGCCATTAATGAATCGATTCGTAATTTTACGAAATTTCGTATATTTCGAACTTTTTTAAAGGAAAATTTCGGAATTCTTTTAAAAAAACGAAACGCAAAGGCCCCCTAAAAACGAAACGAGTTTAGAACCAAATTTTTCCGTGGTTACCCAAGCCTAATAGATAGATATTAGGCCTGTTTGATCAAGAAAAAATTTGTTTCTAAAATCGATTTGTAATTGGGGTGTTTTTTTGTTTCGATATTTAAAATATTTACAAAACTTTCCAAAAAATGTTTTGTTATTTACGAAATTTCGTAAATATTTACAAAACATTTTGTAAGTGTGAATGTTGCAGTAATGGTCACCTTGATTAGCATTGAATGGCTTTCATTTCTCCCACCCTGGACATTCCATAGATAAACTCCATTTGCCTAGTTTCCAACAGACCTCTGAGGATGCCTGCCATAGATGTGGGCAAAATGTCAGGAGAGAATGCTTCTGGAACATGGTCATACACTCATACAGCCCTGAAAACTCACACAACCGGCCTCCGCGCGCCATCCAATCGGCTCCGGCTCCTGCGCCCTCCTCCTCCTCCTCCTCCTCCTCCCAGCTGTGTTGCAGGAAGTGCCAGGAGGAGGAGGAGGAGCAGGAGGGCGCAGGAGCCGGAGCCGATTGGATGGCGCGCGGAGGCTCACCCTTACAACCGGCCTCCGCGCGCCATCCAATCGGCTCCGGCTCCTGCGCCCTCCTCCTCCTCCTCCTCCTCCTCCCAGCTGTGTTGCAGGAAGTGCCAGGAGGAGGAGGAGGAGCAGGAGGGCGCAGGAGCCGGAGCCGATTGGATGGCGCGCGGAGGCCGGTTGTAAGGGTGAGCGCGCACGGGCCGGGCGCCCAACAGGCAGGGGCGGTGCACTGCTGGGGTGCTTGGGAGCGCCGGATTGGCTCCCAGGCACCAGCAGCACTCAGCAGCCTCCATCCCATTAACGACACGCGCTGAAGCTCGTAAAATATATGGGGCTGCTGTTTCGATATTTTTAAACCCTTCCGGGTTTGAAAATGTGTTTTGAAATCGCGTCGGATGTGGTAAAAATAACGAATTAATAACGAAATAACGAATTAACGAACGAAACCGCACAGGCCTAATAGATATGATTCACACACAAACAGATATAGTAGCCTAGATTTGAAAGGGACCCTTAAAGAAGTACAATGATATGTTGTGGGCAAACCAGACACTCTCCACATCAACACTGACAAAGAAATAGCAAGACATACTGTTTACCCACAAGCATCAATACATTACATATATTAGAAACCAACATGTTCTCATTACTTTATTTTCCAGATCAACAGACTGGGCCACAGCAACATGTGGTGAGGGACAGCTAGTTGTTGTTGTTATTATTGATGACCCTCCGCATTCCTTTCTTTCTTATCCTCTTTTGGGAAAATTACTCTGGTTGTTAAAACAGAAAATCATTCTCCCTCCTCCCCTCTCTGCTGTGTGTGTGTAGAAAGGGGGGAGATGCATAGAAGGGCACACAAGCTTAGTCAAAGCCATTGTTAGCATTCACTCCTGTTTCAGAATAATGGTATTAATTCTCTTGTGAAAGGTACATGTGTGGGAGAAAGAGAGGGAGATGGATGCTTCTTTCCCCACTCCTTTCAGGAATAAATTGAGAGTCTTTTCTCCTTTTAAGCAGGAAGATGGAGCCGGCTGCAAGGAAGTTGAAACACTTTGCTCTCTAACTAGAGCAGAGTGGGCTGCAACCTGTTTCTCCACCTCTTCTCATCCTCGCTCTCACCCAATTGCAATTTTCTCCCTTTCCTGATGGGCAGATGGAAGGGCTTGGATCACAGCCCCTTTCCTGTCTGATTTTGACAACCACCCCGAGTGCCTCTAGATTGGATCCTTGGTGGGGGTCCAAGGAAGGAAGTGGAGAAGGGGAGAAGCCCTGTTTTATTATTATTATTTTGGTGATTGTCCTTAAACAAAGCCAGGAGGAGGAGGAAAAGGAGGAGCAGGAGAACGCCTCTGATTAAAAGCCCAGCCTCGGTGCAGAGATCTCCATGGGAAAAAAAAGGGGCTGAATCTGAGCTTGCTTCTTCCAGCTTGCACACACACATTCTCTCTCATACATACATCCACACGCACACCTACCTACCTCCTTTTAGGAGAATTCTGGCCATTCTCTGAAGCATTCGGCATGGCTTTTGTTTGCTGAGTTGGCTCAGTTGTAGGTGGGATTTTCTTCCCCTTTTTCTTTCAAAAATGCCTTGTGCTTTGTATTGAAAGGATTGTATGCCTGGCTACTAAGTGCTGTTTCCAGAGGAATGGAGGAGTCTATGAACGTGTGGCTTTGAAAGCATCAACAAGGAAGAGGCTAGCGGGGGTGCTTTTTGTGGGAAGACCACCACCCTGCTCCTCCCCGCTCACCTTCATTGCTGTTGGACTGCTTCTTTTTGAGCAGGAGGGGAGCCTTGATCAGATCACTTCTCTCTTTTCCTTCTAGAATGGCTCGTTTTGGAGAAGCGATGGCTGGCAGGGTGGGATCCGGCGATGGAGCCACCGAACAGAACAGGAACCGC
The DNA here is from genome assembly GCF_037176765.1 of Anolis sagrei. Classification (NCBI taxonomy): domain Eukaryota; kingdom Metazoa; phylum Chordata; class Lepidosauria; order Squamata; family Anolidae; genus Anolis; species Anolis sagrei. The sequence goes on along the minus strand of NC_090024.1, from coordinate 124,386,579 downwards.
CAGGGAACCCCTGCACCCCCAGGAGGAACCCCGGTAGCGTACAAGCAAACCAAAGCCCAGCGGGCCAGGACGATGGCACTGTACAACCCCATACCTGTCCGACAGAACTGCTTCACAGTCAACAGATCTCTCTTCATCTTTGGGGAAGATAATATTGTCAGGAAATATGCCAAGAAGCTCATCGACTGGCCATATCCTTTCTTGTTCCCTCTTCTCCTGCCCCTTCCCAAGCTGAGTTTTACATATCATGCATGGTACCTGCTAAACCGGCAACGTGGGTAAAGGTAAGCTCTCCTGGCTCCCATTTCATTCTGTATCCGGCCACATGGAGAGGGTGCCACTAAGGAAACGTATGTCAGATCTACCCTCACTTTTTAATTTTCACCACTTCTATAAGGTTAGTTGTCTTTCTAGTTTTTCTGATGTTGCAACCTGTCTGTCTTCTCACCTTGCTACAGGTGAGGTCTGTTATCTCTGTGTTGCACGGGTTGGCTCTTTAGGGAAAGCCACAGCCCAAATTATTGGCTGCAGAGATCCGGAATAGAATGCAATGGATCCAGCCAAGTCTAGAGAATACAAGTTCTCCAGAATCTTGATGGGAAAGTAATGCATGAGGAAAGGGGGACTTGAGTTCATATTTAATCAGTAACTTACTATATAGAGTAGTGTTTCTCAACCTGGGGGTCGGGACCCCTGAGGGGGTCATGAAGGGGTGTCAGAGGGGTCGCCAAAGACCATCAGAAAACACAGTATTTTCTGTTGGTCATGGGGGTTCTGTGTGGAAAGTTTCTATCATTGGTGGGGTTCAGAACGCTCCTTGATTGTAGGTGAACTATAAATCCCAGTATCTACAACTCCCAAATGTCAAAGTCTATTTTTCCCAAACCCCATCAGTGTTCACATTTGGGCATACTGAGTATCCGTACCAAGTTTGGTCCAGATCCATCATTGTTTGAGCCCATAGTGCTGTCTGGATGTAGGCGAACTACAACTCCCAAACTCAAGGTCAACGCCCACCAAACCCTTTCAGGATTTTCTGTTGATCATGGGAGTTCTCTGTCCCAACTTTGGTTCAATACCATTGTTGGTGGGGTTCAGAATGCTCTTTGTTTACATATTAACTATAAATCCCAGCAACTACAACTCCCAAATGACAAAATCAATGCTCCCGCCAACCCCACCAGTATTCAAATTTGGGCATACTGGGTATTTGTGCCAAATTTGCTCCAGTGAATGAAAATACATCCTGCAGATCATTATTTACATGGCCATTCATAATGTTAGGGTTATGGTTGGGGGTCACCACAACATGAAGAACTGCATTAAGGGGTCGCGGCATTAGGAAGGTTGAGAACCACTGATATAGGGTGTCATCAAGTTTTGTTGGGTTTGGTTTTGTCATATGGCCTAAGGGCTAATCAATAAAATCATTACCTCTTTTCAAAGCCCAATTTTTATGTAGCATTCTCAAGAGACTCCTCCACTCAATTGTAAAGGTTTATTCTGTGTAGTCAATAAATGTATCTTTTATTTATTTATTTATTTATTTACAACATTTATACGCCATCCTTCTCACCCTGAAGGGGACTCAGAGCAGCCAAGAAGATATATATATAGTCGAAGGCTTTCATGGCCGGAATCACTAGGTTGTTGTAGGTTTTTCGGGCTATATGGCCATGTTCTAGAGCAGTGTTTCTCAACTGGGGGTCGGGACCCCTGGGGGGGTCGTGAGAGGGTGTCTGAGGGGTCGCCAAAGACCATCAGATCACACACTATTTTCTCTTGGTCATCTGCGTTACGTGTGGAACGTTAGGTCCAATTCTATTGTTGGTGGGGTTCAGAATGCTCTTTGATTGTAGGTGAACTATAAATCCCAGCAACTACAACTCCCAAATACCAAAGTCTATTTCCCCCAAACTCCACCAGTGTTCACATTTGGGCATATTGAGTATTTATGCCAAATTTGGTCCTGATCCATCATTGTTTGAGTCCACAGATGTAGATGAACTACAACTCCCAAACTCAAGATCCATGCCCACCAAACCCTGCTAGTGTTTTCTGATGGTCATGGGAGTCCTGTGTGCCAAGATTGGTTCAGTTCCATCACTGGTGGAGATCAGAATGCTCTTTGATTGTAGATGAACTATAAATTCCAGCAAGTACAACTCTCAAATGATAAAACTAGTCCCTCCCCCCAACCCCACTAGTATTAAAATTTGGGAATATTGGGTATTTGTGCCAAATTTTGTTCAGTGAAAGAAAATACATCCTGCATATCAGATATTTATATTACGATTCATAACAGTAGCAAAATTACATTTATGAAGTAACAATGAAAATAATTTTATGGTTGGGGGTCACCACAACATGAGGAACTGTATTAAGGGGTCGCGGCATCAGGAAGGTTGAGAGCCACTGTTCTAGAGGCATTCTCTCCTGACATTTCGCCTGCATCTATGGCAAGCATCTTCAGAGGTAGTGAGGTCTGTTGGAACTAGGAAAATGGGTTTATATATCTGTGGAATGACCAGGGTGGGGCAAAGAACTCTTGTCTGTTGGAGCTAGGCGTGAATGTTTCAACTGACCACCTCGATTAGCATTTGATGGCCTGGCAGTTGTTTGGTGTGGCCATGTTCTAGAGGCATTCTCTCCTGACGTTTCGCCTGCATCTAGGACAAGCATCCTCAGAGGTAGTGAGGTAGTGCGGATGCTTGCCATAGATGCAGGCGAAACGTCAGGAGAGAATGCCTCTAGAACATGGCCATATGGCCCAAAAAAACCTACAACGACCCTATACACACACACACACACATACCATATATTATATTATTAGCATATTACAATATCAGTATTATATATTACTATATTGTACTATATCATTATATTGTAATATTATTATTAATATGACATGTAATATAAAATATATTATTATAATATCATATCATTATTGTTAGTATTATATTGTATTACATTATAATACTATAACTATTATATGCATATACAATATATTAATGTAATCCACATTGAAATCCACAAGCATGTGGACAATTTCAATAGAAAGGAAGAAACCATGAAAATGAACAAAATCTGGCTACCAGTATTAAAAAAAACTCAAAAATTACAACCGCAAAACAACAGAGAGTAAACAATCAGGCACATCAAATCACTTTCAACAAAAGATTCCCCCCAGGCACTTCCAAGCCATTAAATGCTAATCAAGGTGGTCAGTTGAAACATTCACACCTAGCTGCAGCAGACAAAAGTCCTTTGTCCCACCCTGGTCATTCCACAGATATATAAACTCATTTTCCTAGTTCCAACAGACCTCACTACCTCTGAGGATGCTTGCCATAGATGCAGGCGAAACGTCAGGAGAGAATGCCTTTAGAACATGGCCATATAGCCCAGAAAAACCTACAACAACCCTACAATATATTATATTATTAGCATCGCAGAAGAGACAAGGTGGAACTGACCCCTGCCCCCCCCCCTTCACTCTGGCCCAGAGCAGCAGTTAGTGCTGGGTGGAGGGGTCTCCAACTAATGACATATGCAGGAGACAAGATGGAACTGTCCCCTGCCCCCCTTTCTTCACTCTGCCCCCTCCATTCTTCACTCTTTTGACTTTTTTCAACCTTTTGCAAGAAATCCATCCTCAATAGGCATTGCATTCTTTTGATTTGAGTGAGTTTGGTATGTTGCAAGTGTAGGCAAGCGTTTATATTGCACAGAACTCTTCGGCAGGCTGAAGGAACCTTCATTTATAGCAATGGAAGTTGATTTAGGTGAAATAATTACCTTATTATTGACTGAAACAAAAGTGTGAGTAGAATAATTTGTGGACCCTCTTTCACTTTGTAGACAGCAGACAATCCCTTCCCATTCTTCTCCTAAATGGGAAAAACCCCTTGAAAGATTGCATATACCTTTGATTGCAATGTGCCATGGATTTTTTTCTATAATACCTTCCTCATTACCTTAGCTCATATATAGTACAGTAGTTTTCTTGCAGAAATAAACATGTGGACATTTCTGCGGGTTTTTTTTTTGGTCATGTCAGGAGTGACTTGAGAAACTGCAAGTCGCTTCTGGTGCAAGAGAATTGGCCGTCTGCAAGGACATTGTCCAGGGGACGCCCGGATGTTTTGATGTTTTATCATCCTTGTGGGAGGCTTCTCTCATGTCCCCGCATGAGGAGCTGGAGCTGATAGAGGGAGCTCATCCGCACTCTCTCTGGATTTGAACCTGCGACCTGTCGGTCTTCAGTCCTGCCAGCACAGGGGTTTAACCCACTGTGCCACCGGGGGCCTTCTCAGTGGTGCCCCCCCCCCTCCCGTCTCTGGAATGCCCTTCCAAGGGAAATAAGACAGGCCTCATCCCTCCCCTCCTTTCGTAAGATCTTGAAGACCTGGTGGTTTCAACAAGCCTTTGAAAATGACCAGTTCTAACTCAGCCCTACACATTGTCGAATACGGCCTTATTCTTCCTACTAGTTACCCAGATTCTTTCCTCTAATCGGCCCCAGAATGAACAGCCACAGATCCGTACCTAATATTATCGTTGCCTGCCATAGCATTGCATAGCATTGCACTTAATTCTCGGGCCCCGGAAAAATGTTTGGACTTGCACAAATCTTGGCCCGGCAATTTTTAATTGCCTTTTTTTTGCCTTGAACAGGTAGAATTACTTTTAATATGTGTGTGTTATGGCGACAATTTTTATGCTTATATTTTGTTTGTTAATCTTATTGTTATGTTGTGTTTACTCTGTACGTTTTGTGATGTTACTTGGGAACCGCTCTGAATCCCCTCAGGGAGATGGAGCAGTATATAAATAAAGTTGTTGCTGTTATAATAATAATAATAATAATAATAATAATTATTATTATTATTATTATTATTATTATTATTATTATCCGTCCCCTGCTACGCATTGCTGTGGCCCAGTCTAGTGATCTGGAAAATAAAGTAATGGTTTCTAATATATGTAATTCCTTTATGCTTGTGGCTAAACAGTATTCCTTGTTGTTTCTATGTCAGTGTTGATGTGGAGATTGTCTGGTTTGCCTACTCGGGAACATGCGACATATAATTGTCGTGTTTTAGGGGTCCCTTCCAAATCTATCTATATCTCTCTGTGTGAATCATAACTATCTATCTATCTATCTATCTATCTATCTATCTATCTATCTATCTATATCTATGGCTGGATGGCTCTTTCTCAGGAGGGCTTTGATTACGTTTTCTTGCCCTGGTGAAGGGAGTTGGACTGGTCATGGGGGTCCTGTGTGGGAAGTTTGCCCCAATTCTGTCATTGGTGGGGTTCAACATGCTCTTTGATTGTAGGTGAAGTATAAATCCCAGAGACTACAACTCCCAAATGTCAGGGTCTATTTCCCACAAACTCCACCAGAATTCACATTTGGGCAAATTGAGGATTCGTGCCAAGTTTGGTCCAGATCCATCATTGTTTGAGTTCACAGTGCTCTCTAGATGTAGGTGAACTAAAACTCCCAAACACAAGATCAATGCTCACCAAACCCTTCTAGTATTTTCTGTTGGTCATGGGAGTCCTGTGTCCCAAGATTGGTTCCATTCCATCATTGGTGGAGTTCAGAATGCTGTTTGATTGTAGGTGAACTGCAAATCCCAAGAACTACAACTCCCAAATTACAAAATCACGTTTTCTTGCCCTGGTGAAGGGAGTTGGACTGGATGGCCTTAAGTATGGTGGTTCTGTGTGGGAAGTTTGCCCCAATTCTGTCATTGGTGGGGTTCAGCATGCTCTTTAGGGGTCCCTTTCAAATCTATGATACTATATGTCTCTCTGTGTGTGAATAATATATATCTATCTATATCTATGGCTGGATGGCTCTTTGTCAGGAGGACTTTGATTACATTTTCCTGCCCTGGTGAAGGGAGTTGGACTGGATGGCCTTAAGGCAGCATTTCTGTTGGTCATGGGAGTTCTCTGTGGGAAGTTTGGCCCAATTCTCTCGTTGGTGTTGTTCAGAGTGCTCTTTGATTGTAGGTGAACTATAAATCCCAGTAACTACAACTCCCAAATGTCAGGGTCTATTTCCCCCAAACTCCATCTGTGGTTCATATTTGGGCATATGTTTGAGGACACAAACAATCTATCATTGTTTGTGTCCTCAGTGCTCTCTGGATATAGGTGAACTACAACTCCCAAACTCAAGGTCAATGCCCACCAAACCTTTCTAGTATTATCTGTTGGTCATGGGAGTCCTGTGTCCCAAGACTGGTTCAATTCCATCACTGGTGGAGTTCAGAATGCTCTTTGATTTAGGGGAACTATAAAGCCCAGCAACTACAACTCCCAAATGACAAACTCAATTTTTTTTGAGAGAAGGACATACATTGGGTTGTTAGGTATGTTGTGTCCAAATTTGGTGTCAATTTCCCTAGTGGATTTTGAGTTTTGTTAATCCCACAAACGAACATTACATTTTTATTTATATAGATTATTATTGGGAGGGCATTGGATTGAAGGGAGTCTTTTCATTGCCACCTCAGTCACTGTTGTGTTGTTGCCCTGTTGAAAGAGGCCAGATACTGTCCTCCCAAGAGTTGGGAACTGGGGCTCATGACAGTTGAACCACATTAAGACAAGTGGTTTTTGAGTTCTGTTAATCCCACAAACAATCATTACATTTTTATTTATATAGATAATTATTGGGAGGGCATTGGATTGAGGGGAGTCTTTTCATTGTTGTGTTGTTGCCCTGTTGAAAGAGGCCAGATACTGTCCTCCCAAGAGTTGGAAACTGGGGCTCATGACAGTTGAACCACATTAAGACAAGTGGTTTTTGAGTTCTGTTAATCCCACAAACGAACATTACATTTGTATTTATATAGATTATTATTGGGAGGGCATTGGATTGAGGGGAGTCTTTTCATTGTTGTGTTGTTGCCCTGTTGAAAGAGGCCAGATACTGTCCTCCCAAGAGTTGGGAACTGGGGCTCATGACAGTCGAACCACATTAAGACAAGTGGTGTTTGTGTTCTGTTAACCCCACAAACAAACATTACATTTTTATTTATATAGATTATTATTGGGAGGGCATTGGATTGAGGGGAGTCTTTTCATTGCCACCTCAGTCACTGTTGTGTTGTTGCCCTGTTGAAAGAGGCCAGATACTGTCCTCCCAAGAGTTGGGAACTGGGGCTCATGACAGTCGAACCACATTAAGACAAGTGGTTTTTGAGTTCTGTTAATCCCACAAACGATCATTACATTTTTATTTATATAGATTATTATTGGGGGGCATTGGATTGAGGGGAGTCTTTTCGTTGCCACCTCAGTCACTGTTGTGTTGTTGCCCTGTTGAAAGAGGCCAGATACTGTCCTCCCAATAGTTGGGAACTGGGGCTCATGACAGTTGAACCACATTAAGACAAGTGGTTTTTGAGTTCTGTCAATCCCACAAACGAACATTACATTTGTATTTATATAGATTATTATTGGGAGGGCATTGGATTGAGGGGAGTTTTTTCATTGTTGTGTTGTTGCCCTGTTGAAAGAGGCCAGATACTGTCCTCCCAAGATTTGGGAACTGGGGCTCATGACAGTTGAACCACATTAAGACAAGTGGTTTTTGAGTTCTGTTAATCCCACAAACGAACATTACATTTGTATTTATATAGATTATTATTGGGAGGGCATTGGATTGAGGGGAGTCTTTTCATTGTTGTGTTGTTGCCCTGTTGAAAGAGGCCAGATACTGTCCTCCCAAGAGTTGGGAACTGGGGCTCATGACAGTTGAACCACATTAAGACAAGTGGTTTTTGAGTTCTGTTAATCCCACAAACGAACATTACATTTTTATTTATATAGATTATTATTGGGAGGGCATTGGATTGAGGGGAGTCTTTTCATTGTTGTGTTGTTGCCCTGTTGAAAGAGGCCAGATACTGTCCTCCCAAGAGTTGGGAACTGGGGCTCATGACAGTTGAACCACATTAAGACAAGTGGTTTTTGAGTTCTGTTAATCCCACAAACGAACATTACATTTTTATTTATATAGATTATTATTGGGAGGGCATTGGATTGAGGGGAGTCTTTTCATTGTTGTGTTGTTGCCCTGTTGAAAGAGGCCAGATACTGTCCTCCCAAGAGTTGGGAACTGGGGCGCATGACAGTTGAACCACATTACGACAAGTGGTTTTTGAGTTCTGTTAATCCCACAAACGAACATTACATTTTTATTTATATAGATTATTATTGGGAGGGCATTGGATTGAGGGGAGTCTTTTCATTGCCACCTCAGGCCCTGTTGTGTTGTTGCTCTGTTGAAAGAGGCCAGATACTGTCCTCCCAAGAGTTGGGAACTGAGGCTCATGACAGTTGAACCACATTAAGACAAGTGGTTTTTGAGTTCTGTTAATTCCACAAACGAACATTACATTTTGATTTGTATAGATTATTATTGGGGGGGCATTGGATTGAGGGGAGTCTTTTCATTGTTGTGTTGTTGCCCTGTTGAAAGAGGCCAGATACTGTCCTCCCAAGAGTTGGGAACTGGGGCTCATGACAGTTGAACCACATTAAGACAAGTGGTTTTTGAATTCTGTTAATCCCACAAACGAACATTGCCTTTTTATTTATATAGATTATTATTGGGAGGGCATTGGATTGAGGGGAGTCTTTTCATTGTTGTGTTGTTGCCCTGTTGAAAGAGGCCAGATACTGTCCTCCTAAGAGTTGGGAACTGGGGCACATGACAGTTGAACCACATTACGACATGGGCGATTTAAATCTGACTGTAGCTGGATGCATTAGCTGTTTTGTTGCCATGAGCGAATCAAAACTCAACCCTCCTCCTCTCTTTGGGAGGGATCTAAGGCACAAGACACTAAAGCATGAAGTTATTGCTTTAACTACCTCAAGCCCACCCACGCCCACCATTTCTTCCTGCCAGGCTTTTGTACGGCTGATTTCTAGCTCAAGCAGTTCAGACAAATGGCTCTTTTCACCACACTTGGCACACCTGGGCTGCCTGTTGAGGGGGTTGGTCCCCATTGTGGAGGAGATTGTGCCCTTTTGTCTGAACCGAGCCACGGCTAAGCAGTACTGATAGTGTAATCAGCCCCAGGGAAAGGACCCTCTGCCCCCAGCCCAGCAGGCCAAAGAACACGCTTCATTCAGCACCATGGACAGGTCAGGGTGTTTCCGTTGAATGCTCACTCTAGGCTCCCGGCTCCTTCATGCTTGCCGAATTCGCCTTAGCATGCTATGACCTGCCTTTTTGTACATGCTGTGATGGTGGTGAAAGAATACTACAAAGCAAGGTCTTTCCCACTATTTCAGAGTGTGTTTATCTATAGGGTGGCGATTCTAATTGGAATCGTTCTCATGCAAATCATTATGTGATTAATTTTCATCCTGGCTTCAAAAGTCGCTCAATTCCAAATTGAACCCATTTGCTGTGAAGGGAAATGTGTGATGTGAAAGATCCTGCCTCTTTCTCTGAGCTGCCCCACCCAGACCAAGGCATCTGGTGTGAGATGGTGGCTGAAAAAGTTCTCTGTTCTTTTAGCTAAGGGTATGCATAGAAGGTGTGTTGATCTTTAGAGCATCGGATTCGTCGTTCACCTCCAGTACCGTTGGCCGCTAGCCTTCCTTTCGGCTTTGAGCTAGCTGCGTCATCACATCTGGGGCTAGTTGAACTTATCCTCTGCTCCTCCTCAGTAGCATTTTGGCCATCTTCCGACCTGGGAGTCCCATCTTCCAATGGCATACCGACATATCTCTGGTTGTACTGGTCCATTTAGTTTTCTTGGCAAGGATACTGGAGTGGTTTGCCATTGCCTTCCCCAGGGATCACGCTTGGTCTGACCTCTCTGCCACAACCGTCCCGTCTTGGGTGTCCCTTCACGGTTTCGCTCATGATATCATTGAGGTGCTCAAGCTCCAGCGCCCCGAGCTCACTGGAGGGAAAGATACTAGAGACAAAGTTGAAGTACTTTGGCCACATCATGAGGAGACAGGAAAGCCTAGAGAAGACAATTATGCTGGGGAAAGTGGAAGGCAAAAGGAAGAGGGGCCGACCAAGGGCAAGATGGATGGATGGCATCCTTGAAGTGACTGGACTGACCTTGAGGGAGCTGGGGGTGGTGACGGCCGACAGGGAGCTCTGGCGTGGGCTGGTCCATGAGGTCACGAAGAGTCGGAGACGACTGAACGAATGAACAACAATGCATAGAAGGAAGGCCTGTATATAATAATAATAATCATCATCATCATCATTATCATCATCATCTATATAAATAAAAAATGTAATATAAATAAAAATAAGACTGTAACTCCCAAATGACAAACTCAATTTTTTGAGTGAAGGACATACATTGAGTTGTTACGTGTCTTGTGTCCAAATTTGGTGTCAATTCGTCCAACGGTTTGTGGGATTCACAGAACTCAAAAACCGTTGGACGAATTGACACCAAATTTGGACACAAGACACCTAACAACCCAATGTATGTCCTTCACTCAAAAAAAATGATTTTGTCATTTGGGAATTGTCGTTGCTGGGATTTATAGTTTACCTACAATCAAAGATGTGTGATGCAATTCAACAGCCAGCAGAGTGTCTACTGTGGACTCATCTTGTTGTGTTTCAAATAATAATAATAATAATAATAATAATAATAATAATAATAATCTTTATTTATACCCCGCCACCATCTCCCCAATGGGAACATGAGGCCGAGCCCAAGAATAATACAATATAAAACAATTAAAAAATATTAAACACAACAAAATACACAATGCAACAAAATGAAATAAACCATACAAAATAACATAATAAAACCAATATATACGGAATTGACAGGGAGACATTTGGCAGGAAGAACTGCAATTTTTGAATTGCTTGTTTCCCCTCTTTTGTATGTTCTAGATTGCACTTAACTCAAAGAGAATGGCTATGACATGATCCTGGCCTTTTGTCTGCCTACTCCACCCTTGGTTATGGTGAAGAAATCCAGAAACTGCTTATTGTGCAAAACCTTTCAGCAGCAGCATTTCTCAGTCACTTTTTAATGACTGCAAAACGTAATATTCAAAATGCCTTACTCAGCAGTATCAAATAACAGGGCCATATGGAATCAGGTCCAGAGACAGTGACACTGTATCTTCATATCAATAAGCAGGGCACCACAATGCAGCCACCGTAAGGACAGTACCAATAGCCTAAGCAGGAAAATTAAAGCCAAGTCAATAGATGCCTCTTATAGCAACATATAGGTCTCTCATTGGAGGATCCTTCCTTCTTTATATTTTCAAAACAATGCTTGTAGTGCACTTATTCCTCTGTCTTTGCACACCAAGGGAAGGTAGGCGAAGTGCAATGGATGCTGCCATAATGGATCAAGAATTGCAGCCTTGTCTGTCCCTAAATTGCCCTCTGCACTAGATGTCTAGAGAAGGGGTTCTCAAACTTTTTCAGCTGTGGGACCCTGTTTGAAGCAAAACTTTTGTTGTGGAGCCTCAATAAATGTCTATATATTATATTCATTATATTATATTATGAATAATAATAATAATATTTGGGAAGTGTCCAACACGTGATCTGATACAACAGCCAGCATAGTGACCTTGTTTGCTGTGTACTAGAATCACAGAATCATAGAATCAAAGAGTTGGAAGAGACCGCATGGGCCATCCAGTCCAACCCCCTGCCAAGAAGCAGGAATATTGCATTCAAATCACCCCTGACAGATGGCCATCCAGCCTCTGTTTAAAAGCTTCCAAAGAAGGAGCCTCCACCACATCCTTAGGTGACTATGGGGAATACCATTGCTTTAACTATGCGGATCTTGGTTGCCATTGTGGTGTCTCTACTCTTCACTATTTTATCGAGATTGGACATTGCTCTCCTCCCAAGAAGTAATGTGACTTATTAGGTGACAGCTAGATTAAGGCAGGTATGGACTTTTCAAGCAGCTTTCCTAGTTACCAAAGTCTGTTGGAAGAATTTATGTTGATTCAGATGTCTCAAAATTGTGTGGTTCATGTACATTCGGAAGCAAGTGTGTTTAATGATGCACGAGAGTTATATATCCAGCATATGGCTTGATGTTTAATGAATACATTATAGTACATATCAACACTTTGGTACATGCAACAACTTCTCTTAATCATGGCCTATGGGTCACTCGTATAGAAGAAAAGAAAATCAACCCTTCCTCACAAATTATTTTTCCAAAGAAAAAAAGGTTGTTGCTTCAGATACATTTAAGTGTATTTCCTAAGTAATATACTGTTTTGCAGAGCTTGTTTGATTTTTTTTTCCTTTTTGCTACACCTCTTAGAAATCTACTGTCACAATGTGTGGCCATACTGACAACAGGGTTCTGGGAATGGTAGTCCAAAACAAGAAAGAAATTCCAAGTACCTTATTGAATATAATAATAATAATAATAATAATAATAATAATAACCTGCCTAACTGCGTGACCGCATCTCCATATATGAACCCACATGATCCCTTCGATCAGCTGGAGAGGCCCTGCTCTCGATCCCACTAGCATCGCAGGCGCGATTGGCGGGGACGAGAGAGAGGGCCTTTTCGGTGGTGGCCCCTCGACTCTGGAACGCACTCCCTAAAGACATCAGACAGGCCCCAACTTTGGCAGTCTTCAGGACGAGCTTGAAGACGTTGCTGTTCCAGTGTGCCTTCCCGGAATAATGATCTCATAGCACTTTGTCTGGAGCCCCCGGTGGCGCAGTGGGTTAAAGCACTGAGCTGCTGAGCTTGTTGATCGAAAGGTCGCAGGTTCGATTCCGGGGAGCGGCGTGAGCTTCCGCTGTCAGCCCTAGCTTCTGCCAACCTAGCAGTTCAAAAACATGCAAATGTGAGTAGATCAATAGGTACTGCTCCGGCGGGAAGGTAACAGTGCTCCATGCAGTCATGCCAGCCACATGACCTTGGAGGTGTCTATGGACAACGCTGGCTCTTCGGCTTAGAAATGGAGATGAGCACCACACCCCAGAGTCAGACATGACTGGACTTAATGTCAGGGGACTACATTTACCTTTTAGCACTTTGTCCTCCAAATCACTTAATAATAATGATGATGATATAATGATAATAATAATAATAAACTTTATTTATATCCCACCACCATCTCCCCAAGGGGACTCAGGACAGCTTACATGAAGCCAAGCCCGACAATACATACATCAGTAAAACAACATTATTATTATTATATCACCCACTGGGTTTCCATGGCGGAGCAGGGATTTAGTCCCCAGTCTCCCAATGTCCTAGTCCAACACTCAAACCACGAAACCACAGAGAACCAGGTTCTCTGAACCTCTTATCCTAAGCCTTTTAGTGAAACCTCTTTTGCTTTGAGCAAAACCTGCTTTGCTTTCCAAAAGTCTAAATTTTACAAACTGCTTCTCTATGTGTTCTGGCTCGATGAAGTGTCTTAGTAGACATATGTGCAGAATGTTTTCCTGCCCCCATCCATGCAGCTCTTTTCGGGTGTGCATCATTTATTCGCTTAAGGTGTTTCATTGCCATGAATTTGCCAAGGTATTAGTCATCTTCAGTTTGTACTTTATGGCAGTGATTTGTTACTTTTCCTTGTTATTAATAGCAATTTGTTTTCTTTACCATATAGAATAATAGAAGACAATTGTATCAATACTTATCATTTATACTGCAAGAATATACCAATTATAAGTATGGCTGAAGGCAAGAAGCTCAGATGATGTCTCCTACTAATCTGCAGGGCCTTTCACAGCAAGCACCTACTTCAGCCTGTCTATTAGCAGAGTCCAACTGCCAGCATCCAAACTTACATACACACCATATAGTACATTCATGGATTCAGGTTTTCATCCAAATTTTCATAGTTGCAATATGTACAAGTATACAAACAGGATATGCAGATCCACTTTCTCTCTTTTACTTGCAAACAACCAGAGTCATCAGATATTCACATACAACATGGGCAGATACTCACACTGAGTCACACAGGAGAGAGAAACATGGATTCTTTCATCCTCTTTATATAGCCTCACCACACACACTTGGGTTAGATTACAACTGCATTTCAAATCTTCTAAGACATAACGATGCCAGCTTGACCAAGGTGGGTCGGCTCTGCTTGTGTTATTGGATCTCACAGCAGCATTTGACACAGTCGATTACAATCTTCTGATCCATCGCCTTGCTGTTGTTGGAGTCAGGGGGACAGCTTTAAATTGGCTGTCCTCCTTCCTTCACAACCATGGACAGCGAGTGGAGAGGGGAGGCCTGGTCTCTGAGTGTCCCCTCTATTTTGCGGGGTTCCTCAAGGGGCCATTCTCTCCCCTCTGTTATTTAACATCTACATTCGCCCACTTGCTCAGCTGGTTCGAGGTTTTGGGCTTGAGTGTTACCAGTACGCTGATGACACTCAGCTTATGTTGAAGATGGAAGGCCGACCGGACTCTGTACCCGATAATTTTCATCAATGCCTTGAGGCCATTACTGCATGCCAGCAGGTTGAGGGTGAACCCGGCAAAAATGGAAATTCTGTGGCTGGGTCGACTGGGCAGTGGGGATATCCAGCTGCCTACCCTGGATGACAAGGCACTATGCCCGTCATCATTGGTAAAGAGTCTGGGAGTCCTTTTGGGCCCTCTGCTGACGATGGAGGCCCAGGTCTCTGCCGTTAGCAGAACCACTTTCTTTCATCTGCGGCAGGCTAGACGGCTGGCCCCCTACCTGTCCAGGGATGACCTAGCTACGGTGATCCAGGCTACAGTCATCTCAAGACTGGACTACTGTAATGCCCTCTACATTGGCCTTCCTCTACTGGTGATCCAGAAGCTCAAGTTGGTACAAAATGCAGTTGCTCGGCTTCTTGCGAGAACTCCAGTGAGATGCCATAAAACACCAATTTTATTGCAACTGCATTGGTTACCAATTGAGCACCGGTTCACTTTTAAAGTGATGGTGCTTACCTTTAAGGCCTTGTATGGTCTGGGGCCGATGTACCTGAGGGACCACCTCACCCCCTACCAACCCCAGAGATCCCTCCGCTCTGAGGACCAAGATTTATTGGAAGTTCCCAATTTTAAAACCTTGCGTCTAACAGCAACCAGACGCAGAGCCTTCACAGTAGTGGCACCATTGTTATGGAACACTCTGCCACCAGAAGTCTGTGCCTTGCGGGATTTATCAGCTTTCCACTGGGCTTGTAAGACATATTTGTCTTTTGATCTTTGATATGTTGTTTAATTTGTGTTAGTTTTTAGTTTGTTCTTGTAAGCCGCTCCGAGCCCTAGGGGAGTGGCGGCATATAAGATATATATATATATATATATATATATATATATATATATATATATATCTCTGTGTGTGTGTGTGTGTGTGTATAACAGCAAGAAAGAATAATCATATCTAGAGAGCGTGAGCAGTAGTATTATGTGGCTAGCATCCTGTATCTTTAAGATGCATGTTAGAGCTGTCTGAACATTATGGATCCGCAAGGATCTGTTTGGTCAAAGCCAAGCAGCTCCTCTTGCCTTCTGTCTACTTCATATTATAAAGAAAGGAATATTTTATGTACTGAAAAAATGTTGTTTCCATCTACCCACTGAAGCGTTAAAAAGTTTCTACTAATAAATTTAAATTAAACATTGAATGAAAGTAGTTAGTTAGTCATCCCTTAAGTATTCATAATGAGCTATGAGAATTTGACCTCCTTAAATCTCCTGTCGACATAAACCTTCATTTTCTGTTCAAATGTCATCCTGTGTCTTAATTAAAAAGGATGGAGTTCTGATTTCTGCCTCATGATATACATTTACTGAGCAGGTCCTTGTTTCTGATGAACCAGAAAGCTTTCAGAAGGATTTCCTAACCCTTGTAGGATCATATTCCTATGGTAATTATCTTACCCACTTACTGCAGTTAAATATCCCTTCTCTGAAATGCTTGGGAAAAGAAGCATTTTGGATTTTGAAAAACCCGTATTTCCATATACATGCATAATGAGTTATTGTAGAGATGGGATCCAAGTCTAAACATTAATTAATGTATTTTTATATACATACTAGCTGTCCCCTGCCACGTGTTGCTGTGGCCCAGTCTGGTGATCTGGAAAATAAAGTAATGAGAAAGCATTGGTTTCTAATCTATGTAATTTCTTGATGCTTGTGGGTAAATAGTATTTCTTGTTGTTACTTTTTCAGTGTTGATGTGGAGATTGTCTGGTTTGCCCACTCTAGAAAATGCAACATATCATTGTCCTTCTTTAGGGGTCCCTTTCAAATCTATGATGCGATATCTGTGTATGTGTGTGCAGGGGCGGCTCAACCCATTATGCAAAATAAGCATTTGCAGTATAGTTGATTTTGCCCAAGTGTGCTCTTGAGGCACTTTTGGGGGAAAATAGACCTTGACATATGTGTGTTGTAGCTACTGGGATGTATAGTTCACCTACAATCAAAGAGCATTCTGAACTCCACCAAAGATGGAATTGAACCAAATATGGCACACAGAACTCCCAGGATGAACAGAATATATATATCAGTGATTGGTTTGGGGGGGGGGGGCGCCAAAATACTGTTTGCTTACCGTTGAAAATTACCTAGGGCCGCCTCTGTGTGTAAATCATATCTATCTATCTATCTATCTATCTATCTATCTATCTATATATGTGGTTGGATGGCTCTTTGTCAGGAGGGCTCTAATTACATTTCCTTGCCCTGGTGAAGAGAATTGGACTGGATGGCCTTAAGTATTTTCTGTTGGTCAGGAGGGTTCTGTGTGAGAAATTTGCCCCAATTCCGTCGTTTGTGGGATTCAGAATGCTCTTTGATTGTAAGTGAACTATAAATCCCTGTATCGACAAATCCCAAATGTCAAGGTCTATTTCCCCCAAACTCCATCTGTGTTCATATTTGGGCATATGGAATATTTGTGCCAAGTTTGGTCCAGATCCCTCATTGTTTGAATACACAGTGCTCTCTGGATGTAGGTGAACTACAACTCCCAAACTCAAAGTCAATGCCCACCAAACCCTTCTAGTGTTTTCTGTTGGTCATGGGAGTTTTGTGTGCCATGTTTGGTTCAATTCCATCATTGATGGAGTTCTGAATGCTCTTTGATTGTAAGTAAACTATAAATCCCAGCAACTACAACTCCCAAATGACAAAATCAAAAATTTTGTGTGTGAAGGACATACATTGCGTTGTTAGGTGTATGCTGTCCAAATTTTGTGCCAATTGGCCCACTGGTTTTTGGGTTCTGTTAATCCCACAAACGAACATTACATTTTTATTTATAAAGATTTTACACACAGAATGAAGGGAATTTTATACACAATATTTTAAAATAATTTTGTGCCTCAAACAAAGTTTATGTGTATTGAACAATGAGAAAGCAAAGGTACTACAGTTTCAGCCACTCATATGGTCAATTTGCAGTTTTGGAGTATTTTGGATTTTGGAATTCAGGATAAGGGATGCTTAGCCTGTAATGTGGAGACAGTCAACACTCAGAGGGATCAGCCATTTTAATGCTTGGGTTTAGGGCACACAGTTTCTTGGATTTGCAGAGACCTAAAGAACAACATAAGGACTTCATCACACAGCCGGTGGAGGTGCTCCTCTAAGGGTGAGGCATAGAGCCCTCATCTTGCCTCACCTCGCCAGCTGAGAGGGCAATCACATGGAATTGGAAGCGAGGAACACGCGTAGTGTGCACAGCTTCCCCCCATGGAGCTGGCAACACAGGAGGCTTCCCATGTTGCTAGATCCATGCCAGCTACATGGGGAAAAGTTGTGTAAACCACGTGTGCTCCTCACTTCTCTTTATGTGATTATCCTGTTGGCTGGCGAGACAAGGCGATGCGTTGCAAGATGAAGGCTCTACGCCTCGCCCTAAAGAGGAGCTCCACCACCACTCGCCACTGGCCATGTAACGAGGTCCAAGATGGAGATGATGTTTCAGAAGCAGTACCTAATGGCCAAATAGTGTGGAGGATGTATTGTCTAAGATGGGTAAGAAGTCAAGATTCAGAGGTAGCAATCTAAGGATTTCAAACTCTGGGCTTCTAGATGTTTAGGACTACAACACTCATAATTCTTCAAAAATGAGTATGTTGCTTGGGGCTTTTCGATGTCTGGAAGACCAAAGTTAGGGAACCATTGAAAGGGATTCCAGTTCCAGAATACAAAGATGGGCTAGTTATAGGATTTCAGTACATAATTTCTTCTAAATCAGCAAACTTGATGGTGCTTTTAAAACAAATAAACAACATTGATAAGTATTGTCTAAGGCTTTCATGGCCGGAATCACTGTTTGTTGTAGGTTTTTTCGGGCTATATGGCCATGTTCTAGAGGCATTCTCTCCTGACATTTCGCCTGCATCTATGGCAAGCATAGTGAGGTCTGTTGGAACTAGGAAAATGGGTTTATATATCTGTGGAATGACCAGGGTGGGACAAAGAACTCTTGTCTGTTGGAGCTAGTTGTTTCTAAAGGCTAAATAGAGAGCACTGGATGCTTAGTGAATTATGCATTGATAACGCAGGCTCTCTCCAGGATTATGTGATCTTTATCGATGGACCAAATCTTTCAGTTGGATTTGAAGGAAAGATACTGGTTTCTTTCAGAAAACAATGTTTGTTAACGTATCTTGGAAAGGTTAGGGGTTCTGTTTTTTTTTTTTTTGGATCATCTTTCATCATCATCATCATCATCATCATCATCATCATTTAATAACTTATTAATCGCCCTCCATCTGAGAATGCTCCAGGCGATTTACAGCTAAATTATAAAAGATAAAATACATACATACAAAAATTAAAAATTAACAGAGATCGAATGCTCTAGTAAAAAGCCAGGTCTTAAGTGCGAGAGTAAAAGGCCCTCAGTCACGCATGGCTCTCATGTAGGGCGGCAAGGAATTCCACAAGGCAGGGGCAGAAATAGAAAAAGCCCTGCGTCTGGTCCTTTCCAAGTCCACTTCTCTAGGACCCGGTATATGGAGTAAGTCACATTGGGCTGGTCGTTGCGACCTCCGATGATGGGAGAAGGAGAGGCGGTCCCTAAGGTACGATGGACCCTGGCCGTAAAGGGTTTTAAAGGTCAGAGCTAGCATCTTATACAGGCCACGGTACTCAGTTGGAAGCCAATGTAAATGTTGCAGCACTGGTGTTATATGGCATTTCATGGGCGTTCTTGTGAGTAGCCTGGCTGCCGCATTCTGAACAATACGAAGCTTTCGGGTCGTAGACATCGGAAGGCCCACATACAGGGCATTGCAATAGTCCAGCCTAGATGTGACCGTGGCATGGATGACAGTTGCCAGAGCCTCGTCAGATAGGTAGGGTGCCAGTTGCCTCACGTGTCGTAGATGGAAAAAGGCCTGTTTGCTGGCAGCAGCGACCTGAGCTTCCATTGTCAGCTGTGAATCCAGGATGACACCTAAGCTCTTAACAGTGGTCGATGGAGATAGGGCGGCACCATCGAAGGTGGGTAATGGAGGAGTCAGACCTGCCGGGCGGCCATGCCAGAGAATCTCAGTCTTCGCCAGGTTCACCTTCAGTCTGCTAGCACGTAGCCAGTTTGACAGAGCTTCCAGAAATAGGGTGAAATTGTCTGGAATTGACGTTGCTCCAGGCGCAGGAGTTGGGTATCGTCTGCATATTGATAGCAGTCCAGGCCGAAACTCCGAGCCAAACTAGCAAGGGGTCTAACGTAGATGTTGAAGAGAAGAGGAAAGAGAATTGCACCTTGGGGGACCCCACATAGGAGGGGGGATCTATCGGAGACTTGATCCATGTACTCCACGCGTTGACTCCGGTTCCAGAGAAATGAGTTGAACCAATTAAGGGCCATATCTTAATTGATATGTTATTGCTTTTAAATGTTTTATGATGTTGTTGGCATCAAATTGCTATCTTATGAACCGCCCCAAGTTGCCTGTAGCAAATGTAGCAAATAAATAAATAAAAAGGTTCTTGTAGGTTTTTTCGGGCTATAGGGCCATGTTCTAGAGGCATTTCTCCTGACGTTTCACCTGCATCTATGGCAGGCATCCTCAGAGGTAGTGAGGTCTGTTGGAACTAGGAAAATGGGTATATATATCTGTGGAATGACTGGGGTGGGGCAAAGAGCTCTCTGCTGAAGCTAGGTGTGAATGTTTCAGCTGACCACCTTCATTAGCATTTGAAGGCCTGGCTGAGCCTGGGAAAATGTTCTGTTGAGAGGTGTTAAGATGTGCCTGGTTGTTTCCTCTCTGCTGCTTTGCTGTAGTAATTTTAGAGTTTTTTTAATACTGGTAGCCAGATTTTGTTCATTTTCATGGTCTCCAATAAATAAAATTGGTCGTCTTCTGCACTGCAGAGCTGGACATGCATGACAGTTCTACGCCTGCGTGTTGTCATGAAAGGAAAACTTGGTCACTTGATTCTGCTCATTTTGTGAACTAACCTCATGTGGATGACTTAGAAAAAAGCAAACCGGCGATTATGGTGATAGAGGAAGCATTGGGTTGCTTCATCCAAATCAGTTGACTGATAAAAATAACTAGCTGGTGGTGATTCAGTCATATATATCTGCTGGGTGAGTGTATAATAATTATACCAGCAGCCTGTGCTGTTTTGCTTTCCAATGTAAATAGAGGGTGAAACATAGGTTGAAATGCATTTTTTCATTTGGGGTTTCCTGGGGAGCAAGCTGATCCTTAGGCATTTCAGATCTCAAAACCAGATTTAGCGGCATCTGAGCAGTGCTGCTCTTTTTGCTTCTAATATGCGGAGCAGTAAATGAAATTTATTTCTGCTATTATTAAGGAAGCATCTTAGCGAGTTTTTAAAAAGATCCATTGTAGCCTAAGTAAAAATCTAAAACACGTTCAGAAGCCTTCAGCCTCTTGTCTGCTCAGATGTTTTGTTTCTTTATTAGCATAGAAGCAGGCAAGTGGCCAGGCCTCCTTTCTTGATTTCATTTACATGGCTGCTTGGAAAGTTACAATTTAGTTAGGCAATGAGATGGAAAGTGCAGGCCATCAATATCTGGGCAATTCATCTTCTATTAATCATATTTGACCACAAAGGGAGACCCAAAACAAATGTTCTAGGCTTATAAAGGCTAAGCAGAGAGCATTGGATGCTTAGTGAATTATGCATTGATAGTGCAGGCTCTCTCCAGGATTATGTGATCTTTATCGATGGGCCAAATCTTTCAGTTGGATTTGGAGGAAAGATATTGGTTTCTTTCAGAAAACAATGTTTTTGAACATAGCTTGGAAAGGTTAGCTTTTCTGGATCATATATCTCAGGAACACTCAAAGAGATATAGTTCCACAAATTTAATGCTTCTAAGCTCTGGTTTTGACATTAACCCAATGGAATGATTACACAGTCCAACAAGAATACTGTATATACTCGAGTATAAGCCGACCCAAATATAAGCCGAGGCACCTAATTTTACCACAAAAAACTGGGAAAACGGATTGACTCGAGTCAGGCCCGTAGCCAGGATTTCAATTCGGGGGGGGGGGGGGGGCTGAATTTTTTTCAGGGGGGGTTTGGGGGGGTGAGTTTCCGGGGGGGGGGAGTTGAGTCTGAGTGAAAGAGTGTCTACCCTAGCAAACCTTTTGTATCGTTACCCCAAAACCCCCATGCATATGGGATATATTGAGTATGGTGATCAGATCATGATATGAATAAACATAACAGTTTAAATAATGCACCAGTAAGACCTTTTCGTGAACCACCATGAGAATTTCGGGGGGGGGCTGAAGCCCCTCAAGCCCCCCCCCCCCCCCGCCGGCTGGCCGCGCGGTGAGACCCAGAGAAGGAGAGAGTGGCCAAAGCAGAGGGTGTCCGCAATGGGCGGAGTGGTGCCGGGTGGGCATGGCCAGGCCAGGCCACGCGGGCAGGAGAAAGGCCCTCAGCGGGCCGCATACAGCCCGCGGGCCGTAGTTTGGGGACCCCTGATCTAAACGCTCCGTGCCAGAATCATATTGGTGTGATTATTCTGCATGTTTCATTCAGTGCTGTGTTCACCTGCTTTGCATGGACATATTTATTCCAAACAGGCCAGGCATACTCATCAGTTGAGTAAAACAGGGCTAGGGCTGATGTTTTATTGTCCTTCACCATTGACTGTGCTGGTTGAGAATGATGGGAATGGTTACTCAACACAATCCAGAGCATCATACATAACTAATCATTGGTGTACTGCACTTGCTGCTTTGAGTAACCTCTTGTGGGGTTTCTGCAGGAGAACTTCCTAGTAGGAACCCTTTGTTAGGAAGCCTACATCAGCAAGGAAACAACACAGGGAAATACATTGATGCCCATCTTGAAATGCATTTTTTAAAAATTCATAAATAACACAACATCAGAAAACAGCTGCCTCTCCCCCAACACCTGGAACCAGTTGTTTCTAGCCTGTTGTTTGTGTTGTCCTATATGGTGCTGTTTCTTTTGCTTTTTGTTCCTTTTATTTCAAGCGTTTGTGGGGAGAAGGTATGCTGGTAGGTCCTTCTTTTTGACAGCAGAAGAGAAGGAAGGAAGGAGGGAGCGGTGCCCTGTCAGATGGTGAATTGAAACAGAGGCAGCGGTTACCATGGCAATGCCAAGTTGCATCCAATTGCTATGGCAACCAAAGTATAAAAAAACTCAATAAGGCAAGGGAAAAAAAATCACATGGCATGACTTTTATTTTAATGAAGAGTCGGAAAGCACAACATCTTTTAACGAAAAGAATTGGTTAAAAAAAAGGTGTTTTTGTGTTGCTGCATTTTCTATGTGAAGTTATTTTTTTCTAAAAAAAACATCCCACATCCCAAACCCCTGGGTATTCAATGCATAAGTGAAAGCAGGTGAATGAATAAGGTCAAAATGCATAGCATAATTTATGCAAAGCAGTTTATGATGGAATTTGTTTAGGTTCTTTTGTCCCATTCCATCTGGATGGTTCGGAGCAGTTTTCGACAGTTTAAAATCCTTTTCATGAATTAACACTAAAAAAAATATGGATTTTTAAAGGCTTTCACACGCTGACTATCCTAGGATCTTAACCAAGACCCCAAACCTCCATCTAATTAAGTTTCTCCCTTTTTAAAAATTCAAATAGCAGGCTTGCAAAGATGATTCTATAGAATCAGGACATTAAGATCGTCTGGGGAGGCCCTGCTCTCGGTCCCGCCCGCATCGCAGGCGCGGTTGGCAGGGACGAGAGACAGGGCCTTCTCGGTGGTGGCCCCTCGGCTATGGAACGCCCTACCTGTGGACATCAGACAGGCCCCTTCACTGCTGGCATTCCGGAGGAAGGTCAAGACTTGGCTCTACGAACAAGCGTTTGGCTAAATAATGCAATGAAATACAGTAAGACGGTACAATTGATCACAGGAATTAGTATAAAGGATTATGATTACGGATTCTGATTCTGATTTGTTTGCTGAGGCGCATATCTATGATTATGATTGTTTTGACCTGATGTTTTGTATAATGTGTTTTAACTGCCTTCTTGATGTTGTTGTGTTGACCTTTACTATGTAAACCGCCTTGAGTCGCCATTTCGGCAGAGAAAGGCGGTATAGAAGTAAAGCAAACAATAAATAAATAAATAAATAAATAGAACAGAGCTTGGGAATGTGTGGGCCTCAAGATGTTGCTGGACAGCTCAATAAAATCCCACATTATCTCCTTTGGACTGGATTATATGGCAGTATGGACTCAGATAACTTCAAAGCAAATATTGTAGGTATTGTTGAAGGCTTTCATGGCTAGAATTACCGGGTTGTTGTAGTTTTTTCGGGCTATATGGCCATGTTCTAGAAGCATTCTCTCCTGACGTTTCACCAGCATCAGATCCCATAGCACTTTGTCCCTCTAAAGCACTTAATATTTTTTAGGTCTGCTCATATGTCTTTCCACAAATGCCACTATCACCTTTTCGTCCATGTTCAGTGCTATTTCCAATTTTAATTTTACATTTGGCCTTCCCATAGTTTTAATTGTATGTTGTCTTAATGATAATGTTATATGTTTATGTTTTATTTTAATTGCTTGTATTGTTGTTATTATTGCTTGTATTGTTGTGTTCAGGCTCGGCCTCATGTAAGCCGCACCAAGTCCCTTGGGGAGATGGTAGCAGGGTACAAATAAAGTGTTATTATTATTATTATTATTATTATTATTATTATTATTATCTATGGCAGGCATACTCAGAGGTTGTGACCTCACAACCTCTGAGGATGCTTGCCATAGATGCAGGTGAAATGTCAGGAGGGAATGCTTCTAGAACAGTAGTTCTCAATCTTCCTAATGCCACGACTCCTTAATACGCTTCCTCATGTTATGGTGACCCCCAACCCTAAAATTAGTTTTGTTGCTACTTCATAACTGTCATTTTGCTGCTGTTATGAATCATAATGTAAATATCTGATATGCAGGAAGTATTTTCTTACACTGGACCAAATTTGGCACAAATACCCAGTACACCCAAATTTGAATACTGGTGGGATTGGGGGAGAGTATTGATTTTGTCCTGTGGGAGTTGTAGTTGCTGGAATTTATAGTTTACCTACAATCAAAGAGCATTCTGAACTCCATCAACGATGGAATTGAATCAAACTTGGCACACAGAACTCCCATGACCAACAGAAAATACTGGAAGGATTTGGTGGTCCACAGTGCTCTCTGGATGTAGGTGAACTACAACTCCAAAACTTAAGGTTTGGGTTTGGTGGGCATTGACCTTGAGTTTTGGAGTTGTAGTTTACCTACATCCAGAGAGCACCGTGGACTCAAACAAGGATGGATCTGGACCAAACTTGGCACAAATTCTCACTATGCCCAAATGTAAACACTAGTGGGGTTTGGTGAAAATAGACCTTGACATGTGGGAGTTGCAGTTGCTGGGATTTATAGTTCACCTACAATCAAAGAGCATTCTGAACCCTACCAACAATTGAATTGGGTCAAACTTCCCACAAAGAATCTCCATGACCAACAGAAAGTACTGTGTTTTCTGGTGGTCTTTGGTGACCCCTCTGACACTCCCTCGTGACCCCTCCAGGGGCCCCGACCCCCAGGTTGAGAAACACTGTTCTAGAACATGGCCATATAGCCCGAAAAACCTACAACAACCCAGATATTGTAGGATTTTCCACCATGATATTCTGGGTTATGTGGCTGTGCAGATGGGCCCATGGACTCCCATTAGTCTTTCAGCGATTTCATGTGAAAAGAGCAACATTAGAATATAATTGCAAGGTTAACCGCATGGTACCCAAGGCAATATTTATATTATTTTAATTCTGCCTTTGCCTCCAAAACTGGGACTCGAGACAGTCCACACAATTAAAACAAATACACTGTGGATAAAAACTGTGTCTTGTGAAAAATGTAATTACACTATAATATAAAAAACCTGTGAAAGCACCCATTACAAAACTAAAATGATAAAAAGCAAGTATAGCCTCTCTGCTGGTGGAAGTACAGAAAAGAGAATTACTAGGGGCCCTTCCACACAGCCATATAACCCAGAATATCAAGACAGATAATCCACAATATCTGTTTTGAGCTGGATTATCTGAGCCACACTGCCATATATATATATATATATATATATATATATATATATATATATTGTTGTTGTTGTTGTTCATTCGTTCAGTCGTCTCCGACTCTTCGTGACCTCATGGACCAGCCCACGCCAGAGCTCCCTGTCGGCCGTTACCACCCTCAGCTCCTTCAAGGTCAGTCCAGTCACTTCAAGGATGCCATCCATCCATCTTGCCCTTGGTCAGCCCCTCTTCCTTTTGCCTTCCACTTTCCCCAGCATAATTGTCTTCTCTAGGCTTTCCTGTCTCCTCATGATGTGGCCAAAGTACTTCAACTTTGTCTCTAGTATCTTTCCCTCCAGTGAGCAGTCGGGCTTTATTTCCTGGAGGATGGACTGGTTGGATCTTCTTGCAGTCCAAGGCACTCTCAGAACTTTCCTCCAACACCACAGCTCAAAAGCATCGATCTTCCTTCGCTCAGCCTTCCCTAAGGTCCAGCTCTCACATCCGTAGGTGACTACAGGGAATACCATGGCTTGGACTAGGCGGATCTTTGTTGCCAGTCTGATGTCTCTACTCTTTACTATTTTATCGAAACTGGACATTGCTCTCCTCCCAAGAAGTAAGCGTCTTCTGATTTCCTGGCTACAGTCTGCATCTGCAGTAATCTTTGCACCTAGAAATACAAAGTCTGTCACGGCCTCCACGGTTTCTCCCTCTATTTTCCAGTTGTCTATCATTCTTGTTGCCATAATCTTGGTTTTTTTGACATTTAGCTGCAACCCGGC
This sequence comes from Anolis sagrei, assembly GCF_037176765.1. Taxonomy (NCBI): domain Eukaryota; kingdom Metazoa; phylum Chordata; class Lepidosauria; order Squamata; family Anolidae; genus Anolis; species Anolis sagrei. The sequence goes on along the minus strand of NC_090024.1, from coordinate 124,360,242 downwards.
TTTTGCGCTTTCTTCTTTCACCTTGATTAGAAGGCTCCTCAGCTCCTCCTCGCTTTCGGCCATCAGAGTGGTGTCATCTGCATATCTGAGGTTGTTAATGTTTCTTCCAGCAATTTTCACCCCAGCTTTGCATTCATCCAGCCCCGCACATCGCATGATGTGTTCTGCATAGACGTTAAAAAGGTTGGGTGAGAGGATGCAGCCTTGCCGTATGCCTTTCCCAATCTTGAACCAGTCTGTTGTTCCGTGGTCAGTTCTGACTGTTGCTACTTGGTCCTTATACAGATTCCTCAGGAGAGAGAAAAGGTGGCTTGGGATGCCCATCCCACCAAGAACTTGCCACAATTTATTATGATCCACACAGTCAAAGGCTTTAGAATAGTCAATGAAGCAGAAGTAGATGTTTTTCTGAAACTCCCTGCCTTTCTCCATTATCCAGCGGATATTGGCAATCTGGTCTCTCGTTCCTCTGCCTTTTCTAAACCCAGCTTGAACATCTGGCAACTCTCGCTCCATGTATTGCTGGAGTCTTCCTTGCAGGATCTTGAGCATTACCTTACTGGCATGAGAAATAAGGGCCACTGTACGGAAGTTTGAGCAGTCTTTCGCATTTCCCTTTTTTGGTATGGGGATATAAGTTGATTTTTTCCAGTCTGATGGCCATTCTTGTGTTTTCCATATTTGCTGGCAAATGGCATGCATCACCTTGACAGCATCATCTTTTAAGATTTTAAACAGTTCAGCTGGGATCCCGTCGTCTCCTGCTGCCTTGTTGTTAGCAATGCTTCTTAAGGCCCATTCAACCTCACTCCTCAGGATGTCTGGTTCTAATTCATTCACCACACCGTTAAAACTATCCTCAATATTATTATCCTTCCTATACAGATCTTCTGTATAGTCTTGCCACCTTCTCTTGATCTCTTCAGCTTCTGTTAGGTCCCTGCCATTTTTGTTTCTTATCATATCAATTTTTGCCTGAAATTTACCTCCAATGTTTCTAATTTTCTGGAAGAGGTCTCTTGTCCTTCCTATTCTGTTGTCTTCTTCCACTTCCATGCATTGCTTATTTAAAAATAGTTCCTTATCTCTTCTGGCTAACCTCTGGAATTGCGCATTTAACTGGGCATATCTCCCCTTATCCCTGTTTCCTTTTGCTTTCCTCCTTTCTTGGGCTACTTCCAGTGTCTCAGCAGACAACCATTTTGCCTTCTTGGTTTTCTTTTTCTTTGGAATGTACTTTGTTGCCGTCTCCTGAACAATGTCTCGGACTTCTGTCCATAGTTCTTCTGGGACTCTGTTTACTAAATCTAGTCCTTCAAATCTGTTCTTCACTTCCACTGTATATTCGCTCGGAATGTTAGTGAGATCATATCTAACTGGTCTGTGTATTTTCCCTGATCTCTTTAGTTTTATTCTAAATTGGGCAATAAGATATATATATATATATATATATATATATATATATATATATATATATATAGCATTATATATATATTATATATTATATATATATATAGCATTGCATAAATTAGTATAAAACTGATAAAAATAGAAGGAGTGCAAGCGGCTAAATATCCTTGGACCAAAAACGGGTGACAGCAATGGCATTGTCTGTAGCCTCCAACAATTCTTCCTCTGTACATGAGGCAAGGCATCGTGGACAAGCATACAGATGCAGAGTTGTCTGTTCTGCTCCTCAGTCACACAAGGTGTGGGATTCTTTTAGGTAGTGCCATTTCGCCAGGTTGTCTTTTGATCTGCCCACTCCGCTTCTGAGTCTGTTCGGGGACTTCCAAGTTGCCCATTCTTGGTTTCCCCCTGGAGGAAGACCCTCATGGGGGGGGGGGGGGCATCCAGTTGGGGTTTCCTGGTCTAGCTGCCCAGAGGGATACCCTTGCTGTTGCTGGGGGGACACCAAGAGGAGTGGTAGTTCTCATAAAACTTTCCCTTGATTTGAGTCTACTGGGAGGAGGCTGGTAGCCATGTAGTGGGTGAGTTTCACGGTGTTCAACCTTATTTCTCTTACATTTAGCAGCAACTTCCCATCACATATTGGGGGGGGGGGGGCAATGCCAGCTAGCTTGTAGAGTTTATCAACAGGTGTAGGTGTAAGACATCCTGTGATTATTCCGCATTTTTCATTAAATGCTATGTTCACCTGCTTTGCATGGGCAGAACTATGCCAAACAAGGCAGGCATACTCGGTAGTTAGGTAAGACAAGGCTAGGGATAATGTTCTTACTAATTTTGGGTCTGCACCCCATGTGCTGCCAGTAAGTTTCCACAGGATGTTATTGCGTGTAGCTACTTTGTGCTTGGTGTTCAAGCAGTGTTTCCTATATGCTAGTGTTCGATCTAAGGTGATAACAAGATATTTAGGATGGAAACAATGACAATGCCAGATAACCCAGTTTAATGTGGATTTTATACAGCTGAGTGGAAGGGGCCTAGGAAGAGAATTCCAGAACCTAGGAGCAGCCACTGAGAAGGCCCTCTTTGATAATCCAGTAAGACTTTAACAGTTCCACCTTGTTTGCAAAGTACACGTCCATGAATAAATATGCTTTGTACTGCCCCGGTTAAATAATAATGTTCTGGTATTCAGTGTTGATAGGATTGTCACCGAAATGGCCTTTGAGAAACAAGAGAGGGGGAGATACTAGAACTTTGGAGGAACGCCATAGCTTGCAGAGGCTGTATAAAATACACAGTAACATATCCTGTGCAACAGCAGTAGACATAATACTGTGCAAATAGCCCAATTAGAATGGCATATGTTCAGTAGTAGGGTTGCCAGATTCAAAACTGGAGATGCCTTTTATACCTTTAATGGTTGTGTAGAAGTGGGAATTTTAGCTGCTGTTGCTTGTCATGGTACCAAGTAACCTTTTGTTGAAGGCTTTCACAGCCGGAATCACCGGAGTGTTGTGTGGTTTCTGTGTTCTAGCAGTTTTTTCTCCTGGTGTTTTGCCTGCATCTGTGGCTGGCATCTTCAGGTTTATTTATTTATTGTGTCAGGAGCAAACCAAACAGTTGTATTGCATTTTTAAACAAACAAACAAACCACAAAGTTTGCAAGTTTGGTAGTTGATTAAATGTCCTTTGACCAGTAGCTTGCCACTTGGAGTGCATCTGGTGTTACTATAAGAAGGTCCTCCATTGTGCGTGTAGCAGGGCTCAGGTTGCATTGCAGCGGGTGGTCGGTAGTGTGCTTTTCTCCACACTCGCATGTCATGGATTCCCCTTTGTGGCCCCGTTTTTGAAGGTTGGCTCTGCATCTCGTGGTACCAGAATGCAGTCTGTTCAGCGCCTTCCTAGTCCCCCAGTTTTCTGTGTGCCCAGGAGGGAGTCTCTCATTTGGTATCAGCTATTGATTGAGGTGCTGGGTTTGAGCCTGCCACTTTTGGACTCTCGCTTGCTGAGGTGTTCCAGCGAGTGTCTCTGTAGATCTTAGAAAACTATTTCTTGATTTAAGTCGTTGACGTGCTGGCTGATACCCAAACAGGGGATGATCTGTAGATATCACTGCCTTGGTCCTTTTACTATTGGTTGCTACTTTCAGGCGGATGTCAGGTGGTGCTATACCGGCTAAACAGTGTAATTTCTCCAGTGGTGTAGGGCGCAGACACCCCATGATAATGCGGCATCAGGGGCGGCTCAACCCATTACGCAAAGTAAGCATTTGCAGTATAGTTGATTTTGCCCAGGGGCGCTCTTGAGGCGCTCTTGGGGGAAAATAGACCTTGACATATGCAAGTTGTAGTTACTGGGATGTATAGTTCACCTACAAGCATTCTGAACTCCACCAATGATGGAATTGAACCAAATATGGCACACAGAACTCCCACGACGAACGGAAAATATATATCAGTGATTGGTTGAGGGAGGGGACGCCAAAATACTGTTTGCTTACTGTTGAAAATTACCTAGGGCCGCCTCTGTGCAGCATGTCTCATTAAGGGCCACATCTACTGTTTTATAGTGGTGAGATGTGTTCCACACTGGGCATGCGTACTCAGCAGCAGAGTAACAAAATGCAAGGGCAGATGTCTTCACTGTGTCTTGTTGTGATCCCCAGGTTGTGCCAGTCAGCTCTTCAGATTTTTTTTTGTTGTGTCAGGAGCAATTTGAGAAACTGCAAGTCGCTTCTGGTGTGAGAGAATTGGCCGTCTGCAAGGACATTGCCCGGATATTTTGATGTTTTACCATCCTTGTGGGAGGCCTCTCACATGTCCCGGCAATGGGGAGCTGGAGCTGATAGAGGGAGCTCATCCATGCTCTCCCCAGATTCGAACCTGCAACCTTCAGTCCTGCCGGCACAGGGATTTAACCCACTGCACCACTGGGGGCTCCTTCAGATGATCTGATAGTACTCAAGCAAGTATGTATATTTGGATGTGAGGTTTTGTTATGCAGTGCAAATTACAATAATTTGAACTTTATTTCACTTGATGGGTCAGGCATTGCACTGCAATCTTGACGTATAGGATATGCAGTTTAATGACACTTTTGGACATGGAAGGGGAGCTGAATTTTCAGTTTTCTCTGTCTGTGACAGGTCTTTAATGGTCTGCACATGGGAATCCATGACAAAAGAAACAGCCAAGTTTGGCTATTTGGAGTTCACGTATTCATATAAATCAAATCCATATGTATGAGCATTTGATCAAGGGCTTTGCAATGGATGCACATGGGAGGGCCTTTGATGATATAGTATTTGCAAGTTGCACTTCTCATTACCCAGTGAAAATGCAAGTATGTAGGATGGTCTGCTGGAGAGTGAAAATTCCAGAAGGAACTAAATTTTTCAAGTGTCAAGGCAGATTGCAGCATGATTATGTACATGATTACCCAAAGCCTTAAAAGTGTTAGATCATTATTTAATGTCTTGTTCTGAAGCAGAAGAAGTGAAATGTGTTTTCCTATCAACTGGGAAATGAGTGTCTTTCTTTTGCTCCAGAAGAAGAAATAGTGACCAGTTAGAACTAAATGCATCCTAGACTTCAACACTTTGTGTATAAGTAGCCCAAGAAATTTTTCTGCCTAAAGCAAAGCAGCATATGGTTGTTGTAGGTTTTTCGGGCTATATGGCCATGGTCTAGAGGCATTCTCTCCTGACGTTTCACCCACAAGCCCACATACTGCACTGGCTATGCCGCACCAAACAATTCTTACAAATAATAGCTGGTAGACTGTGCAATTGAGATTTTTATTTTGAAGCATGTAGTGGGAAGCTAGGCTGCTTTGATGTATTGTCGAAGGCTTTCATGGCCAGAATCACTGGGTTGTTGTAGGTTTTTTCGGGCTATATGGCCATGGTGTAGAGGCATTCTCTCCTAACGTTTCGCCTGCATCTATGGCAAGCATCCTCAGAGGTAGTGAGGTCTGTTGGAACTAGGGAAAAGGGTTTTGTGGGAATTCCTTTCAGAGATTCATTTCCTGAAGTAATTTTCTGTGTTGAAACATTAAGACTTGAAACCCAGAAGTTTTTAAGATCTCTTCTCAAACGTAACCACAAACTTTGTATGCCAGATTTTTACTGAAACCATCAAGCATTTGTACCTGAAATATCCAAGTTTGTTCAAAAAAAGTATTGTTATTTTTACCAACTTATACCAGCCTCAGTGTGAATACCTTTGTGGCAAAAGTGTTATTCAAGCCAGCCTTTTAGCAGCCTCTAAGAAAACTAGAGTAACACAGAGTGTGTTACTGAAGAACCTCTCAATAGTACCTCAGCCTGTTCATTAGTAATATGGTGGCAGCGAAAACCTTTTAAAGAATTCTTTTAAGTCTCACAGTTCCAGTGATTCCTAGTTCCTAGCTTCTAAATATTCTGTTGGTTCAACAACTAATCTCCCTCTATATTTTTGGTGAGCTAATCGGTAGTGGTGTCATCGTGATCATTTGAAGGAGCAGCGGTTTGATCTTTATAATTTGGTGGTACAGCGGTGTGAATGTTATAATATGCTTTCTATTTTGTTTTAGTATTAAATATTAAGTTTATTTCAAATTGCTGTTCTTGTTTTGGGTAGAAAAGGACAGAAATACCGACAATTTAGACTTCCATCCCTGGTATGTGCCATGCTACCTCTATAGCAGTCATGATTATTACCGATGGCCTACCAGAAAGGCTAAAGCAAAGTTCTTCATAAAGTAAATATTTAGGCATTCTTAGCCATAGCTAGGTGTTGAAAACACACAGATAGTGCAAGATGATATCTCCCAGCCTTCTTCACCATTAGTTAAAGCTGGGGCAATGTGTGGTCACAACTAATTTAAATTCTTTTATATTCTACTAGCCGTCCCCTAGCACGCGTTGCTGTGGCCCAGTCTGTGTATATGTGTTTTGTGTGTGTATATGTGTTTTTGCGTGTGTGTGTGAGAGAGAGTATGGTTTTGCACATGCACTGTAATGTATTCTTTGGTTTTGGGGTTTTTAAGTCCCTTCTGCTGTGTTTTTCAGTGTTTTAATGAGTGATGGTCACTTGTTGGCATAATAGGTGTTTTGTGTCCAAATTTCGTGTCAATTTGTCCAGTGGTTTTTGAGTTGTGTTAATCCCATAAACGAACATTACATTTTTATTTATATAGACTTAGGTTGGAATTAGGACCATGTTACCAAACTCTCATCATATACCTGGCTACTCCAAAAGGATATTTACTATTATTCATATTATATTATTGTTATATTATTTCTATTTATAATTCTAAGGTAGAGAGGAAGGACGGTAATACCTGGATTATTGGATTATTTATTATTATTTTAATCTATATATATAAAAATGCTCTGTGCATAATGAGTTCCTTAAAAACAAAAGAACCAATGAACCAAATCACACCAAATTTGGCAACAAAACGTCTCACAACACAAGGAGTGACCATCACTCAAAAATTATGATTTTGTCATTTGGGAGTTGTAGTTACTGGGATTTATAGTTCACCTACAATCAAAGAGCATTCTGAACTCCACCAATGATGGAATTGTGCGAAACCTGGCACACAGAACTTCCATGACCAACAGAAAATATTGGAAGAGTTTGGTGAGCACTGACCTTGAGTTTGGGAGTTGTAGTTCACCTACATCCAGAGAGCACTGTGGACTCAAACAATGATGGATCTGGATCAAACTTGGCACAAGCACTCAATACGCCCAAATATGAACACAGATAGAGTTTGGGGAAAATAGACCTTGACATTTGGGAGTTGTAGTCACTGGGATTCACAGTTCATCTACAATCAAAGAGCGTTCTGAACCCCACCAATGACAGAATTGGGGCAATCTTCCCACACAGAACCCCCATGACCAACAGAAAATACTTAAGGCCATCCAGTCCAACTCCCTTCAACTCATATAGTAGGGTTCCCATGAGATCCTAGGAAATCTAGAACTCTGGGGGTAAGCAATTTAGCACATTCCCTATACTTTTTGTAGCTTCTTTATGTGTGTGTAAAGGTCTTCTTATTAGATTCTTTACAAAGTAATTCTTTGAGGTATATTAAGCACAAAATTTCGTTTTCACGGCAGGACAACCCTTTTACCCAATTTGCGTCTCTCTGATCTTACCTCTTTCTAAAGGATTTTGAACTGGCAGCTGTTTTGCAACAGCTTCTGCCTTAATCTGTTCCCTGCCACCCACTGCTATTTCCAAAAAGAGAGCTTTCTTAACCATACCATTGCAAAAAACTGATTTCAGAGATACATACAAAGAGGTTCTGATAGACTATTCTGCAAATAGAGAATTTTATTTTTTCACAAGAAGCCACAGTGCTTTTAAAGCAAGACCTTCGACCTCATCAGATAGGCCGATTTGCCCATTGTATGCTACTTCACCTCCCTTTATGGTACGGAGCCCTTCTCATGATGTAAAGGGACTTCCAGCCAGGCTCCATGCTGAAAAGGGAAGTGAAGCGGCACACGCTGCCACTTTGGCAATAAGGGAGGCTTCCTGTGTTGCCTTCACTTCAATTGGGGGGAAGCGAGGCAGCTACGCTTCCCCTCATGGGATGACGGAGAAGGTAAGGTGGGTAATATGGGGTGTGGAACAGCGGCTTCTCCATGCTCCCTCAATTCACCTCAGATACACTTCAATTAAGGGTGAATCCATGGACCTTTATACAAGGGTTGAATGAAAAGTAATGCCTCCACCTTTGTAACTCCTTAACAGATGGCAGTACTGGTATGCAGTAGGTACTGACTTGTTCAGTAGATTCTCCTCTACAATTCCATTTTGGTGGGAAGCCTTATTTATTTATTTAGAGCTTTTATAACCCGGTCTTCTCAACCTCCGAAGAGGGACTCAGGCCCGCTCACAACAGAAGATTCGTAGACAATAGTATAAAAACATCACAACCTCATAATAAACTAATTCATAAAATACATTAAAATACAATCATAAAATTACATAAGGCCAGGTCGTCAGAGTGAAATCACAATTCATCACCATCTGTCAATGTGGTCAAGAGTTATTGACTCAATCATCAAATGCCATATTCCAAAGTCAAGATTTCACCAACTTTCTAAAAGTCAGGAGAGAAGGGGCAGATCTAATCTCCAGCAGGAGAGTTCCAGAGCCAAGGGGTGTCTGCTGGAATAGTAACTTGGTTTTTTCAATGTTCAATGACAGGCTGAGCTTCTCCTATGCTTCTGCAAAGGTGTTTAGAGTGGCTTGTAGATCTTCTTCTGAATGCGCACAGGCGACGTCATCAGCATACTGGAGTTCTATAACAGATGTTGTTGTAACCTTGGTTTTGGCTTTCAGTCTGCTGAGGTTGAATAGCTTGCCATCTGTCCGATAGATGATTTCCACTCCGGTGGGAAGCTTCCCATCAACAAGTCCCATGCCCACGAGGTGTCTTAGAAGGATACCATGACCAACTGTTCGAAGGCCGCTGAGAGGTCCAGGTAAACCAACAGGGACACATTCCCCCTGTCTAGTTCCTGGCATAGATTATCCACCAAGGTGACCAAGGCTGTTTCAATTCCAAACAATTAAGTGATTGCAGAGAGATTTTGTTGAGGGAACCCTCCACCCCTGTTAGCTCTCCCTTTCCCCACCATAATGCTTTTTGTCTTGGATGAAAGCGCAGGGGACTGCAACAGCAATGAGATATAGCTCGCAATTCATTTGGGGGTACTTTAAACACCCATGTTTTAAAAATTCTCCATCCCATTCTCTCTTACATTTTATCCCCCATCTGCAGTACACGGGCAACAATATAGAAATGCCTTACAGGGCAATACCGTGCTGCAGTATTTTATGTTTAAACACACTCAACACTTTCAAGAAGAAACCAGCCTTCTGGTACTGTTCTGCCTCTAATTGCAGCTTGATCCGCACCAATTAACAAAGAACATTTTTGCAAGTTGTACTTGTCATCCAGATTTTACTGTTCTGATGGAACTAAAGTTATTGCCTATTTTTATCTGTACCTTTCAATTGTGAAGGCCAAGGGAGTTTGCAGAATCTCACATTATTTAAAAATACACCGCTATTGGAAGAGTGGAATCAAATCAAGAAAGACCTACTGTGCAACCTGAGCTAGGAAATAATTTATGCCCAAACAACTGCATAACATATATTGTAAATATGTGATATCAGGCTCATAAATTCTTCCAGGCAGTTGCATTGTATTAACAACAGGCTCTGGTCTAGCTCTTATGGTCCATTTTCCTGCAATCAGTTCTGTTACCAAGAGACAGCTGATACAATGGGCTATACTGTCATATGAGCTTTTTATCGTCATTTCTTCTCTCAGAGCCCTGACTATATAGAGATCCTGGAGCAATATTTATTTATTGATTTATTTACCGCATTTGCATACTGCCTTTCTCAGCCAGAGGCGACTCAAGGCGGTTCACAGTTGGCAGCAATTTGATGCCATAACAATTATCAAAATACAGTTTAAAAAATTATAAAAACAATTAAAACATTTAAAACGCTTGATACTTGTTATTACTGTTATGATGTTTGTGCTATTTTAATTTGTAATTTGCTGTTGTTTTTCTTTTAATCTGTATGTTGCCTGGGCTTGGGCCCCATGTAAGCCGCCCTGAGTCCCCTTGGGGAGATGGAGGCGGGGTAGAAAAATAAACAAATTCTTCTACTTCTTCTTCTACTACTCTACTTCTTCTTCTTCTACTACTACTTCTTCTTCTTCAACTTATTCTTCTTCAACTTCTTCTTCAACAACTTCTTCTTCAACAACTTCTTCTTCTACTTCTACTTCTGCTTCTGTTGCAACCCAGAGCAGGAAACGAGGCCCTAAGATAACCATCCACCACACTTGACTGGGAAAAAACAATCCTTTTTTATTGATGAAAAATAGTTACCAAATAAAGGAAAATGCAAAGTCAAAAGCCACAGAAAATCAGCAAACATGAATGTCCAAGAACAAGATCAAAAACCCAAAGCCACACTGTAAAATACTGGAACCTGTTAGCAATCCACTAACCGTACTTGGTGTCCTAGAAATCTCTCAAGACGATGGCCAGAGGAACCGGGAGAACTGCCAAGGTCTTCATCAATCTAAAACGATGCCTGAACTGAGAAAGTCAGCCCGGTGGAAGGCACTTAAAGCCGAGGAATTGGTTTCGTGATATGCCTCCCTTCTTTGAAGCCCTTGTTTGTTTTTCTTTTAATCTCGAAGACCTTCGCAAGCTGAGTGATTCACTCCTGTCTTGCCAGATCTGCCCCCTTCTATTCTCATTAAGGTTCCCAGGTGCAGAAGGGAGTGAAAGGTCATTGCTTCCCTCTGAAACATTCTCATGAACACTGGTACTTTCGTTTTCCAAATCTACAGAAGTTTCTTCCTCACTAATTTCAGGAGCATTGTCACTAATTTCAGGATCATTGACATCAAGAAGTACGTTTTCATTAGCATCAGGAAGTACATTTTCATTAGCATCAGTAAATATATTTTCATTAGCATCAGGAGGTACAAATAGAGAATCAGGTTCAAACTCAGGCTGAACCCCAACGGCTTCTTCTTCTTTGTTGTAAAGAAGAGCCATTTAGTTGTAGTGATTCTTACCTAGTAGGCCGGAAAAGAAGCCTGGATAACAGTGTGGCAATCCTCCATTTTGAGAGTGTATACCAGGGACGCAGCCATCTTGAGTGAGGATAGCTAGAAGATTGGAGGAGTTTGAGGTCTCCTGACATTGGCTAGAGCAGATGGGAGGAGCCAAGTCTTAAAAGGGAAAAGAGGAGAAGAGAGTTGGGAGCTGGTGGAAGAAGTAGTGTTTTTGGAAACTGGGTTTTCAAAGAGAGAGCATCTGTGTCAGGCAGGGAAAGGTCAAGCAGCAACCTGATTTCTTGTGGGATATAGCACAAGGGATTAGCTCTCTAGACTGAGTTAGTTAGCTGTAAGAACTCTGGAAGAGTTAGCTGATAACTCAGGGGACTACCTAGGTTAGGTTAGTCAGAAACTCATTGCTATTTCTCGGAAGTAGAGTGAGGGATTTCTGTAACCAGCAGCTATATCTGTTTGAATAGCTCTGTATGTAACTAAGTGAAGAAGCTCTTTTCAAGCAATCATCAAGCTATAGTACACTTTTGTAACAAGTCAAGGGTTTTGTGCCTCTCAGAAGAAGAAGTTAGTTGTCTGTTGTTTGTATAAATAAATCTTTTTCTATTTAACTTTCAAAAAGGTCTCTATCGTTCCTCAATCTATCAGTAATCCTTTGTGATAATTCTAGCCTCTTTAACATCCTAATGCCACAGAAATGTCTCTTATCCAAACAGTCATTTTGGGAGCTAAGGGAAGAGTTGTGTTGGCAGAAGGGGAAAAGTTTACCTCAGAAACTCAATTAAAATATCCTAAGGCATCTTGGGTTGGTGGCAACCTTAAACCAAAAGAAGACTGAAGCAGTGTTCACTCTACCATTACACATTCTATCTAGCATCAACTCGCTACCATACTATTGTCCAGTAGTGGTGTATTACATATAATCCTTTACAGTGGTGTTCAGCTGTGGGATATATTATAGTACATAACATGCGCTTCTCTATAATTGGCGCCAGTGGCGAGATTGATATCACATACGCTTCTTTATAGTAGACATATTTATTTATTTATCGTGTCATCAGCAACCATTGTATTACTATTCTAACAGAGCAAAACAAACACACAGATTAAAAAGAAAAAGAAAAAAGGCAGATCACAGGAGCTGTCTTCATAGACTTGTCAGCTGCCTATGATACTGTGAACCACCGCCTCATCCTGAGAAAAATGTATAATATCACAAAGGATTACCACCTCACCCGCCTCATAGGACACCTGCTACAAAACAGGAGCTTTTTTGTTGAGTCCAGGGCCAGAGAAGCAGATGGCGGAAATAGAAGAACGGCCTGCCTCAGGGGAGCGTGCTTGCTCCATCCATGTTCAACATCTATACAAATGACCAGCCACTGCCAGAAGGGACAGAGAGTTTCATCTATGCTGATGATCGTGCCATTACTGCTCAAGCAGGGAGCTTTGAGATGGTAGAACAGAAGCTCTCAGAAGCTCTAGGTGCTCTTACTGCCTATTACAGGGAAAACCAACTGATCCCTAATCCATCTAAAACACAGACATGCGCCTTTCACCTTAAGAACAAGCAAGCATCCCGAGCTCTGAGGATTACCTGGGAAGGAATCCCACTGGAGCATTGCAAGACACCCAAATACCTGGGAGTCACTTTGGACCCTGCTCTGACCTACAAGAAGCACTGCCTGAACATCAAACAAAAAGTGGGCACTAGAAACAACATCATACGAAAGCTGACTGGCACAACCTGGGGATCACAACCAGACACAGTGAAGACATCTGCCCTTGCGCTATGCTACTCTGCTGCTGAGTATGCATGCCCAGTGTAGAACACATCTCACCACACTAAAACAGTAGATGTGGCTCTTAATGAGACATTCCGCATTATCACAGGGTGTCTGCGCCCCACACCACTGGAGAAATTACACTGCTTAGCTGGTATTGCACCACCTGACATCCGCCGGGAAGTTGCAGCCAATAGTGAAAGGACCAAGGCAGAGACATCTCCAGCTCATCCCCTGTTTGGGTATCAGCCAGCACATCAATGACTTAAATCAAGACATAGTTTTCTTAGATCTACAGAGACACTCGCTGGAACACCCCAGCAAGCGAGAGTCCAAAAGTGGCAGGCCCAAACCCAGCACCTCAATTCATGGGTGTTACCAGATGAGAGACTCCCCCCTGGGCACTCAGAAGACTGGGCGACTTGGAAGGCGCTGAACAGACTGCGCTCTGGCACCACGAGATGTAGAGCCAATCTTAAGAAATGGGGCTACAGGGTGGAATCCTCGGCATGCGAGTGCGGAGAAGAACAAACCACTGACCACCTGCTGCATTGCAACCTGAGCCCTGCCACATGCACGATGGAGGACCTTCTTGCAGCAACACCAGAGGCACTCCAAGTGGCCAGATACTGGTCAAAGGATATTTAACCAACTACCAAATTTGCAAAATCTGTGTGTTTTTTTTCTTTTATAGTAGACATGATTTCTATGTATTCTGAATTCTTGTTGTATACCTTCAAGTCGTTTCTGATTCATAGGGACCTTAAGATGAATCCATCATAGGGTTAGAGTTCTTTGAGGTTGTGTGAAGGTGGCTTTCCCAAATCCAACCAACGGGTTTCCATGGCTGAGTGACAAATGAAACCTTTATTTCCAGACTCCTAGTCCAACACTCAAATCAATACACTACACTGGCTTTCTGTGCTCTGAATTAGCACAATTCAAGGACTGGTTCATCTCCTTGGTATGAATTCAGCTTCAAAAGAACATCTTTAGTTCTCGGTTACAAAGTAGTCTTCTCCAGTGGATAAAGAGCAGCAAACTGTTTGCTCAGTTTTCCGTTTTGTTAGCCCCAAACTGGCAGTAAAAAGAGGACTCACAACATCAATTCTACTCCCACCAATCACAACCTCTCACATTCTTAATTATTGGGAAGGAAATTGAACAAATGGCAGGTGTAATGCAGAGCTGGCTGAAATGAGCATTGTTGCTAAGGAAACAAGTAAACTGTCCCAAAGAGGGGGAAATATTAGGTGAATGGAGATAAAGCTGTAAGAGAAGAACTCTCATTTTATTATTTCCCTGATGATCCTGTATGAACAGCTAGGCTGGGGAGAAGCTTTAGTTTCAGAGCCTGGGGAAGGCTTTGGTATTAATAGGTCTTGAAGTGGCTAGACATTTTGTCTAATTAGAAACACCTAGGAAGGAAAGCAGAGGTAGGCAGGCAGGAAGGCAAGGCTGCATCATTATATATACGTTGGATGTACACAGTTGCAAACTTTCTTAATCATAGAATCAAAGAGTTGGAAGAGACCTCATGGGCCATCCAATCCAACCCCCTGCCAAGAAGCAGGAAAATTGCATTCAAAGCACCCCCGACAGATGGCCATCCAGCCTCTGTTTAAAAGCTTCCAAAGAAGGAGCCTCCACCACACTCCGGGGCAGAGAGTTCCACTGCTGAACAGCTCTCAAAGTCAGAAAGATCTTCCTAATGTTAAGGTGGAATCTCCTTTCCTGTAGATTAAAGCCATTGTTTCGCATCCTAGTCTCCAGGGTAGCTTCCTCCCTATGACTTCCCCTCACATATTTATACATGGCTATCATGTCTCCTCTTAGCCTTCTCTTCTGCAGGCTAAACATGCCTAGCTCTTTAAGCCGCTCCTCATAGGGCTTGTTCTCCAGACTCTTGATCATTTTAGTTGCCCTCCTCTGGACACATTCCAGCTTGTCAACATCTCCCTTCAACTGCATTCCCCAGAATTGGACACAATACTCCATGTGTGGTCTAACCAAGGCAGAATAGACGGGTAGCATAACTTCCCTGGATCTAGACACTATACTCCTATTGATGCAGGCCAAAATCCTGTTGGCTTTTTTTGCCGCTGCATCACATTGTTGGCTCATGTTTACCTTGTTGTCCACGAGGACTCCAAGATCTTTTTTCACACATACTGCTCTCGAGCCACACGTCTCCCATTCGGTATCTTTGCATATTGCTATATAAGAGACACTTTACAATCCAAAAAGTTGTGGCAGACCAAAGGAGTCTTGTTCACCCACCACTCTTCTCCAAGGATGTTAGAGTTCAGCCTGTGATTGTGTTTCAAGATCAAGGTGCTTTGGATGTGGGGAATGATGCCAATGAGGGCCAAGATGGCAATGGTTTGGTCAATGATATTAATGCAGAGAAGGAAATAGAGACGCTAGTTCAAAGTGTAGTTTCCCATGAGAATGTTCCTACAGGGTATAGGGAGTTTACTCCCCGAATTGCTCCCAGATAGTTCCCAGGATTTGGGGCTTGAAAACAACTTGGCACCTGCAGGAACTAATGAGCATATAGACAGGTGGGTGGAAATTAGCCAAAACAGACAGCTCGACCAAGGCCTTTGACGTTCTGCCAGGCTTCGGCAGATAAGGATGAGAGGCATTCAGGGAAAACGAAACCAATTTCTGAGTGCTTGGAATGGCTGAATGTGAGGATATAAAGTTTGAACTTTGCTAAACCCTACCTTGGACTACTTTGTTCCTGCTTATCTTCTTACCTAATTGGAATTACCTCTTCTCTAAAAGTGTCTTTTTACCTTGCTGCTTTTACTTATTTTCAATCAAAAAGTATTGTTTTCCTACTAAATGTATGGTGTATTGTTGAAGGCTTTCATGGCCGGAATCACTGGGTTGTTGTAGGTTTTTTCGGACTATATGGCTATTAATTTTACAGTGTAGATACATCCATGAACATAATAAGATGGCCAAGAAAGCATTATCTGTGCAATTTCCTCCTTAGCAGGCTCTTATTAAAGGTCAAGAACAAGGCTAATAAAAAATGACCAACCCTAAAGTTATTTTAAAGTGAATCTCAGATCTCCACCTAAATCCACTTTTATTCTTATGTTAACTTACTTGTTTAGAAGACTATTTAAATTTTCCCATTACATCAAATGTTTGGATATTATTCATCGTCAGTATAATGGAGGAAGATAAGAAAGGTAGTTGTATACTGAGAAGAGGGAACCTCTGTGTGTCAGTGCTGTAGAGGACATGCTGTCCCTGCTCACATTTCCTTTTCTGTTTTGAGTATTAATAACTCCCAATACTCTGTGCAGAGAGGAGTGCTTACAATGGGGAATGTGAGTTCTGAGGCCTTTTTCTTTCAAAAGGAAATGTCAAAGAGAACTGACAGATTATATCTACCTTGTTCAACTTGGCTCCTTAAATGTCCTTTTACTTCAAATTGCAAAGCATCTTTCTGCAGTAATTATAAAAAGCACCTGCACTGATATTTCAGTTGAATAGATTTATTACTTAATTGGTTCGCCAGCAGATGGGTTCAAAAGCAGGATGGCTCTATTGTAGTCTATATAACCTGGGATTGCAAGGTTTTCAGAGAACAGTTTCACAGGACTTCTATTTAAAAAAAAACCCCAAACCAAACCACCCTACTCTCCCGCTTCATTCACTAAATTTTCATTGGC
Source organism: Anolis sagrei (assembly GCF_037176765.1). Taxonomy (NCBI): domain Eukaryota; kingdom Metazoa; phylum Chordata; class Lepidosauria; order Squamata; family Anolidae; genus Anolis; species Anolis sagrei. The sequence continues at coordinate 124,343,741 of NC_090024.1, read as the reverse complement.
GGCAAGTCAGGAAATCTCATTATCTATGTATAACCATTCATAGTTTCCCTTTCTTCTACCATGGAAAATCAATTTAGTCTGACTTGGCCACGGTAGTCCACGCTCTGGTTACATCCCGCCTAGACTACTGCAAAGCTCTCTACGTGGGGCTGCCCTTGAAGACAGCCCGGAAGCTTCAATTAGTCCAACGTGCGGCAGCCATGATTCTAACAGGAGCGGAGCGCAGGGAGCATACAACCCCCCTGTTGCGCCAGCTCCACTGGCTGCCGATCTGCTACCGGGCTCAATTCAAGGTGTTGGCGTTGGCCTATAAAGCTCTAAATGGTTCTGGCCCAAGATACCTATCTGACCGCATCTCAGCCTATGAACCCACCAGAACTTTGAGATCTTCCGGGGAGGCCCTGCTCTCAGTCCCGCCGGCTTCTCAAGCACGGTTAGCGGGGACGAGAGATAGGGCCTTCTCGGTGGTGTCCCCTCGGCTGTGGAACGCCCTTCCTACGGACATTAGGCTGGCACCATCCCTCATGGCATTCCGAAAAAAGTTGAAGACCTGGATGTTTCTGCAGGCGTTCGAGTAATCTAGTGCAATATTTGGTAATTGAACATAGGAATGGAACAATGGACGATGAATCTGGACTACGCTTTGACGATGAGACGATTGGGTTTGGTTATGGTAATAACTGTTATTATAATTGCTTATTGTTTATTAGTGGATATTGTGTTAAGTGGTTTATTGTTATGTGTTGCAATGAATTATTGCTGTTTTCATTGTGTGTGAACCGCTGTGAGTCGCCTCCGGGCTGAGAACAGCGGTATATAAGCAAAGTAAATAAATAAATAAGAGATAAAATAGCTGCATGGTGCATTCTGATGGCCTTTCCCCTAGAAATGCCTTGCTTAGAGCCTATTTATTTATTTATTTATTTACTATATTATACCACTTTATTCAGCCCTCGGGCGACTCAAAGCAGTTTACAGTAGCAAAAGTCAATGCTCAAAACGGCTAACATATAGTCAATTATTAAAGATAAATATGCAAGGGGCATCACTAAAAACAAAAGCAGAAGAGCTCATGGGGATCAAGTATCCAACACTGCGCAGAGGAGCTCAATTGCCATTCTTTAATATCTTAAGACAAGAGGGGGCCACTTCACACCGGCAGCGCTCAAGCTGTTTGAAGCTAAGTCATTAGCCCAACTCTTGTATGGGGCTCAGCTGGGCCCCTCCCCCAGTTTTGCCCCATTAGAGCTGGTGCAGTCAAAGTTTCTGAAATCGGCCTTGCAGGTCCCTAAATGCGTTTCTAATGCCACCCTGCAACTAGAGGCTTTATGAGAGTGGAGGCCAAGGTGTGGGTGGCCATACTCAACCTCTGGCTCAGACTATCCCGTGCACCCTTTGGTCTTGCCCCACTAACCATGAAGGATGACTTCCAATCCACATGGAAGCAGGCGGTAGCATCAAAAATCTCCTCATTGGAATTCTCTCCAGGTCTACTATTCGCTATGGATTACAATCAAGCCAAAGCACTTATTAAACAACGTATCACAGACACAGAGCAACAACTAGATCTGGCCTCGGTTCCAACCTTCCTTATCAATGAAGGCAGCAGATATCTTACCTCCCCATGGCATATTTAACAAATTTAGAGGCTCCCATTCATCGAAGGGCTTTCATCCTGGCTCGATGCCACGCTCTTCCATCAGCTGTACTCGAAGGCCGCTACCAGAAGATCCCTTTCCCAGAGAGACTCTGCCCCTGTGACTTGGGTCATGTAGAAACAATAGAACATGTGCTCCTTCAGTGCCCGTTCTACAGGGATATCCATGCCAGGCTTATCTTACCTCTGTTATACAAGCACCCAGGCCATTCAGGACAATTTTATACCTCCATGCTACTTGCAGATATTAATTAAGCTACAACCTACAATATTGCAAAGTTCTGTGGAGCAGCATACAAAATCCATCAGGGAATGACTAGTCCCAAAAGTTAACTGTGTGTCCAGTAATCTTCTTCCCTGAATCTACAATTTGGTGATGGATCTGGGCATTGTATGTTTTTACCCTGTTTCCCCTTCCGCTCCCTCACCCAAATTGTGCTTCAGTAGTTATATTTATATTTTTAATGTACCAAACATACCAAGTTTGTATGACAATGTGATTCTATTTCCTGTGCTGGTCAATGACCGAAATAAATGATTTGATTGATTTGAAGAATTAGCATCAATAGAACCAACTGTCATGAACCAGATGCCTTAAAGGAGCCAGACACAAACTAAAGGTCCAAACAATGTTTATTAACACAACAAAACATAGGGACCACCAAACGCAGCATTGCCCAAACACGAATCAAGGAACATGAAAGGCACTGCAGACTACTTCAACCAGAGAAGTCAGCCATAGCAGAGCACCTGATGAACCAGCCTGGACACAGCATATTATTTGAGATCACAGAAATGCTGGACCACTCCAACAACCACCATGTCAGACTACACAGAGAAGCCATTGAAATCCACAAGCATGTGGACAATTTCAACAGAAAGGAGGAGACCATGAAAATGAACAAAATCTGGCTACCAGTATTAAAAAACTCTAAAATCACAACAACAAAACAGCAGAGAGGAAACAACCAGGCACATCTTAACACCTCTCAACAGAACATTTTCCCAGGCTCAGGCAGGCCTTCAAATGCTAATGCAGGCCTTCAAATGCTAAGGTGGTCAGCTGAAACATTCACACCTAGCTTCAGCAGAGAGCTCTCTGCCCCACCCCAGTCATTCCACAGATATATAAACCCATTTTCCTATTTCCAACAGACCTCACTACCTCTGAGGATGCTTGCCATAGATGCAGGCGAAACGTCAGGAGAGAATGCCTCTAGACCATGACCCTATAGCCCGAAAAAACCTACAAGAACCTAGTGATTCCAGCCATGAAAACCTTCGACAGTACATACAACAAAAATAGCTTAGAAACACTTAGTGTTATTAGCAATAACTAAAAAGACTGCAGCAACTGCTGTTCAAAAAACAAAAACGTAGCAAATTATCCGGATTATGCTGGAATATAATCTGGGATAACAAAAGCTCTAGCAAACTGCTTCAAAATCACAGAGTTCAATAACTAAGAGGAAACAAGGTGGAAGCAAGCAAAATCGTAGTCCAGAAACAGTCCCAAGTCAAAACACGTTCAAAAGCAGAAGATAAAGTCCAGGAAGCAATGTCGTCGTCCAAAAACTATCCGGAGTCAAAACGGGAGTGGAAGTCAGCACTTACGAGATTACAGTCTGTAGAAGCACGGTAACACAGCAATCTGCAGTCCCAGGACCCAAGTCAAGAGTAATGGCAGCAAGTCCCAAGCACGAATACAACACTTTGCCTACTGCAAAGTCCCCAATGTTTGATACCTTATTTTATCCTATAACTCATTATCGGATGATGAACTGCTCTCCATCTTGTCTTCATCTCTCTCAGCTGCCTTATCTTCCACAGCTGCTCCCCACCGCCCGTCTCTCCAACTTTTCCAGCGCCTATCAAGACTTAGATCACCCCATGTATTACCAGGTTGCCAGTTTCCCGAAAACCCTTCAAACTCATCACTAGATGTTGGTTGTGTACATATGTCCCTGATCTCTTGCACACGGGTCCAGTCCAGCCCATCCTCCTCTCTGTTATCACTCCCAGTCCCATCACTCCCCATGAACCCCATAAAGTCTTCCTCCTCCATTGGAGCATTAAGTATTTCACGGATCCGCTTCCTTTCCTGTTCTCCATCTGACTCTTGTTCCCGAATAACCCGCTTCAAACCTCTACTCCCATCTCCCTCCTCCTCCATTTCAGAATCTGAGAAACCTTCGAACGAATCAGTATCTGTTGGTGTCATGAATATCTCCCTAATTCGTTTCCTTTGCTGCTCTTGTTCAAGCACCTGAGCAGCCCTCTTTCCCCTTCTACTACCAGTTGTAGCTTGACCAGCACACTCTACTACAACACCAACCATGTCATGATTTCAGTATCGCCAAATCAAAGAAAACTTTAACATAGATAATAAGATAGGTTTTGAAGCAAAAGATACATTTTGGGATAAAGTCCTAAGAACAGACACAAAATTAATTTAAAAAATATACCAACAATTACTAATTTGATCTACGGAAATCGATCAAGTTAAGGATAACATGATAAGCTGGTCAAAAGATATAGGCCACTCCATACTGATTGCAGAATGGAAAGAGATTTCGTTAAAGAAATTAAGATATTCCTATGCAATGGATCTCAAGGAAAACTGGTATAAAATCTTTTATAGATGGTACCTAACACCAGAAATACTTTCAAAAATTAGCAAAGGCAAAACGAAAGATGAATGTTGGAAGTGTGGAAAAGACAAAGGCAACTTTATCCACATGTGGTGGAAGTGTAAGAAAATAAAGGATTTTTGGTACCAAATACATAAGAAGATATAGCAGATCCTACATATAAAATTTGATCCAAAACCAGAAACACTGCCGCTAGGGATCTTGGATCTCAAAATGGATAAAAATACAGACAAGATATTTTTTACCTAATAGCGGCTGCTAGAATGACCCTGGCCAAAGTATGGAGATTCAAGGAAATACCCATAGTGGAACATTGGATGATAAAGGTACTGGACATAATAAATATGGACATACTAACCCAAAAAAAATTCAAACAATATAATCAAACCTCAAAGAACGGACTGGAAAAAAATTCTGGAATATGTAAAAGAAGAAAATGAAGAAGTATATATTAGAACCTTATAACAGAAACTCAAAGGAGAAATAAAATAAAAGGAGTACTAAAACAATTTTATTCAAAGAATTCAGCAGTGATAACTATAAATGATGGAGTGACAAACGAAATAAAAGTGACTAGAGGAACTAGACAAGGGTGCCCTTTGTCCCCAATATTATTTGCTATGGTGATAGAACTTTTTGCTAATAATATAAGGAACGATAAAAATTTAGAAGGATTAGGAAAAAAGGAGAAACAGAAGGTGAGCTTATTCGCTGACGATACATTGTTATTTATAGAAAATATAGCGGAGAAAATAGATAGAATAAAAGAACATTTGGAGATATTTGGGAAAGCAACGGGATTACAAGTTAATTGGAATAAGTCAGAAATGATGCTACTCAATTATACAAGAGAAGAAGAAAAAAAATTTATAGAGCAGAGAAAAATGGGAATAAGAATTAAGAATAAATTAAAATACTTGGGAGTAATAATAACTAAGGATTTAAAAGAGATAGAGGAAGTAAATGTAGTAACTTTAAGAAAAGAAGTTCAGAAAAAGTTAATAGAGTACGAAGGTATACATTTATCCTGGTTTGGAAGAATAGCATTAGTAAAAATGAAAATACTTCCAAAGATAAATTTTATATTTAGAATGTTACCACTTCAAATTACAGAAGAAGAGCTAATTAGATGGCAACAAATGATTAATAAGTACTGCAATGGAAGTAAAAGAAATAGGCTAAATAAACAGTTATGGTATAGATCGCAAAAGGAGGGTGGACTAGCACTACCTAATATAAAAAAATATTATGAAGCAAGTAGATTAAATTTGGTTATAGAAGGAATGGTTAAAAAAGAGGGAATAGATTGGCTTAGTAATGAATCAGGAAAAGTGGAAGATGAAACTTGGAATATATTTTTTAAACAATTTACTAGAAAAGAACTGAGGGAAATTAGAAACCCAATGCTGAGCAACATACTGAAAGTATGGAATAAATACAAGGGGAGGTTAATAAAGGAAGGATCAATTATAACCCCAATAGTGATGGAAAAGAAATTCCCAAAAAATTTAAAAAAAGCAATGGATAAAAAGGTAAGGGAAATAAATTTAGATAGAATAGGGGATTGGATGAAGGCGGAAATGAAGAGGGAAAGGATGTTGGAAGAGTTTAAAGAAATAAAATTATCATGGTTTCATTGTATACAACTAGAACAATGGTTAATAAACTGGAAAAAAAATAATAGAAACGGAAACCAACTCAATCAATTTGAACAAATAATACAGAAGGGAAGGGCAGTAGAAGAGCACGAAAACTTGAGAGGTATAATTAGCAAAATCTATAAGATACTAATTGAAATGAAGGATGGGAAAACGAAAAAGAGTACCCTTAAGGAGATTTGGGAAGAGGATTTAGGGATAAAAATAAGTGAAATAGAGTGGCAACAGTTATGGGGACAAAGACATTTAAAAAACCTATCGATACGTGTTAAAGAAAATTATTACAAGTTAATATGGAAGTGGTACTTAACACCGGTAAGAATAGCATATATGAATAAAAACAATTCAACAAATTGTTGGAGAGGATGTAAAGAACCAGGAACATATATACATATGTGGTGGCAATGTAAATATGTAAATAACTTTTGGGAGAAAGTATTTAGAGAAATAGAAAGCATAATGAATATGAAAATAGACAAAAGTCCTAGTATAGCCTTATTATCATTATATACCAATAAGCAACTGAAAAAGGAGGATAAAGATGCGATAACAAACTTACTAACTATAGCAAGACTGCTCATAGCAAGGAATTGGAAAAAAGAAATGAATATACGAATAGAGGAGTGGTACAAGGAAGCATGGAAAATGGCATTAAATGATAAACTGACATGTATATTAAAGGTTAAAAAAGGTATATGGAAACAAAGTGATTTTGATGCTATATGGGGTAAATTTGTGGTAAATGGATTAAAAAATAAGGAAGGAAAATTACCGTCACAAGAAGAAATGAAATTTTGGACAGATGAAATGTAAAAAATGTGGCTTGAGACGGGTGGAGGGGAGCACAGAGGTGAAAAAAGGGGAAAAAAAAGAGAAAAGGGGAGGAAATGTCAAAGCAAAACAACAAAACAATATGTTAAAGAGGTTGATGTATAAAATGCAACAGTATGTAATAATTGTGATAAATCAATAATAAAAAAAAAAAAAAAAAAAAAGAAACTCAAAGGAAATATCAATACGAAACCAACGACAACACAAATGAAGATAAGGAGAAAAAAAATTGAACAATTGTGACATCCTGGAAGATCCTGGAAGTACTTCACCCAACCCTACCCTTTGTGTTTTTAATTATTTTTTTCTTTAAATATATCTTCACTATCCTATTTTCCTACTTTCTTTCACAAGATTTATTGTTCCCACTCTTTTTAAGTAAATAAAATGAAAAATAATTTTAAAACATTTTTTAAAAAACATCATAGAACAGTTAAAAACAATTAAAACAATAGCATAATAAACAATCATTATAAAGTCAATAAAACATCTCATTAGCGCCTCTTAGTTACAATCAAGATCCAATCTCATCATCCAATTGTTCCTAGGACCTCATCCCACGAGGAGGAGAAAGCAAGGAAATTGTCTTCTTAACATAACATTTGTTCCGTTCTGTTTATAAGGAAAGTGGATAAAATAGTTAGTCACCCCTATGACATTCAATGTACTTTTGTCTGTTTCTACTATAATCCTCCACTTTGTGACTCTAGTTTCTGCCCAGTTGTCGTCTTCCTTTTTAAGAAGGGTAACTTTGCAATTGCCGAAGTCTGAAATCTAGGTCTTTAAAAAGAGGAAAATATAGCCACAGTGGTGTTATATCAAAATTGTGCAACTCCTGAAGAATAAATTATTTCTTAAAAATATTGTAATATTCATGCAAGATATTCATGCAAAATATTCATGCAAGAGAATTAAGGGCAAGAAAAGGAGCTTGAGACCGCTCACAGGAATGCTCACTCTTTAATGCTGCTAAAATGATCAAACACAAGTGAACCTGACAATTCCCAACCCACATGTAAATAAGGGCCTTTACCCATTTCTGTGTGAATCAAGCCGGTTAGAGAAATGGTCTGTCCCCTTGATTGTTATTTTGAGAAGTTGCTCTTTTCCCAGGGATATGAGAAAGAAATGAAAGGCCTGTTTTTTAAATAACACTTGGAGACCTGACAGCCCTGATTTTTACAATTTAGTAACTGGCAGATATAAATATTAGATGTAGAAATGGAATTAATAACTGGTATGTATAAATTAAAATGCAGACTAGCAAAAAAAATGTTGCAATGTGGATGGAGTATTCCTGTCCTGGAGTTCAATCTGTTTTAGCCTGATTCAGAAGATGAGGAAGGGGATGCTAGGATAGATTCAGAGGGCTCAGAGAAGGATAGAAGTGGCCTGGAGAGAGTTGTTTTGGAATCTCCCGGCAGTTCCCACGAGACTGGAGAAAGCAATATCAGTTCTCATGAGAACCTGCCAGAAGTGCAAACTGAGAAAAATGTGGGAGACAAATGTTTGTATAGGTCAAAGTGATTGGAACTGCGGAGACAGAGCATGCAACAAAGACAGGCTTTCCTTTCCCCAGAGGCTTAGAGATAAGAAAAGGGGAATCAGGTGTGTGGGAAATGATGTTATTGGAGGGATTGAGGCTTTGTAAAGTGGTTCCCGCTGGTACAATCATTTGTGAGAGCAACATTGTATTCAGGTGAACAGCTCTTGGGTCTTGGTCCTATGTTCTTGGAATTCATGTATTCAAGTTTTTAAGTTTGTTCTTGCTTCTGGCATAGGTTGCCTGCTGTAGCGAGGGAGGGAGACTATTTCCTCTTTTAAAAACCACTTTGCTGCCTTATATTAGTTCAGTTTCTTCTTTTATATTGGCTGGGACTTTCTGTATGCTGTTAAACCTTTGTACTTTATATCACAGGCAATGAAACACTCTTGTGTATAACAAAGTAACACAGTTTATTTATAACTTCTGGCTCCAACGCTTGTGGTTACATTTGTGTTTTGTTGCAATCTTGAGGCTTACAGTCAGTATCATTTACTTGGTTAACTTTTCTGAATAAACTATCAATGTTTCACATTCACAAACATGTTACTTGCTTTACACACTCTTGGCTGAATTATATTCTGAACTAAGGCAACACTAGCCTTCTTTATGTACCTTAAAACTCGAGCTCTATTTAACTAATTGCTTCTCTTTATCAGAAGTCTTTAACACATCTTCACAACTGCTTATTTCTATCAGGCACTCAAAAACCAACTCTCCTCTTCACACACAGATTCCTAACTGTCATTTCCCCTCACTCTAACTGCCTCACTCTAACTGCCTCTTTCAGAACCTTGGCTCTGCCCCTTTGGAATGTTCAGCTCTGATCTCCCCAACTGTCATTTTGGCCTAGCAGCCTTTTCAAATCCTGGGCCTACACTAATCTGCATATGACCAATCGGCTTCACATATGCAAATGAATCCTATCTCTGCTGTTGCTACCCTGTCTGTGCCTATTCTTCCCTATTCTTCTGCCATATGTAAACATAGAGCTATACACCAAAACTTTAACATAGAGTAGCAATTTCACTACACCTGCCTTGGATTTATGCTATCTTATTTATGGATATTTTTGTGGATTGATCCTGGAGATAGTATTTGAAAGGAAATAAACTTTTAAACTTTGATTCTCTCTTTTGAATTTGCTTATTTTATATATACTCTTCTTTAAATAAACATTTACTTACTGGATTATCTGAACAGAGTGTGGTTTGTGGGGAAAAGGTGTTTCAGGGCTCTAGTGCAACAAGCCAGCCATGCCTTCTTTCAATGTCTTTCATTCCACTCTTCTTCCCTGCTAAACAGTTATTTTCTTTCCAAAGTGATATGAGTGTGATCAATTCCCAATTGCTTTTAGGTTCCCTCCTTACTGCTATTTTTTAAAGTTCTGTAAAGCCTTAGAGTCCCCCAGATCTGTTGGTAACTCTCTTCTGTATAGGTATGACTGTTTTGGCTATGATTGCCAGTCAGGGAATTAATTTACTGTTGGTATAAAACAATTGTGTGCGCTGGGTTGTTGTAGGTTTTTCGGGCTAGATGGCCATGTTCTAGAAGCATTCTCTCCTGATGTTTTGCCTGCATCTATGGCAAGCATCCTCAGAGGTTGTGAGGTCCATAGATGCAGGTGAAACGTCAGGAGAGAATGCTTCTAGAACATGGCCATCTAGCCCGAAAAACCTACAATGACCCAGTGATTCCAGCCACGAAAGCCTTCGACAATATATTGTGTGTGCATTTGTCTTTATTTTGCACCATCCTGAAAATGCTGTAAGGTAGTATAATCTACTTGTTTTTAAAGAGCATATAAACAATTTAAAGCATTTAATTGTAAGGAAAAACAGACTTGCGTCGAGTGCAGTTCTGCGAACTCTGCCTTCATTTTGAGCTAGCCAAATGAATCTGTTACCCAAGAGATTTGTCTTCCAGTTGCAACACCAGCAAAATAAATGCTTTCCCCCTTTGAGCCAGTATTAATTACTTACAGGTTTTTGGAGAAATGAAAAAAGGTGAAAGAAATAAAAGTCTAAAAAAGATAGGTGATTCTAGTCCAAATATTTTATTTCCCATGGCTTTGCTGGAATTTTTCCTGGTTGAAGGTTGAAAAAGTCTGTATGCCATGAGGCATGTCGACTAGCATTTGCTTTACATAGAATCGTAGAATCATAGAATCAAAGAGTTGGAAGAGACCTCATGGGCCATGCAGTCCAACCCCCTGCCAAGAAGCAGGAATATTGCATTCAAATCACCCCTGACAGATGACCATCCAGCCTCTGTTTAAAAGCTTCCAAAGAAGGAGCCTCCACTACACTCCGAGGCAGAGAGTTCCACTGCTGAACGGCTCTCACAGTCAGGAAGTTCTTCCTCATGTTCAGATGGAATCTCCTCTCTTGTAGTTTGAAGCCATTGTTTCGCGTCCTAGTCTCCAGGGAAGCAGAAAACAAGATTGCTCCCTCCTCCCTGTGGCTTCCTCTCACATATTTACCCATGGCTATCATATCTCCTCTCAGCCTTCTCTTCTTCAGGCTAAACATGCCCAGTTCCCTAAGCCGCTCCTCATAGGGCTTGTTCTCCAGACCCTTGATCATTTTAGTCGCCCTCCTCTGGACACATTCCAGCTTGTCAATATCTCTCTTGAACTGTGGAGCCCAGAATTGGACACAATATTCCAGGTGTGGTCTAACCAAAGCAGAATAGAGGGATAGCATTACTTCCCTAGATCTAAACACTATGCTCCTATTGATGCAGGCCAAAATCCCATTGGCTTTTTTTGCCACCACATCACATTGTTGGCTCATGTTTAATTTGTTTTCCACGCGTACTCCAAGATCTTTTTTGTACGTACTGCTCTTGAGCCAGGCATCGTCCCCCATTCTGTATCTTTGCATTTTGTTTTTTTCTGCCTAAGTGGAGTATCTTGCATTTGTCACTGTTGAACTTCGTTTTGTTAGTTTTGGCCCATCTCTCTAATCTGTCAAGATCGTTTTGAATCCTGCTCCTGTCCTCTGGAGTATTGGCTATCCCTCCCAATTTGGTGTCGCCTACAAACTTGATGATCCTGCCTTCTAGCCCTTCATCTAAGTCATTAATAAAGATGTTGAACAGGACCGGGCCCAGGACAGAACCCTGCGTCACTCCACTCGTCACTTCTTTCCAAGATGAAGAGGAAGCATTCGTGAGCACCCTCCGGGTTCGTCCATTTAACCCATTACATAAAATCACAAGGGAATCAAAAAGGTTGTAGGAGAATATTTGGAGACCTGAGTAGGTGTTCAGTGAGATTCCTTCAGCTTCATTTAATTCATCATCATCATCATTTAATTACTTATTAATCGCCCTCCATACGAGAATGCTCTAGGCAATTTACAGCTAAATTGTAAAAGATAAAATACATACATACAAAAATTAAAAATTAATCAACATGTCCTTCTATCTATAGCACATTTAGAGCTATAGGGGACATCGTAACTACTGTAGACTTGCCCTTACAAATGTTAGTTTGTAGCCCCTCTTTGGCAAATGGGAAAATTGCAATGGGTGATTTTTCTTTTCAAGAAAATTAATAGAGATCTCATCTGAGTCCACTTATTTACCATTATATTATTGGGCTAATAGAATACATGAACATCTGTTATGTGTAGATTCTTTTTAAACAGAGGTTAGATGGCCACTTCTCAGCCTGCTTTAGTGGTGGATTTCTCGCAGGGGTTTGGGCAGGGTGGCCCTCCCATCAACTTTATAGATCACCTTGATGGTGGATCTGTAACTTGAAGATCTCTTGGATCTGAATCTGAGGACCCATTGGACTTAATTGGTAAGCAAAGTCCCCAATGTCCCTGCACAGATACCTTTAACAAGGTAGCAAAAGTCGAGGTCATCTTTGACTGTGTCCTTATAGGTTGTTGGCTTCCTGTTTGATAGCTTGTGTCATGAGAGGGTAAGTGGCCATCTCATGCCACTGGTTATTATAAAGCTCATTTATTGGCCATGTGCCAAGATTGGTATTACTTTTATGGGGAAGGAACATTGATTCAGATAGCTTGGCTGATAATGAAATACAAGGCACAAAGGCAAAATCTCTCGCGCATTGCTGTAAGTGTAATGAGTAACGTTGTCTTTCTTGCAGGAATACTGCTTATTTGTTTCAGTCCTGTGCTGCAAAAAGCAGAACACTCACTTTGCTTAGCATAGACAGCCTTTTAATAGTATCCGAGCTTCGCTTCAGTGAATGTCATAAGAAAACAATGTTGTACTGATATACTTTATTTGTTAATAATTTTGTTTTTGAATAGTTTCTTCAGCTACTTCTGGTTTCTTTTTCAGTTAAAACAACATCAATCCTTATTCTCCAATTATTTCCCTCAGGAAGTTTACTCATCACATTATACTGCAGTGTTGTAGGGCTATTATTCCACTTGAATTCCTGTGGAATCTTGGGGTTTGCAGTTTAGGAAAAGGTATTTCGAATTCTCAGCCAGAGACCTCACCAAACTACAACCCCCAGAATTCCAGCATTTATTATTCATGGAAGGTGTGACGATATTTCCCTACTTCAGTCCTTTTTCAGGTGTCTTTTTATGTGTGACGATGTGGGGGGTGGGGATATTTTCTTTTCAATCTTTTTACTGCCTTGTATTGATGTATTTTTCCCTTTTTAAATTGGCTGGGGCTTTCTTGTGAGCTTTTACCTTGAGGCTTTTATATTACAGGCTTGAGATACTCTTGTAGTAAACGAAGTAACACAGTTTATTTATAGCTTCTGGCTCCAACGCTTATGGTTACATTTGTTTGTTCCGTTACAGTCTTGAGCCTTACATTCAATATCATTCACTTAGTTAACCTTTCTTATCAAACTTCAACTGTTTTACATCAACAAATATGTTACTTTTTCATACACTCTTGACAGAACTATATTCTGCCTTAAACCACACTGGCACTTCTTTATTTTCCTTAAAACTTAAGCTCCATTTTCCTAACTTCTTTTCTCTCACAGAAGTTCCTAACTGTCCTTCACAAACAGGAATCCCTAAATCAACTTTTCTGACTCTCTCACTGCCTATTTTTAAACTTAACTCCGCCTCTTTGGAATGTTCAGCTCTCTTCCCCCCAACTGCCATCCTGGCTCAGTGGCCCTTTCAAATCCTGGCCTACACTCATCTGCATACGACCAATCGACGTATGCAAATTAATCTTGCCTCTACTGTTGCTACCTAATTTCTGCCAATTCTGCCACATTGCAACATAGAGCTATACATCAAAAATTTAACATAGATCAACAAATTCGCTACAGAAGGACATTAAAATAAGCACTGTTAGTATATCTTAGTACTTCATCATCTAGTACACCCACAACTCATCCCTGTTCCCTGTCTGCAGTGATAGAAGTAGGAAAATTCTTCTCTAGGCTGCTACATGCTCTTACATTCCTATCCAACAATATTCATTCTTGAGATCAATCATTTATTTCTCTCACTGCAGAAGTTTGTACACTTCCAAGCACCCATGGGAGCCAAGTCCTGGCTCACTGCCTCAAATATGAGACTTGCAAGCCTATTACATGAACAGGTGATATTCCCCTCCCAGCTATTGTCCTCCCAACCCTGCTATATGCCTGCGAAATGTGGACTGTCTACAGACGTCACATGCAACTCCTGGAACGATTCTATCAGCGCTGCCTCCGGAAAATCCTGCAAATCTCTTGGGAAGACAAGCAGACAAACGTCAGCGTGCTGGAAGAAGCAAAGACCACGAGTATTGAAGCTATGGTCCTCAACTCCACTGACCATCAACTCCGCTGGGCCAGCCACGTTGTCCGGATGCCTGACCACCGTCTCCCAAAGCAGTTGCTCTACTCTGTACTTAAGAATGGAAAACGGAACGTTGGTGGACAGGAAAAGAGATTTAAAGATGCCCTCAAAGCCAACCTTAAAATCTCTGGCATAGACACTGAGAACTGGGAAGCCCTGGCCCTTGAGCGCTCCAGCTGGAGGTCAGCTGTGACCAGCAGTGCTGCAGAATTCGAGGAGGCACGAGTGGAGGGTGAAAGAGAGAAACGTGCCAGGACGAAGACGCGTCAAGCCAACCCCGACCGGGACCGCCTTCCACCTGGAAACCAATGCCTTCACTGTGGGAGAAGATGCAGGTCAAGAATAGGGCTCCACAGCCATCTGTGAATCCACAAGGAAACCCATCATGGAAGACCATCTTACTCGTCCAACGAGGGATCGCCTAAGTAAGTAAGTAATTCCCCTCATCCGGTATCAGGTAACATATAGGAAACACTGCATGAACACAAAGCACAAAGTAGCTGCACGCAGTGACATCCTGTGGAAACTTACTGGCAGCACATGGGGTGCAGATCCAAAATTAATAAGAACATCAGCCCTAGCCTTGTCTTACACAACTGCCGAGAATCCTGCCCTGTTTGGCACAAGTCTACCCATGTGAAACAGGTGAACATAGCATTGAACGAAACATGCAGAATAATGACAGGATGTCTTAAACCTATGTCTGTTGATAAACTCTACAAACTAGCTGGCATTGCCCCCCCCCACCCTACCCCCGATGTGCGATGTGAAGTTGCTGCTAACTGTGAGAGAAATAAGGTTGAACACTGTGAAAGCCATCCACTACATGGCAACCACCCTCGGCTATGGTGCCACCACTGAAATATTAGATCGGAGATATCTAATATCTCCCCAGAGATATTAGATCGGCTCCCACTCTCCTAACATTCCGGAAAAAAAGTCAAAACCTGGCTTTGTGAGCAGGCTTTCTCAAATGCAATGTAGTAAATAATTACTTGACCTCCGAATGGCTGGACAATTGCAATCGGATAATGATTCTGAAAAGTAATTATGGAGGATTTATGTTTTATTTTTTATTGATTGTATTGTTTATGGAATTTTAAGGATGTTTATATGCTTTTAACTGTTTATATTATTGTGGCATCGAATTGTGCTGTTTTGTAAACCGCCCTGAGTCGCCCTCGGGCTATCAAGGGCGGCATAGAAATACAGTAAATAAATATAAACAATAAACAATAAATAATATTTATTTGGACTGGATGGCCCATGATGGACTGGATGGCCCATGAGATCTCTTCCAACTCTTTGATTCTATGAGTCTAATATATTTTAATATAGTTAAATTGTTTTTATGACATATGTTGTGTCCCCATACATTTAGGTGTGCTAATAAAATTGAATTATTATGTTATGAAATTATGCATGTCTAAAAGTGTGTCAATAACATGAAATGTTTGGAAAGTTCTGGTCTAGTCATATACCAGTGAACACTGTCTAGTTCAGGACATACGAGATGGCTTATTGTTAGAGCTCTAAAATGGCCGGGGCGATGGAAACAAACTAATCCAATGTGGGCTAGGCAAAACTACAGTGAGGTGGATCTGTAATTGGTTAAATGGACGAACCCAGAGGGTGATTCTCACCAATGCTTCCTCTTCATCCTGGAAAGAAGTGACGAGCGGAGTGCCGCAGGGTTCGTCCTGGGCCCGGTCCTGTTCAACATCTTTATTAATGACTTAGATGAAGGGCTAGAAGGCATGATCATCAAGTTTGCAGACGACACCAAATTGGGAGGGATAGCCAATACTCCAGAGGACAGGAGCAGGATTCAAAACAATCTTGACAGATTAGAGAGATGGGCCAAAACTAACAAAATGAAGTTCAACAGTGACAAATGCGAGATACTCCACTTTGGCAGAAAAAACAAAATGCAGAGATACAGAATGGGGGATGATGTCTGGCTCGAGAGCAGTACGTGTGAAAAAGATCTTGGAGTCCTCATGGACAACAAGTTAAACATGAGCCAACAATGTGATGTGGCAGCAAAAAAAGCCAATGGGATTTTGGCCTGCATCAATAGGAGCATAGTGTTTAGATCTAGGGAAGTAATGCTACCCCTCGATTCCACTTAAGTTAGACCACACCTGGAATATTGTATCCAATTCTGGGCACCACAATTGAAGAGAGATATTAACAAGCTGGAATGTGTCCAGAGGAGGACGACTAAAATGATCAAGGGTCTGGAGAACAAGCCCTATGAGGAGTGGCTTAAGGAGCTGGCCATGTTTAGCCTGAAGAAGAGAAGGCTGAGAGGAGATATGATAGCCATGTATAAATATGTGAGAGGAAACCACAGGAGGAGGGAGCAATCTTGTTTTCTGCTTCCCTGGAGACCAGGACGCAGAACAATGGCTTCAGACTACAAGAAAGGAGTTTCCATCTGAACATGAGGAAGAACTTCCTGACTGTGAGAGCCATTCAGCAGTGGAACTCTCTGCCCCGGAGTGTGGTGGAGGCTCCTTCTTTGGAGGCTTTTAAACAGAGGCTGGATGGCCATCTGTCAGGGGTGATTTGAATGCAATATTCCTGCTTCTTGGCAGGGGGTTGGACTGGATGGCCCATGAGGTCTCTTCCAACTCTTTGATTCTATGAAACATGTTCAAGATTTGATTTGAGTCGAGGGAGAATGAGAAAGATGAAACTGAGAGAAAAGGAGACAGTTTGAAGAGGGCCAAAACCATGCGAGTTTTGGCTTAATTATTTGAGAAATTGGTTCATCCCGGCCTTACTGACCTTGACAACTCACACTACATTGTTAAAACCAATCTCTTCCTACGCAGCCAGTTGGAAAGTGGAACTCTGCGGCACATAATATTAATAACAATTATAATAATATTTTTCAGCTCCTTAATGCACTGTTCACTGAGATAACTTCCCCCTCCTGGCCACCCTCAAGCAACAGTTCAATTGTCAATAGCAGAGGCTGACAGATCATTCTTTTCAATAGTTCCTAGTGGAACACTTAGTTTAAGCACAAAGGACCTCTTGCATGCCGTCAGCATGGGATGAGCCCCGCTACAGACTGGTGCTGCTTTTCAGATGGCAGTGAGCCAGCCCTGACAATCATTGTTTTGTGTTGTCGAATTGCCTCGAGAGGCTGACAAAGTTGACACCCTGGGGCAACCATAAAAGGAGATCAGACACTTTTTCTGGACAATTAGTTCCTGAAATCCAGTCTAAATCGCTGTTGTGACTTACTGACTTTTGTGTGCAAATGTGTTTAGCCCACTCACCCTCTAATGATTTTCAGTTTGCTTTTGTGACATTATTCTCACAAGAACCCTTGAACTTTACAAATGTGTGGGGATCTGAGCTGAGTTTTTCTGTTCTTTACCTGCCTATGAGCTTTCTGACTTAAAACTACCGAGGTTGTTTCCTACATGATGAAGAACTTGTCTTTGTAAAAAGACAGCTGCCAATACACTTTGCTCTTTCCTTTATTGCTCACAGCTTTCAAATAGCTTTATCAGAGTGCTTCACTACACTCCACACCAAACTGAAGGCTCATCTTTCTTATTGTGTGTGTGTGTGTGTCTGAGCGAGAGAGCGAGATTAATAAATGGTCACTGATCAGTAATGGATGGAGTAATAAAAGGGTTGCGCGAAAGTGAGTGAGCAAGGAAGCTGATGAATCTAGAGCAGTGTATTGTCGAAGGTTTTCATGGCCGGAATCACTGGGTTGTTGTAGGTTTTTCCGGGTTATATGGCCATGTTCTAGAGGTATTTTCTCCTGATGTTTCGCCTGCATCTATGGCAAGCATCCTCAGAGGTTGTGAGGTCTGTTGGAAGTAGGAAAATGGGTTTAAATATCTGTGGCCTTGTCTGTGTTTGCAAGTTCTTTGCGGATGGTGTGAAGGAGAAACGTCAGGAGAAAATGCCTCTAGAACATGGCCATATAGCCCGGAAAAACCTACAACAACCCAATCTAGAGCAGTGTTTCTCAACCTGGGGGTCGGGACCCCTGAGGGGGTCGCAAAGGGGTGTCAGAGGGGTTGCCAAAGACCATCAGAAACCACAGTATTTTCATGGGGTCATGGGGATTCCATGTGGGAAGTTTGAGCCAATTCTATCATTGGTGGAGTTCAGAATGTTCTTTGATTGTGTTGTTGTTCATTCGTTCAGTCGTCTCCGACTCTTCGTGACCTCATGGACCAGCCCACGCCAGAGCTCCCTGTCGGCCATCACCACCCCCAGCTCCTTCAAGGTCAGTCCAGTCACTTCAAGGATGCCATCCATCCATCTTGCCCTTGGTCGGTCCCTCTTCCTTTTGCCTTCCACTTTCCCCAGCATAATTGTCTTCTCTAGGCTTTGCTGTCTCCTCATGATGTGGCCAAAGTACTTCAAATTTGTCTCTAGTATCCTTCCCTCCAGTGAGCAGTCGGGCTTTATTTCCTGGAGGATGGACTGGTTGGATCTTCTCACAGTTGGATCTTCTCTTTGATTGTAATGAACTATAAATCCCAGCAACTACAACTCCCAAAAGTCAAGGTCTATTTCCCCCAGGCTCCACCAGTGTTCACATTTGCAGATATAGAGTATTTGTGCCAAGTTTGGTCCAGATCCACCATTGCATGCATCCACAGTGCTCTCTGGATATAGGTGAACTACAACTTCCAAACTCAAGGTCAATACCCACCAAACCCTTCCAGTGTTTTCCGTTGGTCATGGGAGTTCTGTGTGACAAATTAGGTTCAAATCCATCGCTGGTGGAGTTCAGAATGCTCTTTGATTATAGGTGAACTATAAATCCCAGCAACTACAACTCCCAAATTACAAAATCAATCCTCCCCCAACCCCACTAGCATTTACATGTAGGTGCATTGGGTATTTGTGCCCAGTTTGGTCCGGTGAATGAATATACATCTTGCATATCTGATATTTACATTATGATTTATAACAGTAGTAAAATGATTGTTATGAAGTAGCAACAAAAACAATGTTATGGTTGGGGGTCACCACAACATGAGGGATTGTATTAAGGGGTCGCGGCATTAGGAAGGTTGAGAACCACTGATCTAGAGTTTTGTTCCACTTTTGTTGTTTTCCTTGTTTTCCTTAACTTTGTGATCCACTCCTTTTGAATACATGATTCTGGCAACCATCATTGCGAACTGCATCGTTCTGGCCCTGGAACAGCATCTCCCCGAGGATGATAAGACGCCTATGTCTCGGCGATTAGTAAGTTGAATTTGGTTGATTCCCTTCACTTCTTTTTTTTCTCTTTACCTGGATATTGGATGCTGTTTGAGTTCTCAGTATCAAAGCCAGATGTACCAATGGTGAATCTGATGGCTATAAAAAAAAAGCCAACATTTTATTTATTTTATTTTATTTACTGTATTTATATTCCACTCTTCTCACCCCGCAGGGGACTCAGGGCGGATTACAATGTACATGGCAAACATTCAATGCCATAGACACACAACCTATATAGACAGACACTCAGAGGCTATTTAACATTCCAGCTTCTGGCCACCAGGGGAGCTGTTGCTTCCTCATTCTTTGCATACTTCCTGGAGATTTTTATGGCCTCGTAAATCAGTTAAATTGGCCTCCCCACAAAGTGGTACCTAATTTCCCTACTTGACGGATGCAACTGTCTTTCGGGCTGCAAAGGTCGACAACAAGCTACACAATTTTGGTCGGGAGCTCACTCTGACCCAGGCTGGCTTTGAACTCATGACCTTTCGGTCAGTAGTGATCTTAATTCAGCTGACGCCCAGCCAGCTGTGCCACAGTCCTGGTCCTTCAAAAGTGGTAATGAGACAAAACACCCCTTCAGTGTTTCTGTAGTATTTGAGATATTATCCTGACTGATGTTATTTTTTGATAGGAAACTGCAGGATATGTTTACAGCATTTCTGGGTCACTAGAAGTGTGACTTCTCATGCATTATTTGACTATTTGAGTGTTTGCAGGCATGATGATGATTATAATAATCTATATAAATAAAAATGTAGTGTTCGTTTGTGGGATTAACAGAACTCAAAAACCACTGGGGGAATTGACACCAAATTTGGACACAAGACACGTAACAACCCAATGTATGTCCTTCACTCATTAAAAACAAAAAACACAGCAGAAGGGACTTAAAAAGCCCCCAAAACCTAAATGACGAAAAGCTAAATGACAATACAGAAAAAGGAAGAAAGAGGGATGGAAGGGGAGAAAAGAAAGAAAGAAAGAAAAGAAAGAGGGAGGGAAAGAAAGAAGGAAAGGGAGAAGGAAGCATGGAAGCAAAGAGAGAAGGAAGGAAAGAGGTAGAGAAGGAAGAGAGAAAGAGGGAGGGAAAGAAAAAGGGGGAAGGAAGGAGAGAAGGAAAGAAGGAAGGAAAGAGGGAGCAAAGAAGGGGGGACGATGTAGAGAAAGAGGGAGGGAAGGAAAGAGAAGGAAGAAAAGAAAGCCAGCAGAAGAGAAAGAAAGGGGGGGGGGAAGGAAAGAGATAGAGAAGGAAGGAAGAAGAGAAGGAACGATGGGAAGGAAGGAAGGAAGGAAGGAAGGAAAGAGGGAGTGAAGGAAGGAGTGAAAGAAGGAGAGAAAGAGGGAAGGTTGGCCGCAGCAACGCGTGGCGGGTACAGCTAGTAATAAATATAATAATAAATATAAGAATATAATATACTAATATATAATAATAATAATAATAATAATAATAATAATTTGTGAAAGGCTTTCATGGCCGGAATCACTGGGTTGTTGTAGGTTTTCTGGACTATACGGCCATGTTCTAGAACCATGATGGCGAACCTATGACACGTGTGTCAGCACTGACACGCGTAGCCATTTTCGATGACACACAGCCGCATGTGGCCGCATACAGAGAAGATGGGGCTGCATCCCAAGAAGGACATTTCATCTTCGGCTCCTACACCAGCATTTTTCTATTATGCCGAGATATATGGCATTATAGAAAAAGCAGGGAAGTTAAATAATTAGTTTTTGGTTTATTAAATACAGTTCTATATTACAATAATAAATTTTTGTTATTAAACTATAAATATCATGAAATTATGGTTTTTTTCTCGAAGTGACACCTCACTCGAGTTATGCTCGGTTTTTTGGCGAGCATTGACACACCAAGCTCAAAAGATTGCCCATCATTGTTCTAGAACATGGCCATATAGCCCGGAAAACCTACAACAACCCAATAATAATAATAATAATAATAATAATAATAATAATAAATGACTCTGGCACAAGCCAGTCAAGGTGGTCCCAGTGGTGATTGGCACACTAGGTGCAGTGCCTAAAGACCTTGGCCTGCACTTAAAAACAATCGCCACTGACAAAATTACCATCTGTCAGCTGCAGAAGGCCACCTTACTGGGATCTGCATGCATTATTCGCTGATACATCACACAGTCCTTGTCATTGTTATAGATATCTGTGTTTCTTTGACAAAAAAACAACCCTATCGGAACAAGGAATTTCACTAAAAGAGTATTTCATAAGAAGAAACTATGTAACTATGGAAATAGAAAATCAAAAGATCCTAGTATGCTGCATCTATTCCCCCAATGGCCCCAAAACCAAATTCGTAGAAAGCCTAACAGACAAAATATTAGGACAAGAATATGATAGCCTTGTAATCATGGGTGATTTCAACGGGGTAATGGACGCCACTAGGGATAAATCTAAAAATATAAAGGGAAAGAACAAAAAAGGAAAACAGGCTAGTGTCCTTCCAAAATCGTTCCAGAGACTCAAAGAAGAATTCAACTTACAAGACACCTGGCGGGTTCACAACCAAGAGGAAGAGGATTACACTCATCTATCAGCAAGACATAATACTTGGGCTAGAATTGATATGATTTGGACATCGAACAACTTAACATCAAAGGTATCCAACATCAAAATATTAAGTAGAGACTACTCAGATAATTGTGCATTAACAATGACCATAAATCATGTTCGTAAAGGCAGGAGATGGAGATTAAATGATAACCTCCTAAAGAAGGAAAAAGACATAGAGAAAAATCTAAAATTGATGAGCGAATTCTTTGAGATCAACGACACACCACAAATGAAGATAGAGATCCTGTGGGATGCCTTCAAAGCTACAGTGCGAGGGTTCCTCATTCAACAAAACTCAATAAGAAACAAAATCAAGAGACAAAGATCTGAAGATATTAACAACTCCATTGAGAACGCAGAAAAAGAACTAAAGAAAAACCCTATGAACCTCATAGCGAAGAGAGACTTAGAACGACTACATAAGCAAAAACAAGAACTAGATACAGAACAGCTGGCCAATAAATTAAAATTCATAAAACAAAACTCATTTCAAAACGCAAATAAACCAGGCCGCTGGCTCGCCCGTAGGATAAGGAAAAAAATCCAAACAAACTATGTTGTGAGGCTAAGAAAAGATGATAAAAACTTAGTAACAGATAAGGAAATCATCAACGAATTTCAAAACTTTTTTCAGGCACTTTATGCAAACGATCAAATCCCTGGCGACAAGGTGGCCACATACATAGGAAAACAAAAACTGGAAAAAATAACAGAAATACAAAGAAAAGACCTAAACAGAGAAATCACGGATGAAGAAATAGACACGGCAATTAAGAACCTCAAAAACAACAAAGCGCCCGGCCCGGACGGCTTCACGGGAACATTTTACAAAACCATGAAAGAAGCCATCCGCCCCTATCTAAAAAGACTCATGAACAAAATAATGACAGAAAAAGCAATACCTGACTCATGGAAAGTAGCACACATTACATTAATCCATAAAGAAGACTCAGACCCTTGTAATGCAAAAAACTACAGACCAATATCACTTTTAAACATAAATTACAAAATCTTCACAAACATCCTAGCCAATAGATTAAAGCAATTCTTAAACAGATGGATCGGAGAGGAACAAACTGGCTTCCTCCCAGGAAGGCAAATCAGGGACAATGTAAGAACAATCATAAATGTCTTAGAATATTATGATATACACCACCAGAAAGAACTGGCCCTGCTGGCACTAGACGCCGAAAAGGCGTTTGACAGCCTAAACTGGGATTTTGTGAAGCTGCTACTTAAGGAATTAGATATAGGACATCAACTGGAAAACGCCATAGAAGCTATCTACAGCAATCAAAGAGCAACTTTATGGATAAATGGTTGTCCCTCCGAAGAAATCACCATAAACAAAGGGACGCGCCAGGGGTGCCCGATGTCGCCATTAATTTACATCATGGCAATGGAGATTTTATTGAAAAATATAAGAGAAGACCCAAACCTCCAAGGTTTACAAATAGCTAAACACGCTTTCAAATATAGAGCTTTTGCAGACGATTTAATCTGCATTATCGAAAACCCTGAAGAAAAAATTGGAAAATGGCTGGAGAAAATCGAGGAATACGGAGCGGTGGCCGGACTCAAACTGAACAAAAAGAAAACCATGATATTGACAAAAAACATCTCTAAACCAAAACAAGAAGAACTGACCAGGAAGACAGGGATTCCAGTAACTTCCAAAATCAAATATTTGGGGATACAGATCACGGCAAAGAACTCACAACTTTTACAGAACAATTACGAAACTAAATGGAAAAAAATTAGGGAAGAAATGAAGAGATGGAGGAACTTAGATCTATCGCTGCTAGGGAGGATCGCAGCCGTAAAAATGAATATCCTCCCTCAAATGACATACCTCTTTCAAAATTTACCAGTAATAAGAACAAACAAACTATTTAAGACCTGGAAAAAAGACCTTTTACAATACATCTGGAAGGGACGGAAACCAAGAATTAAATTCACAAACTTGATTGATCGAAAGAGAAGAGGTGGATTCGGTTTTCCGGACTTCCAACTATACTATGAGGCGTGTTGTCTGACATGGATCAAGGACTGGATCCGATTAGACAAGACCAAAATTCTCACATTGGAGGGGTTTGATCTAAGATCTGGGTGGCACTCCTATCTTTGGTACTCGAAGGTTAAAATTGAAAAAAATTTCAAAAACCACTTCGTAAGATCTGCTTTGATAAAAATATGGGCCAAGTACAAAGATAGACTATATCCAAAAACCCCGATGTGGCTCTCTCCCTTGGAGGCCCAGCAGAGAAGACTACTTGGGGGGGTATGCTGGCCCAAATACAGAGAGATCTTGAAGAAAACTAACGGCACTTTCACCCTGAAACCGCAAGAAGAAATTTCATCATCTTTCAATAACATATCCTGGTTTCAATATGCACAGCTGAATGAATATTTCAAGAAAGATAAAGATTTAGGGTTCTGCGAAAAGGACAAATTCTGGGAAACCATAGTAAGACGAGATAGGAAAAATATTACAAACACCTATTTAATCCTGTTGGATTGGGCAACGGAAAAGGAAGTTATAAAGGAAAGTATGATAAAATGGGCTGCCAACATCGGAAGATCTATAAACTATGACGAATGGGAACAACTATGGAACAACAAGATGAAGTACATGTATGCTACGGATCTTAAGGAAAACTATTACAAAATGATATATAGATGGCATATAACACCGCACAAGCTCAGCTTAATGTATAATAAAACCTCAAACAAATGTTGGAAGTGTAGATCCCAAGTAGGAACTTTTTACCACCTTTGGTGGACTTGTCCAATAGCTCACGACTATTGGAAAATAATTAAGGAAACCATCCAGAAGATATTAAATACAAAAATCCAGTTGAAACCGGAATACTTCCTGCTGGGAATCACAGATAACGACATCAACCTTGACTCAAACCAAGACATACTCTTCAGCTACTGTTCAACAGCTGCCAGAATCGTTTACGCCAGGAAATGGAAACAAAAAGATTCCAGCACAATGGAAGACTGGTTATTAAAACTGTGTGACTTAAAAAACATGGACAAGCTAACGTATTACCTAAAAGACTACTCAGGCATCCCAACAAGAAGAACAGACTGGAAACAATTCGAGGACTTTATGAAGAATTACTAAGAACCTTATAGACATTTGGAACCACAAAAGCAATTAAAAACACAATGGAAGAAAGAGGAATGCAAAGAGTAAGAGCCGAGACATAAAACTCAAAGTTAATGATAAGCAAGAAAGACACGGGATACGCCGAAAGGACGTTCGGGAAGTCAACACACCACCCCCTCCTTCCTCCCTCTTTTCCCTTTCCCGTAACCCTCCCACTCCCCCCCCCCCCACCCTAGCCACAACCTCCCCTGCCCCACCCTTCCCTCTGCATAATTATTTTTGTAAAACTACAATAAAGATATATATATATATATATAAAAGAAGAAAACAATTCACTAGATGTCTAGAATTATTGGGATATGTCATATAGACCCATTGATTCAACAGGACTTATATGCTGCTTACTTTTCAAAGCCCCTCATTAAATAAAATATATTTTTGTACAAATACCCTAGTGTCAAGTCTTGAAATGTAAGTATGGATATACCATTTCTTCCTGGATATTTGCTGATCTTGTTTCTTTGAACTGTTCTTTGCTCTTTCCCTGTAGGAGAAGACAGAACCTTATTTCATTGGGATATTTTGCTTTGAAGCTGGCATTAAAATTGTGGCTTTGGGATTTGTTTTCCATAAGGGCTCCTACCTGCGCAATGGATGGAATGTAATGGATTTCATCGTCGTTCTGAGTGGGTAAGTCCTTAGTATTTTGAAGGGTAAAAGAGGGACTGGGATTCTCATGAGACTGAACATTGTGAGTGGAAAGAACTTCTCTGGATCCATTCTGTTGTGTAGCACTCCAAGCCTATCTGTATTGATGGCAACGAAAATGAAAGGGAATATATCTCCTATATGACCATCCTGGTATAATTCTTATTACCTATTTATTGGGGACTTTAAAGCTGCTTCTACCTGAAACTGTATTATGTGTGCTTTTCTCAAGTGATGGTTTCTTTTGAAAGCTGATGGTGAAGAATAGTGTAAAAGTCTAAAACCTTCTGAAAGCACTTTTTAGTTGTGGGACAAGGCAAGGACATGCGGTAGGCACAACATAGTTGTTTTTGCCGATGTTTTAGTGGTGAGTTGAATGATTATAATAGCAAGAGTGGCAATTTATGCCCCCTGATGTAATTGCTTTTGTTGTGTTTTGCCGAAGACACCCACACATATCATTGTAGTCATCATGGAGGGTTTTGTTTGTTCAGTAATTGTGATTTTTCCAGGATTTCTGAAAGCATGGAGATGAGCCTTCTGAGCATACAGCTGCTCTTGAGTGGCTCGGTTTACCAGTATAATGAATGTTCATATAGGTGGCTGCAGAGCCTACAACCACAATACTGTCTTCTCCATGCCTTCATTGCATGGAGAATTTGGAAAAGGATGCAGGATAAATGAAAGTTGCTTGTGAGCTTGGTTAAGGTCCCTGTTTGGATTATAGGCAGTACAGGAGTTGCAAACATCTGACTTAGAACCTTAGTGCACTTGGTGCTTTTGGTCCCATTCTCCTCTTTGGGGATGGAGTCTGCAAGGTAAGTTGTGTTTTGGGTAGCTACCCATATTTTTCTCCCTTTCCCCTCATCTGATGGTGGTGACCAGGAGAGCATTTGCACAGTTAAAACTTGTGCGCCAGCTGCGCCCGTACCTTGGGAAGTCTGACTTGGCCACAGTAGTCCACGCTCTGATTACATCCCATATAGACTACTGCAATGCGCTCTACGTGGGGTTGCCTTTGAAGACTGTTCGGAAGCTTCGATTGGTCCAGCGGACTGCAGCCAGATTACTAACAGGAGTGGTGCTCAGGGAGCATACAACTCCTCTGCTGCGCCAGCTCCACTGGCTGCCAGTTTGCTACTGGGCACAATTCAAAGTGCTGGCTTTAGCCCAGAGGTGGCCCTAGGTAATTTTCAACGGTAAGAAAACAATATTTTGGTGCCCCCCCCCCCCCACCAATCACTGATATATATTTTCTGTTCGTCGTGGGAGTTCTGTGTGCCATACTTGGTTCAATTCCATCATTGGTGGAGTTCAGAATGCTCTTTGATTGTAGGTGAACTATACATCCCAGTAACTACAACTCGCATATGTCAAGGTCTATTTTCCCCCAAGAGCACCTCAAGAGCGCCCTGGGGAAAATAAACTATACTGCAAATGCTTACTTTCCGTAATGGGTTGAGCCACCCCTGCTTTAGCCTATAAATATACATTTGGCAGGGAGGAGAGACAGGGCCTTCTCAGTGGTGGCCTCTTGGCTATGGAATGCCCTTCCTAGGAACATTAGATTGGCTCCTTCCCTTTTGATTTTCCAAAGAAAAGTCAAAACCTGGTTGTTCGAGCAGGCGTTTGAAAAGGCAGTGTAACAGACATTGGATTTTGGAACAATTGGATTATGAGTTTGGATGACGTTTTTATTCAGGAGATGAAATGACTTGGTTTTTTTTTTTTTACTATTGTTATGGTCTTAATTGATATGCTATTGCTTTTAAATGTTTTAAAGTTTTTATGATGTTGTTGGCATTGAATTGTTGCCTTGTGAAGCACCCCAAGGTGGCAATGTATGTTGCTGCCCTTTCCCCCATCTGACGGAGACACAAACAGGGCATCAGCACCACTTGTTCCGTTCGCTAGGTGTGATGTGGGAAGGAGGGAGGGCACGTGGTGCACCACGCCTGCCAAAAGCCCTAAGTGTGATAAGGTCCTAAAGACAGGTTAGTGGGAAGAGGTCCTTCAGAATGAATCATAGCTACAAAGGGAAGTGAGACAACAGAAAGTGAGAGGAAGTCTGTCCCTTGGAAGGGAAATTCACTCCTGGAAGAATTATCATTGGAAAAGGATGTTTCCAGTGAAGCTTTATCACCAACAAGCCATTATTTTTCAAAACTCAGTTATCGCAGGGGCAGAAAGTGAGGTGAAATCTGAACAGGGACACAGACATACATATATGAGGGGTATTTTTTAAGTAAGGTCCGTTGGAACATAAGTACACAACGAAAGTTTATTTCAAAAAAGTCAATATATTTTCAGAAAGTACATACTTCACTCTATTTTTCGACATAGTTGCCAAGTTTGTTCAAACACTTATCATACCTCTGAACCAATTTTAAAATACCCTCTTCAAAAAAACTTGCTGCCTGCTCCGATAACCAAATCATCTGTAATCAAAGAAGGGCGACCGGAGCGGTCCTCATCATGGACGTTGTCATGGCCATCTTTGAATTGTCGTACCCACTTACGCACTTTACTTTCACTCATAACAGTATCAGCGTACACTTCACAAATCTGTCAATGAATTTCTGCAGCAGGCAGGTTCCTTGCTGACAAAAACCGTATCACTGAGCGAACCTCACATGCGGCGAGTGAGTTGATAGTCTTAAACATTTTTAAAGCACAGAACAGAACTGTACAGGTTAGCTACAGAGCGGAAACTGAGCACAGTTGTTCCCGAGGCATGCCGGTACACGACGCACGTGCTCGTTGCGGTATGCGCGCGAACTACTAGTGTCTACAACAAAACGGACCTTACTTAAAAAATACCCCTTGTATTTTGAGCTGGAATTACACTTAAAAAATCTACCTGTTCCAGCTTACATGCAAATTCAACTTAAGAACAAACCTACAGAATTTATCTTGTTCATAACAAAATAGCCCATAGGGTCTCCCAGACAGCATTCTGGGAATTGTAGTCCAAAAATATTTTTTTCCAAGCTATGATTGTATGTGCAAGAAAACATGGGAACTAGGCTATTGTATGCCTCCCCCCCCCCCCCCCGGGTGCAATTCTCTGCCTTCTTCTCCAGAGTGTCTATGCTGGTAAAGTTGAAATAAATGTTTTCTGAGAACAGAAGAAAAAGCGTAGTCTATTTGTGATGCAATCTGTAGCCTTCATCTGATCAACCATCTTGCAAATGAAAGCGCATTGGAGAAAAAGCACCTGTGCCTTTTTATAAAACTGGTAATTACTTCACAAGCTGGTATGCTGAATGTTATCTATTTCTAAGATTTACAGGTTTAGTTACCCCTGAAGAAATTGCCTGATGCTAAATCCATTGAACCTTAATAAAATGTTTCAAGTGCAGTGGGCCTTGGAAGCCACTTGGGTTTCTTCCCAGAATACCAAAAGCTGCAGATGTTTAAGTCCCATTAGATACAATGGCATATTAACATTTTGTCTTTAATATAAATGGCAATTTCAGTATTTGCTTTCTCTGTGTGTGTGTGTGTGTATTTCAGTCTTTGGATGTAGAACTTGTGAATATGGAGGATGGACTCTATAGAATCATAGAATCAAAGAGTTGGAAGAGACCTCATGGGCCATCCAGTCCAACCCCCTGCCAAGAAGCAGGAATATTGCATTCAAATCACCCCCGACAGATGGCCATCCAGCCTCTGTTTAAAAGCTTCCAAAGAAGGAGCCTCCACCACACTCCGGGGCAGAGAGTTCCACTGCTGAACGGCTCTCACAGTCAGGAAGTTCTTCCTCATGTTCCACCCTATACATTGTAAAGTTTTCTTTACTTTATTTGGCCTCATGTAAGCCGCCCCGAGTCCCCGTCGGGGAGATGGTGGCGGGGTATAAATTTATTTTATTTTATTTAGAATTTTTATATACTGGTCTTCTCAACCTCCGGAGAGAGACTCAGGCCGGTTTACAACAAGATTAATAAACAATAGTTTAAAACATCACACCCCATAATACACTAATACATAAAATACATTAAAAAGCAATAATATAATTACATAAGGCCAAGTCGTCAAAGTGAAATCACAATTCATCACCATCCGTCTGTGTGGTCAGAAGTTATTGACTCACTCATCAAATGCTAAATTCCAGAGCCAAGTTTTCACCAGCTTTCTAAAAGTTAGGAGAGAAGAGGCAGTTCTAATCTCCAGTGGGAGAGAGTTCCAGAGCCGAGGGGCCACCACCGAGAAGGCCCTGTCCCTCGTCCCCACCAGACGCGATTGTGAGGGTGGTGGGACCGAGAGCAGGGCCCTTCCAGAAGATCTTAACAACCTTGATGGTTCATAGGGGAGAATCTGTTCGGACAGGTTTATTATTATTAATACTTTTATATTGATGCCTTCCATTTTTTCCTTAATATAGAAATGAACAAATAGCACATCCATACTGTACACAGAGGTTGGGGAACATTTAGCTCTCTAGTTTTTTTTTTATATTGCGTCAGAAGCAACTTGAGAAAATTCAAGTTGCTTCTGGTGTGAGAGTTGGCCATCTGCAGGGACGTTGCCCAGGGGACACCCAGATATTTTACCATCCTGTGAGAGGCTTCTTTCGTGTCCCCGCATGGGAAGCTGAAGCTGACAGACATAAGCTTGCCTCATCTTATGGGTTCGAACCACCAACCTTCAGGTCAGCAGTTCAGCCGGCACAAGGGTTTAACCCATTGTACCACCGCGGCTCTCTATATAAAGATGTTGTTGCTCTGTTATCTCTCATTATCTCTAACTTTTGGAAATACTGGGGAGGGCCAACTTATTTATACCCCAGTTGTTTCTCTGCAATCCTGCTGTCACCTGGGATTGCAACATCGATGATTCATACTTTGTTTTTTAACACGATTTTGAGGTCGGGAGTATTATGCTCCAAAACTCTGTCTGTCTAAATCTGGAAGTTCCAGAGGCGTTTGACGTGTTCATTCTCTGTAACTTTTACTGGCTTGTGATCCCACCAGTTCTTTGTCACAGGCAGATGATATTTGTGGTACAAGTTCCAATGAATCATCTGAGCAATGGTGTTGTGCCTCTGCTTGTAGTCTGTTTGCTCGATCTTCTTGCAGCAGCTCAGGATGTGATCTATTGTTTCGTCTGCTTCCTTGCAGAGTCTAAATTTGGGATCTGTTGTCAACTTGTCAATTATTATTATTATTATTATTAATATTATTATGTTACTAGTCATGGAGATTTCCACCACATGCGTGGCAGTGATAGTTACTGCTGGGGCTTTGCTTCAATCCAAATGGGATCCTACTGAAATGGCATAATCAGGTCTTGAAGTGTCTGTGTTCTGATACAGCTGTACCAAGAGCTCCAATTTTGTTTGCTTTGCATTGAATGTTTGTTTGCAGTCCTAAGTTTCAGGGACTCTGCAGATAGGTGGCTTCTTTGGTTGCAGTTATAGGGCAAGCTGCCTGTCCATCATCATTAAGTTTGGTCCCACCCCTTGCTCAGGGCAATTGGGAAGGGAAGGGAACCATTTTAGTTAGTCTCAGCAAGGAAAGCTAATGTACAGGACGTGTGTAAAGCTTCCCCTGTACAAAAGCTTCAACCTTTAAGAATTTCCAGGGTTACAGAAATTCCAACAGAAACAGAAGGAAAAGAGTCTCCAAAGACTTTCCAGGGGAACAGCCCTAAATATCAAAGAACTCTAGCTGAAGAGACTGCAGGCCTTGCTGGTAGGTCCACTCGGTGCTTTGAGATGCAGTTCAACCCGGTAGTGGTGCCCACATCAGTTAGGTTTAAGTTTACAGTCAGCCTGGGAGAAGTTAAAAAGGGGATTTTCCTTTAAAGTAAAGAAGAAGTTATTGAAGACAGTTGCCTGTCCTTCGTGGGCAAGATTAGGAATTCACCAGTTACCTAAAAACTTGGAATCATTTGCTTAATTTTACTGAAGACAAGAGAAGTTTCTGTTTTATTGTTCATTAATAAAAGACTTTGTTGTACTTCTCAAGCCATCTAAAGACTATTTGTGGTGGAAACCTCTGAGAACTTCTCTTTGGGCCCCCTGGCTTCCCGTTGGGCAAAGGTTGCACGTCCTGTTTTAAAGACAATTATTTACAGCCCCAACGCGCGACAGAACAGTCAGTGTGATAAAGAAAAAGAATAATAGAGTGGGCATGATAATACTATTTCAAGCAAGGTGGAAAATATTGTTTCTTCTTTGAGGTAATTTCCAAAAAAGTATTCCACAAGCAGCACAGAACTGGTCAGGCTTTGCAACAAAGTCATTAGCAACCACTAAGGAGGATCAAATATGGGAAAGCATTAGTTTCTAATTAGCATAATTATCAACATTAGAAAGTTGCTTATTAAGCATATGTGCTGCCTTAGCATTCATTGTCTGTGGGAAATGGAACACTATATTGCAGTTGACTTTAATTGCTATCCTTTACTTCCAGTCGCAGCAGGGGAAATATCTGAGGAATGAATGGTTCTGAAAAAATCAGATTTTCATCTGGAGTAGGAGGTGGTCTTTTGGTAGGTCGGGAAGTTGAAGGCGACAGTGTTACACCAGTGAGATCTCAGATAGTATAGCATTTTTTATAAAAAAAGCTGTCAGATCAGACATGAGGTCTCTGTGTATCCATAGGAAATCTGCAACTTCACTGCCTAAACCAGGAAATACAGGGATTATGGCAAAGGGCAGGATTCTGTTTAGCCTCATAATCTGCAGTTGTTTTCCCACTTCCATCCAGGACAGATCACACAAGATCAGGAGGAGCTTCAGATGCCTAAATCTTGTTATACAGGGATTGTGGCAAAGGAAATACAAGGAGTGGGTGGAGGGAGACAGGAAAGAGAATGGGAGAGTTGCAGGAGGCATGGTTTCCAGGGAAATAAGGCAGAAAAGAGCTCAGAAAGAGTATGTGGCAGGTCAACATACAAATTATAGTGTGTGTGTGTTTATTTTTGCAATGGTTGCAAACATTTCCAATAAGAGATCATAAACCTGTGATGGGAAACATAGGCCTGTAACTTTCAAATAATAATAATAATAATCTATATAAATAAAAATGTAATGTTCGTTTGTGGGATTAACAGAACTCAAAAACCACTGGACAAATTGACACCAGATTTGGACATAGTACATCTAACAACCCAATGTATGTTCTTCACTCAAAAAAATGATTTTGTCATTTGGGAGTTGTAGTTGCTGGGATTTATAGTTAACCTACAATGAAAGAGCATTCTGTGCCCCATCAATGATGGAATTGAACCAAACGTGGCACACAGTTCTTCCATGACCAACAGAAAATACTGGAAGGGTTTGGTGGGCGGTGTCCTTTGATTTTGGAGTTGTAGTTCACCTACATCCAGAGATCACTGTGGACTCAAACAATGATGGATCTGGACCAAACTCTACACAAATATGTATTGTCGAAGGCTTTCATGGCTGGAATCACTAGGTTCTTGTGGGTTTTTTCGGGCTATAGGGCCATGTTCTAGAGGCATTTCTCCTGACGTTTCGCCTGCATCTATGGCAAGCATCCTCAGAGGTAGTGTACACAAATACTCAATATGCCCAAATGTGAACATTGGTGGAGTTCCGGGAAAATAGAATCTTGACATTTGGGAGTTGTAGTTGCTGGGATTTATAGTTCACCTACAATCAAAGAGCATTCTGAACCCCACCAACGATAGAATTGGGCCAAACCTCCCACACAGAACCCCCATGTGGGCCACAGCAACGCATGGCAGGGGACGGCTAGTAATAATAATAATAACAACAACAACAAAAACAATAATAATAATAATAATAAACAAAGGCACAACTCTGTGGCCCAAATGATTCACTGGAACTTATGTCACAAGTACCACCTGCCAGCAATAAAGAATTGGTGGGATCATAAACCGGCAAAGGTAGTGGGAAATGAACACGCAAAAATACTGTGGGACTTTCGAATCCAGACTGACAAAGTTTTGGAACACAATACACCAGACATCACGATTGTGGAAAAGAAAAAAGTTTGGATTATTAATGTAGCTATACCAGGTGAGTTGCATTGAGGAAAAACAAGAAAAACTCAACCGTTATCAGGACCTCAAAATTGAACTGCAAAGGCTCTGGCATAAACCATTACAGGTGGTCCCAGTGGTCATCGGCACACTGGGTGCCATGCCAAAAAATTACAGCCGGCATTTGGAAACAATAAACATCGACAAAATCATGATCTGTTAACTGCAAAAGGCCATCTTACTTGGATCTGCGTGCATCATTTGAAAATACATCACATAGTCCTAGACGCTTGGGAAGTGTTCGACTTGTGATTTTGTGATACGAAATCCAACATATAGATCTTATTTACTGTGACATATTGTGTTTTTGTATAAGTAAAATAATAATAATAATAATAATAATAATAATAATAATAATAAATTGTAGAGGACAGCATTCACAGAATTTGTTTACATTTTCCCATTTTAGTATATTTCTGTAAAAACTTCATCCCACAAAACAGGTCAAGTGTTTGGGAGGGTAGGTTTTCCATAAAGCTCCAACATACTCTGTTTTGTAATTTAATGGAAGATTTTCCTACCTCTATCACACCTAATCCTTCTCTCTGCTTTCTTTGAGAGTTATCTGTTTGATTTGCCATTACACAGTGAAGACTTGTTTCCCACACTGTCCCTCCCCATTTTATTTTCTTTTTTTAACTTCTCTCTTTCTCGGGAGTTCAACTTTGTTTTGTTGTTGTTTATTTGTTCAGTTGTTCAGTTGGTGACCTCATGGACCAGCCCATGCCAGAGTTCCCTGTCGGCCTTCACCACCCCCAGCTCATTCAAGGTCAAGCCAGTCACTTCAAGAATACCATCCATCTATCTTGCTCTTGGTCGGCCCCTCTTCCTTTTTCCATTTTCCCCAGCATCATTGTCTTCTCTAAGCTTTCCTTTCTTCTCATGATGTGGCCAAAGTACTTCAACTTTGTCTCTACTATCCTTCCCTCCAATGAGCAGTCGGGCTTTATTTCCTGATGTATGGACCGTTTGGATCTTCTTGCAGTCCAAGGCACTCTCAGAACTTTCCTCCAGCACCACAGCTCAAAAGCATCTATTTTCCTTTGCCCAGCATTCCCTAAGGTCCAGCTCTCACATCCAGAGGTGACTACAGGGAATACCATTGCTTTAACTATGAGGAGTTCAACTTACAGCCCACAATACCAACATATACATTATTATTGAGTTCTTACAGGAGAGAGAATTAGGGGAGGGGGGAATGAAGTTTTAGCTCTCTCAAATCTTTCTCTTTTCATAGGAATACAAAAGCAGCATAGTAGGAGTTTCAGAAAGAGTTCAAAAGGACTTTTATGACCCAACACAGGAAGAGGGAGCAGAAAGCTTGCTAAGGTTACAGAGACACGAAGTACAAAATTTGCATGCTTGCTATTTTCTCCTGAATGTTCTGAATATGTCAATTGCTATAACTCCTCAATCCCAAAATGGTAACGGTGGCAGAAAGGAATCAATTCTGCCCATCTCGGCTTCTCCCTCCATGTTGTGTGATCCCTACCTTAACATCAGATTGGTTCTGGAAAAGACATGAGCAGGAAGGAGCACATAATTCACTCCAGTGAGACCACTGTGACTTAGCCTTCCTGGACTTACTTGTGGGAGTAATTCTTGCTTACCTTCCCACAGGAGAAATAAAGTTGGCCTATTGCAGTGTTAATGAGTATGTAAAATGTTTTTACGTTTTCTGGATGCAAAAGATGACAGTCTTTTTGCTTTTGTAATAGTTGCATGGGGGAGAAAAACGTTTGTTAGCTAGGTTTAAACAGATTATCTCTTACCTTACAGCAGTGTTTCTCAACCTGGGGGTCGGGACCCCTAATGGGGTCGTGAAGGGGTGTCAAAGGGGTCGCCAAAGACCATCAGAAAACACAGTATTTTCTGATGGTCATGGGGATTCCATGTGGGTAGTTTGAGCCAATTCTATCATTGGTGGAGTTCAGAATGTTCTTTGATTGTAATGAACTATAAATCCCAGCAATTACAACTCCCAAAAGTCAAGGCTCCACCAGTGTTCACATTTGCGCATATTAAGTATTTGTGCCAATACTTTGGTCCAGATCCACCATTGTTCGAGTCCACAGTGCTCTCTGGATATAAGTGAACTACAATTCCCAAACTCAAGGTCAATACCCACCAAACCCTTCCAGTGTTTTCCGTTGGTCCTGGGAGTTCTGTGTGGCAAATTAGGTTCAAATCCATCGCTGGTGGAGTTCAGAATCCTCTTTGATTATAGGTGAACTATAAATCCCAGCAACTACAACTCCCAAATGACAAAATCAATCCTCCCCCAACCTCACTAGCATTTACATGTGGGTGCATTGGGTATTTGTGCCCAGTTTGGTCCAGTGAATGAAAATACATCTTGCATATCAGATATTTACATTATGATTTATAACAATAGTAAAATGACTGTTATGAAGTCGCAACAAAAACAATGTTATGGTTGGGGGTCACCACAACATGAGGATCTGGATTAAGGGGTCACGGCATTAGGAAGGTTGAGAACCACTGCCTTACAGGAAGATCATGCCCCAGGGAACTTTCTCTGGCAGTTGCCTTGGGATTCGTTTTACAAGCCCAGGGACAGGAATCAAATGATTCCAAACAACACACTCGTGAAAGATATACATCAACATGTATTTATTTATTTACTTCATTTTTATCCTTCCTTTCTTCTGATATAGGGACTCAAATAGCAGACACAACACAAACATAGCATATCTGGATTTAATAAGTTATTAAGTAACACCAAACAGGGAAATATTGTCTGTGATATTTAAACATTTGCTCCTTAAAATAATCTATATCAGCATTTCTCAACCTGCGGGTCAGGACTACTAGGGTGTGTGTGTGTGTGAGGGAATGTCAAAAGGTCGCCAAAGACCATCAGAAAACACAATATTTTCTGTTGGACATGAGGGTTTTGTGTGGAAAGTTTGGACCAATTCTATTGTTGGTAGGGTTCAGAATGCTCTTTGATTGTAGGTGAGCTATAAATCCCAGCAAGTACAACTCCAAAATGTCTATTTCCCACATATATACACATATTCACAAATATATACAAACATATACACACATATATATATACACACAAAACACATATACAGAGACTGGGCTACAGCAAGGTGTGGCAGAGGACGGCTATCTATATAAATAAAAATGTGATGTTCATTTGTGAGATTAACATAACTCAAAAACCACTGGGTGAATTGACACCAAATTTGGACACAATACACCTATCAGGCCAACAAGTGACCACCATTCATAAAAACACTAAAAAGCACAGCGGAAGAAACTTTAAAAGCAAAAAATATATACAATGCATGCACAAAACCACATATATACACACTAAACACATATACACAGACTGGGCCACAGCAAAGTATGGCAGGGGACAGCTAGTAGAATAATGGAGTTGGAAGAGACCACACGGGCCATCCAGTCCAACTGCCTGCCATGCAGGAAAATCACAATCAAAGCACCTATGGCAGATAGCCACACAGTCTCTATTGAAAAGCCTTCAAAAAGCAGTGAGTTCCACTGTTTAACAACTCTTATGATCAATAAATTATTTCTTTCTCCTTTTCTGTACTTTGAACTCATTGTTCCAAGACCTACAACTTTTTCACCTGTGCCATTGCGCCGGCAATCACCAGCAAAAGGGAAGGTGCGCTGGGTGGTTTGTGGCACCCTGTGCACCCTCCCTCCTCCCCTCATCACATAGGGAGGATGGGAGAGAGTGCTTTGGCACTCTCCCTCCCCTCATCAGACAGCAGAAAGGGCGGCTGTCTGGCTTTAGGATTTTTCCGGTGTCAAGCTGTAGTGGTGGAGTTTAAGGAAGTGCAGTAGACATCCCTAGCACGAATATGAAGTCGTTTGCCACACTAAAAATACTAGTATTTCATATGACGGAAAGTGAATGCAGACAGCTGTAATTCTGCATCTTGCATCTTTGATCTCTTCTTTACCTGCAGCATCCACACCCTGTCATGGGGCTTGATCAAAGCATATGGTTTTCTGAGGCCAACGATGAGATGATGCTTTGCTTGCATTCCTA
Source organism: Anolis sagrei (assembly GCF_037176765.1). Classification (NCBI taxonomy): domain Eukaryota; kingdom Metazoa; phylum Chordata; class Lepidosauria; order Squamata; family Anolidae; genus Anolis; species Anolis sagrei. The sequence continues at coordinate 124,305,832 of NC_090024.1, read as the reverse complement.
AAAAAACTTATCAGACTAACAATGACACCTTTTGAAATGGGATATCAAACCAGCATGCAGTAAGGCCCCTTCTACACTGCCATATGAAATCCAAATTATCTGCTTTAAACTGGATTATATGCCAGTGTAGACTCATATAATCCAGTTCAAAGCACTTAATGTGGTTCATCTGCTTTGATAATCTGGATTATACGGCAGTATACATGTGGCCAAAGATAGATTAGGCACACCAAATAGCTCTGTGCCCCAGTGCTTTATCTCTACTGTGTCCCTTCCCCATAGCATTTACCACCTGAGTTGGCTGCCTCATTGTGCCTAATGGCATAAACCCACTGTAAAAGTACAGACTGTGCTGCCGTTGTTTATTCAGTTCTTAAGTGAACAAATAATTGTTGTTTCATAAGAACCCACTTGCCTTCTAGCAGTATTCCCGAAAGAACTGCAATTGGCTCTAGCTTGTTTTGCCAACTGTTGGTTGTACCAAGCACCTGACAAGCTGTATTGATGAAATTCCCTTTTCCGAACAACTGGCAAAGTACAAGAGCTATGTCCCTTTGTGCATTTCTACCATAAGAAAAAATACTATAACAAGACAAGGGTACAGTCAAAAGACTGCCAACCAATCAAGATAAGTTGGCACATTATCAAAACCTTCATAGTAGTGCTTTTATTGCCCTAAGGAAATATATTTATTTAAAATAAGAGAACAGACTTTTTTCATTCTCTAAAGGGAAGAATGCCTTTCATTTTCGCCTTTTAATTCAGTCTTAACACCAACACAGAAGAATAAATTTTGCCTTGAAAAATAAGTGCATTTTTGTATGAGGCCAGCATGGTATAGTGATTTGAGTGTTGGACTATGACTCTGGAGACTAGAGTTCAAATCCCTGCTTTGCCATGAAAACCAACTGGGTTACTTTGGGAAAGTTGCTTTCCTTCAGCCTCAGAGGAAAGCAAGGACAAATCCCCTGTGAAGATATTTTATTTATTTATTTATTTACTAGCGGTCCCCTGCCACACGTTGCTGTGGCCCAGTCTGGTGATCTGGAAAATAATGAGAAAGTGTTGGTTTTTAATATATGTAATGTCTTTATGCTTGTGGGTAAACAGTATTTCTTGCTGTGTCTTGGCCAGTGTTGATGGGGAGATTGTCTGGTTTGCCACATATCATTGTCCTTCTTTAGGAGTCCCATTCAAATCTTTGATACTGCATCTGTCATATACATATATGTGTGTCTGTGAATGGCTGGATGGCCCTTTGTCAGGAGGGCTTTGATTATGTTTTCTTGCCCTGGTGAAGGGAGTTGGACTGAATGGCCTTAAGGCAGCATTTCTTAACTTGGGAAGTCAAGACCCCGGGGAGGGGGGGGGTGTCAGAAGGGTCACCAAAGACCACCAGAAAACACAGTATTTTCTGTATTGTCGAAGGCTTTCATGGCTGGCATCACTAGGTTCTTGTGGGTTTTTTCGGGCTATAGAGCCATGTTCTAGAGGCATTTCTCCTGACGTTTCGCCTGCATCTATGGCAAGCATCCTCAGAGGTAGTGAGGATGCTTGCTCACTACCTCTGAGGATGCTTGCCATAGATGCAGGCGAAACGTCAGGAGAAATGCCTCTAGAACATGGCTCTATAGCCCAAAAAACCCCACAAGAACCTACAGTATTTTCTGTTGGTCATGAGGGTTCTGTGTGGGAAGTTTGCACCAATTCTGTCGTTGGTGGGGTTCAGATTGCTCCTTGATTGTAGGGGAATTATAAATCCCAGTAACTACAACTCCCAAATGTCAAGGTCTATTTCCCCCAAACTCTCTGGATGTAAGTGAACTAGAACTCCAAAACTCAAGGTCAATGCCCACCAAGCCCTCCCAGTATTTTCAGTTGGTCAGGGGAGTCCTGTGTGCGAAGTTTGGTTCAATTCCATCGTTGGTGGAGTTCAGAATGGTCTTTGATTATAGGTGAACTACTAGCCGTCTCCTGCCACATGTTGCTGTGGCCCAGTCTTTGTATAAGTGTTTTGTGTGCATCAAGCCCGTAGCCAGGATTTCATTTCGGCGGGGGGGGGGGGGGGGGGCTGATTTTTTTCAGGGGGGTTTCGGGGGGGCTGAGTTTCGGGGGGGGGGGCTGAGTCTGACTGAAAGAGGGTCTAGCCTAGCAAACCTTTTGTATCATTACCCCAATACCCCCATGCATATGGGATATATTGAGTATGGTGATCAGATCATGATATGAATAAACATAACAGTTTAAATAATGCACCATTAAGGCCTTTTTGCGAACCACCATGAAAATTTCGGGGGGGGGGGCTGAAGCCCCCCGAGCCCCCCCTCCCGGCTACATGCCTGGTGTGCATATATATGTGTATATGTGTGGGTATATATTTGTGTATATGTGTAGATATGTGTGCTTGTGTATATAAGTGGTTTTGCGCATGCGTTGCAATGCATTTTTTTTCTTTTTAAGTCTCTTCTGCTGTGTTTTTCAGTGTTTTTATGAGTGATGGTCACTCGTTGGCCTGATAGGTATATTGTGTCCAAATTTGGTGTCAGTTCGCCCAGTGGTTTTTGAGTTATGTTAATCCCACAAACGGACATTACATTTTTATTTATACAGATACACACACACACACATGTACACATATATTCAAAAACAGATATAATAAAGAAAAATGGAGAAATAGTTTAAAAGAAAAATGTTTGTTGACTTCCATGGGTTTCTTCGGAGTGGGTTCTTCCTTGTCTTTCTCTTATCTTATATTTTTTTCAACTTCTTTGTCTTTTCTATCCCTTTCTTTCCCCCTTTCCTTCCTCCTACTCTTTTTCTTTCCTCTTCTCCTTCCTTCTATATTAGTGTGTCTCTCTTTTTCGATCTTAAATAACCTGTTACTTTCAACCAGTCTGTTTCCTTTATCGGGATCCCCTTATTTTTAGATATTAGAAATGTTAGTCTGTCCATATTTCTTCATTTTTTTCCATCCAAGCTTCATATTCTGGGATGTCTTCCTTTTTCCAAAATCTTATGGGTGATTCTGTATTCTTAAAGGGACGTCACCCATGCTTTCCCTCTCAGTGTGATGAGGTGGACAGTCTTTTGTACATGATATGGTGGGACTGGATAATGGAGAAAGGCAGGGAGTTTCAGAAAAACATCTACTTCTGCTTCATTGACTATTCTAAAGCCTTTGACTGTGTGGATCATAATAAATTGTGGCAAGTTCTTAGTGGGATGGGCATCCCAAGCCACCTTGTCTCTCTCCTGAGGAATCTGTACAAGGACCAAGTAGCAACAGTCAGAACTGACCACGGAACAACAGACTGGTTCAAGATTGGGAAAGGCGTACGGCAAGGCTGCATACTCTCACCCAACCTTTTTAACTTGTATGCAGAACACATCATGCGATGTGCGGGGCTGGATGAATGCAAAGCTGGGGTGAAAATTGCTGGAAGAAACATTAACAACCTCAGATATGCAGATGACACCACTCTGATGGCCGAAAGCGAGGAGGAGCTGAGGAGCCTTCTAATCAAGGTGAAAGAGGAAAGCGCAAAAGCCGGGTTGCAGCTAAACGTCAAAAAAACCAAGATTATGGCAACAAGAATGATTGACAACTGGAAAATAGAGGGAGAAACCGTGGAGGCCGTGACAGACTTTGTATTTCTAGGTGCAAAGATTACTGCAGATGCAGACTGTAGCCAGGAAATCAGAAGACGCTTACTTCTTGGGAGGAGAGCAATGTCCAGTCTCGATAAAATAGTGAAGAGTAGAGACATCACACTGGCAACAAAGATCTGCCTAGTCAAAGCCATGGTATTCCCTGTAGTAACCTACGGATGTGAGAGCTGGACCTTAGGGAAGGCTGAGCGAAGGAAGATCGATGCTTTTGAGCTGTGGTGTTGGAGGAAAGTGCTGAGAGTGCCTTGGACTGCGAGAAGATCCAACCAGTCCATCCTCCAGGAAATAATGCCCGACTGCTCACTGGAGGGAAAGATACTAGAGACAAAGTTGAAGTATTTTGGCCACATCATGAGGAGACAGGAAAGCCTAGAGAAGACAATTATGCTGGGGAAAGTGGAAGGCAAAAGGAAGAGGGGCCGACCAAGGGCAAGATGGATGGATGGCATCCTTGAAGTGACTGGACTGACCTTGAGGGAGCTGGGGGTGGTAACGGCCGACAGGGAGCTCTGGCGTGGGCTGGTCCATGAGGTCACGAAGAGTCGGAGACGACTGAACGAATGAACAAAAACAATGGTGGGACTGTGATCCTGTCTTCTGCCAGAGGCACAAAGTTGTCTTGGACTGGCCCTCCTCAGCACAGTGTTAGACAGACATCCCTGCCCTTCTCTGCAACTTGGAGAAATGCAGGGGTTTATTGTTTTGTTTCCCCCCCATCCCTTGTCCTTCCTGATCCCACAGTTGGCCCTGGAAGGCAGAAAGAGCTCAGCCCACTGCATCTTATTGCGAGAAAAGTCAAATGTCAAGGATTTAAGAGGCATATACTAGTGATAATGCCAAAGAGGCTGTGTGGGTAGAGGAGAGAAGTAAGACTGGCAGCAGTGACAAACTACAGACAGTGCTTCAGGGTCAGGCCAGAGAATTAAAAAGGAACATAACAGAGTAAAGCAAGAAGTAGAGGCTGTGAGCTAGCTGTTGCTTTGTTGCACATGGAAACATCCAGTTCAAATGTACCCAGGCTGCCCAGGGGTCTCATTCATTCACTCACTCATTCAGGCATTTGTGGCATCCATACTCGCACTTTGCAGCTGGAGGAACGCTCAGCTCAGTTTCTACATTGATGAATAAAAACAGGGCTGCTCTCAAGTTTTACAACCTTTTAAAATGACACAGAAGGGGATGGGGAAGGAGCAATGGGAGTGCTCTCCCGTCTTTCTCCATCACATCAGCAACATTTTAACTAAGGAACTCCATGCCAGTATCTTCTTATTCATGTGCATGAGTCATATAATTCTCAAATTGGAACTCATAGAATCATAGAATCATAGAATCAAAGAGTTGGAAGGGACCTCATGGGCCATCCAGTCCAACCCCCTGCCAAGAAGCAGGAATATTGCATTCAGAGCACCCCTGACAAATGGCCATCCAGCCTCTGCTTAAAAGCTTCCAAAGAAGGAGCCTCCACCACACTCCGGGGCAGAGAGTTCCACTGCTGAACGGCTCTCACAGTCAGGAAGTTCTTCCTAATGTTCAGATGGAATCTCCTCTCTTGTAGTTTGAAGCCATTGTTCCGCGTCCTAGTCTCCAAGGAAGCAGAAAACAAGCTTGCTCCCTCCTCCCTGTGGCTTCCTCTCACATATTTATACATGGCTATCATATCTCCTCTCAGCCTTCTCTTCTTCAGGCTAAACATGCCCAGTTCCCTAAGCCGCTCCTCATAGGGCTTGTTCTCCAGACCCTTGATCATTTTAGTCGCCCTCCTCTGGACACATTCCAGCTTGTCAATATCTCTCTTGAATTGTGGTGCCCAGAATTGGACACAATATTCCAGATGTGGTCTAACCAAAGCAGAATAGAGGGGTAGAATTACTTCCTTAGATCTAGACACTATGCTCCTATTGATGCAGGCCAAAATCCCATTGGCCTGCATCAATAGGAGCATGCAGAGGAAGGCTCACAGAAGTGCAGGATCAAGTGAGGAGCTGTGTAAAGGCACTCGGCCTTTAGAAATCTGTGTTATAATTTACAGAGATACAACAAACTCAAGGAGCTTCACCAGTCTTCCAGGAAACTAATGACAAACTCTGCTAGCTTGACCAGTAGGGGATTTGGGGAGTTATAATCCAGAAAAGTAACTTACCTGTGCCCTGCAATGGACTATGTATGTTCTTCCTTCTAGTGTAGACAACCTGATGTGTCTATACTTTGGGGGCTGGGAGTGCACACTTTCCAGTTCTTCATTGTAATATATTTATTGAAAGTCTCATCTCAGAGTGGTAAAGTCTTCCCATTGATTCATTTTTGGGTTCAATACCATTCTGCTAATTTACCTGCTTTTTTATATCTGATTTTTGTCATTTGATATAGAAAACTTTTGGTATGTTCTGTTTTTCAGTTCATCCTTATTCACATACAATCAGAAAGGCACCAAGCTAATTAAACACTGGTGTATTTTTAGGAGTCGTTGAAGGTGACTTTAGGAATGACATTGTATCTCAGCTATTACTTACCTCACAGGAGTGACGTAGGGCTAAAATGGTGTACAGGAAAGCTAACCATTTGCATTATAAATTTTACAGTACTCTTGAGCATTTTATAAGACGAGTAGGTTAACAATGCAATGAATAATGTATTCTGGTAACCTGACTTGAGCATAAAGTTGCCCTTTTGCTCTTCCTTTTCCTCTTGTCTCTTGGTGTCTGTGCTTTCTGTAGAAAAGACTGTATCATGCATTATTGGACCTCTGACAATTTAATTATAACTTTCCTTGGGTTGAAATGATTTTTTCCTCTTTCAAATGAGTTGAGAATAATAATTAGCCAAGGTAAAGACTAGAGATGAGGACTTCAGTGTGGAGAAGTATTTTGGATGTTAGCCTCCAGGTGTCTTGCTAGATAGCCCAACAATAGAGAATTTTAGGGTGTTGCTGTCTAAAACTTCTGGAGGGTTTAATGCTTGCCATCCATGCCCTAGACCAGACGTTCTAGACCAGCGGTTTTCAATCATTGGGTCCCCAGATGTTTTGACCTTCAACTCCCATAAATCCTAACAGCTGGTAAACTGGCTGGGATTTCTAGGAGTTGTAGGCTAAAATACACGTTGAGATCCACTGCCCTGGACTAGAGTTCCTTAAACTGTGCTCCTCCCAATGTTTTGGACTTCAGCTCCCACAATTCCCAACACCTGGTAAACTATTATTATTATCATTATTATTATTATCTTTATTTATACCCCGCAAAATCTCCCGAAGGACTCGATGCGTCTTACAATGGCCAAGGCCGCCGCCAACAACAACATACAAATATAACAGTAAAACTCATAAGCAAATAATAAAACATCAAGCAAAACAATACAAAACAATCAAAACAATAAAACTGGCTGGGATTTCTGGGATCTCTGGGAGCTGAAGCCCAAAACACCTGTGAGAGCACAGTTTGAGAAATACTGCCCTAAACTATTGCAGATGACTCTTACTAGCAGGCACTAATAATCAATGCTCTTTAGAAAGTTATGTGTCTCCCCTTACAAACCATCGAGGACTCTAGATCGTCTGGGGATGTCCTGCTCTCGGTCCCGCCTTCATCTCAAGTATGTTCGGTGGGGACGAGAGACAGGGCCTTCTCAGTGGTGGCTTTGGAACACCCTCCCTAGGGAGATTAGATCTGCTCCCTCCCTCTTAACGTTTTCGAGGCAAGTTTGAGCAGTTTGAGCAAGCGTTTACAAATGCAGAGTTCAGAATGCTCTTTGATTGTAGGTGAACTGTAAATCCCAGTAACTACAACTGCCAAATGTCAAGGTCTATTTCCCCCAAACTGAATCTGTGTTCATATTTGGGCATATGGAAAATTCATGCCAAGTTTGGTCCAGACCCATCATTGTTTCAGTCTACAGTGCTCTTGGGATGTAGGTAAACTACAATTCCCAAACTCAAGGTCAATGCCCACCAAACCCTTCCAGTATTTTCTGCTTGTCATGGGAGTTCTGTGTGCCAAGTTTGGTTCAATTCCATCATTGGTGGAGTTCAGAATGCTCTATGATTGTAGGTGAACTGTAAGTCCCAGCAACTACAACTCCCAAATGACAAAATCAATTTTTTGAGTGAAGGACATACATTGGGTTGTTAGGTGTATGTTGTCCAAATTTGGTGTCAATTCCTCCAGTGGTTTTTGAGTTCCGATGGTAGCACAAACTAACATTACATTTTTATTTAGATAGATAGATAGATAGATAGATAGATAGATAGATAGATAGATAGATAGATAGATAGATGGTGAAGGGAGTTGAGCAGAAAAGGCCAGGGGTGATCAAAGAGAGAAAAATACTTTTAGTTTCTCAGTTACCTTTTCCTGTGGATCAGTAAGCCTCTGATAAAAAATAGTTTCTCCATCCAGATGTGGAGTGTAGCCCTCCAGTTCATGAATTAAAGTGGGTAAGATTAATTTCAGATAGCATATAGGGCAATTATGTTTTTGATATTACAGTGTGTTTATTTTCGAAAATCAATTCCCATCTTTGTTAATATAGGGACTGCCACGTTTTCTGCTCTATGCTTTACAGAGGCTCCGTGTGCTCCAATTAGTGCTGGTAACAAGTTCCAGTAATTGCTGGCTTTTCCAAGGGGAAAACTATCATTTCCTAGGGGAGAGTACACATTGATTCTTTGCTCCACATATCTTTACAGCAACCAGAGATCTTTTTTTTTTTGAAGCAGGCTCCTGAAGAACAAACAAAACACCCTTCTTAACTTTAAATCAGTCCAGGACAGACTCTTGATGAATAAATGAGGTCTGTATTCAGCAGGTGCAGAAGTTCTTTCAGCACTGCATCATGGCTATGGAAAGAAAGAGATACCGTATATACCCGAGTATAAGCCGACCCGAATATAAGCCGAGGCACCTAATTTTACCACAAAAAACTGGGGAAACGTATTGACTCGAGTGTAAGCCGAGAGTGGGAAATACAGCCGCTACAGGTAAATTTCAAAATAAAAATAGATACCAATAAAATTGCATTAATTGATGTTCTTGAATATTTACATTAAAATGTCATTTGAGGTAAGACTGTCCAACTCTGATTAAATCATTATTCTAACCTTCTTTGGTGTAAATGTACTTACATATCCTTACAACAATAATAAAGAGAGAAAAATAATAATAGTAATAATAATAATAGTAATAATAATAATAATAGAGTAAAATAATGGAAATGCAATAATAACAGTAATAATAGAGTAAAATAATAACTGCAATAACAATAACAATAATAAATAGAATATTAAATGTAATAATAATAATAATAATAATAATAATAGGACAAAATGTATTGTCAAAGGCTTTCATGGCCGGAATCACTGGGTTGTTGTAGGATTTTCGGGCTATATGGCTATGTTCTAGAGGCATTCTCTCCTGACGTTTCGCCTGCATCTATGGAAAGCATCCTCAGAAGTAGTGAGGTCTGTTGGAACTAGGAAAATGGGTGTGGCGAGTGAGGGAGTCTATTTTCTTATTAAAAAGATAAACCTCTTTATTGCCTTATACTGATTCAGTTTCTTCTTTTATATTAGCTGGGACTTTCTGTATGCTGTTTAACCTTTGTACAGGCAATGAGACACTCTTGTGTATAACCAAGTAACACGGTTTATTTATAACTTCTGGCTCCAGCGCTTGTGATTACATTTGTATTTTGTTGCAATCTTGAGGCTTTCAGTCAGTATCATATACTTGGTTTACTTTTCTGAATAGATTTTCAATGTTTCACATTCACAAACATGTTACTTGCTTTACACACTCTTGACTGAAATTATATTCACCACTGGCTTTCTTTATGTTCCTTAAAACTTATGTTCTATTTAACTAACTGTTTCACTATATCAGTAGTCTTTAACACATCTTCATAACTGTTTATTTCTAACAGGCACTCAAAAAACCAACTATCCTTTTCACACACAGATTCCTAACTCTTTCCTCTCACAGAAGTTCCTAACTGTCTCTCACAAACAGGAATCCCTAACTCACTCTTTTGACTCTCTAACTGCCTATTTTTAAACCTTGGCTCCACCCCTTTGGAATGTTCAGCTCTGCTCTCTCTCCAACTGTCATTTTGGCCTAGCAGCCTTTTCAAATCCTGGGCCTACTCTAATCTGCATATAACCAATCGGCTTCACATATGCAAATAAATCCTATCTCTGCTGTTGCTACCCTGTCTGCGCCTATTCTTCCCTATCTGCCATATGTAAACATAGAACTATACACCAAAATTTTAACATAGAGTAGCAATTTCGCTACTCTGTGGAATATCTGTGGGTTGATCAGGGTGGGACAAAGAACTCTTGTCTGCTGTAGCTAGGTGTGAATGTTTCAACTGGCCACCTTGATTAGCATTGCCTGGGGCAATCTTTTGTTGAGAGGTGATTAGATGTCCCTGATTGTTTTCCCTCTGTTGTTTTACTGTTGTAATTTTAGAGTTTTTTAATACTGGTAGCCAGATTTTGTTCATTTTCATGGTTTCCTCCTTTCTGTTGAAATTGTCCACATGCTTGTGGATTTCAGTGGCTTCTCTGTGTAGTCTGACATGGTGGTTGTGAGAGTGGTCCAGCATTTCTGTCTTCTCAAATATTATGCTGTGTCCAATAGGGCAAAATACTGTAAATGTAATAATAATAGAGTAAAATAATACATGAAATAAAAATAATACTAATAACAGAGTAAAATAATAAATAACCTGGATTCGAGTATAAGCCGAGGGGAGCTTTTTCAGCCTAAAAAAGGAGGCTGAAAAACTAGGTTTCTACTCGAGTATATACAGTACTTGATGCAGACTACTTCAACCAGAGAAATCAGCCATAGCAGAGCACCTGATGAACCAACCTGGACACAGCATGTTATTTGAGAGCACAGAAATGCTGGACCACTCTCACAACCACCATGTCAGACTACACAGAGAAGCCACAAGCATGTGGACAATTTCAACAGAAAGGAGGAAACCATGAACATGAACAAAATCTGGCTACCAGTATTAAAAAACTCTAAAATTACAACAGCACAACAACAGAGAGGAAACAAACAAGGACGAAAAACCTACAACAACCCAATGACAATACAGCTTCTGCAGGTGCACGAAAGTGAGGCTATTTCATCTGAGAAATGTTGAAGCAAAATTAGACATTTTCAAACTACAACTGCCAGAATCCCCAAGACAACTTGACCACGGGGAGTTGTCATGACCCAAATCTAACTTGTCCAAGCTCTACGTATTTCATACATTTAATTTCTTGGGTATGATCTGGCAATTAAAACCCACTGAGCAGGATTATACACATAATAGACAAAACATTAATAAAGGGTTAAAGAATTAGATGGGCTGAAATGGAGCATTTGTACCACAGAAGGACAGCAACCTTCTCCATTATTTGTTTTATCCGTACACTGTTATAATTATGGGCAAAGCTGTTTGGACTTCCACCGCATACATCAGGGATTATTTGTGCTACCTCTGGTTGGGACTTCATATCCTTATGTGGTCAAATAATGTGTCACCTTGTCACATTAGATATTTATTGTTATGTTGAGTAGCACAGACTGGATCTTCTAGGGGGACCTTTCCCCTGTAGACTGGAATTGAATTTCCCTATCAATCTATCCCCAGGTGGTTCCTTGGTATTTACAGCCCTTTGTCTCAGGCTGAGTTTCATGTAAGGCTCCCTGCTAAGCATGAGACAAAGGATGTAAAGCTTCTGAAAGTGTGGGTGGCAATGGACAAGAGAACATGGATGATAAATTAACCAATGGTCATGGGGAATAATGGAGTCATCTGGGAATTTTAGGATGTTACAAGACAAAGAGGGTAGCCCATCATGGTATAGAGATATACGTATATAGACCTTCCGTTTAGGGGTGGGATCACAGGAAGTCCCTGGAAAGAAGGGACGAGCAGAGTGCCGCAGGGTTCCGTCCTGGGCCCGGTTCTGTTCAACATCTTTATTAATGACTTAGATGAAGGGCTAGAAGGCATGATCATCAAGTTTGCAGACAACACCAAATTGGGAGAGATAGCCAATACTCCAGAGGACAGGAGCAGGATTCAAAACGATCTTGACAGATTAGAGAGATGGACCAAAACTAACAAAATGAAGTTCAACAGGGACAAATGCACGATACTCCACTTAGGCAGAAAAAACGAAGTGCAAAGATACAGAATGGAGTATGCACGGTTCGGGAGCAGTACGTGTGAAAAAGATCTTGGGGTCCTCGAGGACAACAAGTTAAACATGAGGCAACAATGTCATGTAGTGGCAAAAAAGCCAGTGGGATTTTGGCCTGCATCAGTAGGAGTCTAGTGTCTAGATCTAGGGAAGTCATGCTACCCCTCTATTCTGCTTTGGTTAGATCGCACCTGGAATATTGTGTCCAATTCTGGGCACCACAATAAAAGAGAGATATTGACAAGCTGGAATGTGTCCAGAGGAGGACGACTAAAATGATCAAGGGTCTGGAGAACGAGCCCTATGAGGAGCAGCTTAAAGAGCTGGGCATGTTTAGCCTGAGGAAGAGAAGGCTGAGAGGAGACATGATAGCCATGTATAAATATGTGAGAGGAAGTCACAGGGAGGAGGGAGCAAGCTTGTTTTCTGCTTCCCTGGAGACTAGGACACGAAACAATGGCTTCAAACTACAAGAAAGGAGATTCCATCTGAACATGAGGAAGAACTTCCTGACTGTGAGAGCTGTTCAGCAGTGGAACTCTCTGCCCCGGAGTGTGGTGGAGGCTCCTTCTTTGGAAGCTTTTAAACAGAGGCTGGATGGCCATCTGTCAGGGGTGCTTTGAATACAATATTCCTGCTTCTTGGCATGGGGGTTGGACTGGATAGCCCATGAGGTCTCTTCCAACTCTAGGATTCTATGATTCTATGAAGTCTTCACCTGCACTGACTGGTGAAGACTTTCAGTGCTAGCTGGATGGCAGGGGAGAGTGGAGAACCTTGAACTGTTTGGCTTCTTTTATTATTTGGCTACTTTCTAGACCAGCTTTTCACAACCTGGGGGTCGGGATCCCTGGTTGGGGGGGGGGTATGTGTGGGTGTCAGAGGGGTCGCTAAAGACCATCAGAAAACACATTATTTTCTGTTGATCATGGGGGTTCTGTGTGGGAAATTTGGCCCAATTCTCTCGTTGGTGGGGTTCAGAATGCTCTTTGATTGTAGGTGAACTATAAATCCCAGCAACTACAACTCCTAAATGTCAAGATCTGTTTTCCCACACTCCACCAGTCCACCAGTACTTTCAGTACTACAACTAAAGAACTCAATCTCAATGCCCACCAAACCCTTCCAGTATTTTCTGTTGGTCATGGGTGTTCTGTGTGCCAAGTTTGCTTCAATTCCATCATTGGTGGTGTTCAGAATGTTCTTTGATTGTAGGTGAACTATAAATCCCAGCAACTACAACTCCCAAATGACAAAATCAATCCCCCACAACCCCACCAGTATACAAATTTGCATATTAGGTATTTGTGCCAAATTTGTTCCAGTGAATGAAAATACTTCCTGCATATCAGACTGTTATGATTCATAACAATAGCAAAATGACAGTTATGAAGTAGTAACAAAAATAATTTTCTTGTTGTGGGGGGGGGGGGGGGGTCACCACAACAGGAGGAACTGAATTAAGGGGTCACGGCATTCGTAAGGTTGAGAGCCATTGTTCTAGACATTTCACACAACTTCATACATTCATAGAGTGATAGAAATGACATGAGGCATGAAGTCCAGATGTAGCATTTTAAATTTGGATAAGCTATTAGGCCTGGGCGATCCAGTTCGTTAATTTCGTTATTTGTTATTGATTCGTATTTAAATTAGCTTACGATCCAATATCGAGCCATGCAGGAATAGTGTGAGGAGTAATTAAGAATCGAAACAATTTTTTCCAATTTTCGTAATTATTTCGTAATTATTTTCATATGTCTGGTGCATTATATTGTATATTATATTATATTACTATATTATATAACTATATTATTATTATGTTATATTATAATTGTATATTATAATATAATATTATAATATATAATATAATATATAATAATAATATAATATACAATAAGCACGGTTGGCGGGGACGAGGGATAGGGCCTTCTCGGTGGTGGCTCCTCGGCTGTGGAATGCCCTTCCTGTAGAGGTTAGGCTGGCACCATCTCTCATGACATTCCGTAGAAAGTTGAAGACCTGGATGTTTGTGCAGGCGTTTGAGTAATTCAGTGCAATTCTGGAAATTTGAACATAGGAACGGAACAATGGACGACGAATTTGGATTACGCTTAGAATAATGAGGCGATTGCGATAACTGTGTATTGATGTTGGTTTATTAGCTAGTAATGGAAATGTGTAAGTTAATTGTTTTGCATATTAATTATTGCTGTTTTTATTGTCCTTGTTGTTTGCTGTCTGGAAACCGCTGTGAGTCGCCCTCGGGCTTGAGATACAGCGGTATACAAGAATAGTAAATAAATAAATAAATAAATAATATACAACAATATAATAATATAATATAATATAATATAATATAATATAATACAATATAATATAATATAGTTGTTGTTTGTTTTATCACACCAACAGTCAACAGAAGTTTCCTCTGTCCCATTTGGAGTTTTTTTTAGCATATTAGCATATTTAGAGAGGAGATTCCATCTGAACATTAGGAAGAACTTCCTGACTGTGAGAGCCGTTCAGCAGTGGAACTCTCTGCCCCGGAGTGTGGTGGAGGCTCCTTCTTTGGAAGCTTTTAAGCAGAGGCTGGATGGCCATCTGTCAGGGGTGATTTGAATGCAATATTCCTGCTTCCTGGCAGGGGGTTGGACTGGATGGCCCATGAGGTCTCTTCCAACTCTTTGATTCTATGATTCTATGATTCTATTGCGCAATCGATTCGTAATTTACGAAATTTTGGAAATTTCAAAATTTTGAAATCTTAAATTTCGGAAATCCTCAGAATTTCGAAACGCTAGCGCACCCTAGAAACGAAACGAGTTTAGAACCAATTTTTTTCTTGATCGCCCAAGCCTATAAGCTATGTCTCCCAGTCTTGTGTCATCCACAAATTTGATAAGGATTGTCTTCATCCCATCATCTAAATATCGAAGAGCATCAGACACAAGACAGAACCTCTGGCACTCCACTTAAGACCTCTTTGTAGTTTGAAGCACAGTCACTACTGGCAACTCTTTCCAACCAATTATGGATCCATCTGATGATCTTTCCATCTGTTCCGCATTTAGTCAGTTTGCTAGTCAACAAAGCATGAAGCATTGGCAGTATATCTGACCTAGGAAAGCTTACACCACAATAAGTCTTTCAACTACTGATAAAATGATCCCAACTAAGTAAATTAGGGACCACAGCAGCCCATAGCCTTGATCTGATTTTCCAGACTCAGTTTACATATATCACCCCCTCTCTCCGTCCATTCTTTCGCTGAGATTGGGCTATTAAAATGCTCTGCTTGTACCAGAAGTCTCACTGCTCTGGGGGAAATGGAATTATTGTTTGAAGAAGTCTCTCTCACACACACATATACAAACACTGAAAATGTCCTTTTTACCTAAGTACATTTGATAGCCTAAATTGGAACAACTGGAAGGGGTTTAAAGGCTTAAATGTGTTGGACTGGCACGAGAGGGCAAAGGGAACAAAAAACAAAAAAAAACTGTCATCGGCTTCTTTTCAGAATTTATTTTCAGATCTGTGGGCAGAGGAACCAAGGAGAAAGTCAATGTGTTCAGAGAGAGAAGCATAGTTATTTTTGCTGCACATACTAATTACAGTATGCAAAGGGATTTGGTAGCACCTCAGAGATTGAGAGAAAGAAGTTGGCAGCACAAACTTTTGTAGACGAAGCATTTATCTACACTGTAAAATTAATGCAGTGCCACACCACTTTAACTGCAATGGTTCAATGGTATGGAATCCTAGAGCTGTCGTTTTATAAGATCTTTAGATTTCCCTGCGAAATAGTGCTTGTTTTCTGCTTTCCTGGAGACTAGGACCCAGAACAATGGCTTCAAACGACAAGAAAGGAGATTCCATCTGAACATGAGGAAGAACTTTCTGACTGTGGGAGCCATTCAGCAGTGGAACTCTCTGCCCTGGGGTGTGGTGGAGGCTCCTTCTTTGGAAGCTTTTAAACAGAGGCTGGATGGCCATCTGTTAGGGGTGCTTTGAATGCAATATTCCTGCTTCTTGGCAGGGGGTTGGACTGGATGGCCCATGAGGTCTCTTCCAACTCTAGGATTCTATGACTCACCAGACAACTCTTAGATTCCACAGCATTGAGCCATGGCAGTTAAAGTGGTGTCAAACTGCATTATAGAATTTAGTTGTCTCTAAAGTGCTACAAGATCTCTTTGGATACTGATATTCCAGCACGGTTATGTCTTTGTAGACCAATTTCTGTAATATGCTGTCTTTTCACTTTTGTTTTATTTCTGAATGGGAATACTTAATTATCAGAAAGTACTGCCAGTCTGTCCATCTGTCCATCCATCCATCTTTCAATAATAATAATAATAATAATAATAATAATACTTTATAATACTTTATTTATACCCCACCACCATCTCCCCAAGGGGACTCGGGGAGATGCCCAACAACACATCAGTAAAAACAACAAAGCAATAAGCAAATAAAACAATACAATTAATATAACTCACATATAGACAATAACACTCAAAAATTAAAAAACCTATCCATCTTCTCTGCCCAGAGACAATATCCTTTGAGTACACCATAGGTATCTGTGGATAGTAGCAACTGTGGCAGAGATACACTGACATCCCAGCCACTCCCATTTAGATGGAATGAATTTGACTCAAGTTGTGATGGCATTGGCAGAATACCTGGAGAACAAGCCCTATGAATTTGGTGATGGATCTGGGCATTGTATGTTTTTACCCTGTTTCCCCTTCTGCTCCCTCACCCACATTGTGTTTTTAGTAGTTATATTTATATTTTTAATGTACCAAACATGCCAGGTTTGTATGGAAATGTGACACTATTTCCTGTGCTGGTCAATGACCGAAATAAATGTTTTGATTTGATTTGAAGCCCTATGAGGAGCGGCTTAAAGAGCTGGTCATGTTTAGCCTGAAGAAGAGAAGGCTGAGAGGAGACATGATAACCCTAACCCTAACCGCATCTCCTACCACAAACCTGCACGATCTCTTCAATCCGCTGAAGAGGCCCTTCTCTCGCCCTTCCTCTATCACAGACTCGTCTTATGGGAACAAGGGAGAGGGCCTTTTCCGCTGTGTCTCCTCACTTTTGGAATTCGCTGCCTAGGGAGATCAGGCAAGCCCCCACACTAGCTGGTTTAAAGAAAGACCTAAAATCCTGGCTCTTCTGTTGTGCTTTTGGAGAATGACCACTCAACCCATCTGGTTGTCTTAGCCTATAGCTGCGCTCTCTCTCTCTCTCTCTCTCTCTCTCCCCCCCCCCCCCCCCCACAAAATGGCTAAATCCCATGGTTCCTCCTTGTTGGGCTCCTCTCCTACAAATGCACTTTTATCCCTCACTCAGGGTTTTAAACTTTTAACATTTTACCTATTACATTTGGCCCGCCCTCTGTGTCAGGTTTTACTATATGCTTTATATTGTTTATAAGGGCGGTCTACATATCGGCACAATTCGATGCCATCAATTCATACATTCAAAAAGCAAAAACAATTAAGTGCATTTAGACAAAAAAAAAAACAGTGCAATAACAGTTTTAAAAGAGCTATGTCCTCTCGTTCCAATTCTTGATTTTGTTATTTCATATTTTGTTATAATGTATTTTTATTGTGTGTTCATTACTTTGTATTATTTTGGGCTTGGCCTCATGTTAGCCGCCCCGAGTCCACCTTTGAGGAGATGGTGGCGGGTTATAAATAAAGTGTATTATTATCATTATCATTATCATTATTATATGATAACCATGTATAAATATGTGAGAGGAAGTCTTAGGGAGGAGGGAACAAGCTTGCTTTCTGCTGCCCTGGAGACTAGGACGTGGAACAATGGTTTCAAACTACAAGAAAGGAGATTCCATCTGAACATTTGGAAGAACTTCCTGACTGTGAGAGCCGTTCAGCTCTGATTGTGAGAGCTGTGAGCTCTACCACACTCTCTGCCCCAGAGTGTGGTAGAGGCTCCTTCTTTGGGTGCTTTTAAACAGAGGCTGGATGGCCATCTGTCAGGGGTGCTTTGAATGCAATTTTCCTGCTTCTTGGCAGGGGGTTGGACTGGATGGCCCGTGAGGTCTCTTCCAACTCTATGATTCTATGAATAGCAGTTTTAGCGGCATTTCTTGAACAGAAGCTATTTTCTCCCAGTTTATCATGGACCACCTCTCTCCCTCAGGTGTGTTGTACCTTCAAGTTGCCTTTCAACTTATGGCAACCCCATGAATTTTTTATAGGGTATTCTTAGGCAAGGAATACCCAAAGCGGTTTTGCCAGTTCTTTCCTCTGAAATATAGCCTACAACACCTGGTATTCACAGATGAGAAATCCAGGGAAAGGCTTTCACACAATCCCTCCCTCTCCCAGCATGTCTCTAAGCTCTTTTTTGCTAACATTTTGAGTTTACATTGAACCTTCTATTATAAAGCTGTGCTGGGGATCATTTAGATCAAATTCCAAGATTCAAATCTTTGAATATTTCTACCTCCCTCTCTTGTTTTTCCATTAATTAAGCTCTGAACAATTTGGGCTGCAACCACCTTTCAAAAGCATACAACAAAAGTCAGTATAATTCAAGGAAACTTCAGCAAGCCAGTATCTGTGTATATGGATTTTTTTAAAAATCAAAGAACATGGAGTTTTGATTTGTCACTTCATTAAATGTGGTTGCTCACTCTTTTATTTTTCTTCATACTCCACTGTAAAATATTTTATGTCTTGAGTGTTTTAAAAGGTTTTGAATGAGTCGAGTATTGAGTAACAAGTTGACCTGCTACCGTTCAAAGAGTATAGAAATATTTCAGGCACAAAAGAATGTGGTCCTTTCAACACTAGCGCATTGATTGTTACAAACCTTCATAGGCATAAGCAGCCTTTCTTTTTGTGAGTTTGTACTATAGCTCTCAGAATCCCCCAGCTAATAGGAGTAGTCTCAGAAGGTGTCTTTCCCAAACTCTGGACATAACAGCAGTCCTTTTGGGTCAGACTTAGGATCTATCTTGTTCAGCATTGTGTGCTCATTGCAAATTCAGATACACAACGGGCACTGAGCTGAAAAAAAAATGGATATACTGTACATGAAGAATGGGGAATGTAAGGTCTGCTGGCTTCTTGTGACTCACAGAGCCCACTTCGTGGTCCTCTAAAGCAGCGTTTCTCAACCTAGGGGTCGGGACTCCTGGGGGGGAGGGGATGGGGGTTGTCAGAGGGGTTGCCAAAGACCATCAGAAAACAGTATTTTTATTTATTCTGTTGGTCTGGGAGTTCTGGGTGGGACGTTTGGCCCAATTCTCTCATTGGTGGGGTTCAGAATGCTCTTTGATTGTAGGTGAACTATAAATCCCAGCAACTGCAACTTCCAAATGTCATGGTCTGTTCCTCCAAACTCCACCAGTGTTCACATTTGGGCCTATTGAACATTCATGCCAAGTTTGGTTCAGATCTATCCTTGCTTGAGTCCACAGTGCTCTCTGTGAACTATAACTCCAAAACCCAGGGTCAATGCCCACCAAACTGTTCCAGTATTTTCTCTTGGTCATGGGAGTTCTGTGTTCCAAGATTGGTTCAATTCCATCATTGGTCAAGTTCAGAATGCTCTTTGATTGTAGGTGAACTATAAATCTCCCAGATTTCAAGGTCTATTTTCCCCAAACTCCACCAGTGTGCACATTTGGGCATATCGAGCATTCGTGCCAAGTTTGGTCCAGATCCGTCCTTGCTTGAGTCCACAGTGCTCTCTGGAGGTAGGTGAACTACAACTTCAAAACTCAAGGTCGATGCCCCCCTGTACAGAAGTGTTTATTATAATGTGTTTAAAAATGTATTTGTGTTTTACATTGGTTGCCTATGGCTGGAGCGGCCCAGCTGTGAGAGATATGTTGCCATGGAAACAAGGCAGAAGAGGAGGTGGGAGGAGCTTAGAGAGAAAAAGGTTTGAAAGTGACAGTTAAGTTTCAGTCAGGAGGAAGAGACCCTGAGAGAGTAGCAGAGTCAAATAGGGACTCTGAGAGAGTAACTCAGTCAGGAGGAAGAGACCCTGAGAGAGTAGCAGAGTCAGATAGGGACTCTGAGAGAGTAGCAGAGTCAGGGAAGAGACTCTGAGGAGTGAAGAAGTGTAGAGTTAGTTTAGTGTTCGTGAATATTTCTTCAGCCAGGGAGCTGAAGGGTAAAACCTCGTTAGATTACTTTGGTTAAAAGGACTAACTGAGGCTTTGTATGATCGCCAGTCGGTGGAAGACTGGAGTTCTATTATTTGATCCAGTATAGATCAAACAGTGAGAATATTCACAGCAGGGAACACTGAATAATAAAACCTTCACCAGAGCAAGAGTTTATAAGTTGTAACATCAAAAGCCTGAATTGTATCTCAACCAAGTCATATTGTAACCATCAAGTATATGCCAAGCTGAACATCTTTATATTGCAACCACAAGCTTCGTTCAACAATAAACTTGTTCTCTTTGTTATTTTTAAAACTGCCTCATCTCCATTGATTTTACGTTCGGTGCATTCCACTCTACCGAAATTACCTCACAACATAAACAGAGACTAACAGAGACTTTAATACCAGCGTCTCTATACATTATGGTGGCAGTTTAATTAGCATTGACAGAGGTTCTTTACAATTGTTGGTGGCATTAATACTTCTTTGCACCCCCAAACCCTTTCAGTATTTTTTCATGGCCATGGGAGTTTTGTGTGCCAAGATTGGTTCAACTCTATTGTTGGGGGGTTCAGAATGCTCTTTGATTATAGATGAACTATAAATCCCAGCAGCTACAACTCCGAAATGACAAATCCCCAACCCCACCAGTATTCAAATTTGGGCGTATCAGGTATTTCTGCCAAATTTGGTCCAGTGAATGAAAATACATCCTGAATATCAGATATTTACATGACGATTCATAACAGTAGCAAAATTAGAGTTCTGAAGTAGCAACGATGTTATGGTTGGGGTTCACCACAACATCAGGAACTATATTAAGGGGTCGTAGCATTAGGAAGGCCGAGAAACACTGCTCTAAAGCCTGGTAGTAGTCCCTGAAGCCCCTCACTTTGAAAAAGAAAAATTAGAACTATTGTTTTTGATTCCATCATGAAGAATTTTCTCTACACACAATTTACTCTACTACCCAAGACTTTCCAGTTCCCTGAAACTATCAGAAAATCAAAACAAAACAGCAACTGGAGGTGATCTGATGTCACATATGGTTCATTGGGAAGTGTAAGTGTTGACCACAGGGCAAAACTATACTTGGATTTTGTCGAAGGCTTTCATGGCCGGAATCACTGGGTTGTTGTAGGTTTTTTCGGGCTATATGACCATGTTCTAGAGGCATTCTCTCCTGACGTTTTGCCTGCATCTATGGCAAGCATCCTCAGAGGTAGTGAGGCACTACCTCTGAGGATGCTTGCCATAGATGCAGGCAAAACGTCAGGAGAGAATGCTTCTAGAACATGGCCATATAGCCCAAAAAAACCTACAACAACCCACTATACTTGAATTCTTTTGCACAACTCTCCCTCCATTCCACTATGTAGACTGAGGGCCAAATAGGATGTTATAAGGAAAGTATATTCCTGCAATTCACTATTTTCCTTTCCACACTAGGATTTCATGAACATCTCTCAGCAATCAGATTTGCTAATTCAGTCCATCTTTGCTTTCCAGTGACCGGTCTCAAAACAAAGCAAGATAAATGCATAGTATTAGGATTAAGACAATCACAAGATGTCTTTTATCATTTGGGAGACAACCTGTGTAGAATTCATGTTAAACATATTGTCTCATTTGACCCTTACTCTGAATATAGACATTCCACTTTCGCTCCCAGTGCTGCCAGCTGGTGATAAACCTATCTGTCATAAATGTGTCATACTTTTTAAAAACGCCTTCTACATTTTTCCTTCCACATATATCTGCATACATTTAGGATACTGGTAGAATGTATTTATCTGCAGTGTGATAGCTCTGCTGTATGGGTGGGATGTATGTGAATAAAGCAACCACATGAGCTCACTCCCACACTGATGTGCATGTTCACATGTGAGTAAGAAAGAGACCTATGCTAGAATTGATCACCACATATGGGAATAATAGGCAGGAGTCTACTTTGTCAGGTATACAAAATGGGAAGTGAAGGTTTTATGTATTATGCAGAGGAAAATCCAAAGATACGTTTGAACCGAAAACACAAGAGGATCTGGCCAAGAAATAGACATTGTGCCATCGCGCCTGGGAGTTATTATTCTCAATAAAGGAGGGATAGACGTGGCACCTTTCCCCCAGGGGATTGCTTCTTGTCCTCCTATAGGAAACTGGAACTCCCAAAAACCCAAAACACTGTAAATAGCTCAAAATAAGTTTTATTTATCACAAAGTCATTTCTTCAAAGCATTGAGCTGGAAAACTTTAGAGGGGTGAAGGAAAACATACATTACAGTCTCAATTAGTCCTGGGTCCAAGGGGTTTGAAGCTGAGAAGCCTCACCAAGTTTCCTCTTTCCTCAATGGCTGTGAATGCCGGAGCAAACCACAACCCCAGTTCAGATGGCCTATGTTTTGAAGATTCAGGATCTTCCTTTGGTGCCAAAAGAACCGGCTTGAAGGCGCCTGGGTCTCCTCAATAATTGTCCAGGACGATCTGGACATAAAGCATGAGTCCCAGGGGTAAAAAACCTCAGAACTGGTGCTAAGAGGTAACCTAAATCAGGGTCCTTTAGAGTCAGGTCTCTTACTCACGTCCATCTGGTACGAACTCTGAAGGCAGAATGAAAAGGAAAGGAAGTTCTCCCCTCTTGCAGGAAGAGGTGGAGCCAAACTGTACTGATTGACAGCTACAAGCAACCAATCCATACAACTATACATAAACAGGGTAAAAGGGGCAAGATTAAGCATGATACAACAGTTTAAATCTTACAACTAACAGTTCTATACAGAGGTGGCGCCACTCGCGATGTCACAGACATTTAACGTGGTTTCAGTATGCTCAGATAAAAGAATCTTTCAACCAGGACAAGAAGTTAGGCTTTAATGACAATGAAGAATTTTGGGACAAATTATTAAAATCAGAAAAGAAAAATATAACAAAAATCTATAACAAACTTCTAGACTACAGAGACAGAGGGAGTAAAAAACTGTATGATAAACTGGACAAAAAACACTGGCAAACAAATAAAAATTTAGGAATGGGAGCAACTATGGAAAAAGAAATTAAGATATACATATTCATCCGATCTCAAAGAAAATTGGCTCAAAATATTTCATAGATGGTATATAACCCACCCCCCCCCCCCCCAAATTAGGACTAATGCATAAAAATATACGAACAAATTGTTGGAAATGTTAATCACATGAGGGAAGTTTCTTCCGCACTCCAACACCACAGCTCAAAAGCATCGATCTTCCTTCACTCAGCCTTCCCTAAGGTCCAGCTCTCACATCCGTAGGTTACTACAGGGAATACCATGGCTTTGACTAGGCGGATCTTTGTTGCCAGTCTGATGTCTCTACTCTTTACGATTTTATCGAGACTGGACATTGCTCTCCTCCCAAGAAGGAAGCGTCTTCTGATTTCCTGGCCACAGTCTGCATCTGCAGTAATCTTTGCGCCTAGAAATACAAAGTCTGTCACGGCCTCCACATTTTCTCCCTCTATTTTCCAGTTGTCAGTGAAGTATACTGTCCATTTATTTACTTATTTATTTCCAACATTTCTACCCTACCCTTCTCAACTCAGTGCGGCTTACACTCAGCACAATTTGATACCGCAACATACAAACAAATACAACAAACAAGTCAACAATTTTAAACAATAGATTAAAAAAAACATTAAATTAAAACAAGTTAAGAGAATTATTGTCAAACCATATAGCCATTGTATTGTCGAAGGCTTTCATAGCCAGAATCACTGGGTTGTTGTAGGTTTTTCCGGGCTATAGGGCCATGTTCTAGAGGCATTTTCTCCTGACGTTTTGCCTGCATCTATGGCAAGCATCCTCAGAGGTAGTGAGATCTGTTGGAAGTAGGAAATTGGGTTTATATATCTGTGGAATGACTAGGGTGGGACAAAGAACTCCTGTCTGTTGGAGCTAGGTGTGAATGATTCAACTGCCCACCTTGATTAGCATTTAATGGCTTGGAAGTGCCTGGGGGGAATCCTTTGTTCAGAGTGATTTGATGTGCCTGATTGTTTACTATCTGTTGTTTTGCTGTTGTAATTTTTGAGTTTTTTTTTAATACTGGTAGCCAGATTTTATTCATTTTCATGGTTTGCTCCTTTCTGTTGAAATTGTCCACATGCTTGTGTATTTCAATGGCTTCTCTGTGTAGTCTGACATGGTGGTTGTGAGAGTGGTCCAGCATTTCTGTGTTCTCAAATAATATGCTGTGTGATGAGCAGGCCCATAGCCAGGATTTCGTTTCGGGGGGGGGGGGGGGTTGGGGGTTGGGGCTGAATTTTTTTTCAGGGGGGGTGTTTCGGGGGGGACTGAGTTTCGGGGGGGCTGAGTCTGAGTGGAAGAGGGTCTAGCCTAGCAAACCTTTTGTATCATTACCCCAATACCCCCATGCATATGGGATATATTGAGTATGGTGATCAGATCATGATATGAATAAACATAACAGTTTAAATAATGCACCAGTAAGGCCTTTTCGCGAACCATCATGAGAATTTCGGGGGGGGGGGGGGGGCGGCGGCGGCTGAAGCCCCTCAAGCCCCCCCCCCCCGGCTACATGCCTGGTGATGAGCCAACCTGGACACAGCATATTATTTGAGAACACAGAAATGCTGGACCACTCTCACAACCACCATGTCAGACTACACAGTTATGGTAACTATTTGAAATAATTCTAAAAAAATTCAGTAGATTGGTGAATTGTTCTGAAACTTGGCAGACCTGAAGTTGTAAATGGGTTCTAGAACCGAGGTAGGTTTCGTGCAGATAGGCCTTAAAATGAACAAGAAGTGAGCATTAAAAATTTCCCATTGTCGCCAATGGGCCGAATCTTTGCCGAATGAAAACAGCAACACTCCTCCCAATTTGAGTAATTTCCCAGTAAACAGAATGAGGGGTTAGCTGAAAATGGACCCCGAATCGGCATGCCTTTTGGCCGAATTGCGTACACTTACCAGGCATGCTGTGTCTTCGTGTTAATATCATTCTAATCTAACCATGATTTTCAAATGGCACTTTTGATGAATTAGGAAAACAGAGATAAAAAGGCTGTACGGACCCCAGCAGCAATTTCTTTTAGGCTTCTATGTCTAATTTGTAGTGTCCTGCTGGTTGCAAATGTTGTCTGTTAACAGTTTCATGGAATTTGGCTTCTATTGATTTTTTCTTTTAAGCCTAATGCAGCATCTAAAACTATTTCCAGCTTTGTTCTTATAAAGACTTCCTATTTTCTTTTTTACTTCTATTTTCCACCATTCAGAGAACTTGACTGATTTGTCTAGAGACAGAAGTAGATCTGAGTAACAGCTGGATTTATTTTTATTTTCAAAAAATGGGATATCAAACATGTTTTTTTTTTTGGTTTCTGATTCCCTGCGGTAGTTGCAGGTGCAGCCTGAAAGCATAATCTCTCCTCACTAGATCCCAATTTGAATGTTGGCAAACACCTTTTGTTTCATCTCAAGTCTTTGATCTACTGCACATGTTAAACTGGCCCCCGGGCCAAATCGTGGCAGCCCAGATTCTGGACAGCAGCTGCTGTATTCCCCATCATAGAATCATAGAATCATAGAATCAAAGAGTTGGAAGAGACCTCATGGGCCATCCAGTCCAACCCCCTGCCAAGAAGCAGGAATATTGCATTCAAATCACCCCTGACAAATGGCCATCCAGCCTCTGCTTAAAAGCTTCCAAAGAAGGAGCCTCCACCACACTCTGGGGCAGAGAGTTCCACTGCTGAACGGCTCTCACAGTCAGGAAGTTCTTCCTCATGTTCAGATGGAATCTCCTCTCTTGTAGTTTGAAGCCATTGTTCCGCGTCCTAGTCTCCAAGGAAGCAGAAAACAAGCTTGCTCCCTCATCCCTGTGGCTTCCTCTCACATATTTATACATGGCTATCATATCTCCTCTCAGCCTTCTCTTCTTCAGGCTAAACATGCCCAGTTCATTACGCATCATAATTAGAGCGAATGGAAGTTGTATTACAGTAATATCTAGAAGGCTGCAGTTGATTCTGTATAGTCAGGATAGTGGAGTTTGAATTTAGAGCAAGACTTGTGGATATGATGTCTGTTCAAATGTCCTTTAACCTTTCCCCAACCTCATAGCCATCAGTGCTGTTGGGTTGCAATTGCCATTATCCCCAGTCTGCATGGTGGATAACCAAAAATGTTGTTGTTCAATCATATCTGTGTGTGTGTGTATATATATATATATATATATATATATATATTAGGCCTGGGTAACAACGGAAAAATTTGTTTCTAAAATCGATTTGTATTTGGGGTTTTTTTTTGTTTCGATATTTAAAATAATTACAAAATTTTCCTTTTAAAAGTTCGATATTTACGAAATTTCGTAAATGGTAAAAAATTAACGAATCAATTTCCGAAACAATAACGAATCGATTCGTTAATGGCGGACGCGACCGCGAAACACGCTAAAAAACCTCCAAAACCTTCTGAAGCTTCCCTCTCCCTCTGTTGTTGACTGTTGGTGTGATATTATAATTTTTTTTCACTAATTAAACCATAAAACTGGCCCAGACATGCGGAAATAATAACGAAACGACCTCAAAACAATAACGAAACAAATACAATATCGAAATACGAAGCATGTACAAAACGTTTTTGAAAATTCGTTTTTTTTAATAATTGCTCCAGAATGGTTCGTTATCGTTTTGTAATTGAAAAAATTAACGAATTATTAACGAATTACGAATTAACAAAACAAAACCGCCCAGCCCTAAGATATATATATATATATATATATATATATATATATATATATGGTAAAGGTTGTCCCCTGACATTAAGTCCAGTCATGTCTGACTCTGGGGTGTGGTGCTCATCTCCATTTCTAAGCCGAAGAGCCAGCGTTGTCCATAGACACCTCCAAGGTCATGTGGCCAGCATGACTGCATGGAGCGCCATTATCTTCCTGCTGGAGCGGTACCTATTGATCTACTAATATTTGCATGTTTTCGAACTGCTAGGTTGGCAGAAGCTGGGGGTAACAGCGGAAGCTCACGGCACTCCCTGGAATTGATCCTGTGACCTTTCAGTCAACAAGCTCAGCAGCTCAGCGCTTTAACCCACTTCGCCACCGGGGGCTCCTATATATATATAACTAGCGGTCCCCTGCCACGCGTTGCTGTGGCCCAGTCTGGTGATTTGGAAAAGAAAGTAATGAGAAAGTGTTGGTTTCTAATATATGTAATATGTTTATGCTTGTGGGTAAACATTTCTTGCTGGGTTTTTTTTGTCAGTGTTGATGCAGAGATCGTCTGGTTTGCCTACTCTGGAACATGCAACATATCATTGTACTTCTTTAGGGGTCCCTTTCAAATCTAGGATACTGCATCTGCCATATGTGTGTGTGTGTGTGTGTGTGTGCACGAATGGCTGGGTGGCCCTTTGTCAGGAGTGAAGGGAGTTGGAGTGGATGGTCTTAAGGCAGCATTTCTCAACCTGGGAAGTCAAGACCCCAGGTGGGGGGGGGGTCACCAGGGGGGTGTCAGAAGGGTCAGAAAGACCACCAGAAAACAGTATTTTCTGTGTGGGATGTTTGGCCCAATTCCATTGTTGGTGGGGCTCGGAATGCTCTTTGCTTGTAGGTGAACTATAAATCCCACTAACTACAACTCCCAAATGTCAAGGTCTATTTCCCCCCAAACTCCATCTGTGTTTATATTTGGGCATATTGAGTATTTGTGCCAAGTTTGGTCCAGATCCATCATTGTTTGAGCCCACAGTGCTGTCTAGGTGAACTACAACTCCAAAACCCAAGGTCATTGCTCTCTAAACCCTTCTAGTGTTTTCTGTTGGTCATGGGAGTTCTGTGTGCCAAGTTTGGTTCAATTCCATCGTTGGTGGCGTTCAGAATGCTCTTTGGTTATAGGTGAACTATAAATCCCAGCAACTACAACTCCCAAATGACAAAATCATAATTTTTTGAGTGATGGTCACTCCTTGTGTCGTGAGACGTTTTGTTGCCAAATTTGGTGTGATTTCGTTCATTGGTTCTTCCAGAAGATCTTAATAACCTTGATGGTTCATAGGGGAGAATCCGTTTGGACAGGTAAACTGGGCCAGAGTAATTTAGGGCTTTATAGGTCAAGACCAGCACTTTGAATTGTGCTTGGAAGCTAATCGGCAGCCAGTGGAGCTGGCGTAACAGAGGGGTCGTATGGTCTCTGTACCCCGCTCCTGTTAGCAATCTGGCTGCCGCTCGTTGGACTGATTGAAGCTTCCGGGCAGTCTTCAGAGGCAACCCCACATAAAACAATAACATAAGCATTATCAATAGGACAACACACTTTAAAATCTATGGGTAGGCCAAATGTAATTCAAATTAAAGGATTAAAAAATAATGCTGGACATGGGCGAAAATGATGGGGAGGTTTGTGGGAACATACGAGCAGACCTAAAGCAATATAAAGTGCTTGGAGGACGAAGTGCTATGGGATCATTATTCTGGGAAGGCACACTGGAACAACCACGTCTTCAAGCTCCTCTAAAAGACTGCCAAAGTTGGGGCATGCCCGATGTCCTTAGGGAATGAGTTCCAGAGTCGAGGGGCCACCACCGAAAAGGCCCTCTCCCTCGTCCCCACCAATCGCGCTTGCGATGCAGGTGGGAGCATGAGCAGGGCCTCTCCAGATGATCGAAGAGATTGTGTGGGTTCGTATACAGAGATAATAATTTAAGAACATCGGCCCTGGCCTTGTCTTACTCTGCACCCCATGTGCTGCCAGTAAGTTTCCGCAGGATGTATTGTCGAAGGCTTTCATGGCCGAAATCACTGGGTTGTTGTAGGTTTTTCCAGGCTATATGGCTATGTTCTGGAGGCAATTTTTTTCTCCTGACGTTTCGCCTGCATCTATGGCAAGCATCCTCAGAGGTAGTGAGGTCTGTTGGAAATAGGAAAAAGGGATTATATTATCTGTGGAATGACCAGGGTGAGACAAAGGACTTTTTCTGCTGGGGCTAGGTGTGAATGTTTCAGCTGATCACCTTGATTAGCATTCAATGGCTTGGAAGTGCCTGGGGGGGGGAATCCTTTGTTGAGAGTGATTTTATGTGCCTGTTTGTTTCCCCTCTGTTGTTTTGCTGTTGTAATTTTTGAGTTTTTTAATATTGGTAGCCAGATTTTGTTCATTTTCATGGTTTCTTCCTTTCTGTTGAAATTGTCCACATGCTTGTGGATTTCAATGGCTTCTCTGTGTAGTCTGACATGGTGGTTGTGAGAGTGGTCCAGCACTTCTGTCTTCTCAATTGATATGCTGTGTCCAGGTTGGTTCATCAGGTGCTCTGCTATGGCTGATTTCTCTGGTTGGAGTAGTTTGCAGTGCCTTTCATGTTCCTTGATGCGTGTCTGGGCGCTGCGTTTGGTGGTCCCTATGTAGACTTGTCCACAGCTGCATGGTACACGGTAGACTCCTGCAGAGGTGAGAGGATCCCTCTTGTCCTTTGCTGAATGTTGCATTTGTTGGATTTTCTTGGTGGGTCTGTAAGTGGTTTGTATGTTGTGTTTCCTCATCAGTTTCCCTATGCGGTCAGTGGTTCCCTTGATGTATGGCAAGAACACTTTTCCTCTGGGTGGATCTTCATCTTTACTCTCGTGGCTTGTTCTCGGTCTTGCAGCTCTTCTGATGCCTGAGGTGGAGTATCCATTGGCCTGTAGAGCCCAGTTGAGGTGGTTCAGTTCATCTTGGAGAAGGTGGGGTTCGCAGATTCTTTTTGCACGATCTGCCAAGGCTTTAATTGTGCTTCTTTTTTGACTTGGGTGATGGTTGGAGTTTTTATGTAGATATCTATCCGTGTGTGTGGGTTTTCTGTAAACGGTGTGACCGTTTCCGCAGGATGTTATTGCATGCAGCAGGAATTCTGCTTTAAACTACCAGATAATCTGAGATAAAGAGAAAACCTGGGATCAGATCCTGGGATATAGGTCCTGTTTGGAAGGACCCTGGCCAACTTTTCTTTTTGTGTGTTTTTAAGCTCAGTATCTATTGCATCACACCACCATCTGAGCTACTTTGGCTTAGTGTACAGTGAGGCCCACATAAGCCCTTCCTTTTGCTGATGAATGGGTCTGTCTTAAAAGGCATACAGTCAAAGGCACAAACTAATTATCTGATCAGCCCAGGCGAAGCTTTCATTTCATTTTATTCCATTCCCTAGCCCCACTCCACCCTCTTTCTTTCTTTGTGAATCATGACGCCTGCCAGTCAGTTACCTACATGAAACCTTCCAGTCCTCTCCCTCTCTCAGACAATTAGCAAAGTGTTTGGTCTTCTGGTTTGGATGAATAATTAATTTGCCCACTTTGTGAATGATTCATAGACCATATGCCAAGGTGGCAGGATGTGTGTGTGTGTTTGTATGACACAGTCACTTTCTGCAAAAGGCACCATTGCTACCCTCCCTCCTTCTACCAAATGGAGGATGGGGCAAGACAGTGCATCCCCTCCTTTGAGTTGGTCGACTTTTTCCTTCTCTGGCATGCCCCTGCTATTGGGTCTAACTGCAGTTTAACCTGCAAATGTTAGCAGACGACGTTGCCTACTTTCATGCCCACATCTCGGCAAATCAAATTGCAACTTAAAGGTATCAAGGGAGGGCTTCTGAATGGTATTTATTTGTCGTGTCAGGACGACCAGTCAAATTATATTACATTTCTAACAGAACAAAGCAAACAAACAGACAAAATACAAAATTTGTGGGTTTGGTAGTTGATTAAATGTCCTTTGACCAGTATCTGGCCACTTGGAGTGCCTCTGGTGTTGCTGCAAGAAGGTCCTCCATTGTGCATGTGGCAGGGCTCAGGTTGCATTGCAGCAGGTGGTCTGTGGTTTGCTCCTCTCCACACTTACATGTCTAGGATTTCACTTTGTAGCCCCATTTCTGAAGGTTGGCTTTGCATTTCATGGTGCCAGAGCGCAGTCTGTTCAGTGCCCTACAAGTTGCCCAGTCCTCTGTGTGCCCAGGGGGAGTCTCTCATTTGGTATCAGCCATTGGTTGAGGTTCTGGGTTTGAGCCTGCCACTTTTGGACTCTCACTTGCTGAGGTGTTCCAGCGAGTGTCTCTGTAGATCTTAGAAAACTATTTCTAGATTTAAGTCGTTGACGTGCTGGCTGATACCCAAACAGGGGATGAGCTGGAGATGTCTCTGCCTTGGTCCTTTCACTATTGGCTGCAACTTCCCGGTGGACGTCAGGTGGTGCAATACCGACTAAGCAGTGTAATTTCTCCAGTGGTGTAGGGCGCAGACACCCCGTGATAATGCGGCATGTCTCATTAAGAGCCACATCCACTGTTTTAGTGGGGTGAGATGTGTTCCACACTGGGCATGCATACTCAGCAGCAGAGTAGCATAGCGCAAGGGCAGATGTCTTCACTGTATCTGGTTGTGATCCCCAGGTTGTGCCAGTCAGCTTTCGTATGATATTGTTTCTAGCACCCACGTTTTGCTTGATGTTCAGGCAGTGCTTCTTGTAGGTAAGAGCATGGTCCAGAGTGACTCCCAGGTATTTGGGTGTGCTGCAATGCTCCAGTGGGATTCCTTCCCAGATAATCCTCAGAGCTCAGGATGCTTCTCTATTTTTGGGATGAAAGGCACATGTCTGTGTTTTGGATGGGTTGGGGATCAGCTGGTTTTCCCTGTAATAGGCAGTAAGAGCCTATTCATAAAGCTTTCATACAGTCGCTATTCTGAATGAT
The DNA here is from genome assembly GCF_037176765.1 of Anolis sagrei. Taxonomy (NCBI): domain Eukaryota; kingdom Metazoa; phylum Chordata; class Lepidosauria; order Squamata; family Anolidae; genus Anolis; species Anolis sagrei. The sequence continues at coordinate 124,274,052 of NC_090024.1, read as the reverse complement.
ATTATCATATATTCCGGCTTATAAGACGACTGGGCATATAAGAGGACCCCCAACTTTTTCAGTTAAAATATAGAGTTTGGGATATACTCGCCATATAAGACTACCCTTCTTCCAACACACACCAAATAAAATTTTTAAAAGCATCAGATTTGATTTCAATATGGTAATTTTCCTATTACTGTACCTCCTTCTCTGCCTCTCAGATCTCGCACCTGCGCACCTGCACCACTTCACTGCAGTCTTCAGGAGCGAGATCTGAGAGGCAGAGGAGGAGGTACGGTAATAGGATACAAGGGCGGGCCAGACAGGTAAAAGAGGTGTGTTTTTCTGGGTCCAGAGCCACTCTATCTCTTTTTTCCATACCCCGGGCGCCCCGGATACCTGCAGCTTGCTCCGCCCTTCACTTACACCTTCCCGGTGAGGCACTCCTTCACCTCACCATCGGGACCACCTTAAGTTCACGAATCCTGATGAATGGATTTTCTTCTATCGTACTTGTACAGCGTCGCCCTTAATGCTTTCATACAGTTGCTGCATACGGCAGGGATGTGGCCACTGCCATTTTTGAGCTCCCCCCACAATATGCAGCAACAACAGATTCTCCAATTCAGACTGGAAGTTTCAGCACCCGCTCTATAAGATGACTTACACCATATAAGACTACTCCCACATATAAGCCGCATCGAGTCCTGCGGGAGATGCTAGCGGGGTACAAATAAAGTTAATAATAATAATAATAATAATAATAATAAGACGACTCCCACATATAAGACGACTCCCATGCATAGGCTACTCCAGCATATAAGATGACTCCCATGTATAAGATGACTCCCATGTATAAGACTACTCCCGCGTATAAGATGACCCCCTGGCTTTTGAGAAGATATTCTTGGGTTAAAAAGTAGTCTAATACACCAGAATATACGGTATATTTGCTATTCAAACAAATACAGGCAGTCCCCAAGTTACAAACATCTGACTTACATATGACTCATAGTTCAAAAAAGGGGTGAGATTTTTTTCATGTCAGGAAAAACTTGAGAAACTGCAAGTCACTTCTGATGTGAGAGAATTGGCCGTCTGCAAGGACGTTGCCCAGGGGATGCCTGGATGTTTTGATGTTTTACCATCCTTGTGGGAGGCTTCTCTCATGTCCCCGCATGGGGAGCTGGAGCTGACAGAGGGAGCTCACCCACGCTCTCCCCAGATTCAAACCTGTGACCTGTCAGTCTTCAGTCCTGCTGGCACAAGGGTTTAACCCATTGCACCACCGGTGGTGAGACAACAGGAAGTGAGAGAAATCTACCCCTAGATTTCTGGAAAAATCAGACACATCCAAAAGCAGATCCACACTTCCCACTGAAATACTAATAAGCTTATATTTGTTAAAATTGTTCTTAATTTTAATTATTTAATTGTTTTTAAGTGTTTTTTGCACTACAAATAAGATATGTGCAATGTGCATAGGAATTCATTCATTTTTTAAAAAAATTATAATCCGGCCCTCCAACAGTTGTGACCCGGCCCTCTGTTTAAAAAGTTTGAGGACCCCTGGTTTAGAGCTTTATAGGGAATCCTTTGTTGGGAGGTTGATTCTTGTCTGGATTTCCCTTGCTTTGTTGGGGGTTGCTCTTTATTTACTGACCTGATATTTGATTTTTTTAAATACTGGTAGCCAGATTTTGTTCATTTTCATGGTTTCTTCCTTTCAGCTGAAATTGTCCAGTGGTCCAGCATGAAAGCCTTCGACAACCTATCAAAGTTGTCTCATTACAACTTTATTGCCTCCTTACTTCCAGGGCCATCATTTCAGAGGAGGGAAGGGGGAAAGCATTCAGCTCTCCAAATGGGAAACCAGTGCTAATTGCAGTTTCACGTGTGTGTGGATGTAGCAGAGAACACTGCTACGCAATCATTGCTAATTTTAACTTACATTTGGTTTCATGCCAGTGCCAACTTAGAACTGTTCCCTTTTCTGCTGTCATGTAGGAATGTTACAGATTGTGAAATGGCCTTGGAGTTAAAGAGCTGGGGTTGTAGGGTAGGAAACTATAAGGAAAACTTTGAAATAAGATGCAAACCGCACAGACCAGAGGAAAGGATCAGTGCTCGTTCACAGCTCCAGTCACAGCTCAGGGAGAACTGTTAATATCATTTTCATTTCCTTTTTTAACTGTTAGAAAAGGTGAGATCAACTGACATGGAATGAAATATCATGCACCTCGGCTAGAGGTGTCAGAATTCATCATTACGAGAATATTTCATAATTTTACAGAATGCTGTAGCTCTCAAATATTCTGACTACAAGTAGTGCTTGGTATTATTGGGTTTTTTTTTGTTTCAGGTCATGTCAGGTCTTCACCCAATCTACAATTTAAAGTTGACTTTCTTGTAGTGTGCTGTCGCACGCTGGGCCTGTGCACATGACTGTAGACAGGACATAACTTCTGTGTGCCCAATGGGACGCCGGGGCTGCATCAAATTTAAGGCCCTTGGACCTCCCCACAAACAAAGTTCTGTAGAGGCTTAAAGTAAGTCCAACAAAGTTCTTTATTGATGAAAACAAACAGGTACTTTCAAGCTTTCTTAACAGTCTGTTGGCTCTTGCAATCTTGTTCACTGGGAACAGGCACTATCTTCATAACTGTAATTAACTAATGGGGAAATCCTTAACTTCTAATCTGGGCAGTCTGTACTTGCCTCTGTTGGCGTGGAGCCCCTGCACCCGGTACCAACTGCGTCTGGCTTCCGCGAGAGACCCTTGCTAAGCAGAGCTTTGTAGACTTCCAGGGGAAAAGAAGGAGTTCAGGTTTCAGTGATGGCTGACTGAAGTCCCTCAGCGAAGGAGCTGTAAGGCTTTATAACTCCAGTCGAGCTGTAGGTTGTATATCTCCCCGGCCAAGCCATAGAAGACGAAGCTTTCTACAGGAGCTCTTCATTTTATGTCCTGTGCTAAAGCTGCTCTGTGTAGACTGAACTCAAAATGGCTCCTATTCCTACTAAAACTCAAAAAGGGGCAGGACCAGGGAACCTAACAATAATTGACAGGTGGCTTTCCCTATGATTGCAGCCAAAAGAAGCCACCTATCTGCAGAGTACCTGAAACTTAGGACTGCAACAAACATTAAATGCAAAGCAAACAAAATTGGAGCTCCTGGTGCAGTTGTACCAGCACATGTAGGGATGTAGTCTTTGGGTTTTCCTTTATCCTCGATGCTCATTTCTCAAGTCTTTCACCTTGTTACTATGTACTGTTTTATTTACTTTTATGTTTTTTGTCATTTGGGATTTTTGTCATTTGGATGAAAGGGATTGTCTGCTCCACCCCTTCCATCCCAGAAGAGCTAGCTCTTATGGGATGCCTACTAACATCTTTGTTAGCTTTCTCCTTTCCATACAATAGGTAGGCATACCAACCAAATCTTAGATTGTGCCCCAGTAGATTAAATAAAGTTCTATTTTCTTATTTAATCCAGTCCTTTAACCAGCTAAAGCCTGCAGCTTCATAATCTATATATATATAAATGCTCTGTGCATAATGAGTACCTTAAAAACAAAAGAACCAATGAACGAAATCACACCAAATTTGGCAACAAAATGTCTCACAACACAAGGAGTGACAATCACTCAAAAATTTTGATTTTGTCATTTGGGAGTTGTAGTTGATGGGATTTATAGTTCACCGAAATATCGAAGAGCATTCTGAACTCCATCAACGATAGAATTGAACCAAACTTGGCACACAGAACGCCCATGACCAACAGAAAAAACTGGAAGGGTTTTGGTGGGCATTGATCTTGAGTTTGGGAGTTATAGTTCACCTACATCCAGAGTGCACCATGGACTGAAACAATGATGGATCTGGACCAAACTTGGAACAAGCACTCAATACGCCCAAATATGAACACAGATGGAATTTGGGGGAAATAGACCTCGAAATTTGGGAGTTGTCGTCACTGGGATTCACAGTTCACCTACAATCAAAGAGCGTTCTGAACCCCACGAATGGCAGAATTGGGGCAAACTTCCCACACTGAACCCCCATGACCAACAGAAAATACTTAAGGCCATCCAATCCAACTTGCTTCATCGGGGCAAGAAAACGTAATTAAAGTTCTCCTGACAAAGAGCCACCCAGCCATAGATATAGATATAGATATATATATATATATAGAGAGAGAGAGAGAGAGAGAGAGATATGATTAACACACACACAGATATAGTATCATAGATTTGAAAGAAGGACAATGATATCTTGCATGTTCCAGGGTGGGCAAACCAGACACTCTCCACATCAACACTGACAAAAAACAGCAAGAAATACTGTTTACCCACAAGCATCAAGAAATTACATAGATTAGAAACAACACTTTCTCATTACTTTATTTTCCAGATCAACAGACTGGGCCACAGCAACGCATGGCAGGGGACAGCTAGTAGTATCTAAAATCTGGAAGCACCAATCCTCCTCTATCTGTTGTATCTATTATATTTCTATATGCAATTCTAACCATTTTCCCATTCCATCTAAATTTAACTAATTCTTTTCTCCATTTCTCAAAAACATTCACTCCCTTAATTTTCAGTAAATTTTGAAACAGAAACAGCATTTTTGGTAAAATCAGGAACTTTCTTGGTAGTAAGAGCAGTTTGGCAATAGACCCAACAGCTAGAGGCAGAGGGGTCTCCTCTGAGTGGCTTCAAAAACAGGCTGGACAGCTGCCTACAAGAGATGCTTTAGCTGAGATTTTGCACTGAACAGGAAGTTGGCTCCTTTCAACTGTGATTCTGTATCTTCCAATGTTTCCAGTCCAGATCCAACCCAAGGAGTAAAAAAAAATAGTTAGTACCAGGACTAAGGTCAGGTGGTCATACACTTTCCCACTATTATGAGAAGTATTTTATTTGCATTTAATTTATAGTAATTATAAATGCACACATACGCGTATATAAAATTATGCAGATGTCTGTGTTCTCTTTTGTCCTTCTGTTTTTTTTCCCTTTGTCCCTTATTATTTAAGGGCAAACCATGTAATTAATGTAACCCATAGTTTAGTCTTTCATCTCTTTTCTCTTTTGCCACAATAGTAACAATATTTTGTTTAAACAAAGGAAATCTGTTCAAAATTAGTTTAAAAATAGAAGACAAATTTGGGTTGTTGTAGGTTCTTCCGGGCTATATGGCCATGTTCTGGAGGCAATTTTTCTCCTGACGTTTCACCTGCATCTATGGCAAGCATCCTCAACTACCTCTGAGGATGCTTGCCATAGATGCAGGCGAAACGTCAGGAGAAAAATTGGCTCCAGAACATGGCCATATAGCCCGGAAAAACCTACAACAACCCAGTGATCCCGGCCATGAAAGCCTTCGACAATACGAAGACAAATTTGCTTGGTACTTACCTACTGATATGATAGTCTTGTGTTCTCTATTGTGAAGAGGCGGACCTAGAGTTAGCACCCAGCATGGCAGGGGAAGCGGCTCCTGTTCCATTATCCAGGCAGGGGCCGCAAGGGGGCACTAGACAGAGATAGTCCATTTTATGGGGTTGTGCAGCGAATTTTGGCCAATGCCCAAAGTCCAAATGCAAAAAGACTCACAGATCAGAGTAAAAATGAAACAAAAAAAATCTTTACTCTTATTTATTATTATTATTATTATTATTATTATTATCTTTATTTATACCCCGCTAACATCTCCCGAAGGACTCGGTGCGGCTTACAAAGGCCAAGGCCCTCAATAAAACAACAGCATAACAAATACAACAATAAAACTCATAAGGCAAACCAATAAATATTAAAGCAATAACAGTAAAACATTAAAAACAATAACATCATGACACATTTAAAAACTAAGGCCGGGCCAAATGTAATGAATAAAATTCAAAGTCCTGGACATGACAGGTGAAATGTAAGGATTTTAGGGTAGGTGCGATGTGCAGGCAATCTTAAATCTCTAATAAAGTGCGTTTGGGACATGATGCTGGGAGTTTCCTATTCTGGAAAGGCACACTGGAACAGCCAGGTCTTCAAGCTCTTCCTAAAGACTGCCAGCGTTGGGGATTGTCTGATGTCCTTGGGGAGAGAGTTCCAGAGTCGGGGACTACCACAGAGAAGGCCCTGTCCCTCGTCCCCACCAAACGCGCTTGCGACGCAGGTGGGATCGTGAGCAGGGCCTCTCCAGATGCAGAGATATAAACTTGCATACCAAAAATCAAACAATGCAAGAAACTTATATAGTCCACAAAATAAGGCATCACCATCTTACAGCAGAATAGAGAGCAAAAATAAACCTTGGATAAATAGCTATTTCACCATAGCTTCCTTTAGAGTAGCTTCTCCAGCATCCACCAGCTCTCCGATACTCAAAACCCACCAACAACAACCTATACCCACACTGTAAAAACACATACAGATATACACCATCTCTAGCACCCCTTTGCGGCATCCACTTGGATAATGGAACAGTACTGTTTCCCCCTGTTTTGCTGTGCAGTAATTTGAGAAACTGCAAGACTCTTCTGGTGCGAGAGAATTGGCTGTCTGCAAGGACATTGTTCAGGGGACTCCTGGATGTTTTGATGTTTTACCATCCTTGTGGGAGGCTTTTCGTCTGGAATTTTTTTTCCGTCATGTCAGGAGTGACTTGAGAAACTGCAGGTCGCTTCTGGTGTGAGAGAATTAGCCATCTGCAAGGATGTTGGCCAGGGGACGCCCAGATGTTTTGATGTTTTACCATCCTTGTGGGAGGCTTCTCTCATGTCCTCGCATGAGGAGCCGAAGCTGATAGAGGGAGCTCATCCATAGAATTATTGAGTTGGAAGAGACCTTGCGGACCATAGAATTATAGAATCATAGAGTTGGAAGAGACCTCATGGGCCATCCAGTCCAACCCCCTGCCAAGAAGCAGGAATATTGCATTCAAAGCACCCCTGACAGATGGCCATCCAGCCTCTGTTTAAAAGCTTCCAAAGAAGGAGCCTCCACCACATTCCGGGGCAGAGAGTTCCACTGCTGAACGGCTCTCACAGTCAGGAAGTTCTTCCTCATGTTCAGATGGAATCGCCTTTCCTGTAGTTTGAAGCCATTTTTCCATGTCCTATTCTCCAGGGCAGCAGAAAACAAGCTTGCTCCCTACTCCCTGTGACTTCCTCTCACATATTTATACATGGCTATCATATCTCCTCTCAACCTTCTCTTCTTCAGGCTAAACATGCCCAATTCTTTAAGCTGCTCTTCATAGGGCTTGTTCTCTAGACCCTTAATCTGAACACATTCCAGCTTGTCAACATCTCTCTTCAATTGTGGTGCCCAGAATTGGACACAATATTTAAGGTGTGGTCTAACCAAAGCAGAATAGAGTGGTAGCATTACTTCCCTAGATCTAGACACTATCCTCCTATTGATGCAGGCCAAAGTCCCATTGGCTTTTTTTTTTGCTGCTACGTGACATTGTTGGCTCATGTTTAACTTACTGTCCACGAGGACCCCAAGATCTTTTTCACATGTACTGCTCTCGAGCCACACGTCCCCTATTCTGTATCTTTGCATTTCATTTTTTTCTGCCTAAGTGGAGTATCTTGCATTTGTCCCTGTTGAACTTCATTTTGTTAGCTTTGGCCCATCTCTCTAATCTATCAAGATTCAGTCCATCCAGTCCAACCCCTGCCAAGAAGCAGGAAAATCGCATTCAAAGCAATAATGGAACAATACTGGGAAATGCAACTCTGAACCTACCATTAGATCATATCAAAATCTTTAATTTTGGTGCCTAAACCTGCTCGTAACATGGGGTAGTTTGTCCTAGTGGCCAGTTCCTATCCCATCCTGGTTCATTCAGAACTTATATACAGTAAGGTGTTGTTGTTGTTTTTTTGGAGAGATGGGGGTTAAAAGGTAATGCTTGTGCAAGACCCAAAACAAATCAATATATTACTAAATCACTAGTAACTCAAGAAGGAAACTTTGCAATTAAAAACTTAAAACCTGTGTGTAAATAAAATCTCAGTCTAATTACGAGCACATCAACCTTTCCCTGTTGCCTCCGAAGCACATATCTCATGCCGATGATTGCTTACTAATCTATTGCACCATTCTTGTTAGCATCCTCTTCTCCTTCCACTTCCCTGAAATAGATCATTGGTTGCTTGCTGCTTTCTGTTTTGCTTGGTTTCGATTTCTTTTTTTTTCTCTGAAGGAGTTTCAAACGTAGTCTTTTACCTATTAGACCTACAAAAAAACACCCTCGTGCTCTCTCTTTTTGGTGCTTATGATGAAAAAGCATGAGATCACTGTGATTTTTATAGATCAAACCTGGCAGCATTTCGAAATCAAATTGGATGGTGATATGTCATTTTAATATGGGCCTCTAAGTAAAAACAAGAAATAATTATTCGTTTTTAATACAAGCAGTCCATATAAAGCAAGTTAATTTTAAATGCTGGATGGGTGTGAGTTACTGTGAATGTCTAGAAAAATGCCTGTAGCCGTACCAAAATATTCTGCTTCCCTCTCAATTCCTTTTACGTTGGTTCTGAGGAATAATCTCCATATCTGAGTACCCTCAGAGATATATATTTAGCTAATTTAGTTAAAAAGCCGACCCAAAAATCCTGGGTTACATATTTATTATTTATTTATTTGCAGCATTAATATTCCACCCTTCTCACCCCGCAGGGGACTCAGGGTGGATTACAGTGTACACATATATGGCAAACATTCAATGCCAATTTTGGCATACAACATATACAGACATAAGTAAAGGTAGTCCCCTGACATTAAGTCCAGTCATGTCTGACTCTGGGGGGTGGTGTTCATCTCCATTTCTAAGCCGAAGAGCCAGCGTTGTCCGTAGACACCTCCAAGGTCATGTGGCCGGCATGACTGCATGGAGCGCCGTTACCTTCCCGCCGGAGCGGTACATATTGATCTACTCACATTTGCATGTTTTCGAACTGCTAGGTTGGCAGAAGCTAGGGCTGACAGCGGAAGCTCACGCCGCTCCCCGGAATCGAACCTGCGACCTTTCGATCAACAAGCTCAGCAGCTCAGTGCTTTAACCCACTGCGCCACCGGGGGCTCCTATATACAGACATACACAGAGGTTATTTAACTTTTTCTGGCCACCAGGGGAGCTGTCGCTTTCATCGTCCATCTGCGACACTGATGAAGTACTTCCGCATTCCCCGCATGCTTTTTTGCTGGAGTGCTTTGCTGGAGTCTTTTTGATGGCCTCATAAATTAGTTAATTTAGCCTCCCCACAATTTAAGGTGGTACCTAATTTTCCTACTTGACAGATGCAAGTGTCTTTCGGGTTGCAAAGGTCGACAACAAGCTACACAATTGGCCGGAAGCTCACTTCGACCCAGGCTGGTTTCGAACTCATGACCTTTTGGTCAGTAGTGATCTTTAATGCAGTTGACACCAAGCCATCTGCTCCACAGTCCCTGTTTAGACTCCTATATTGAAGTTGAGCACAATTTACACAGTTATGCATGCCAAACTTTTCAGCAGATGGATATTCAAGCATATTTTTGTTACAGGAAACATTTTGCTTCCTCGTCTGGAATTTTTTTTTGTCATGTCAGGAGTCACTTGAGAAACTGCAAGTCGCTTCTGGTGTGAGAGAATTGACCGTCTGCAAGGACGTTGCTCAGGGGACACCCGGATGTTTTTGATGTTTTATCATCCTTGTGGGAGGCTTGCGAGGACATGAGGAGCTGGAGCTGATAGAGGGAGCTCATCCACTCTCTGTGGATTCGAACCTGCAACCTGTCGGTCTTCAGTCCTGCTGGCACAAGGTGGTGAAATAACAGGAAGTGAGAGAACTCTACCCCTAGATAGAGTTCCTCCAGGGGCAAATCAAGAATGGGCAACTTGGAAGTCCCTAAACAGACTCAGAAGTGGAGTGGGAAGATCAAAAGACAACCTGGCAAAATGGCACTACCTAAAAGAATCCCATACCTTGTGTGACTGTGGAGCAGAACAGACAACTCTGCATCTGTATGCTTGTCCACTATGTTCTGCCTCATGTACAGAGGAAGAATTGTTGGAGGCTACAGACAATGCCATTGCTGTCACCCATTTTTGGTCAAAAGACATTTAGCTGCCTGCACTCCTTCTATTTTTATCAGTTTTATACAAATTTATGCAATGCTTTTGATAGGTCCTTTATCTGGGAATCTAGCAGCAGTTCAAAGCCTCCTAAGACAATTCATTATGTCCATACTGTATATGCAAATACAGGCATTACAAAATGAACTTCTAACTGTCCCAATCAGAGGCTGGATGTCCATCTGTCAGGGGTGCTTTGAATGCAATATTCCTGCTTCTTGGCAGGGGTTGGACTGGATGGCCCATGAGGTCTTTTCCAACTCTATGATTCTATGGTTCTATTCTGTCTACAAACTAGGTATATATGATTCCGATGGGACAGTTCATAAGTTTTCTAATGCAAACATACAGTACTATTTCAGACCAATTTATGTAATCCTGGGTGCATCTATACTGCGGAATTAATGCATTTTAATTTACTTTATCTGCCATGGCTCAGTGCAGTGCGCTAGTATAGTAAATGTTCTGTCACGCGCTGGGCTTGAAATGAAGTGCCTATAAAACAGGACGTGCAGCTTGAGCCCAGCGGGAAGCCAGGGGGCCTGAAGAGAAGCTCTTAGGGATTTTCCACCACAAACAGTCCTTAGAGGGCTTGTGAAATATAACAAAGTCTTTTATTGAGCAACAATCAAACAGAAACTTCTCTTGTCTTCAAAAGGTTAAACAAATGCTTCCAAGCTTTATGCAACGGGTGACTTCCTAATCTTGCCCACGAAGGACAGGCAACTGTCTTCAATAACTTCTTCTTTACTTTAAATGGAAAATCCCCCTTTTAACTTCTCCCAGGCTGACTGTAATCTAACCCTTACTGATGTGGGCTCCACTACTGGGTCGAACTGCGTGTCAAAGCACCGAGTGGACCTACCAGCAATGCCTGTAGTCTCTTCAGCTGGAGTTCTTTGATATTCAAAGCTGTTTTTCCCTCCAAAATTCCTCAGAGCTTTAGGGCTGTTTCCCTGGGAATCTCTGGATGCTCTTAAGACTGTTTTCCCCCGGAAAGTCTTAAGGGTCGAAGCTTTTACACAGGAGAAGCCTGTACACATCCTGTACATTAGTTATCCTTGCTGAGACTGACCAAAATGGTTCCTATTCCTCTCAGAGCCTGAACAGGGGGTGGAACCAAAGCTTAATAATGATGGACAGGTGACCTGCCCTATAACTGCAAGCTTTAACAGGAAGCCACCCTTCTGCAGAATCCCAAGCCTTGGACTGCAAGCAAACATTTAATACAAAGCAAATAAAGCTGGAGCTTCTAGTACGGCCGTACCAGCACAGTAAAGTTTATTGATTAGTCCATTTTCAGTGCAGTGGAATCATGGAAAGTGTAGTTTTACATGACCTTTAGCCTTCTTGATCAAAGAATGCAGGTGACTTACTAAATTACAACTCCCAGAATTCCATACATCAGAGCCATGGTGTTTAAAGTGATGTCAAATTGCAGTAATTCTACAATGTAGATGCACCCTTCCTCTCCTTGCCCTCCTTCTTATTTCATTTTGAGATATTTTGACATATTTTGTCAAAGGTGATTAGACTTTTTAAAAATACCTCTCACCCTGCAAATATTTAAACATGGCAAAGATAAAATAGTCTAAAGCCCTTGTGAGATCATTTCCAAGTGATTTCGATGTCAGATTTCCCCCCATTCTTATAATAATTTGAATTTGGAGGCAATAAAGAGACCTGAGTGCCAGTCAAATTAAAATCTTTTCACTGCATCACATCTTCTACAGGCATGTAAATATGCGAAGTTCAGGCACTGATCCAGTGCCATCTTGTGATGCTCATCAAACTGATTTAATCTAGGGAAAATATTTAAACGTGGCTCTGTGTATGTTTCAAAAGTGACGACTGCGATACTGGATGTTTGAAATCACCTTCCTTATAATTTCCTTGCTTCCTTCTGTCAAAGCTAGTTTCTAGTCCTTTTGGGTTCAAAGACACGCTTCAGAGTGTGTGGGCAAGGAAATCTCACATGGGCGGCTGAATAAGTTTCTCAGCAGATGGATTTCAGTACCTTCTGTACCGTGCTAACCCTCTTATGCCACCCAGCAATAAAAGGAAGCACGGTAAATTATGCAACACAGCAAAAATGGTTGGATATTATGTAAAACGTAAGTGTGTGCATGCATGAGCCATAAATGTATATATAGATTTGTTTAAATTGCATAATTTTTAACACTTTTAAGTTTTTTTGCTACATAATTTGGATATTCCAGCAGAGAATGGGTTTTATTTCTTAGATGACTTGGGCAACAGTTAATTGAAGGCTGTTTGGTCTTCTGCTTGAAACAGATGTCAGAGCTACACTAATGATGAAAAAGAGGGCTGAAAGAGCATACTGGCATATTGGCTAATAGCACCACATCTAAGCGTTTACATTATTATTAGATGAGGCATTTTTTAAAGATATTTTTGTCAGGAAAAAAAATTACTAGTTCCTGCAATTAGCAAGTTTACTTCCTCTGCTCAGCCTTTTTCATGGCACCCTCACTGCTGTAGGCTGAGCTGTAAGTTTTAACATTATTCAGAATTTTTAAGCAAAGGGATGTGATCTTAGCATGTGGCGTTGCAATCAAAGCCTGTACGGGTTGAAAGCTTTTGCTGTTTGCTTCTCCTGCTCCTGTTATTCAAACTCATCCCATCTCTAACAGCTAGTTTGGACTGCTCATGCAGTAGCTGTCGTCACCATTTTGACTAAACTCCATCCTATCTCACTTGATGTCAGATTCTGCCCTGCATCTCATAGTCCAGGTAGTGGTGTAGTGGAGCCAAGAATTGCAGAGTTGGTAATGCTGAGATATTTTGATCATCATCATCATCATCATCATCTAATAACTTATTAATCGCCCTCCATCCGAGAATGCTCTAGGCGATTTACAGCTAAATTATAAAAGATAAAATGCATACATACAAAAATTAAAAATTAACAGAGATCGAATGCTCTAGTAAAAAGCCAGGTCTTAAGTGTGAGAGTAAAAGGCCCTAAGTCACACATGGCTCTCATATAGGGCGGCAAGGAATTCCACAAGGCAGGGGCAGAAGTAGAAAAAATCCTGCGTCTGGTCCTTTCCAAGTGCACTTCTCTAGGACCTGGTATATGGAGTAAGTCACGTTGGGCTGGTCGTTGCGACCTCCGATGATGGGAGAAGGAGAGGCGGTCCCTAAGGTACAATGGATCCTGGCCGTAAAGAGTTTTAAAGGTCAGAACTAGCATCTTATACAGGCCACGGTACTCAGTTGGAAGCCAATGTAAATGTTGCAGCACTGGTGTTATATGGCATTTCATGGGCGTTCTTGTGAGTAACCTGGCTGCCGCATTCTGAACAATACGAAGTTTTTAGGTCGTAGACATCGGAAGGCCCACATACAGGGCGTTGCAATAGTCCAGCTTAGATGTGACCGTGGCATGGATGACAGTTGCCAGAGCCTCGTCAGATAGGTAGGGTGCTAGTTGCCTCGCTTGTCGTAGATGGAAAAAGGACTGTTTGCTGGCAGCAGCGACCTGAGCTTCCATTGTCAGCTGTGAATCCAGGATGACACCTAAGCTCTTAACAGTGGTCGATGGAGATAGGGCAGCACCATCGAAGGTCGGTAATGGAGGAGTCAGACCTGCCGGGTGGCCATGCCAGAGAATCTCAGTCTTCGCTGGGTTCACCTTCAGTCTGCTAGCATGTAGTCAGTTTGACAGAGCTTCCAGACATAGGGTGAAATTGTCTGGAATTGACGTTGCTCCAGGCTCCAGGCGCAGAAGGAGCTGGGTATCGTCTGCATATTGGTAGCAGTCCAGGCCGAAACTCCGAGCCAAACTAGCAAGGGGTCTAACGTAGATGTTGAAGAGAAGAGGAGAGAGAATTGCACCTTGGGGGACCCCACATAGGAGGGGGGATCTATCGGAGACTTGATCCATGTACTCCACGCGTTGACTCCGGTTCCAGAGAAATGAGTTGAACCAATTGAGGGCCTGACCACGAACTCTGGACATGGCAAGATGGTGAATCATTAGATCATAGTCGACGGTGTCAAACGGTGCGGTAAGGTCGAGAAGTACCAGTAGTGTGGATCCACCGTTGTCAGACTGGCGACGGAGTTCATCCGTAATGGCAACCAGGACTGTCTCCGTCCCATGACCCGGGCGAAAACCTGGCTGGAAAGGGTCCAGGCCGGCTGTGTCATCCAGGAATTGTTGCAATTGTCCCAGTACAGCCCACTCTATCACCTTGCCTAAGAATGGCAGATTAGAAACAGGACGGTAATTGGCAAGGGTCATAGGATCCAAGCTAGGTTTCTTTAACAAGGGACAAACCCTTGCCTCTTTTAGGTTGTCCGGAAAAAAACCCTGCTCAAGAGAGCCATTCATTATACTGCACAACGGATCGAGTAGACCTTCCAAGCAGCTCTTGATCAGCCAAGAGGGGCACGGATCAAAAGAACAGGTGGTTGCTTTTGCAGTAGCCAGAATTCTGGCGACATCCTCCGTGTGAAGCGGTGTAAATTGATCGAAGATAGGCCCGCTAAGCGGCCACAAGGTCTCCAGCTCACTCAAAGTGTCAACTGTGGGAGGGAGTTCCTGCCGAAGCATGGTAATTTTGTTAGTGAAAAATTCCTGGAATGCCAAAGCTGTAATAGGCATAGTTGTTGGGTTCTGGATTAAAGGAGCTGGACTAATCAAGGCACGAACAATTACCTTTCACTTTGCCCCTCAAAGAGCCCGTGTAGTGTTTTGAACCTGCGACCTGTTGGTCTTCAGTCCTGCTGGCACAGGGGTTTAACCCACTGTGCCACCGGGGGCTCATGGCAGTCATGGTGAGGGCCTGCATTTGGAGCTATGTCACTATGCCACCGTGTCCCTGCTCCAAAGACCTGTAATGGTACCTGAAATCAGCCTCCACATCTTTCTTCTAGTAGGACTGCTTCTCCTTTAAAGCTCAAGTTACAAGGAAAGAGAAGAGATGGAATTTAGCTCATGCAAAACACTGTTGCATGAGCAGAATGAGATGCAGTGGATTGTGACATTAGAGCCAATTAAGGAAAGCATATCTATCTACCTAGAGCTCTGGGCCTCTTTGGCTTAATTAGACCCCAGGCCAGCGAGCACTGAAGCTTGTGCCCAGTAGAGATCAATGCAGCTCCTTTTGTGCCTAAGTAGGGCACATGTACCGCTACTTTGCTCACCAACTGTGCTGCAATGCCAGAGGAAAACTATCAGTGCTGATTGCTACCAGCATATTTTTTTTTTAAATGGCAAGACTTGAATGCACACTTCAAATATATACTCCAGAATTTCACGGTGAAAATGTTTTACATTGATGCAGCCCAACCTCCCCACACCAAGTGTCACTGGCTTCTATACAATTCCATGTCATGGACATAGACACCATCAGTTATTGCGCACGGTTGAGAGGTTTATTGAGCATAAGGTAAAGGTTTCCCCTGACATTAAGTCTAGTCATGTCCGACTCTGAGGGGTGGTGCTCATCACAATTTCTAAGCTAAAGAGCCAGCGTTGTCAGTAGACACCTCCAAGGTCATGTGGCCGGTATGACTGCATGGAGCACTGTTATTGAGCATATTTGATATTAAATGGGCATATTTGATAGCAACGGCTTTGGGAGACAGTAGTCAGGCATCCGGACAACGTGGCCAGTCCAGCAAAGTTGATAGTGGAGGGCCATCGCTTCAGTGATGGTGGTCTTTGCTTCTTCCAGCACACTGACATTTGTCTACTTGTCTTCCCAAGATATTTGCAGGATTTTTCAGAGGCAACACTGATAGAATCGTTCCAGGAGTTGCATGTGACGTCTGTAGACAGTTCACGTCTCGCAGGCGTACAGCAGGGTTGGGAGGACAATAGCTTTATAAACAAGCACCTTGGTATCCCTACGGATGTTCCGATCCTCAAACACTCTGTGTTTCTTTCGGAAAAATACTGCACTTGCAGAGCTCAAGCGGTGATGTATTTCAGAGTCAAATTTCAGCACAACAGTAATACCAACTATCGAAACATAACTTTTTAATTTTGAATACACTTCTCATACATTCTTATGAGAAAGTAGTAAGGTAGGTCAGTATTCTAATCAACATTTTGTAACTTGAAAATGGAGAGGGGGTAATGGAGACAGGGAACAAATTTTGATAGATAGTAATAATAATAATAATAATAATAATAATAATAATAATAATAATAGTTTGGTTTATTACCACCTCTCCTTGCAACTCGGGGTAGGTTACAACATTGCTAAAACACATAATCAAGACACATAATCATTTTAAAACACTCAGCAGAATCACATATTAAAATGTAGTTCCATAAAATACATATTAAAATACACAGAACAAAAGTTTGGAACTTGAGTTAGTAATTTGGAGCTCAGTATCCTAGCTATTATATTCCACCAGCTCAAATTCAAAATTCACATTCAGTTTCTAAATCTAAGAAATAAACTTCTTCTAGTCTCATAAATCCTAACTGTATTGGCTTTGATTTCTAGAAGCTGTGATCTAAAACATTTGGGGACCCCTGTGGTGTTTGTTTTGCTGTCTTTGCCCCTGTTCAGAAAATTTCACCCCACCTTCTGTCTCTGTAAAATTGGATATTGAAAAAAAATGGCTTGTTGTGGAAACAAAGATTGGTGATACGACTTCAGTGGAGACACCTTTCCCCTATGAGAACTCTTTTAGGAGTGACTTTCCCTTCCTAGGAGTCGATTTCTATTGTCTCACCCCATTTTTAACTATGAGTTATTTGGGTTGTTGTAGGTTTTTCCGGGCTATATGGCCATGTTCTGGAGGCAATTTTTCTCTTGACGTTTGGCCTGCATCTATGGCAAGCATCCTCAGAGGTAGTGAGGTAGTGACCTCACTACCACTACCTAGTGAGGTAGTGACCAATGCAGTTAGGATTTATGAGACTACAAGAAGTTTATTTCTTAGATTTAGAAACTGAATGTGAATTTTGAATTTGAGCTGGTGGAATATAATGCCTAGGATACTTAGCTCCAAATTACTAACTCAAGTCCCAAACTTTTGTTCTGTGTATTTTAATATGTATTTTATGGCTATATGGCCATGTTCTGGAGGCAATTTTTCTCCTGACGTTTCGCCTGCATCTATGGCAAGCATCCTCAGAGGTAGTGAGGTAGTGACCTCACTACCTCTGAGGATGCTTGCCATAGATGCAGGCGAGACGTCAGGAGAAAAATTGCCTCCAGAACATGGCCATATAGCCCGGAAAAACCTACAACAACCCAGTGATTCCGGCCATGAAAGCCTTCGACAATACATATGAGTTATTTGTAAGTGTAATGTTTGTAATTTGGAGGCTGACCTATGTATGTAAATGTAAGTATTCCAAAATCCCCCCAAAAATAATAATCTGAAAACCAAAATACTTCTGGTTTCAATGATTCCAGTAAGGAATGCTCAGTCTGTTTTGTTTGTTTTTTTCTTGGAAGGGGGATAAAAAATTGATGGGCATGCTTCCAGTGTGATTTTTTTTAAAAAAGAGAGATCTCTGTATTGATTGGTAACTAGCATGTCAAGGAGAAGATGCTAAGCCAGACTCCTGTGGTTTAAACTGGAGGAGCCTTTGAAATTACTTACACACAGCAAGATGTTAGATTAAATCTATCACGTCTTACGAACTGTGCTTGTGTTTTGGTGGATCTGACTTTGGCTATTTCTTGTCCAGTTGTGACAGCTCTGTTTTGTAAAGATTATCGTTTTCTTGGTGAGTACATCTATGGTTCAAAAGAATGAGCAGTGAAGAAACCAAGCCATGCTAGAGTTAAACACAGAGGACCTATAAAAGCAGAAGTCAACATGGTCAATGTAAATGTATGAATGCAAAAAGCAGTCTAAAAGGGTCTCCTAAGAGAATAGTCCTATAAACAAGCCAAATGTCAGGATGCAATGATCCCGAATAGTGGCCATAGAGCTGACGCCTTGCAACAAAACATTGGCTGTCCTAAATTATCTTAGTGTTTTATTTATTACTAGCGGTCCCCTGCCACGTGTTGCTGTGGCCCAGTCTGGTGATTTGGAAAATAAAGTAATGAGAAAGTGTTGGTTTCTAATATATGTAATGTTTGATGCTTGAGGGAAAACAGTATTTCTTGTTTCTTTGTCAGTGTTGATGTGGAGATTGTCTGGTTTGCCCACCCTGGAACATGCAACATATAATTGTCCTTCTTTAGGGGCTTCCTTCAAATCTATGATACTATATCTGTGTGTGTGTGAATCATATATATCTATCTATATCTATGGCTGGATGGCTCTTTGTCAGGTGGGCTTTGATTATGTTTTTTTGCCCTGGTAAAGGGAGTTGGACTGGATGGTCGTAAGTATGGGGGTTCTGTGTGGGAAGTTTGCCCCAATTCTGTCGTTGGTGGGGTTCAGCATGCTCTTTGATTGTAGGTGAACTATACATCCCAGAAACTACAACTCCCAAATGTCAGGATGTATTTTCCCCAAACTCCACCAGTATTCACATTTGAGCATATTTAGTATTCATGTAGAGTTTGGTCCAGATCTATCATTGTTTGAATCCACAGTGATCTCTGGGTGTAGGTGAACTACAACTCCAAAACCAAAAGACACTGCCCACTAAACCCTTCCAGTATTTTCTGTTGGTCATGGGAGAACTGGGTGCCAAGTTTGGTTCAGTTCTCTCGTTGGTGGGGTTCAGAATGCTCTTTGATTGTAGGTGAACTATAAATCCCAAGAACTACAACTCCCAAATGACAAAATAAAAAAAATGAGTGAAGGACATACATTGGATTGTTAGGTGTCTTGTGTCCAAATTTGGTGTCAATTCCCCCAGTGGTTTTTGAGTTCTGGTAATATCACAAATGAACATTACATTTTTATTTATATAGATTATTATTTATTTACAGTATTTATATTCCGCTCTTCTCACCCCGCAGGGAATTCAGGGCGGATTACAATGTACATATACATGGCAAACATTCAATGCAATAGACACACAACATATATAAACAGACACTCAGAGGCCATTAACTTTCCACCTTCTGGCCACCAGGGGAGCTGTTGCTTCCTCATTCT
The DNA here is from genome assembly GCF_037176765.1 of Anolis sagrei. NCBI lineage: Eukaryota > Metazoa > Chordata > Lepidosauria > Squamata > Anolidae > Anolis > Anolis sagrei. The sequence continues at coordinate 124,254,875 of NC_090024.1, read as the reverse complement.
TTACCCCTTCACTAGAAATGTTCAAAAAGAACCTTAAAACCTGGCTCTTCCACTTTGCCTTTGGCGAGTAGGTGCACAACATGACACTATTGCTTCCCTCAATGCTTCTGCCACTGAAGTACACACCACGTTGGGGAGTCACAGAGGAGAAGGCTCTCTCTCTTGTGCCCACAAGACGAGCTTGTGAAACTGGCAGGGGCATAAGGAGGGCCTCTCCCGAAGATCGAAGGGCCCGGGTCACAACCTCTGAGGATGCTTGCCATAGATGCAGGCAAAATGTCAGTATAGAATGCTTCCAAAACATGGCCATATAGCCCGAAAAACCTACTACAACTTAGTGATTCCGGCCGTGAAAGCCTTCGACAATACAAAGAAGTTGTCACCACATTTTCCTCCAACAATGCATTTGAAATGACACCACCACCACACCATGTTACTTCACAGCATTTCAGTGAGTTTGGGGGAAGCATTGTGTAGCAGCCATGGCCACTAGACTATTTGAAAGAGCACCACTGGTTCTGTAGGAGGTAGGGAGAAAGGCTTCTTGTTTATTATGACTAGATAAAGCTCTCTGATTTTCCAAAATATTGGTATTTTTCCCTATTCTCTCTAAAGATTATAGGAAACAAAGGCATGCACACACAATCAAGGCTTGTAATGATTTTTGGTAGAGTTGGTGTTCTGGTACAGTTGTACCAGGAGCTCCAATTTTGTTTGCTTTGCATTGAATGTTTGTTTGCAGTCCTAAGTTTCAGGGACTCTGCAGATAGGTGGCTTCTTTTGGTTGCAGTTATAGGGCAAGTCACCTGTCCATCATCATTAAATTTTGGTCCCGCCCCTTGCTCAGGGCAATTGGGAAGGGAAGGTAGCCATTTTTTTAGTTAGTCTCAGCAAGGAAAGCTATGTACAGGACGTGTGTAAAGCTTCCCCTGTACAAAAGCTTCAACATTTAGGAATTTCCAGGGAAGTATCCCCACAGCTTTGAGATTTTCCAGGGTTACAGAAATTCCAACAGAAACAGAAGGAAAAGAGTCTCCAAAGACTTTCCAGGGAAACAGCCCTAAAGATCAAACAACTCCAGTTGAAGAGACTACAGGCCTTGCTGGTAGGTCCACTCGGTGCTTTGAGACGCAGTTCAACCTGGTAGTGGTGCCCACATCAGTTAGGTTTAAGTTTCAGTCAGCCTGGGAGAAGTTAAAAAGGGGATTTTCCTTTAAAGAAGAAGTTATTGAAGGTAGTTGCCTGTCGTTCGTGGGCAAGTTTAGGAATTCACCAGTTGCCCAAAAGCTTGGAATCATTTACTTAACTTTACTGAAGACAAGAGAAGTTTCGGTTTGATTGTTCATTAATAAAAGACTTTGTTGTACTTCTCAAACCATCTAAAGACTGTTTGTAGTGGAAACCTCTGAGAACTTCTCTTTAGGCCCCCTGGCTTCCCGTTGGGCAAAGGTTGCACGTCCTGTTTTAAAGACAACTATTTGCAGGCCCAGCGCGTGACAGAACAGTTGGTCAAAGGATATTTCACTGTGGATTGTCATTAAGCTGCATATGGCTGCAAGGAGATGTGAATATGTAGATACTGCAGCCTTTGGTGATCTTAATGGGACCTTCCCACCCCTTGTCACATTTTCACTTTATTATTTTTAGCGTCTCTTCACCATTTCCCCCCATGTTCTCCCATTCTCTCTTCAGTAAAGGCTTTTGTTGCTTTCATTCCACATCTACATGATCTGATTCACAGCCTACTCTTCTCCATATCTTGTGACATGCATAGTCCACCCACTATATATAGTCACACTTCATTATATTAATCATGAACATGTTTCATCTTCTCTTAGCTTTCAATCATACCACATTCTATGGTTGAACAGTGAATAAAACTGCTTAAATATACAGCTCTGCATTCATCCCCGTTAGCTGTATTTGGAAATTGTCTTTTCAATTAGTTATCAGTTCACTGACTAGGTGGGTGCATGGACTATGTTAGGTAATATTTGGATTTAGATCTTCTTTCAAAATATGGTCATGCATGCTGACCTCTAATGAGTTATCTTGAGACCAACTGCATGTTACATTATTCACACCAACCATCCTTCCCCAAACACAATGCTTGAAACACCCATTGTATTCTGAAAATAAAGCAGGGTCCCAGCCTGTTCTCCTTTCCTAATATAGATTGAGGATCTGTGGCATTTTTCTGATGAAAATAATCTCCATGGGCCTTAAAATGCTGCTTATGCCAAACAGCATCTGCTGAGGAAGAATTCAGAATGTGCTGGTACAGCTGTACCAGAAGCTCCCACTTTATTTGCCTTGTATTAAGTGTTTGTTTGCAGCCCAAGGCTTGGGATTCTGCAGAAGGGTGGCTTCCTGTTAAAGTTTGCAGTTATAGGGCAGTCTATCATCGTTAAGTTTTGTTCCGCCCCCTGTTAAGGACAATTGAGAAGGGAAGGGAGCCATTTTCAGTCAGTCTCAGCAAAGAAAGTCAATGTACAAGACGTGTACAGACTTCTCCTGTACAAAGGCTTCAACCCTTAAGACTTCCCAGGGGAGAACAGTCTTAAGAGCGAAAGGATTCCCCAAGATTCCCAGGGAAACAGCCCTAAAGCTCTGAGGAATTTCGGAGGGAAAAACAGCTTTGAATATCTAAGAACTCCAGCTGAAGTGATTACAGGCCTACTGGTAGGTCCACTCGGTGCTTTGAGACGCAGTTCAACCCGGTAGTGGCGCCCACATCAGTTAGGTTTAGGTTCACAGTTAGCCTGGGAGAAGTTTGGAAAGGGATCTTCCTTTAGAGTAAAGTAACAGTTAGAAGCCACCAGTTGCACAAAGTCTGGAAGCATTTTTTTAACCCTTTGACAACAAAGGAAGTTTCTGTTGATTGTTCACCAATAAAAGACTTTGTTATATTTTACAAGCCCTCTAGAGACTGTTTATGGTGAAAATCCTTCCGAATTTCTCTTTGGGCCCCCTGGCTTCCCGCTGGGCTAAAGTTGCACGTTCTGTTTTAAAAGAAAATTTGTTTCAAGCCCAATGCGCGACAGAACACAGAACATAAGACTTTAAAAACCAAAGCTCGCTAAGATTTGAGTTAGAGGGTTATAAAATCAAATCATATTAATTTTACTAGCCATCCCTGCCACGCATTGCTGTGGCCCAGTCTGGTGATCTGGAAAATAAACTAATAAGAAAGTGTTGGTTTCTAATATATGTAATTTCTTTATGCTTGTGGATAAACACAGCATTTCTTGCTGTCTCTTTGTCAGTGTTGATGTGGAGATTGTCTGGTTTGCCTGCTCTGGAATGTGCAACATATAATTGTCCTTCTTTAGGGGTCCCCTTCAAACCTATGATACTATATCTGTCATATATGTATATATATGTGTATGTGTGAATTATATCTATATATCTATACCTATGGTTGGATAACTCTTTGTCAGAAGGGCTTTGGTTATGTTTTCTTGCCCTGGTGAAGGGGGTTGGCCTGGATGGCCTTATTTATTTACATTATTTCTATCTCTTAAGGCACCATTTCTCAACCTGGGGGTCGGGATCCCTGCGGAGGTCATAAAGGGGTGTTAGAGGGGTTGCCAAAGACCATCAGAAAACACAGGAGTTTTTGTTGGTCATGGGGGTTCTGTGTGAAAAGTTTGGCCCAATTCTGTCGTTGGTGGGGTTTCGAATGCTCTTTGATTGAAGGTGAACTATAAATCCCAGAAATTACAACTCCCAAATGTCAAGGTCTATTTTCCCAAAACTCCACCAGTGTTCATATTTGGGCATATGGAGTATTTGTGCCAAGTTGGGGCTAGATCCATCGTTGTTTGGGTCCACAGTGCTCTTTGGATGTAGGTAAACTATAACTCCAAAACTCAAGGTCAATACCTACCAAACCCTTCTACTGTTTTCTGTTGGTCCTGGAAGCCCTGTGTGCCAGGTTTGGTTCAATTCCATCGTTAGTGAAGTTCAAACTGCTCTTTGATTGTAGGTGAACTATAAATCCCAGCAACTACAACTCCCAAATGACAAAATCAATATTTTTGAGTGATGGTCACTCCTTGGCTTGATAGGTGAATTGTGTCCAAATTCGGTGTCAATTTGCCCAGTGGTTTTTGAGTTATGTTAATCCCACACACGAACATTACATTTTATTTATATAGATGATTAATAAGTAATTTTAGGGCACTGAGCTCACTGAATATCTTTAAATTATTCGTTAATTTTATATGTGATGCCAGGAAAAGGTGGCATATGCTACCGCAGTTGGCACCATTGCCCTCTAGTGTTGTGTTCTTTTTTAAATTGGCTCCTTTTGTACTCCTCAAGCTGCCAGATGCCAGTTACCTTGGACTACACACCCTCACCATTCAGTTGTGTAATCTATGATCCTACACATGTGGAAACTGCCCAGTTAAAATTGATTGCTGTCAATCAACGAATAAAACAAATGTGTTTTATCACTGCATCTCTCTTATTTTCATCCCCACTGTGGCAATGTGTATGCTATTCCCGCCTTCATTAAACACTGTGAATGTTTTTGTGATTAGTTTTATTTAGCTATGTCACAATGTCCATTGCTAAACACTATGTTAATACAATATACCTGCCAGAACAAATTGAAGACTACCAGGATACTTCTGTATGACAAAAGAATCACATAAAAGGGGGGGGGGGGGGAGAAAATGACAAAACTATAATAATATAGTTTAGACTACTGCAACGCTCTCTACGTGGGGTTGCTTTTGAAGATGGCCCGGAAGCTCCAACTGGTCCAACGGGCGGCAGCCATGATACTAACAGGAGCGGGACGCAGGGAGCATACAACCCCCCTGCTGTACCAGCTCCACTGGCTGCTGATCTGCTACCGGGCTCAATTCAAGGTGCTGGCATTGGCCTATAAAGCCCTAAATGGTTCCGGCCCAAGATACCTAACTGACCGCCTCTCGGCCTATGAGCCCACAAGGACTTTGAGATCTTCCGGGGACGCCCTGCTCTCGATCCCGCCTGCGTCACAGGCACGGCTGGCAGGGACGAGAGATAGGGCCTTCTCGGTGGTGGCTCCTCGGCTGTGGAACACCCTTCCCGTGGACATCAGGCTAGCTCCCTCCCTGTTGATATTCCACAGGAAATTAAAGACCTGGCTGTTTAAGAAGGCATTTGAACAAGAAGTGCAATGATTGGTAATCACCTGACCCCCTTTGCAGTCCATTGCCGACAGCCTTGGAAATTTGTAGCCGATGTTTTGATCTGTTACTGCAAAAAGTTCCAAATTTTGATCTGCCAAAAAATCACAAATACTACCAGACTAATACTAACATCCATCCAGCTCTTTCTTTGAAATGATCTCCAAAGAAATGGGTTCTGGAGTATCATGGACAATGTAAAAATTAATTAACTCTCCTATAATAATAATAATAATCATCATCATCATCATCAACATCATCATCATCATCATCTTTATTTATACCCTGCCGCCATCTCAACGACTGGGATTTGGGGCACCTAAATGAAGCCAAGCCGGTGGCAGTGTAATATGTAATTTGGGGGGGGGGGGGGTATTTAGAGAAATAGAGAATATAATGAACATCAAAATAGAAAGAAGTCCTACTTTAGCTTTATTATCATTATCTATATAAATAAAAATGTAATGTTAATTTGTGGGATTAACAGAACTCAAAAACCACCGGACGAATTGCCCCCAAATTTGGCCATAAGACACCTACTAACCCAAAGAGTGACCATCACTCAAAAATTGATTTGGTCATTTGAGAGTTGTAGTTGCTGGGATTTATAGTTCACCTACCATCAAAGAGCATTCTGAACTCTACCAATTATGGCATTGAACCAAACAAGGCACACAGGACTCCCATGAGCAACAGAAAATACTAGAAGGGTTTGGTGGCCATTGACATTGAGTTTGGGAATTGTGGTACACCTACATCCACAGAGCACTGTGGACTCAAACAATGATGGATCTGGACCAAACTTGGCATGAGTATTCCATGTACCCAACTAGGAACTCAGATGGAGCTTGGGGGAAATAGAACTTGACATTTGGGAGTTGTAGTTACTGGGATTTATAGTTCACCTACAAAGAGCATTCTGAACCCCATGAACGATAGAATTGGGTCACACTCCCCACACAGAACCCTATGACAAATAGAAAATACTTAAGGCCATCCAGTCCAACTCCTTTCACCAGGACAAGAAATCATAATCAAATACTGTTTACCAACAAGCATAAAGAAATTACATATGTCAGAAACCAACACTTTCTCGTTACTTTATTTTCCAGATCACCAGACTGGGTCACAGCAACGCCTGGCAGGGGGAGGCTAGTCTTCTATAATAGACGACATGTGGATATTCTAAATGTGAGAGAGGGGCTTAATAAATACATCTTCTAGTCTATTAGAAACAAACACTTTCTCATTACTTTATTTTCCAGATCACCAGACCGGGCCACAGCAAGGTGTGGCAGGGGATGGCTAGTCTATATAAATAAAAATGTAATGTTCATTTGTGGGACTAACATAATTCAAAAACCACCGGACTATTTGCCCCAAATGCCAGTAAGGTAATGCTCAAGATCCTGCAAGGAAGACTCCAGCAATACATGGAGCAAGATTTGCCAGATGTTCAAGCTGGGTTTAGAAAAGGCAGAGGAACGAGAGACCGAATTGCCAATATCCGCTGGATAATGGAGAAAGGCAGGGAGTTTCAGAAAAACATCTATTTCTGCTTCATTGACTATTCTAAAGCCTTTGACTGTGTGGATCATAATAAATTGTGGCAAGTCTTTGGTGGGATGGGCATCCCAAGCCACCTTGTCTCTCTCCTGAGGAATCTGTACAAGGACCAAGTAGCAACAGTCAGAACTGACCACGGAACAACAGACTGGTTCAAGATTGGGAAAGGAGTACGGCAGGCCCGTAGCCAGGATTTCATTTCGGGGGGGGGGGGGCTGAATTTTTTTCGGGGGGGGTTCGGGGGGGCTGAGTTTCGGGGGGGGGGCTGAGTCTGAGTGAAAGAGGGTCTAGCCTAGCAAACCTTTTGTATCATTACCCCAATACCCCCGTGCATATGAGATATATTGAGTATGGTGATCAGATCGTGATATGAATAAACATAACAGTTTAAATAATGCATCATTAAGGCCTTTTCGCGAACCACCATGAAAATTTCGGGGGGGGGGGGGCTGAAGCCCCCCCAAGCCCCCCCCCCCCGGCTACATGCCTGGCGTACGGCAAGCTGCATCCTCTCACCCAACCTTTTTAACTTGTATGCAGAACACATCATGCGATGTGCGGGGCTTGATGAATGCAAAGTTGGGGTGAAAATTGCTGGAAGAAACATTAACAACCTCAGATATGCAGATGACACCATTGAAAATTGTTCTGTTGTGAAGAACAATTTTCACAAATATAAACTTATTAGTATTTCAATGGGAAGTTTGGGCCAGCTTTTGACTGATGAGATAGGATTGTTGTTGTTGTTGTTGTTGTTGTTGTTGTTGTTGTTGTGTGCTTTCAAGTTGTTTCAGACTTAGGTTGACCCCGAGCGAGGACCAGGTAAATGACCTTGAAGGGCCGTCTCTGGCCCCTGGGCTTAGTTTGAGGACCCCTGCTGTAGAGCATACCGTCCAGTATTTCACAGAAGAAAATGGGGACACATGTTGCTGAGCTATATTGAACTGTGATCAAAATGATATGGCCAGGCAACAAGAGGGCAAAAGGTACTAATGAGGAAGGACACCAAAAACCCACTATATCAAGTTGAGAAACCTTGGATTTATATAATGAATTTAGGGAAATTTGGAGGGGAAAAAAGAGGCAGACATCAATAAATACAATATTCTGTGAACTGCATGATTAACAGTAAACGCAATGTTATATAACACATTATTATAAAACCACAATTTATCAGACCTACTCAGAAATACAGTTTTTTCTCAGATCCATGGTCACTGCTTGAAATCTGTATTCAGACCCACTCCCTCTGCCCAATATGCATTATGTAGTGAATCATCCCTCAAGATGTATACATTTCCTTGAGCTAGGCATATCCTTCCACCCTATTCTTCTTTACAGGGCAGCAGTTAGGATAAAAATGGGAACGATGAGTAAAAGTAATGCACAGTATTTGTGGTTCTAAGACAGGGGTCCTCAAACTTTTTAAACCGGGGGCCAGTTCACTGTCCCTCAGACCGATGGAGGGCCGGACTACAGTTTTTTTAAAAAATCAATTAAAAAAATGCCTATGCACATTGCACATATCTTATTTTGCTGTGTGGAAGGGCGCTTAGAGGGGGTTCTTTCTAGTCCTCTTTAGGCAGTAATTCCAGGAGCAGAGAATGGGAAATCTATTTCTAGTCTGAACAAAATCTGGCTACCAGTATTTAAAAAAAATTCTAAAATTATAACTGTAAATAAAGAAACACTCCAACATAGGGGAACTCCAGACAAGAAACAATCAGGGCCAGCTAATCACCTCTCAAGAAAGGATTCTCCCTCAAAACTGTCAGGCTATGAAATAGTAATCAAGGTGGTCAATTGAAACATTCATACCTACCTCCAACAGACAAGAGTTCTTTCTCCCACCCTGAGTCTTCCACAATTTTCCTAGTTAAAGGTTTTCCTCTGACATGAAGTCCAGTCGTGTCCGACTCTGGGGTGTGGAGCTCATCTGCATTTCTAAGTCGAAGAGCCGGCATTGTCCGTAGATACCTCCAAGGTCATGTGGCCGGCATGACTGCATGGAGCGCCGGGGCAGCCTCCCTTGGCTGGCTCCTGCTGCACATCGGGCCTGACAGATAGCGTGAGCCTGCCAAGGGAGGAGCAGCACCGCGCAGCCTACTCTCGCATAAAGCGCCTTGCAATGTGCTTTACGTGAGAGTAGGCCGTGCAGGGCAGCTGCTCTTGGCTGGCTCACACTGCCCATCAGGCCTGACGGATAACGTGAGCCAACCAAGGGAGGGGCACTGTCTGTGGGGGGGGGAGCTCCTCCTCCGCGGGCCGGATAAGTGCCCTTGACGGGCTGGAAGTGGCCCGCGGGCCTTAGTTTGGGGACCCCTGTTCTAAGACATCAACAGAATGCAATTAGTTAAGAAATATACTGCTGGAAGAAACACAGAAGTCATAAAAGAAATCCACCCATCTCAATGCCGTTTTACAATATCTCATTTAGGCTACACCCATGAACACCTTTACCCAGGAGTAAGTCCTGCTGACACTCATTTAATCTTACTTCGGAATAGATGTGTGTAAGTCTACTAATGTAAATGGATTATTGCTCTGCAGAAGAAAACTCTCATAGTAGATAGTAGGGTTGGATAGGTTCGCTCGAATGTGGTGTAATTCGGAAAAAAATCTGATGTTTTAGTCTTCTGAAGGGACTTCTGCCACATTTCTGTGAGGCTGTGGTCCTCTATATTTTCAACTCACCTTGCGTGATTAATTTCAGGGATGCAGAAGTGAGTCGGAATTATGATGAAGCGTTTTTAATGCAACTAAGCCAATCAGGGGTTACGGGGAGGGGAGGAGTTTGCGGTGTGGGGCACGGCAGCCTTTTCAAGTACTGTGACCTGCGTGTGCAGTACGGCTGATCCATCTCCTTATGGCCATAATGGAATAAACCTCGTTTTTGATCTACTCCTGAGACTGGACCTTTTGGCTGTTTGCTTCCCGCGACCGGACCTTCAATAGGGGCCAACATTTGGGGTCCCTTACACTATGAGTAATTGCTTCTAGATAGCTTTCCTTCGAAATTCATATTACCCAGTCACACAAAGCAAATGTATGTTTTTCTACAAACTTCCTTTGTTCTTCTCAGCTCTCCTTGTTTCAGGCCCCTTCTACACTGCCATATAAAATACAGATTATCTGCTTTGAACTGGATTATATGGCAGTGTGGACTCATATAACCCAGTTCAAAGAAGATAATGTGGATTATCTCCTTTGCTGATCTGGATTATATGGTAGTATAGAAGGGCCCTCAGACACACAAAAACACTTCTCTTAAAAGGCCAAAACCTATCTCTACTGTAAGCTACAAGGGAAAATATTGATTTCAGAAAGTTATATATGACTAATTATAAAGTAAAAAGAGGGGCAAAGAAGACAGTGCCATATTGTCTTCAGTGTCATCAGTTGGGAGCCCCTTCCCCAACACCAACTGCTACTCTGGGACCAGAGTAAAGAGAGGTCCAGGAAGATATTGTATTTATTTTATTTATTGTATTGTATTTTACTTGTAAGCCACTCTGAGAAAAACCTCTTCACTCTTATACTGATTCAGTTTCTTCTTTTTATTAGCTGGGACTTTCTGTGTACTGTTTAACCTTAGTACAGGCACTGAGACACACTTCTGTATAACAAAGTAACACAGTTTATTTATAACTTCTGGCTCCAATGCTTGTGGTTACATTTGAGTTTTGTTGCAATCTTGAGGCTTACAGTCAGTATAATATACTTGGTTTACTTTTCTGAAGTAGACTTTCAATGTTTCACATTCACAAACATGTTACTTGCTTTACACATTCTTGACTGAAATTATATTCTGACTAAAGCACCACTGGCTTTCTTTATGTTCCTAAAACTTTAGCTCTATTTAACTAACTGTTTCTCTATATCAGAAGTCTTTAACACATCTTCATAACTGCTTATTTCTAACAGGAGTTCCTAACACTTTTCTCTCACAGAAGTTCCTAACTGTCTCTCACAAACAGGAATCCCTAACTCTTCTCACAAACAGCAATTCCTAACTCACTCTTTTTACTCTCTAACTGCCTATTTTTAAACTTTGGCTCCACCCCTTTGGAATGTTCAGCTCTTCTCTCTCCAGCTGTCATTTTGGCCTAGCAACCTTTTCAAATCCTGGGCCTACGCTAATCTGCATATGACCAATTGGCTTCCATATGCAAATGAATCCTATCTCTGCTGTTGCTACCCTGTCTGTGCCTATTCTTCCCTATCTGCCATATGTAAACATAGAGCTATACACCAAAAATTTAACATAGAGTAGCAATTTCACTACAGTGGCATATACATATCTTAAATAAATAAATAATTGAACCATCCCATCTTCCCCTCTCCTTTCAGCAGCCCAGAGCAACCAAGTCTAGAGCCAATCTAAACCATTTGCAACCATTTGCTAAAGTTAAAGTGTTCCTTGTGTTGGTTTGGGGCTTCCTTTTGTCAGATTCTGTTTGTAGTGATGTCAAACCCTCATTGATATGAAAGGCAATAATGCAAAATAAATTACTCTTATTTTTGGAGAAAAATGGCCTGGGAAAGAGAATTTTTCACCAAAGAAGTTGTGTGGGGTCCATTTAAGTATACTTTATTTGAAAAGGTGTCAATTGTGTAATATGTAGGTTGGCTATCATTTCTCCCCTCGCTAATCATTACGTAGAGTAATTTACATGAATTACTACTTACTCTTTGTTATTGGTACTCTGGTACATAGAAGGGTGATATCCTGAGCCACTTCCTAGAGGTGTGTCAAACTTTCTTAAAAATGTCATGATTATATAGCAACTTTGGAAATAATAGCTTTTCATGTTGTATTTAATGGAAATGGTGGTAGGTGTGCTTTCTGGGAAATTTTGCTTCAAGGTATTTGGAACAAATCTTCATAATTGATATTGAATGAGGTAGATTTCATGTGAATTGTCTTGCGATTCCAGGCATGCTGCCTTTTCAAAAGTAGATATTGAAGATTATTTATTTCATATGCCATTGTTACAAAGTAAGTTTTGAAAGAGATTTCCCACTCAACATAGGCCTGTTTTAGTTTTCTTATTGTGACTCATAGCGGTACCTAGAAATGGTTCCTCCAGTCTGTTTTTCTGGATCTTGGGCAAGCCAATCTGAAAAGTTCTGAATTGGAGGCAAGAAGATGATAAATGAAATATATCAGTAACTTTGTCCTTCCTTCTCATCCATCATTGTAAACAACAATAACAACAACAACAACAACAATGGTATTTGTTGGGAAAGTGTTAGCTGTGACATTGGGTTGTTGTAGGTTTTTGCGGGCTAAATGGCCATGTTCTAGAGGCACTCTCTCCTGATGTTTTGCCTACATCTATGGCAAGCATCCTCAGAGGTAGTGAGGTCTGTTGGAACTAGGAAAAAGGGTTTATATATCTGTGGAATGACCAGAGTGAGACAAAGGACTCTTGTCTGCTGTCAGAATTATCAGTGGTGAGCATAATAACTATTCAGTATAAACATTAAAGAACAGCCATAAAATTGTTCAGAGTTTGATCTTGAATGCCTCAGGGAAGAAGCATTTAAATTATCTTGTGGATACCGCCTCCGCCAAACTTCTGACCAAAATTCTCCCTTCTTCCTCATATCTGCAATCTGAATTGTATGAGTTCTAGATTGGGAAAGTTTGGGAGCCAACCATATATTAGGATTTTAATTATTATATTACCTGTACTCTTCATGGACATATGGAGAGAAAGAGAGAGAGGTCTTCGGGGTAATGTAGCAATGACTGTCACTCCATCTTCCATGCCCGGGAACTTTCCTCTGATCAATGTGCTTTTAAGGGCTCCTTTATTACCTTCTGTCACGATGCCAAGACTCTGCCTTATTCAGGTAGAGATGAACCAAACAAATATCCAGTTTGTATCAAGCAGTTTAATTAAAACAGCACTTACTTTCTGGCTGTTTTAATAGTCCAAAATATAAAACATAAAGATTGCACTCAGCCACAGAATATAAAACAAAAACAGCAAACACTGTTGCATATTCAAGATAACTCCATAGTCAAAAGGTCCAGTCCAGTGGTCAAACGCCGAGAGTTCAATAAACAAAGTCCAGGGATCAAGAGTCTATACCAGGGGTCCTCAAACTAAGGTCCAGGGGCTGGATATGGCCCTCCAAGGTCATTTACCTGGCCCTCACTCAGGGTCAATTTAAATCTGAAATGACTTGAAAGCACACAACAACAATCCTATCTCAACAGCCAAAAGCAAGCCCACACTTCCCATTGAAATACTAATAAGTTTATATTTGTAAAAAATGTTTTTCATTTTAATTATTGTATTTTTGAAGTGTTTCTTGCACTACAAATAAGATATGTGCAGTGTGCATAAGAATTCATTCATGTTTTTTTTTCAAATTATAATCTGGCCCTCCAACAGTTTGAGGAACTGTGACCTGGCCCTCTGTTTAAAATGTTTGAGGACCCCTGGTCTATACCTTAGTCAGAAGCCAGTCCAAAGATTCAAGGTTCCAGGATTCCAAAGGTTCAGGAGACAGGTCAGGACACCGAATATGCACAAACCTGGGGGGGAAACCATCAGCATCTACCACCAAGATAAAACAAATCTTTTTCTCCCAAGGCTAGTTCCTTATATTCAGGAACACCCAGCTGCAACCCATCTCTTGCATACCTCCACCCTTAATTACCCAACCCTTTAGAACTAAGATTTACATTAAGCCTTCCATCACCAACTGCTAGGCCTGCCACCACCAACCACCATCAACTGAAGAACATGATACATGCTAAAAATGGTACCTAGTTTATCTACTTGCATTTCTGCTTTCAACCTGCTAGGTGGGTAGGTGAGCTGGGGCTAACAACAGGTGCTCATCCCACCCAGTCTCGAACTTCTGACCTTCCAATCAGCAGAATTTTACTGCAGCACAGCAGTTTAGCCTGCTATGCAAACCTGGCCCCTTTCTAGCTCATATAAGAAGCCACTGCTTTTTGTGAAGAGATATACGTATCTTGCAGGCACACTGCAGCTGATGTGAAGTGATAAAATATGGGAGATAATATTATATACAAGACTGCATATGCTGTGCAAAAACAAACTAGCCAGTAATCTTGCAACAAAAACACAGTTTAGCAGCTTGTAAAAACTCAGCAACATATATTGCTTTTGGCTGACCAAAGTGACATTTTTGATTCAGTTTTCTATTAGTTAGTTTGCAGTGCAGTAAACCCTGTTGAACACTGTGTTTTTTCAGCAGAGAGTATAGTTCTGTGTTTGAAACTGGAAAGCCAGCTTGATCCCTGTGGCCATTTTCAAAGTGAGAAAGTAAATACAAAGTACAAGAAGTCTTAACCGAAGATTCAGTGATCATGATGAAAGTTGGTGTGCAAATCCAAGAGCAACATTCTGCATGAGAAATACAAACTTAGCTATTAGGCTTGGGCAATCCATGGTTCTAAATGGTTCTAAAGTACTTACAAAACTAAAGTTCTGGTGGTGAAAATTTCAGAACTCTAACAAAACTTTCAAAATTTAATTATTATTTCATTATTGGTGATTTTAATGACAGAACCAATTAGGAACTACCATTTATTATGAAATTTTGAGAGTTTTGTTGGAGTTCTGAAATTTTCACCACCAGAACTTTAGTTTTGTAAGTATTTTAGAACCATTTAGAACCATGGATTGCCCAAGCCTACTAGCTATAGCTCCACACGTGTATTCAAGAGGGGAATGTAACATGGGAAATACAATCAAGTGTGAGTTATTCCTTCCGGACTTCACAATGGAAGCTGGCGTACTTGTTCAAAACATGCAAAGTTTCAAATATAAAGCTCAACATGGCTTCTTTCTTTTAAAGGAAAGACAATGCAGGGAAATCCCACAACACACAAATGACACAATCCAATATATGAAGCGAGATAATTTTAATTGTGTCTCACAAATGCATGTATTGTTCTCCCTCCACTAGTCTATATAAATAAAAATGTAATGTTCGCTTGTGGTATTCACAGAACTCAAAAACCACTGGACGAATTGACACCAAATTTGGAAACAACCCAATGTATGTCCTTCACTCAAAGAAATTGATTTTGTCATTTGGGAGTTGTAGCTGCTGGGATTTATAGTTCACCTACAATCAAAGAGCATTCTGAACTCCACCAATGATGGAATTGAACCAAACTTGGCAAACAGTTCTCCCATGACCAACAGAAAATACTAGAAGGGTTTGGTGGGTATTGACCTTGAGTACTGGAGATGTAGTTCACCTACATCCAGAGAGCACTGTGGACTCAAACAATGATGGATCTGGACCAAACTTGCCACGAATACTCAATATGCCCAAATATGAACACTGCTGGAGTTCGGGGGAAATAGAATCTTGACATTTGGGAGTTGTAGTTGCTGGGATTTATAGTTCACCTACAATCACAGACCATTCTGAACCCCACCAATGATAGAATTGGGCCAAACCTCCCACACAGAATCCCCAAGTGGGCCACAGCAACGCGTGGCAAGGGACGGCTAGTGTTTATGTAAAAATTAGAACATTAGAAGGCCAAATTTCATGCAAAACGGTATCTTCTTTTTGAGTGTTGCATAATCATTCAATCCACCCACACAAGAGAGAGAAACTCTCAATTTAAAGATTTAAACTGAGGGTTTTATTTTAGGAAGTTGCATTTTGTTACCAACAATACCATAGTTTGTGAGTTTTTGGGTCTGCCATAGAATGGCAGCCCACACAAGCACACGCATAGAGTCCTGCTTCTGTGGCTTTTTTGGCAAGACTGTGCAGCAGAGTCACATCTAACAAGAGCGTCGGGCACAGCCAACTTTTCTGGTTAACCTAATGATGAATGGAATAACTATACCTTTCAATTCATCCTGTTCACATTTGTCATAATAAACAGGAGGAGCAGAGGGGGAACAAATCTGTTGCCACTACCTCTTTTGCTGATGTGAAATAGTTTCTCCTGTCTTGGTATCCTAGGAAACAGAATTTTTGTTATTGAAGGAAGCCTGGTTTTATCCAACTATATACTGGGGAGAGTGAAAAACATTATGAAGAAATAAGGGTGGTTAATTGCGCAGCAAGGGAGACATAGCCAAGAGCCATGTTGGCCTATAATTAGGTGAATTAGTAGAACAATGACCCAATTTTCTCTGGTTTCTGGACGGGCGCACAAAACTCAGATGGCTGCTTCTTATCACTGCTTGTCTGTGCCTGTGTTCTTGCTCTTCTGTTTTCTTAAATCTGGCAGACAGCCTCCCCTAATTTGTCATAATAACCCCCCCCCCCCCCCCCCCCCAGAATTTCACAAGTTGACACATAGGTTGAAGGCAGCATTGATCTAGGGTGCTTTCCAAAGGTGGTTATAGTTGAAATAGTCCTTTCAGTTGGGTGTGTAATTGGTATTTGTCATTTCCACTGGCTACCGTTCATTTTCCCATCCCAATACAAGGTGCAGGTGCTTACCTACAAAGCCCTAAACTCTTGTGGGTTTTTTCGGGCTATATGGCCATGTTCTAGAGGCATTTCTCCTGACGTTTCGCCTGCATCTATGGCAGGCATCCTCAGAGGTGAGGTCAGACCTCACCTCTGAGGATGCCTGCCATAGATGCAGGCGAAACGTCAGGAGAAATGCCTCTAGAACATGGCCATATAGCCCGAAAAAACCCACAAGAACTGAGTGATTCCGGCCATGAAAGCCTTCGACAAAGCCCTAAACTGTTTGGGACCCGACTACCTGCGTGACTGCATTTCGGTGTACGAACCCACACAATCTCTTCAATCTTCCGGGGAGGCCTTGTTCGCGATCCCACCTGCATCGCAAGCACGATTGGTGGGCACAAGGGACAGGGCCTTCTCTGTAGTGGCCCCTCGACTCTGGAACTCACTCCCCAAAGATATCAGGCAGGCCCCAAAGTTGGCAATCTTTAGGAGGAGCTGTTTCAGTGTGCCTTCCCAGAATAGGAAACTACAAGCACTTTGTCCCAAATGCACTTTACGAGAGATTTAGGTCTGTCCACATGCCCTACCTATTCGCCAAATACCTATCCATTTTACCCAGTCATGCCCAGCTTTTTAAAATTTTTAACCATTACATTTGGCCCTGACATTGGTTTTAATTGTGTAGTGTTTACTGTTAATGTTTACTGTTTGGTTTTTTTATTTACTCCTGTATTGTTGTTGTCTTTTATTGTTGCATTGGGTCTCGGCCTATTGTAAGCCACACCGAGTCCTTTGGGAGATGGTAGCGGGGTATAAATAAAGGTTTATTAATTTTTTTATTATTATTATTATTATTATTTCAAACTCTTACCAAATCAGTTTTTGTGTACCACAGGGCACTCAAGGCTGAACAGTCTGTAAACTGTGCAGAAGCTTGCACCAATACATAATATAATATAAGGCCCAAGCTACCTATCCGAACGTATCTCTGCCTACGAACCCACCAGGACTCTAAGATCTTCTGGGGAGGCCCTGCTCTCAATCCCGCCTGCATCACAAGCACGGCTGGCGGGGATGAGGGACAGGGCCTTCTCTGTGGTGGCCCCCCGGCTGTGGAACATCCTTCCCATGGACATTAGATCAGCTCCTACGCTAATGGTGTTTCGAAGGAAACTAAAAACCTGGCTGTTTGAACAGGCATTCGGATAAACAGTGCAATGAATATGATGAATATAGGAACGGAATTACGGACGACGAATTGGATCACGATTCTAGTGACGAGACGTTAAGGTGTTGTATTGATGTGTCATTACTTTGTATACTATGCTCTTAATGGTTTTTAAATTGTATGCTGTTATGATTGTCTTTTTGCTCTTGTTGTGAACCGCGTTGAGTCGCCTACGGGCTGAGAAACTGCGGTATACAAGCAAAGTAAATAAATAAATAAATAAATAAATAAATATAATACCCTACCTCGTAAAGATGACAGCCCACCTTTCCAAATGTCAGCCCAGGTAGATGCAATGGTCAGGAGCACTTGCTACCGGCTTCAGTTCATATGTCAGTTGTGCTCCTTGCAAGACTTAGAAAGCCTAAAGATGGTAGTGCATGCACTAGTAACCTCAAGGTTGGACTTCTGCAATGCGCTTTACATTGAACTACCGCTGTACCAAGTTTGGAAATTCCAATTTGTTCAAAAAACAGCAGCCAGATTTAGCGATGTAGCTGGGGGGGGGGGGGGTCAACTCCCCCCCCCCAAAAAATGTGTCAGGTTTTTAAAAACCCTGGTTTATTCATGAATTGGTTAACTAGTTAATATTCATGAATAAACCAGGTTTTTTTTTTAATAAAAAAAACTGACACATTTGGGGGGAATTGAACCCATAACACACACACATCCCACCCCCCAGCTATAGTCCTGGCCAGATTGGTTGCAGGAACATCCAAGAGTGAGCATATCATACCTATAGTATAGTCACTCCAACAGTTTATTTCCTATATTTATACCCTGCCCTTCTCACCTCTGAGGGGGGACTCAGGGCAGCCAATTAGTTTCTGGGTAAAATATAAAGTGTTGGTTTTGACATTTAAAACCCCACATGATTTGGGTCCAGATTACTTACAAGATCATCTTCTTCTGTACAATTCACCTCAGACACTTAGATCTTATGGGGGGCATCTACTCCAGCTTGCCAAAACCCAACTTGCGACTGTCACCCAGAGGACCTTTTCACTGGCCACCCCAAGACTGTGGAATGACCTGCCAGAAGAGGGTGGACAGCTAGATCAGCTCTTGGAATTTAAGACACAACTGGAGTCCTTAGCTCTTTCAGGAGTTTTAAGTTGTGAATTTTAGTCTACATTTCATCATTGGATTTTAACTTGTATTTTAACTCTGTGTTGTATGTGTTTTAATAGTGTTTGGTCTCTTGGTTTAATTATGTTGTGATCCATGAGCCTTAGAGATAAGTGGGTAATAATAATAATAGGAGGGGGGAAAGGAAGGGGCCTGAGGCTATTAGGAATGGTGGGAGTTGGTCCAATGCGGTTTTCTGGCATTGTATATTTCTGCCCCTTCTGTGATTGTTCATTTGTATTTTGATTCTGTAGCTCACTTGTTGATGGGTGTCCAGAATCAGCAGCAGTCCTTTTTATCCTGGGCATCATCCAAGCCAGTATAGACTTGGTTTTGGTTTGCTTCTCCATAGTGCTAATGGGTTAGGTGCTATTAGTTCCACTCCTCAGCTAAGACCTTTCAGGCTTGGTTGGACGTGCTGGTAGTTACACTACTGCCAGCACAGCTCTCAGCATCTTTGGAGCAGTTAAGCCCCCACCACCCCAAGGTGGCATCCATCGGGGTGACAAAACTGACAAAGATTTAGAACAGAATACGCCAGACATCACGATTGTGGAAAAGAAAAAAGTTTGGATTATTGATGTCGCCATATCGGGTAACAGTTGTATTGAGGAAAAACAATAGGAAAAACTCAGCCGTTATCAGGACCTCAAAATCGAACTGCAAAGGCTCTGGCATAAACCAGTACAGGTGGTCCCAGTGGTCATTAGTTTTTGGGTAAAGTATAAAGTGTTGGTTTTGACCTTAAAAACCCCACATGATTTGGGTTTAGATTGCCTACAGATTACCTACAGGATCTCAGATTACCTACAAGATCTCAGCCGGCATTTGGAAACAATAAACATTGACAAAAATCACAATCTCTCAACTACAAAAGACAGCCTTACTTGGATCTGCGTGCATCGTTCGAAAATACATCACACAGTTCTAGATGCTTGGGAAGTGTTTGACTTAAGATTTTGTGATATGAAATCCAGCATATATCTCTCATTTGCTGTGACATACTGTGTTTTTGTGTCAGTAAAATATAATAATAATAATAATTATTATTATTATTATTATTATTATTTTACCAGAGTATTATATACAAATGATCTGTACGTTAGGTCTGTGATCTTTTGCAGGGATAGCTCAAGGTGTTTGATGACTAGCAAGCACATATATTTGCATTCTAAAACTTAGAGATTATTCCCTACACCAGTTTTGAAAACTGTTGTGCTTGTTCTTGGACCTACACACATATACACACACTGCTCCCCCCTATTTCTCATATATTTAGGCAGATTTTTCTGGAGTCCTTCGCTCTTCTTTACATGTCACAGTAAGCTTCACTGGCTGTGATCTGTTTTCCACTTAATCCCTTTCCTTAGTCTGTTGGATTTTTCTCCTCCCCTTGAATCTCATCTCAAATACCATTCAAATCGTTTGCCTGCTTCTTAGTTTCTTTCTTCCCACTTTTGGTATCCAGACTTAGTTCTTTTTATCACAACTCTGGTTTCTGAGCAAATTATATACTTTTAGAACATGAAAAGAGCAAGATTGCCCAAATTTTGAAGAAAGATAATAGGAGGAGGAGGAGGAATTATTATCATTATGATTATTGGGTTGTTGTAGGTTTTTTCGGGCTATATGGCCATGTTCTAGAGCAGTGGTTCTCAACCTGGGGTCCCCAGATGTTTTTGGCCTACAACTCCCAGAAATCCCAGCCAGTTTACCAGCTGTTAGGATTTTTGGAAGTTGAAGGCCAAAAACATCTGGGGACCCCAGGTTGAGAACCACTGTTCTGGAGGCATTCTCTCCTGACGTTTTGCCTGTATCTATTGCAAGCATCCTCAGAGGTTGTGAGGTCTGTTGGAACTCGAAAATGGGGTTTATATATCTGTGGAATGACCAGGGTGGGACAAAGAACTCCTGTCTGTTGGAGCTAGGTGTGAATGTTTCAGTTGGCCACCTTGATTAGCATTTGATGGCCTGGCAGTGCCTGGGAGAATCTTTTGTTGAGAGGTCATTAGCTGTCCCTGATTGTTTCCTCTCTGTTGTTTTGCTGTTGTAATTTTAGAGTTTTTTTTTAATACTGGTAGCCAGATTTTGTTCATTTTCATGGTTTCCTCCTTTCTGTTAAAATTGTCCACATGCTTGTGGAGTTCAATGGCTTCTCTGTGTAGTCTGACGTGGTGATTATTATGATAATAATAATCATTATGATTATTTGTGCTAGGCAGGATGATGGCGATCTGGGTGTAGAGGAACTTTCTATAGATCCTTTGATCACCTATATATCTAAATGGATTCCCAGTGAATCTTGCAGAATTTCCTCTTGTCATGGCAAATGATACTGTCAAAATCCTTGTTGGTGGCTAGAATGGCAGGGTAGTCGGTATAGTGGATATACAATTATCACTGAGCATTCCCTATCACAGAACCAAGCCTATTGGTTTACTACAGCGTTAGCAGTGATGAAAGAGATGCAAAAGAAACTAGGAAGATATCTGAAATCACACAAGTGATAACTCACTGGAAGGGCAACTCCATGGTGATAGTGACAGCAAGGTAATCCTACTTCCTTGCCACAATTGCATTTGTCATGTAGCAGAGCTGTCTCAAGTGATCAGGGCTTCTTATGCTATGCGTCACAAGAACAGAATGTAGACCACTCAACAGCTCACTGTGAAGAATTTGCCAGACAAAATTGCTTCAATCTGCTGTCTTGGATGTTTGATTTGATGCAGAAAGAATGGATAAAATGTTGACTGTTGCTTCTCTGATGTTATTGGATACATTTTTTATTCAGCTCATGGAATTTGGATAGGATCGTTGCAGAAGTGAGGCCCAGCACATATGTATTGTATTCATTCCCTTCCTAGCTGAATGCATATATGAAGCGGTTAATGACTTGCTACTATAAGGAAGGCTTCCAACCTGTGGTAAGACTTTACCAAACACACACACCACATTAGATAATATGAGTCTTATAAATCATACAACTCCTCTGTTGCGCCAGCTCCACTGGCTGCCAGTCTGCTACCGGGCACAATTCAAAGTGCTGGCTTTAGCCTATAAAGCCCTAAACAGTTCTGGCCCAACTTACCTGTCCAAACACATCTCTCCTTATGAACCTTCCAGGACTTTAAGATCATCTGGGGAGGCTCTGCTCTCGATCCCGCCTTCATCACAAGCACAGCTGACGGGGACAAGAGACAGGGCCTTCTCAGTGGATCTGGCCAAGGTGGTCCACACCTTAGTCACCTCTAGATTGTATTACTGCAATACACTCTATGTGGGGCTGCCATTGAAAATGGCCCTGAAATTTCAGATGATCCAACGGACGGCAGCCAGGTCATCCCTCCTGTTCAAGGAGCTCCACTGGCTGCCATTCATCTACCGGACCCAATTCAAGGTGCAGGTTCTCACCTACAAAGCCCTGAATGGTTTGGGACCCGCCTACCTATGTGATCGCATCTCTGTATACGAACCCACACGATCCCTTTGATCATCCGGAGAGGCCCTGCTCTCGATCCCACCAGCATCGCAGGCGCGATTGGTGGGGACAAGAGAGAGGGCCTTTTCAGTGGTGGCCCCTTAACTCTGGAACTCACTCCCTAAAGACATCAGACAGGCTCCAACTTTGGCAGTCTTCAGGAGGAACTTGAAGATGTGGCTGTTCCAGTGTGCCTTCCCGGAATAATGACCCCATAGCACTTTGTCCTCCAAAGCACTTTACATTTCTTTAAGTCTGCTCATGTGCCCTTCCACAAACACCAGTATCACCTTCCGTTCATGTCCCAGCATTACTTCCAATTTTAGCTCTACATTTGGCCTCCCACTGTTTTTAATTATGTGTTGTTTTATTGATAATGTTGTGTATCTTATTGTTTATGTGTTTTTTAATTGCTTGTACTGTGTTATTATTGCTTGTATTGTTATGTTTGGGTTCGGCCTCATGTAAGCCACACCGAGATGGTAGCGGGAGATGGTAGCGGGGTACAAATAAAGTATTATTATTATTATTATTATTATTATTATTATTATTATTATAGTGGTGGCCCCTCGGCTATGGAACACTCTCCCTAAGGACATCAGATTGGCCCCCTCCGTTTTAACATTTTGGAAGAGAGCTAAAACTTGACTTTTTGAGCAGGCATTTTCAAATACAATGTAACAGACATAGGAAAATGGAATGGTTTGATGATGTGATTGGACGGTGTTTTTAACGAGGAGACCCTAATGATACATATTTTATTGATTTTATTGATTCTGTTATGGTTGTATTATTCAATTGTTTTATTATATTGAAATTGTATTTTATGGTCTTGGTGCCAATTGTAAACTGTCCCGGGTCGCCTGCGGGCTGGGAGGAATGGTATATAAATGCAGTAAATAAATAAATAATAAATAATAAATAATTTGGCTAATTCAACATGTAGCAGCCTCCCAGTTCCAGGGATTTCTAGATGGAACAGATTATTTAGAATGATCTCAATCTAACTTCAGGCTTGGCTATGGGATAGAAACAGCATTAGTCACCTTGGTAGATGACCTGTATGGAGACTGGACAGAGAAAATGTGCCCATGCTAGTTGAGCTAAACCTCTCTGTAATTTCCTGTACCAGCTACAACGGTATCCTAAGGATGCCTCTCTAGAATACAACTTGGCAAACTGTTCTATGATGACTGTAGACTTTCCCAAAGGGACAAACCCTGAAGTTGGCTTTTTTTGTCCCCTATGCTGTTTTTCATAGACATATAATCTCTGTGAATGGTTACTTAGAATTTCAGAGTTTGGGGTCACTATTGTACTGATAGTTCAGTCAATATTCGGCCATTGTGTACTCATAGTAATGGACTGGATGAAGGCGAACAAATGGAAACTATATGCAGACAACGCAGAGGTACTCTTGATCAAGTGAAAGGCAGCACAATGAATAATTTATTTATTTTATTTACAGCATTTCTACCCTGCTCTTCTCACCCCTGCAGGGGGACTCAGAGCGGCTAACAATCGCAATGATTCGATGCCGCAATAATTACAATTACAAAAGCAAAATAAAGTCATACAATATAATAAATTAAAACAACATTAGTTATCCAATCATAAAAACATTTCCATTATAGCAACCGTCTGGTCCAATTCACTGGTTTGGTTTTGTTGGTTTTTTGTCATAACAGGAGCATCCTGTTGTGAGAGAATTGTCCGTCTGCAAGGACGTTGCCCAGGAGACTCCGGATGATTTTTGATGTTTTGTCAGCCTTGTGGGAGGCTTCTCTCATGTCCCTGCATGAGGAGCTGGAGCTGATAGAGGGAGCTCATCCACCTCTCCCCGGATTTGAACCTGCAATCTGTCAGTCTTCAGTCCTGTCGGCACCGGGCTTTAACCCACTGCGCCACCGGGGGCTCCTAATTCACTGTTCAGGTGTCATTATATCCTCCCTCCTTCCTTTCAGAAGAAAACTGAAGATGTAATTGTGGAACCCGGCTTTTGGTTAATTCACTGTTCAGGTGCTGTTATATCCATTAGCCAAAAGCCTGGTTCCACAATTACGTCTTCAGTTTTCTTCTGGAGGGAGGGAGGACACCAATCTAATTTCGCTGGGGAGTGAATTCCACAGACGGGGGGTCACCACCGAGAAAGTCCTGTCCCTCATCTCCACCAGCCGCGTTTGCGAAGCTGGTGTGACCGAGAGCAGGGCCTCCCAGGCAGATCTTAGACTACGAGGCGGAACGTAGAGGGAGATACGTTCTGACAAGTAAGCAGGGCTGGAATCGTATAGGGCTTTATAGGCCAAGACCAGCACTTTGAACTGTGCTTGGAAATGGACCGGCAGCCAGTGGAGTTGACGTAATGGGGGGTGGGGAGTGGTATGCTCCCTGTACGATGCTCCAGTGAGCAATCTGGCTGCCGCCCATTGGGCTAGTTGAAGTTTCCGAACAGTCTTCATAGGCAACCCCATGTAGAGTGCGTTGCAGTAATCTATTCGGGATGTAACCAGAGTGTGGACCACCATGGCCAGATCAGGATTCAGCTTGTGCTGAGTGGGGTCACACTCCTCCTGAAACCTCAGGTTCACAGTCTGGACTCAGCCTATGGATGCCCAGATTTTAGCCCCAATACTGTGTTTACACTGTTAAAGCTTGTGAACTATCTTTGCCTGTTCATGAACATGTCAGATCAAAGGTTTGGTTGGCTACTAGGGCTGGGTAACCACGGAAAAATTTGTTTCTAAACTCGATTCATTTTTAAGGGGTCCATCACATTTCGTTTCTTTAAAGAATTCCGAAATTTTCCTTTTAAAAATTTTGAAATATACGAAATTTTGTAAATTTCGAATCGATTCGTTAATGGTGGACGCAATTGCGCAATATGCTAAAAAACCTCCAAATATGCTAAAAATATGCTGAAAAAACCTCCAAATGGGACAGGGGGAACTTCTGAAGCTTCCCTCTCCCTCTGTTGTTGACTGTTGGTGTGATAAAACAAACAACAACTATAAAACTTGCACCAGGCATGCGAAAATAATTACGAAACAATTTCGAAACAATTTCGAAATAATTACGAAATAAATTGAAAAATTGTTTCGAATTTATTTAACTTCTCACACTATTCCAAAATGGCTCAATATCGAATCGTAAGCTAATTTAAATATGAATTAATAACGAATTACGAAATTAACGAACGAAACCACCCAGCCCTATTGGCTACCTCTCTGCTTTCTTTTCAATGACTGACAAAGACTTTTAAAATTTAGGCACACTTTCAACTTTCTGGTTGTGATAGAATTTTTTTTACATGGGATTTACATGTTAATCTCCAAATTTTAAAATTTTATCTTCATATTTTAATTTAATTTTAATATGATTGGTTCTCTGTTTTTAAATATATATATTTTAGTTGTATTTTTAACCTTCATTGTGAAGTGTCTTGGGTACCCCTTTGGGAGCAATATGGGAAATAAGCTAAATAAATAAGTAAATTAGAACATGAACATCTGAAATGTTAGAGTCAAACAGAATAGGATTAGCAAAGAGGCTGGCAGACAAAAAATCAATTATGGTAAGGCCTTTGTGTTCTAGCGTCTAGCATCCTTCTAAATGGAACTGCAATTTCTCTACAGTGACACTGATTTCAGGAGACAAATTTTTCAATAGCTGATATTGCCTGATAGAAATTGTGTGTGTGTAGGCTTTGTCGCTAAGGAAGAAGATAAATTGTTGATTTTCATTCATAGATCTTAATAAACATATTGTCCTGAATGACTTTTATTCAGGACAAAAGAAGGTTGTTCTTCTACAAGTATATTTATTTCCTCTTTCTGAACTTCTAATATAGTGTATAGAGTGGACCTACACGCTTGGGACCTGCCACCTTGGTAAGATTGTCAACCCTGCCAGTTTTTTAGTTAAACTTTCCTGGATGATCCCTGTAGCTCAGTATTTCTCAACCTGGGGGTCGGGAACCCTGAGGGGGTTGTGAGGGGGTGTCAAAGGGGTCGCCAAAGACCACCAGAAAACATAGTATTTTCTAGGTTCTTGTGGGTTTTTTTGGGCTATAAGGCCATGTTCTAGAGGCATTTCTCCTGACGTTTTGCCTGCATCTATGGCAAGCATCTTCAGAGGTAGTGAGGTCTGTTGGAAATAGGAAAATGGGTTTATATATCTGTGGAATGGCTGGGGTGGGGCAAAGAGCTCTTCTCTGCTAGAGCTAGATGTGAATGTTTCAACTGACCACCTTCATTAGCATTTGAAGGCCTGCCTGAGCCTGGGAAAATGTTTTGTTCAGAGGTGTTAAGATGTGCCTGGTTGTTTCCTCTCTGCTGTTTTGCTGTTGTAATTTTAGAGTTTTTTTAATACTGGTAGCCAGATTTTGTTCATTTTCATGGTCTCTTCCTTTCTGTTGAAATTGTCCACATGCTTGTGGATTTCAATGGCTTCTCTGTGTAGTCTGACATGGTGGTTGTTGGTGTGGTCCAGCATTTCTGTGTTCTCAAATAATATGCTGTGTCCAGGCTAGTTCATCAGGTGCTCTGCTATGGCTGACTTCTCTGGTTGAAGTAGTCTGCAGTGCCTTTCATGTTCCTTGATTCGTGTTTGGGCAATGCTGCGTTTGGTGGTCCCTATGTAGACTGCATGGTATACGGTAGACTCCTGCAGAGGTGAGAGGATCCCTCTTGTCCTATTTCCAACAGACCTCACTACCTCTGAGGATGCTTGCCATAGATACAGGCGAAACGTCAGGAGAAATGCCTCTAGAACAGGGGTCCACAAACTTTTTAAACAGAGGGCCAGGTCACAGTTCCTCAAACTGTTGGAGGGCCAGATTATAATTTGAAAAAAAAACATGAATGAATTCCTATGCATACCACATAACTTATTTGTAGTGCAAAAATCACTTAAAAACAACACAACAATTAAAATGAAGAACAATTTAACAAATATAAACTTATTAGTATCTCAATGGGAAGTATGGGCCTGCTTTTGGCTCATGAGATAGGATTGTTGTCATTGTTGTTGTGTGCTTTCAAGTCGTTTCAGACTTAGGTTAACCCTGAGCGAGGGCCAGATAAATGACCTTGGAGGGCCGCATCCAGCCCCCGGGCCTTAGTTTGAGGACCCCTGCTCTAGAACATGGCCCTATAGCCCGAAAAAACCCACAAGAACCTAGTGATTCCAGCCATGAAAGCCTTTGACAATACATAGTATTTTCTGTTGGTCATTGGGATTCCATGTGGGAAGTTTGACCCAATTCTATTGTTGGTCGAGTTCAGAATGCTCTTTGATTGTAGGTGAACTATAAATCCCAACAACTACAACTCCCAAATGTCAAGGTCTATTTTCCCCAGACTCCACCAGTGTTCTCATTTGGGCATATTGAGTATTCGTGCCAGGTTTGGTCCAGATCCATCATTGCATGAATCCACAGCACTCCTCTGGATATAGGTGAACTACAACTCCCAAACTCAAGGTCAATGTTCACCAAACCCTTCCAGTATTTTCTATTGGTCATGGGAGTTCTGTGTGCTAAGTTCGGTTTAAATCCATCGCTGGTGGAGTTCAGAATGCTCTTTGATTATAAGTGAACTATAAATCCCAGCAACTACAACTCCCAAATTACAAAATCAATCCTCCCCCAACCCCACTTGCATTCACATTTGGGCATATTAGGCAATTTCACCACAGTGACACTGATTTCAGGAGACAAATTTTTCAATAGCTGATATTGCCTGATAGAAATTGTTTGTGTGTAGGCTTTGTCGCTAAGGAAGAATTTAGTCCAGTGAATGAAAATACATCCTGCATATTGGATATTTACATTACGATTTATAACAGTAGCAAAATGACAGGTATCAAGTAGCAACGAAAACAATATTATGGTTGGGGGTCACCACAAGATATGGAACTGCATTAAGGGGTCACGGCATTTGCAAGGTTGAGAACCACTGCTGTAGCTTGTTTTCTAGTTTGTGACACTGATGGTGTAAAGAAACATTTGAAAAAAAATATTAATCTTGAGAAGTTGTCAGTTGTTACTTGAGGAAAGACTCATATCTTCACAGGGCTGACTCTGCATTGGATTGATTGTACCCCAGGGGAAGATAAAACTGATGCCATGAAGAAAAGTAGCAATTTTGAAGAGTAACATTTCATCTACAGTCATTTATGAGCCTGGGTTATAATTATGCAGGATGCTGAATGGACTGGTGTGTTGTGATATTGGCTGGGAGGATGGAGAAGACATTTAATGGCCTTGTGCTATCAACAAAATGTATGCAGTTGGTCCACAGAGCTGGCTTTCTTATAATAATCACTTAATTGATATATTATCTGTGATTTAAATGTAATATTTCACTAGTTTTTTGGGGGGATAAATATTTACCAATAAAAATTAACAATATCAATCATAATCGTGGCACACTGCGTCTCATGCAGCTCCACAGGTCCTCAATGAGCCAATGTTGTTGAGAAGGAAGCAATGCAGATTTTAGCCCATATTTTAAAGGGGATGTCCAGTTAGCTGAATCATATTCTGGCCACTTTTCTCTGTTCCATTTTTTTTTCTGCCTGTTATGATGAATTCCATCATACGAGCCCTCACTTGAAGCACAAAAACAGTGAGAGGTGACCTTTATCGAGTCTACTTTTACTTTATTAGTTTCTTGTTTTATCAAGTTTCTCACCTGTCAATTTTAGAAGCTTAATTTCTTTTGCTTTGTATGTTTTATATGATTCCCTCGATCAATAACATTTGAAGATGTATCTAATAATCCACCTTCTTTTCTTGTACAAACTTTTCTGTTGACCTGAAATGAAAAGCAAATGCAATGCATAATGGAAAAATGTTTGTTGTAGAGAAAATCTAGGATTTTTACTTTGTATTTTATATGAATCGTAAGAGACAAATTTGACAATCCTTCTGAAATATTGAAAAGGAAATAAAAAAGCATGGCTTCTGCACACATTTATTGTGTCAAAATGGAATTACCCTGTGTGACGATGTGTAATTTTATTTCTATGGTTATGTGTTGTTTAAACAGTAGTTAATAAACGGTAAGTATGTAGGATTATATTTATATTTGATTATATTGATTATATTTATATATGTAGGATTATATTTGTAGGATCTCTAGATAGTGGCTGGTTTGGCTTGAGCAGAGTTGCCATAGCAACGGGGGCGGAGCCAACTGTCACTTCACGGGGCAGCTGTTTGAAAGTGGCAGTCTGTGACCGGTAGAGTTACAGGGAAGACTGATTTCTCTAGTGGGAGAAACAGGGAACTAGTCTGTGACCAAAGAGTTACAGGAGAAGGTAGTTGATCCTGTGGTGTGTGGAAAACCATCAGGAATACTATAGTTAGAGAAATATAGGGAAGACTGGTTCTTTAATATTAAGAATCAGGGTTTGGCTGGGAGCCAATTCTGTTAAATAAGCCTTTTAGCTTATTTGTTTTATTAGGACAGTTGTCCAGGAAAGATACATCTGCTTATAGAAACCTTTTAAAGTCTGTACCTAAAGTTACTCATGAAACCTTACTAATGTAACCTATCAAGATTTGTGCCTCTTGTGAAGAAACAATCGAATATGTTATACCTTGCTTGTTCCAATAAAATTGTTACTGTTCTCCTCAAGTCTTGCCTGATACAGTTTCTCCTAAGTCAAACAGCCTGCATAAGTAGAAAAACCAAACCAGGGACATTAAACGCTACACTATCAAATAAATAAATACTTCTGTAACTAATAGTCCCTTTATAAACCAGCTCCTAAGTTGATGCTGAGAATTACAGGGCTTCCTCACAAATTTGGTGGCAGTAATTTTACGCTCCTTCACACCCTGAAATTCCTAAATAACAACAACAACAACAACAACAACAACAACAACAACACTTTATTTAAGTTCGAGGTCAACGTAATGCTTTCATGCTTGGGAAACATATTTAACGATCTGATTGAAGTCAATCCTTTGTCAGTGCAATGTTGCTTACACCCTGTTAACTTCTTTGGAATTACCTCGGCTTTTGGGAAAAGCTTTTAGCTCTTTGGGACTTTGGTTTTGATCTTAGTTTTTGGGGACCTTGCCATGCTGCCATGGACTCTTGTTTAACCAATGCTAAAGGATTATACTTCATGTTATTTGCCTTTGGATCTTGGAAACTTTGCCTTTGCATTTAAGACTCTGTTTTGGCTATTGAACTTTTGCAACTATATTTCTATGTTTTTGATTTTTCTTTTTCTTCAATAAACTACAAAACCTACAGCCTTGGTGTGCGGTGGTGTCTTGAGCAAGGTGAATCTATCCTGAGTTGCGACAGTATGTATTGTTGATGTTAATTGGAAACCGCTCTGAGTCCCCCCAGGGAGATAGAGCGGTATATAAATAAAGTTTTATTTTATTACTAGCCGTTCCCTGCCATGCGTTGCTGTGGCCCAGTCTGTTGATCTGGAAAATAAAGTAATGGTTTCTAATCTATGTAATTTCTTTATGCTTGTGGGTAAACAGTATTTCTTGTCTCTTTGTCAGTGTTAATGTGGAGATTGTCTGGTTTGCCTACTCTGGAATATGCAATATATCATTTTCCTTCTTTAGGGTCCCTTTCAAATCTAGGATACTATATCTGTTTGTGTGTGTGTGAATCATATCTATCTATCTATCTCTATGGCTGGATGGCTCTTTGTCAGGAGGGCTTTGATTAGATTTTCTTGCCCTAGTGAAGAGAGTTGGACTGGATGTCCTTAAGTATTTTCCGTTGGTGATGGGGGTTCTGTGTGGGAAATTTGCCCCAATTCTGTCGTTTGTGGGGTTCAGAATGCTCTTTGATTGTAGGTAAACTATAAATCCCAGTAACTACAACTCCCAAATGTCAAGGTCTATTTCTTCCAAACTCCATCTGTGTTGATATTTGGGCATATTGAGTGCTTGTGCCAGGGCCGTAGCCAGAAAAAAAATTCGATAGGGGTTGAAATTTTCGGGGGGGGGGGGTTGAAACCTGCCTCCTTACTCACGCTGAAGCAAAGAGCACAGCAGAGGGCAGAGCAGCCTTCCATAGCCAGCAGCTCTGCCCCTGTCAACCACCTCCACCAAGTCTGACTTCCTTAGTGAGAACATTCAACACACACACACCCAACTTGGTTGCTTCACTACATCGGCTATTGCTGCAAGTAATGACAGTGTGAATAAATTGTCAATATTTGCCTGAGTTAGTGCTTGCAGTTCTGGAGGGACTCTTAATTTTTTGCATCTCATAGACTTAGCATGGCGATTTGGTTAACCAGTTAAAATTCATGAGTAAACCAGTTTTTTTAAAAAAATCTGAAACATTTCGGGGGGGGGGGGTTGAATCCCTAACCCCCCCCCCCTCGCTACAGGTTTGACTTGTGCCAAGTTTGGTCCAGATCCATCATTGTTTGAGTCCACAGTGGTCTCTGGATGTAGGTGAACTACAACTCCCAAACTCAAGGTCAATGCCCACCAAACCCTTCTAGTGTTTTCATGGGAGTTCTGTGTGCCAAGTTTGGTTCAATTCCATCGTTCATGGAGTTCTGAATGCTCTTTGATTGTAGGTGAACTATAAATCCCAGCAACTACAACCCCAAAATGACAAAGTCATATTTTTTTTGAGTGATGGTCACTCCTTGTGTTGTGAGACGTTTTGTTGCCAAATTTGGTGTGATTTTGTTCATTGGTTCTTTTGTTTTTAAGGTACTCATTATGCACAGAGCATTTATATATATATAGATTGGTGGGGGTGGGGGGAGCAAAATACAGTTTGCTTACTGTTGAAAATTACCTAAGGCCGCCTCTGTTTGTGGGGTTCAGAATGCTCTTTGATTGTAGGTGAACTGTGAATCCCAGTGACTACAACTCCCAAATGTGAAGGCCTATTTCCCCCAAACTCCATCTGTGTTGATATTTGGGCATATTGAGTGCTTGTGCCAAGTTTGGTCCAGATCCATCATTGTTTGAGTCCACAGTACTCTCTGGATGTAGGTGAACTACAACTCCCAAACTCAATGTCAATGCCCACCAAACCCTTCTAGTGTTTTCTCTCGGTCATGCGAGTCCTGTGTGTCACATTTGGTTCAATTCCATCATTGGTGGGGTTCAGAATGCTCTTTGATTGTAGGTAAACTATAAATCCCAGCAACGACAATTCCCAAATGACAAAATCAATTTTTTTGAGTGAAGGACATACATTGGGTTGTTAGGTGTCTTGTGTCCAAATTTGGTGTCAATTCGTCCAGTGATTTTTGAGTTCTGTTAATCTCACAAACGAACATTACATTTTTATTTATATAGATGTGTTCTGGCGACAATTTTCATGCTTATATTGTTTTGTTCATCTTATGGCTATGTTGTATTGTTGATGTTACTTG
This sequence comes from Anolis sagrei, assembly GCF_037176765.1. Lineage (NCBI taxonomy): Eukaryota > Metazoa > Chordata > Lepidosauria > Squamata > Anolidae > Anolis > Anolis sagrei. The sequence goes on along the minus strand of NC_090024.1, from coordinate 124,222,468 downwards.
GAAACCGCTCTGAGTCCCCCCAGGGAGATAGAGCAGTATATAAATAAAGTTTTATTTTATTATTTCATTACTATGCCCTAAATGTATTGTCGAAGGCTTTCATGGCTGGAATCACTGGGTTGTTGTAGGTTTTTCCAGGCTATATGGCCATGTTCTAGAGGCATTTTCTCCTGACGTTTCGCCTGCATCTATGGCAAGCATCCTCAGAGGTAGTGAGGTCTTTTTTCCTAGTTCCAACAGACCTCACTACCTCTGAGGATGCTTGCCATAGATGCAGGTGAAACGTCAGTAGAGAATGCCTCTAGAACATGGCCATATAGCCCGGAAAGGCCTACAACAACCTATGCCCTAGATATCAAGCTTCCAGGGACTTCAATTCCAGTTCAACTTTCAAGGCTGCCATGGAATCTTGGAATTTGTAGTTTCAGAAGATATTCAGAATTTTCTATCAGAAAGTTCAGTTTTCCTAAAATGCATATCCCACGATGCTGTAGCCATGGCAATTAAAGTGGAATCAAAATGCATTCATTGTATAGTGCAAATGTGCCCCAGGTGTTTTTGTACTGAAGCACTGGGTTGCGCTTGTCGCTTCTGGTGCGAAAGGATCAGATGGAGCTTGAAAATGTGAGTCCCACCACCAGTGTGTATATTTTAATTGCTGCACAGCTAACAGATGCTAAGTTTAGACAGAGAAATGGCTGTTGAGTCACAGTGGAGGGTAAGGTGCACCAATTCTGGCTGTCAGGTGCCTGGTGTGCGGAACGCCCCCTCCTGCAGGCAGGGAGGGAGGCATATGCGCTTTGCCCCAAATCTATCTTTAGTAACTTTTCTCTTTTTCTTGTTTATCTCCAGAATTCTTGCCACAGCAGGGACGCATTTCAACACCCATGTGGACCTCCGGACTCTGCGGGCAGTGAGGGTTCTCAGACCCTTGAAGCTTGTCTCGGGCATTCCTAGTAAGCATCTTTGCCTCCTGTTTTCCTCTTCCTGTTTTTTTGCAGAGCAATACTGGTGTTTTATCATATGCATCCATAGAATCATATAATAAATAATAATAAAACTTTATTTATACCCTGTTGCCATCTCCCCAAGGGACTCGGAGCAGCTTACATGAGGCCAAGCCCGACAACTCAGCAACAAAACAAAAAACAATAAGTAAAACAATACAATTAATGGGTTGTTGCAGGTTTTCTGGGCTATATGGCCATGTTCTAGAGGTATTTTCTCCTGACGTTTCACCTGCATCTATGGCAAGCATCCTCAGAGGTAGTGAGGTCTGTAATGAGCGTGACTACTATGGGAGCCAGTATTAAGAGCATCCAAAGAAGCATACATCCCTTCCACTACTCAATTCAGAAGCATACATCCCTTGTTGTTGTTGTTGTTGTTCATTCGTTCAGTCGTCTCCGACTCTTCGTGACCTCATGGACCAGCCTACGCCAGAGCTCCCTGTCGGCCGTTACCACCCCCAGCTCCCTCAAGGTCAGTCCAGTCACTTCAAGGATGCCATCCATCCATCTTGCCCTTGGTCGGCCCCTCCTCCTTTTGCCTTTCACTTTCCCCAGCATAATTGTCTTCTCTAGGTTTTCCTGTCTCCTCATGATGTGGCCAAAGTACTTCAACTTTGTCTCTAGTATCTTTCCCTCCAGTGAGCAGTCGGGCTTTATTTCCTGGAGGATGGACTAGTTGGATCTTCTCGCAGTCCAAGGCACTCTCAGCACTTTCCTCCAACACCACAGCTCAAAAGCATCGATCTTCCTTCGCTCAGCCTTCCCTAAGGTCCAGCTCTCACATCTGTAGGGAATACCATGGCTTTGACTAGGCGGATCTTTGTTGCCAGTCTGATGTCTCTACTCTTCACTATTTTATCGAGACTGGACATTGCTCTCCTCCCAAGAAGTAAGCGTCTTCTGATTTCCTGGCCACAGTCTGCATCTGCAGTAATCTTTGCACCTAGAAATACAAAGTCTGTCACGGCCTCCATGGTTTCTCCCTCTATTTTCCAGTTGTCAATCATTCTTGTTGCCATAATCTTGGTTTTTTTGACGTTTAGCTGCAACCCAGCTTTTGCGCTTTCTTCTTTCACCTTGATTAGAAGGCTCTTCAGGTCCTCCTCGCTTTCGGCCATCAGAGTGGTGTCATCTGCATATCTGAGGTTGTTAATGTTTCTTCCAGCAATTTTCACCCCAGCTTTGCATTCATCAAGCCCCGCACATCGCATGATGTGTTCTGCATACAAGTTAAAAAGGTTGGGTGAGAGGATGCAGCCTTGCCGGACGCCTTTCCCAATCTTGAACCAGTCTGTTGTTCCGTGGTCAGTTCTGACTGTTGCTACTTGGTCCTTGTACAGATTCCTCAGGAGAGAGGCAAGGTGGCTTGGTATGCCCATCCCACCAAGAACTTGCCACAATTTATTATGATCCACACAGTCAAAGGCTTTAGAATAGTCAATACAGCCCTTACACTACTCAATTTCCACATTGTTCATTTTAATACAGAGCTTGCAACCTGCATGCACAAGGGTGGCCAGTCTGGGGGCCTCATGTCATGCTTGTTTTTACTATTCCACCTATTATTATTATTATTATTATTATTATTATTAATAATAATAATAATAATAATAACTTTATTTTTATACCCCATCAACCATCTCCCCGGCTTACAAGGGACAAGTCCAGAATTACGATTAAAACACACAAGTAAAACACTTTAACCAATTAAAACATCAGACAAAACAAATACAACACAGGGTTGTTGTAGGTGTTTTTGGGCTGTATGGCCATGGTCTAGAGGTTTTGCCTGCATCTATGGCAAGCATCCTCAGAGGTAGTGAGGTCTGTTGGAACTAGGAAAAAGGGTTTATATATCTGTGGAATGACCAGGGTGGGAGAAATGACTCTTGTCTGCTGGAGCTAGGTGTGAATGTTTCAACTGACCACCTTGATTAGCATTTAATGGCTTGGAAGTGCCTGAGGGAATCTTTCTTTGAGAGGTGGTTTGATGTACCTGATTGTTTACTCTCTGTTTTTTTTCTGTTGTAATTTTAGAGTTTTTTTAATACTGGTAACTGTTGTAAAAAATTACAGCAGCAAAACATCAGAGAGTAAATAATCAGGCACATCAAATCACCTCTCAAAGAAAGATTCCCCCAGGCACTTCCAAGCCATTAAATGCTAATTAGGATGGTCAGTTGAAACATTCACACCTAGCTCCAGCAGACAAAAGTCCTTTGTCCCACCCTGGTCATTCCACAGATATATAAACCCTTTTTCCTAGTTCCAACAAACCTCACTACCTCTGAGGATGCTTGCCATAGATGCAGGCGTAACGTCAGGAGAAAATGCCTCAAGAACATGGCCATATAGCCCGGAAAACCTACAACAACCCAGTGATTCCGGCCATGAAAGTCTTCGACAATACAATACAATTAATATAACATGTAAACAATAACACACAAGGATTTAAAACCTATGGCCGGGCCAAATGTGATAATTTAAAGTTTAAAAAATAAATGCTTCCAATCATAGAGTTGGAAGAGAACTCCAGTCCAACCCCTTTCTGCCAAGAAGCAGGAAAATCGCATTCAAAGCACCCCCGACAGATGGCCATCCAGCCACTGTTTAAAAGCTTCCAAAGAAGGAGCCTCTACCTCACTCCAGGGCAGAGAGCTCCATTGCTGAACAGTTCTCACAGTCAGGAAGTTCGTCCTAATGTTCAGGTGGAATCTCCTTTCTTGTAGTTTGAAGCCATTGTTCCATGTCCTAGTCTCCAGGGCAGCAAAAAACAAGCTTACTCCCTCCTCCCTGTGACTTCCTCTCACATATTTATACATGGCTATCATGTCTTCTTTCAGCCTTCTCTTCTTCAGGCTAAACATGCCCAGGTCTTTAAGCCGCTCCTCATAGGTATTGTTCTCCAGACCCTTGATCATTTTAGTCGTCCTCCTCTGGACACATTCCAGCTTGTCAATATCTCTCATTGATTGTGGTGCTCAGAATTGGACACAATATTCCAGGTGCGGTCTAACCAAGGCAGAATACCAATCTTGATAAAATAGTGAAGAGTAGCGACATCACACTGGAAACAAAGATCCGCATAGTTAAAGCAATGGTATTCCCTGTAGTCACCTACGGATGTGAGAGCTGGACCATAGGGAAGACTGAGCAAAGGAAGATATATGCTTTTGAACTGTGGTGTTGGAGGAAAGTTCTGAGAGTGCCTTGGACCACGAGAAGATCCAACCAGTCCATACTTCAAGAAATAAAGCCTGATTGCTCATTGGAGGGAAGGATAGTAGAAGCCAAGACGAAGTTCTTTGGCCACATCATGAGAAGAAAAGAAAGCTTAGAGAAGAGTATGATGCTGGGGAAAATGGAAGGAAAAAGGAAGAGGGGTCAACCAAGGGCAAGATGGATGGATGGTATTCTTGAAGTGACTGGATTGACCTTGAAGGAGCTGGGGGTGGTGACGACCGACAGGGAGCTCTGGCGTGGACTGGTCCATGAAGTCACGAAGAGTCGGAAACGACTGAACGAATGAACAACAACAACAACATGGGACAAGCAGGCACCCCATTTTTGCTTGTTGATTGCTTATTCTGTTTATTGTATATGACTGCTTCCTGTACTTCATTACTTCTTCCAGGACCAAACTGCCAATTGCCAAATTGTATGTGTAGATTCTCTTTCAATGCTTTCCCTGTTGCAGAAAAAATGTTATGATTACTGGATATGGCGATGGTCACCATGTTTAGTTACAGTGTCCCTTTTTCTTTTTATCCAAGGTTTGCAGATTGTACTTAAATCCATCATGAAGGCAATGGTGCCTCTCCTCCAGATTGGCCTGCTCCTTTTCTTCGCTATTCTGATGTTTGCCATCATTGGCCTGGAATTCTATAGTGGGAAGCTGCACCGGGCTTGTTATGTGAACAATTCAGGTGAGGAATACTTTCTGTTCCCAATTCCTTTTCTGACTTTATTCTTCCCCTTGGCTTTTCAAATGCAGACATAGTATGACCATATATGTGGCTGTTGTGCATAGTCTTTTGCTTCTACTGTAGCCACAGCTAATACAGACATAGGGTGGTGTGTGATTTCCAGGCTGTATGGCTATGTTCTAGCAGCATTTTCTCCTGATGCATCTGTGACTGGCATCTCTGGAGGACCCCAAGTTTCGGCGGTGACCAGGGGAGCATTTGCACAGTTAAAACTTGTGCGCCAGCTGCACCTGTACCTTGGGAAGTCTGACTTGGCCATGGTGGTCCACACTCTTGTTACATCCTGAATAGATTACTGTAATGTGCTCTATGTGGGGTTGTCTTTGAAGACTGTTTGGAAACTTCAAATGGTCCAACGGGTGGCAGCCAGGTTACTAACAGGAGCGGCACTCAGGGAGCACACTACTCCTCTGTTGCATCAGCTTCACTGGCTGCCAATTTGCTACCGAGCACAATTTGAAAGTGTTGGCTTTAGCCTGTAAAGCCTAAACATTTTCAGCCCAGCTTACCTGTCCGAACGTATCTCGTCCTATGAGCTGAAGATCGGCTGGGGAGGCCTTGCTCTCGATCCCACCTGCCTCGCAAATGTGATTGGCAGAGATGAAGGACAGAGCTGTGATGAAGTGTGAGTTTTAATCTAAAGTTATGTATAATAATGGATAGGTGTTTAAAAGGGTAAGTATTTAAACTAGCATAACTGGGGGGATGGTAGCCAGCTCAACTCACTTTGAGCTGGCTTGCCATGGAAAAAGGGGTGGAGCCAACTGCCACTTGGCAGGGCAGCCATTTTAAAACAGTTAGTCTGTAGTCAGCGAACTACAGGGAAGGCTGGTTCTGTTGTGTGTTGAGAACCAGTGAAGTAGTCTGTAGTCTAAGAACTACAGGGAAAGGCTGATTCTACTGTGTTGAGAATCAGGAAGGTTTTGGCTTTTAGCCTGTGTAGTTTAGATAGGTCGAGTTGACTTATTTATATTAATAGTTAGTGTATGAGCAAAAGGGGGAGAGAAGCCTAATAAGAATCTTTACTGCAACAGAAATAACATAAGGAAAGAATAAGCTTGTGCCTGAAGTAATCTGTTAAAGAAAGAAACACATTTTGAAGGAAAATAAGTTTGAAACCTGTTTAGTGGAAGGAATAGTCCTCTTAAGAGTTGTTTTATGAAATGTTATAAATGTAACCTCTGAAGATATGTGCCTCTAAGGGTTAAGAAACATTGAAACTATCAAGCTTCTTCTATACTTCAATAAACTTGTTACAGTTTCTTCTAAAGCCAAGTCTCTTACAAATACTTTCAAGTTAAGCCACACTACACCTCGAAGAAAGACCAATTCAATATTACAACTCATTAGTTGTGTTATCAATTGGGTTACGTCCTAGCATAACTGGGGGGATGGTAGCCACCTCAACTCACTTTGAGCTGGGTGGCTCCTTTACAAACCGTTACAAACTGGTGCATCTTTACAAGGGCCTTCTCAGTGGTGCCCTCCTCCCCCCGGCTATGGAATTCCCTCCCCAGGAATATTAGATCGGCCCCCTCCCTCCTGACTTTCTGAAAAAAAAACTGGCTCTTTGAGCAAGCTTTTGAGAATGCAGCGGAATACATAATACCGATCTATGAATGATGAACATGGAATGGCCAGATGATGTTACTGGATAATGTTTTTAACAGGATGACACCGATGAGTATATGCTTTAACCGTTTTTATTAGGGCTGGGCGGTTTCGTTTCGTTAATTCGTAATTCGTTAATAATTCGTTAATTTTTTCAATTACAAAACGATAATGAACCATTCTGGAGCAATTATTAAAAAAAACGAATTTTCAAAAACATTTTGTAAATGCTTCGTATTTCGATATTGTATTCGTTTCGTTATTGTTTTGAGGTCGTTTCGTTATTATTTCCGCATGTCTGGGCCAGTTTTATGGTTTAATTAGTGAAAAAAAAATATAATATCACACCAACAGTCAACAACAGAGGGAGAGGGAAGCTTCAGAAGGTTTTGGAGGTTTTTTAGCATATTTCGCGGTCGCGTCCGCCATTAACAAATCAATTTGTTATTGTTTCGGAAATCGATTCGTTAATTTTTTACCATTTACGAAATTTCGTAAATATCGAACTTTTTAAAAGGAAAATTTTGTAATTATTTTAAATATCGAAACAAAAAAAAACCCCAAATACAAATCGATTTTAGAAACAAATTTTTCCGTTGTTACCCAGGCCTAGTTTTTATATATGTTTTATATTGTAATGTTGATTGTTTTTAATGGCACTTTTATGAATGCCTGGCATCGAATTGTGTCAATCTGTAACCCGCATAGAGTCGATGTATGGCTGAGAAAAGCGGGCTATAAATATCGTAAATAAACAAATAAATCCTCTGAAGATGCCAGCCACAGATTCAGGCAAAACATCAGGAGAAAACGCTGCTATATAACACGGTCATACAACCCGCAAGCCACCCAACACCCCAGTGATTCAGGTCATGAAAGATTTTGACAAAACAATAGAGACCTATGTGTTGTCAAAAGCTTTCATGGCCAGAATCACTGGGTTGCTGCAAGCTTTCCGGGCTGTATGGCCATGCTCCAAGTTTCCAACAGACTTCACAACCTCTGGAGATGCCTACCATAGAAACATCAGAAGAGAATGCTTCTGGAACATGGCCGTACAGCCAGGAAGGCATGCAGCAATCCAATACAGACTTAGCTTGGGAATCACTGAGAACAAAGGTAGTCTAGCAGAGTTCTGAGATACAAATACATAGTTAAAAGCTTTAAAAATGATTTTAAAGAAACCAATAAGGCAGGGTAGCTTTTCATCGAGCTGAAATCTTCATAGAAATATCCTTACACTTTGTTGACATCACCCTGAAAAACCTCTGCGTGCAAATACACACTTGGGGAGGTTTATTGAAACTAGCCTGTGCAGGCAAGGTTTTTGTTTAGCTTTCTTTTGTGTTTGTTGGGTGGAAGTGGGTGGATGTTTGCATGGCAGCACTGATACTTTGGGCGTCAACATTAACGTCATTGTTTCGCGATGAGAATAGAAAAAGAAAAATCCCAACTGCTTGGAACCAGCGCTGCACAGTGAAAACCAGAACGTAGTTAAAATCAAATCACTACCAGATGGCATCTGTGGCTGTAAGATTCTGTATTCCTGTAATGAGGGTGACTACTCTGTTGTATTTATGTGTTGTCGAAGGCTTTCATGGCCGGAATCACTGGGTTGTTGTAGGTTTTTTCGGGCTGTATGGCCATGGTCTAGAGGCATTCTCTCCTGACGTTTCGCCTGCATCTATGGCAAGCATCCTCAGAGGTAGTGAGGTCTGTTGGAACTAGGAAAAAGGATTTATATATCTGTGGAATGACCAGGGTGAGACAAAGGACTCTTGTCTGCTGGAGCTAGGTGTGAATGTTTCAACTGACCACCTTGATTAGCATACAATGGGCTGACTGTGCCTGGAGCAATCTTTTGTTGAGAGGTGATTAGATGTCCTTGTTTGTTTCCTCTCTGTTGATGTGCTTTTTGTAATTTTAGAGTTTTTTTAATACTAGTAGCCATATTTTGTTCATTTTCATGGTTTCCTCCTTTCTGTTGAAATTGTCCACATGCTTGTGGATTTCAATGGCTTCTCTGTGTAGTCAGACATGGTAGTTGTTGGAGTGATCCAGCATTTCTGTGTTCTCGAATAATATGCTGTGTCCAGGTTGGTTCATCAGGTGCTCTGCAATGGCTGACTTCTCTGGTTGAAGTAGTCTGCAGTGCCTTTCATGTTCCTTGATTCGTGTTTGGGCAATGCTGTGTTTGGTGGTCCCTATGTAGACTTGTCCACAGCTGCATGGTATACAGTAGACTCCTCTCAACAAAAGATTGCTCCAGGCACTGTCAGGCAATCAAATGCTAATCAAGGTGGCCAGTTGAAACATTCACACCTAGCTCCAGCAGACAAGAGTCCTTTGTCCCACCCTGGTCATTCCACAGATATATAAACCCTTTTTCCTAGTTCCAACAGACATCACTACCTCTGGGGATGCTTGCCATAGATGCAGGTGAAACGTCAGGAGAGAATGCCTCTAGAACATGACCATATAGCCCGAAAAAACCTACAACAACCCATGAATTAATTCCTATGCACACTGCACATATCTTATTTGTAGTGTAAATAACACTTAAAAACAATTCAATAATTAAAATGAAGAACCATTTTAACAAATATAAACTTATTAGTATTTCAATGGAAAGTGTGGGCCTACTTTTGGCTGATGAGATAGGATTGTTGTTGTTGTTGTTGTTGTTGTTGTTATGTGCTTTCAAGTCATTTCAGACTTAGTTTGACCCTGAGCGAGGGCCGGGTAAATGACCTTGGAGGGCCGTATTCGGACCCCGGGCCTTAGTTTGAGGACCCTGCTCTAGAACATGGTCATATAGCCCAAAAAAAACCTACAATAACCCATAATATAGATTATCAAAGGAAATCATACAGGGACATGAGAGAAGCCTCCCACAAGGATAGTAACACATCAAAAACATCTGGGCATCCCCTGAAAACATCCTTGCAGACAGCCAATTCTCTCACACCAGAGAGTGAGTTTCTCAAGTCGCTCCTGATACAACAAAAAAAATCAAAGGAAATAATCTACATTATCTGCGTTGAACTTGATTATATGAGTTTACACTGCCACATAATCCAGTTCAAAGCAGATAATCTGGATTTTATATGGCAGTGAAGAAGGAGCCTGTGATTGTACCAATATCCTGCCCAATGAGTTTTTGCTGCTGCACAAAAGCTGGCAACTTCAGCTGTATTTCAGAAGACTGGTCAACCAAAAGATAATCAGTATAAAACCTTTCAGGTCACCCTGGAATATTTTGTAAAATTGGATTAGTAAAATGTTGCCAAAGTTCTTGATAAAAAAAGCACTACAATAAAACATTCTCCCCAGTTTCTACCACCTCAGTCTCACAGGAACATAGGTGTTTACTAGGGCTGGGCGATTTCGTTTTGTTAATTCGTAATTCGTTAATAATTCGTTAATTTTGTTGATTACGAAGCGATAACGAACCATTCTGGAGCAATTTGTTTAAAAAATGAATTTTTAAACACGTTTTGTAAATGCTTCGTATTTCGTTATTGTATTCGTTTCGTTATTGTTCTGAGGTCGTTTCGTTATTATTTCCGCATGTCTGGGGCAAGTTTTTTGTTTAATTAGTGAAAAAAAATTATAATATCACACCAACAGTCAACAACAGAGGGAGAGAGAAGCTTCAGAAGTTTTTGGAGGTTTTTTAGCGTATTTCGCGGTCGCGTCCGCCATTAACGAATCGATTCGTTATTGTTTCGGAAATCGATTCGTTAATGTTTTGTAATTTTTTTCACATTTACGAAATTTCGTAAATATCGAACTTTTTTAAAGGAAAATTTTGTAATTATTTTAAATAACGAAACGCAAAAACCCCCCAAAAACGAATCTATTTTAGAAACAAATTTTTCCGTTGTTACCCAGGCCTAGTGTTTACAGTATCATATCATCCCTTCAGTAATGCAGAAGGTAGCACATTGAATTTAACCAAAGAGAATGCCTTCCTATATTCTGGGACAATTAGGTTACTTAGGCACTCTGCAGGAAAAAGAGCCCTCCTATTGTCTTTGAACATATATTAAAATGATGCAAATGAAAATACATGCAAAAATCAACAAAATATAGAACATTGACTTTAAAGTGCAAAATAAACAGTATTCCAGGATAAAACATGTTTCAAAAATCAATTTTCTGCTGTGAAAAAAACAAGATGAAACACAATTTTCAGCCATCCTGTTCCTCAATCTAAAAGTGATGATAGGAAGCAGGCAATGGTTGCAACTGTCATCAGCTCTTACTGCCCCTGTCCATCTAAAGAAGATGGTTACACATGTGTCAGAGGGTGGAGGGATGGGTCCTACTTTAACCTCTCCCTCTGCCATTCAGATACAGAAAGAGGGGTTGGTGATGGCCCCCCTCCCTGGGGCCTTAAGCAGCTGCCTTATGATGCCTCCCCTTGATCTCAGACCAGTTGATAACCATCTGAGGAATCTCAACATTTCCTTTGAAAAGGCATGGTATAGGAAGGTCCTGTTTCACTGTGATTGTCTTGGTAAGTATGGTTGCCGTTTTTTACAAATTCATTTCTGTACCATTTGGTTTAATTTGTGTGTGACTGCAGGTGAATTACAAGAGCTGGACCCACCTCATCCTTGTGGGGTGCAAGGATGCCCTGCAGGTTACGAGTGCAGAGACTGGATTGGTCCCAACGATGGGATCACTCAGTTTGACAACATTCTCTTTGCTGTGTTGACTGTCTTCCAGTGCATTACCATGGAAGGATGGACTACAGTGCTGTACAATGTGAGTAAGACGTATGAGGAAGGACTGGGATACTCTGGTGGGAAGCAACCGGGTTGGACACAGCATTTTCTTTGTTAAAATTTGGCTGGGTATACATTTTCAATGGGAATGTAAGGACTTAACTTGGCATACATTTGGTTACATTCTGTTTGCAATTTACCTGATCTATTCAGGTGCAGTGGGTTAAAGCACTAAGCTACTAAGCTTGTTGACCAAAAGGTTGCAGGTTTGATTCCGGGTAGTGGCGTGAGCTTCCACTGTCAGCCCCAGCTTCTGCCAACCTAGCAGTTCAAAAACATGCAAATGTGAGTAGATCAATAGGTACCCCTTCGGCAGGAAACAGCGCTCCATGCAGTCCACATGACCTTGGAAGTGTTTACGGACAATGCTGGCTCTTCGGCTTAGAAATGGAGATGAGCACCACACCCCAGAGTCGAACACGACTGGACTTAATGTCAGGGGAAAACCTTTACCTTTACTATTCATATTATTTCTTCCTTCAATGTGTGGCGTTATGTAAGTTGTGGCCACTTCATGTGATCTAGAGCTAAAATTTAGGGGTCTTTGCCAGGAGGCAGAGACCAATTAGACTCATCAAAGAGTTCTTTTTCCCTGGCAAGACAGAGAAGCATCCCATATTTTTCCCTGATTTCCCAATGAAAAGTCTCACCAGTTGAAGAAAAGCCATTGAGGTTTAATGCGATTCAGCTGAAACGGATGCAAAGCTGCAATAATTCGCCAAAGCTAAGTATGAGGGGAATACACCAATACAGTCATATTTATAGCAAATTCAAAGTTGCAGAGTTCAAACTCCCCGCCCCGGCTTCCCTGTTGTCCCCTGCCATGATTGGGCGATGGGCTCCAGTGGTCCATAGGAACCAATGGGGAGACCTCTGTCATCTGGTGGCGACAGCCAATCAGGAGAGATGGAGGCGGGATGAGGGAGCACAAAGGAATCTGGGAAAGGAGTAAACAAAGGAAATGCCATGCCATGTGGCCGGCGAGACAAAGGGAAAATCTCAAGCCAGCCTGATCTATTGTACTTTGAGTGGAATGAATAATCAGAGCAAAGGCAAAAGGTTTTTTTGAGGACCCTTTGTCCTTCAGGAGGAAATATGATTAAGATTTTTGCCAAAGGAGCAAGCTGAGGTCTGGGCAATTCCTCCGAGGGCCACCAGCTGCCCAGGCTATTGTTCATGCAAAGGGAAGTTGTGGATAAAAAAATATCCTGGAATGTTTGGGGCTTTGTAGTCCCTTTGGTGGAGTTTCTTCATGTATATAGGGGAAACAAAGGGCAGAGGAAAAGGGGAAAGGCTTCTGCCACACAAAGAATTCAGAAAACACATTTCATATATCTAAAGTTCATAAAAGGCAAGATTTCATAAGGTTTGTCCATGTGGAGGGAAAGAGTGTCCATAGGGGATGGCTAAAATGCAAGGGTGTTGCACAAAGGTCCTGGCAGGAGTTCTAGAGTGGCCCAAATGGACCTGGTGTCTCTGGAAACTAGCTTTGCTCCCCGTCCTTGGAGAACTACAGCTCCCGAGAGAGGCAGAGACCCCAAGGTCTAGCTATTCCCGAAGTTTCATGGGGTCCTCATTGTTGTTAAGGCCTTGGCAAATTGACCAAGACTTAACCCCTATTGTGCAGTCTGGTACCTTTGTCCTTTGCAGAACTATAAGTTACCATCCCTTGTTAGGGGGGAGGAGCATGCTCGATGTCACATGTACCATGATGAATCAGGCATATGTTTGTTTGTAAAGCATAATATGTCATTTTTAATTACTCCTTTATCAAAGTACATAATGGCTGGACAGTGTAGGATTTTAACATTCCAAACGTCAAAATCCTACAATGTTCTAATAAAGCAACTATAGTTTTCCCTCAGTTAAAGCATACTTTTGGTACAGGAATTCTTCTGCGAGTATGGACAACAGTCTCGTTCAGATTGCTTGTGATGAGTAAGACTTGCTTCCAGATGGTTAGGTGGGAAAGTTTTGTAACTGGCCTCATTTATTTATTTATTTTCTTTCAGGCTGTCAATTTGTATGTGTGCGTAGGAAGGCCACAGTGTAATTTGTTTTTTGTTTTTTTTGTGGACTAGTAACTTTTCTAGACACTTTCCAAAGCAGGTTAAATATATATAATCCGATCTTTGCTGCTCTGGTATATGATAAGCAGTCCCTGGTTAAACCTGTAAAGCTTTCTCCATATTAAGAATATGAGTTATTTTGAGCTAGAAACAGATGGAAGGTTTAGGGTTTTTTGTTCTTTTCAGAAGGAATTTTTGGAAGAAGGGATCATTGCTTGTGGTGGGTACAGTCATCTCACTTTTAACTACAGTAAATCTTGAATTTTTCAGAAACCGGTAGGACCTGTTATGTCAGGAAATATGTATGTACCATAGGGTTGTGCATTTGGGGTAAACCTTGACCCGTTTTGTGTTCCAGCTTTTGGTGGGGGCCTTGATCCATTTTTTGGGAACCTCCCAAAATTGGGAGTGCAGGTATCTGTTTTCACTCTGGGGTGGTGAAAGATCCTGGCATGCACTTCAAGTAGCTTTTTACCTGCTGTCTCTACTCTAGAGGAGCCACTCAGTTGCAAGCACTTTCAGGCTCACATGCTTTTTGGGCCTATACACCACACACGCACTCGCTTTTGAAGGCAAGGAGGCAAAAAATCCTGTTTCTTACTCTAGAGGAGGTGCTCGACTGCAGGCACTGGCAAGCATGCATGCTTTCTGGGCCTGCACGCTACACATATACACTCTTTCCAAGGCAAAGGAAGCAAATTTTGGGAGACACTCGGCTTCAGGTGTTCACACTTTCTCTCCCTGGTTACACCATGCTAGCCAGCCACGCACTCTCCAAGGCGTTTTAAGGAGGCTTCCCACTTCCAGGTAAGGAAGAGGGATGTCCTAGAATCATAGAATGATAGTTGGAAGAGACCTCATAGGCCATCCAGTCCAACCCCCTGCCAAGAAGCAGGAAAATTGCATTCAAAGCACCTCTGACAGATGGACATCCAGCCTCTGTTTAAAAGCTTCCAAAGAAGGAGCCTCCACCACACTCCAGGGCAGAGAGTTCCACTGCTGAACAGCTCTCACAGTCAGGAAGTTCTTCCTCATGTTCAGATGGAATCTCCTTTCTTGTAGTTTGAAACCATTGTTCCATTGCGTCCTAGTCTCCAGAGCAGCAGAAAACAAGTTAGCTCCCTCCTCCCTATGACTTCCTCTCACATACTTATACATGGCTATAATGTCTCCTCTCCACCTTCTCTTCTTCAGGCTAAACATGCCCAGCTCTTTAACCTGGAAGAGGAGAGTAGTTTTCAGGGAATGAGGGTTTACTTTTTGTTTCCTGGGGATTAATAAAAAAATCTTTGCCCAGCGGGAAGCCAGGGGGCCAAAGAGAAGTTCTCAGAGGTTTTCCACAAATGATCTTTAGATGGCTTGTGAAGTATAAAAAGTTCTTTATTAATGAACAATCAAACAGAAACTTCTCTTGTCTTCAATAAAAATAAACGAATGATTCCAGGCTTTTATGCAACTGGTGACTTCCTAATCTTGCCCACAAAGGACAGGCAACTGTCTTCAATAACTTCTTCTTTACTTTAAAGGAAAATCCCCTTTTTAACTTCTCCCAGGCTGACTGTAATCTAACCCTTACTGATGTGGGCTCGCTACCGGGTCGAACTGCTTCTCGAACGCCGAGTGGACCTACCAGTAAAGGCTTAGATGTTCTCCAGCTGGAGTTCTTTGGTCTTTAGGGCTGTTTCCCTGGAAATCTTTGGAGACTCTTAAGACTGTTCTCCCCCAGAAAGTCTTGGATGTTCTTAAGACTGTTTCCCCCTGGAAAGTCTTAAGGGTAGAAGCTTTTGTACAGGGGAAGCTTGCACACATCCTGTACATTAGCTTTCCTTTCTGAGACTAACTAAAAATGGCCCTTCCCTTCCCAATTGCCCTGAGCAAAGGGCGGAACCAAAACTTAACAATCATAGTATCATAGAATCAAAGAGTTGGAAGAGACCTCATGGGCCATCCAGTCCAACCCCCTGCCCAGAAGCAGGAATATTGCATTCAAATCACCCCTGACAGATGACCATCCTTCAACCATAAAGAAGGAGCCTCCACCACACTCCGGGGCAGAGAGTTCCACTGCTGAACGGCTCTCACAGTCAGGAAGTTCTTCCTCATGTTCAGATGGAATCTCCTCTCTTGTAGTTTGAAGCCATTGTTCCGCGTCCTAGTCTCCAGGGAAGCAGAAAACAAGCTTGCTCCCTCCTCCCTGTGGCTTCCTCTCACATATTTATACATGGCTATCATATCCCCTCTCAGCCTTCTCTTCTTCAGGCTAAACATGCCCAGCTCCTTAAGCCGCTCCTCATAGGGCTTGTTCTCCAGACCTTTTATCATTTTAGTCGCTCTCCTCTGGACACATTCCAGCTTGTCAATATCTCTCTTGAATTGTGGTGCCCAGAATTGGACAGGTGACTTGCCCTATGACTGCAACCAAAGGAAGCCACCTATCTGCAGAGTCCCTGAAACCTTGGACTGCAAGTAAACATTTAATACAAAGCAAATAAATTTGGAGCTCCTGGTACAGCCATACCAGAACATTCAGCTTGTTGTACATGTTCAACAAGTTGACAACAGTACATGTTTTGCATGTACTGTTGTTGAACCAGCCCCCCCCCCATCCTGTATCTGCATTTCATGTCCCTTTCCATCTCTTCCTCTCTCCTTTTTCCCAATGCTACAAAAGGCAATAGTATCCATACTGAAGTGGAATAATTCCATTATAAGTATGTGACAGAACTCCTTGAGGGATTTGATCATATAACTAAGCTTGAAGGCCTGGCAGACACCCACGGGTGAAGTAGGCAGCAAAGAAGAACATTACTCTTAATGCTGGTGTTGAACTGCAGGCTGGTGACTGTGCTTCTCCTGTTGGGAAGGGGCATCGCAGCCTTGCAATTGGGTTGGTGCCATTCCCTTTCCTCTGGGAAACAAAGCCCTTGTTTCTTGGTTCCTGCTGTTTGTGCTACTGTAAATAGCGACAAATACCAGCCTTCAGCACCACAGAAAGATTACTGCAGTGAATAATTATTAGTGTTTTGTCTGAATATGAGAGACAGGGAGATTGCTCTTCTCTCTCTCAAGAGACTAAAGTTATTTGTTGATATCGTACATTCAGTTTAAGGGCAGAGCGGAAATGAATGTCAAAATTGTGAACTTGTTCATTATAGCACTGGTATCTTTTTCATTTTGGAAGATGTTATTACATTGATTGCATTTCTTTTATATATTTTTTCTAATTGTCGTCTGTGCTGAGGCTGTTTTTAAGGGATATAAAATTAAAAATCAATGGAACAAACAATCCATCCATCCATTTGTTTGTTTCATTAATCTATTTGTTTTTCTCATTCTATTGTCAGAACCTCGGGGCAGATGACAATTTTAAAAAGCAGTCAACTCCAATCAATACAATCACACCCATTAAAAATTAAGAACTCATAAATAATAGCTATAAAGCATCGTAGCAACAACACATTTTAATACAATCAGTTGAGTCAAAAATAAAATCCATATCGTCTTACTACATGCTTTTCACTAGTAATTAAACCAAATAGGTCTGTAGAATTTCTTTAGAAAAGGAAGAAGGTGCCATCATCAATAGTGCCTTGCATCATATTTATTTTTGATTCTTCTGAAATCTCAGTTTGTTAATCAAAGTCAATTCTGAATAATAATAATAATAATAATAATAATAATAATAATACTTTATTTATACCCCACCACCATCTCCCCAAGGGACTCAGAGCGGCTTACATGAGGCCAATAGGCTTGGGCAATCCATGGTTCTAAATGGTTCTAAAGTATTGTCGAAGGCTTTTAGGGATATATAACAGAATCACTCAGTTCTTGTGGGTTTTTTCGGGCTATATGGCCATGTTCTAGAGACATTTCTCCTGACGTTTCGCCTGCATCTATGGCAAGCTTCCTCAGAGGTGAGGTCTGCTGGAGCTGGGGAAAAAAGGGGTTTATATATCTGTGGAAAGACCAGGGTGAGACACAAGGCTTTTGTAAGTTGGGCTAGGTGTGAATCTTTTCAATTGACCACCTTGATTAGCATACAATGGACTGACTGTGCCTGGAGCAAACTCTTCTTGAAAGGTGATTAGATGTCCCTGCCTGTTTTTCTCTCTGCTGTTTTAATTTTAGCGAGTTCTTTGCGGATGGTGTGAATTCTCTCTCTTAAGAGGTTGCGTTCCAGGCGGTCATAGATCCGGTGAGCCTGTGGTGTTTTGAAAGTCCTTTTAGCTGCGAGAAATTGTGGGATGGTATCTGTGTCTCTGCAGCGTAGAAGGAAAGTCAGGGAGCACAGTAGATGTGCTTTCCTGGTCCTTAGTTTCTCCAATTTCTGTGTGTCTTGGAACAGTTTCTCCCCGTAGAGATGTTCAATGTATTGTCGAAGGCTTTCATGGCCGGAATCACTCAGTTCTTGTGGGTTTTTTCGGGCTATATGGCCATGTTCTAGAGGCTTTTCTCCTGACGTTTCGCCTGCATCTATGGCAAGCTTCCTCAGAGGGTGAGGTCTGCTGGAGCTGGGAAAAAAAGGGGTTTATATATCTGTGGAAAGACCAGGGTGAGACACAAGGCTTTTGTAAGTTGGGCTAGGTGTGAATCTTTTCAATTGACCACCTTGATTAGCATACAATGGACTGACTGTGCCTGGAGCAAACTCTTCTTGAAAGGTGATTAGATCTATGACCTCCTGGAACGCAACCTCTTAAGAGAGAGAATTCACACCATCCGCAAAAAACTCGCTAAAATTAAAACAGCAGAGAGAAAAACAGGCAGGGACATCTAATCACCTTTTTTTCCCAGCTCCAGCAGACCTCACCTCTGAGGAAGCTTGCCATAGATGCAGGCGAAACGTCAGGAGAAATGCCTCTAGAACATGGCCATATAGCCCGAAAAAACCCACAAGAACTGGGTTCTAAAGTACTTACAAAACTAAAGTTCTGGTGGTGAAAATTTCAGAACTCTAACAAAACTTTCAAAATGTAATTATTATTTCATTATTGGTGATTTTAATGACAGAACCAATTAGGAACTGCCATTTATTATGAAATTTTGAGAGTTTTGTTAGAGTTCTGAAATTTTCACCACCAGAACTTTAGTTTTGTAAGTACTTTAGAACCATTTAGAACCATGGATTGCCCAAGCCTAGAGGCCAAGCCTGACAATACATACATCAGTAAATCAACACAGCAATAAACAAGAAAAAAAATAAAACTACAATACAAATCTATATATATATAAATGCTCTGTGCATAATGAGTGCCTTAAAAACAAAAGAACCCATGAATGAAATCACACCAAATTTGGCAACAAAATGTCTCACAACACAAGGAGTGACCATCACTCAAAAATTATGATTTTGTCATTTGGGAGTTGTAGTTGCTGGGATTTATAGTTCACCTACAATCAAAGAGCATTCCGAACTCCGTCAACGATGGAATTGAACCAAACTTGGCACACAGAACTCCCATGACCAACAGAAAATATAAATATGGCATTGACCTTGAGTTTGGGAGTTGTAGTTCACCTACATCCAGAGAGCACTGTGGACTCAAACAATGATGGATCTGGACCAAACTTGGCACAAGCACCCAGTACGCCCAAATATGAACACAGATGGAGTTTGGGGAAAATAAACCTTGACATTTGGGAGTTGTAGTCACTGGGATTCACAGTTCACCTACAATCAAAGAGCGTTCTGAACCCCACGAACGACAGAATTGGGGCAACCTTCCCACATTACCAACAGAAAATACTTAAGGCCATCCAATCCAACTCCCTTCATCAAGGCAAGAAAATGTAATCAAAGTCCTCCTGAGAAAGAGCCATCCAGCCATAGATATAGATAGATAGATAGATAGATAGATAGATAGATAGATAGATAGATAGATAGATATGATTCACACACAGAGAGATATAGTGTCATAGATTTGAAAGAGACCCTTAAAGAAGGACAATGGTATGTTGCATGTTCCAGGGTGGGCAAACCAGACACTCTCCACATCAACACTGACAAGGAAACAACAAGAAATACTGTTTACCCACAAGCATAAAGAAATTACATATATTAGAAACCAACATTTTCTCATTACTTTATTTTCCAGATCAACAGACTGGGCCACAGCAACACGTGGCAGGAGGGCAGCTAGTATTATATAAAATACTAACATTTCAAAGTATCTACTATAATAAAGGGAGGGGTGATGTTGTCACCAAACATTAAGTCCAATATCATATCTTCTTCCATATTTTCTTCCAGTTACTTCAATTTTAGACCACCACCCAAAGATTCCCTTCCATTTAATCAGGAGTTCTTAATGTTCTTTATACTTCACTTTGCTTGATGAATATCTGAACTAAAGCAAAGTGAAAGACCCAGCTTGTGAAACACACTGGGAAGGGGAGGAGGGAGATTATTCCTATGGAATTAATTTATCCAGTATAGAGACAGATGTAAGGTTTTAAATACCCCAAAATAGAATCATAGAATCAAAGAGTTGGAAGAGACCTCATGGGCCATCCAGTCCAGACCCCTGCCAAGAAGCAGGAATATTGCATTCAAATCACCCCTGACAGATGGCCATCCAGCCTCTGTTTAAAATCTTCCAAAGAAGGAGCCTCCACCATACTCCGGGGCAGAGAGTTCCACTGCTGAACGGCTCTCACAGTCAGGAAGTTCTTCCTCATGTTCAGATGGAATCGCCTTTCTTGTAGTTTGGTTTTGGCTGGTTTTGGAAGCTAAGTAGGATCAGCCCTTGGATGGGAGATTGTCAATTAAGACCACATGCTGTAGACGATACTTCTGAGGAAGGAACTGGCAAAACTACCTGTGAGTAATCCTTGTCTAGGAAAGCTGTATGAAATTCATGGGGTCATCATAAGTCAGCAATCCAGTTGAAGGCACTTATGAACATGGGGAAGATGTGCAATTTCCTTGTGGTTCATCACTGTGGGCCCAAACTAGACACAGTTCAAAAGATAAATGGAAACAATAGCAGATTTGGACTGTTTATTCTTACTTTTTACATGCCCATGTATAGCGAAATTAAAGCTAGCGTAGAACAAAGGCTGATCCTAAGTGACCGAATTACTTGGTAGTAATAGCCGCCACCACCTCAGAATTGTTGGCCTAAGGAACCAAAGGGTGTGAATGTATTATAGGTAATAGATGTTTGAGCACTTGATTTTCTATGGCTTCTTCCACTGGATGACTGAATTTTAAAAATGTGTTGAGAGAATGAGTTCTGAGGGAAACGAATGGATTGAGGCATACAACAGTTAAAAGTTAACTAAGAAAGACTTTATTTAAACTTTATATATTAACAACAACTCGTTGGAAATGAGTGGTACAGAAGCTTGATTCAGTTGCAGTA
Source organism: Anolis sagrei (assembly GCF_037176765.1). Lineage (NCBI taxonomy): Eukaryota > Metazoa > Chordata > Lepidosauria > Squamata > Anolidae > Anolis > Anolis sagrei. Next base: position 124,201,632 of record NC_090024.1, on the reverse strand, counting down.
ACTTGGTTGCTTATAACAAACAGTTCCCCTGACAGAATAGCTTTTACAGCTGTGAGTCCCTTTAACAAACTGTTCTATCTTTAGACACAGTTTCTCTTAGAGCACAGACTCCAGTCTGCCTCACTCACTGGGCTATAAGGTATCTTTAAACCTCTCCTAAGTTTAATAAGACACAGCTCTCTTTTACTAGTCCTCTCAACGTAGTAAAACTCTAGCTTAATGTCTTCACCTTATTCCCAAACCTATAGGCTCACTAAAAGCTCTTCTTCTGTCAGTTCCCTGCTGAAACTTCCTATCTCAAAATTCACAACCTTCTCTCTCTCTAGTCTAAACCCTTCTTCTCTGTTAAAATCCCTTCTCCCTTTCTGTCAAACTAGACAGCTGCTTTCCCTCTCTAAGCTGACTCCACCCCCAATTGCTACACCCAATCAGGAGTCAGCCTGACTCCTCCTCCTGCTCTCTTGAATACCAAGATGCCAGACACTGCTATGCAGGCTTCGGCCTAGCCGACTAAAAGGTAGATCTATCACACCTTGAAACTGATTTTATAACTGCACCGCTTATTCAGCACCAGTAGTCCTGAGTACTCCATAGAAAGGCCAAATTCCTTGCTCAGGTGGATTATGATCAACAAATGCTTGTCTACCCATGCAGTATAATAACATACAACAGTGGTTCTCAATCTGTGGGTCCCCAGGTGTTTTGGCCTACAACTCCCAGAAATCCCAGCTAGTTTACCAACTGGAGTTGAAGGCCAAAACATCTGGGGACCCACAGGTTGAGAACCACTGACGTACAAGGAAGGTGATGCAGTGAATTGCCCGACAAACTTCAAACAGGTCACTATTCCTAAATACTCTACAAATGGGAAGGTCATGTTCAGAGAACAGTGAAGATGGAAAGTCATTCAAAGGTGGACATATTGCCTTTCTCATGAGAGACAAACTGATTGTGAGGAGGGTGTCAGGGGATAGCAAAACCCTCACTGGGTAGATACATTATTTATAGTTCTTTCTCCCATTGCTGCACATGGGACTAATTGTCTCAGGGCAAGCAAATTAATTCAAACTAGAACACTACAGAATCTCTTATCAGAAGTTAGCAGAGATTTACTGTGACCTTGTGCAGCTAACTGTTTTAATAAGAAAACACTTTAACTCAGGCTTTCATCCAAACTCATGATGGAGACTTTAATCTTGACTTGTTGCTTTTGTACAACTATGTACAGACATCAGGATCCCCTGATATCCTATCAGTATATACGAAGATATACTCACAAGTGATGTACAATGAGAAGGATAGATGCATGGCAAGAAGGCATCATGGCAAGACCAGCACATGGCAAGAGATTATGGCAAGAAATCTGAATGGCGAGTGGGGGAGCACATGCCAGCCACTTACTTGTATACCCATAGGCTTCTTATCATAAATCGGGGACAAAAGGAAATTATACAATGCTCGTCGTGTCTGTCACATGGTCATGACTGAGCTCCTTAAGCCTGTCCCTCCAGTTCCACATCACCACTTACTTAACTCTTCAGTGGATGTGTATGACCACATATCTATTAGAACTGTATTTTCCAGGAATGAACAGTGGAGTTACAGACAATGCATACCTACCTAACATTGCATTATCTACCTAACAGAGGGTTCATCACAATGCTATGAACATGGCAGTGGGATACATGCAATTGAAGAGCACAGGGTGGCTTGTGCTCATTGATAGCTCTATAGTACAGATAGCTGTCCTAAGTTGCCCTTCAAAAACAGCCTTAATACAATGTTGAAAGTAAAAGAAAAATGCTTTACTTCAGCAAACACAAAGGATAAGCGAATGCAATGGAAAAATGCAAAAGAAAGTAAGGCAGTCTTAATGCAGACTCAAATTAAAGTCTCTTACAAAATCCCAAAAGAAACAGCAGTCTTTCATCAAAGAACGGGCAATGATCACTAAGTTCTTAGCAGCAGACACAAAGCAGGCTCAATTGGAGTGAAAACAGCAGAGTTGTTATTACCAGCGAAAGCTGGCTACTCCTGCTTCTGATTTATAGCCCTGAATTCCCCATGCAGGAGGTGCTAGGGAGACTCCCAATTAGTTCAGCGTTTCTAGCAGCTATTCTAGCTGAATGCCACCTGTGCTATGTGTTCTTTTGTCTCTCTAGAAATATGGGCACTTGCACAACCTCATCGTCTGATTCTTCTTCTCCCTCCGATTCCTGAGCACTTCCCTGCTCCCCTTCCTCTTCCGAAGATGAGGAATTCCTAACATTAGCCCAAGAAGATTCTATATTATAGCTGGACAAGCAGGCCAGAAGTGACCTGGCATTGCCTATGGATTTATACTCCAGAATGATAGAACTTTAAAGAGAGCATCAAGCCCTACAAAGATGCAAAATTAACCTTATTTGGACTGTGATCCTTTACCCACCTACTGAACTCAGTTGTAGTTCTTACATCTGACTAGATAAGTGCTTACATCTGACTTTGCCTCACAATAACACCAAAAGCTATATTAGGCTAAGGATGGTGGAGGCCTTTTAAAGTATCTTGACTGAAGAAGGATTCGAACCCATATGTCCCTGGCCTCTTTGATGCAAACTAATTTTAAGAAAAAGTAATTGTACAGCTATATGTTTGTATTACCATCAGCATAGCACAACATTGTGGTCCCATCTAAACTGCCATATATTTCAGGATCTGATCCCAGATTACCTGCTTTAAACTGGATTATATGCCAGATAATTTGGGATAAGAAGGTAATCTGGGATCAGATCCTGGGCTATAGGAACAGTGTGGAAGAGGCCTGTGTTATGTACCCTTTGGGTAAGGAAAAGTGGAAATGAGAGAGTTGTCTAGAGTTGTCCGAGAGATGCTTCACAAAGGAAGGCCTTGAAGGGAAATCAAATTATGTTGTGATCAAAAACAGCATTTAATTTCCCTTGTGTTTTTTATTTTGTTTTTGGTGTTGATGTTTCATCATTATTAATGAGAGAATAGCAGAAGAAGGAACAGTGTATTAGCGTTTAATGAAGATATAACAGTACAGGACTGTAACGTGTATTTACTTGCCTTGTGTCTGTTATATATCTAGATAACAATATTTAACATGCATGGATATTTGGTTGTTTTTGAAAGTTGGTATCAGCACTCTGATGCCTTTCAAGTAAAAAGATATTTCAGAGGTTCAACATCTGCAAAGCTACAGAGAATAATAACCAGTTTTTACATTGCAAAAGTAAAACATACTTGTTTCAGCAAATTAACAGTATCAAACAACAAAACCAAAACTTTTTGCAGATCAGGTTTTGAAAATTGCAGGTAATAAAGCAAATATATGAAACATGAAACATTTCTACAAATGAAGAAGGTGGGCTTCTGGCCAGTAATCCCATTTGATGGACAGGAACATTGTACTTTGGGAGTGACAAATGGAATAGGGGAAGGGAACACACAGGTTCAGATTTAGTCTGTTCCCCGCAAAGTTTGTTATTACCAAGTTTTATCTATAAAGGAAGAGGTGGATATATACTGAGCAGGAACAAAGGAAGCCAGTTTTCCAAAAGGAGGTTGTGGGGCGTAGCATTGCACATAACTGAATACGTGATGCCACACCACATATGTAGTTTTCTGCCACCACTTTAATACCTGGGACATACTCTGTTTCTGTCCTTTTACAGCTGCCTTTCCTTTTGACTCAGTGAGGGGAAAAAGAATTTCCTTTCTAAATCCCTTTACCACCTTGTACTGCTGCAGTTTCCCTTTTAAATTGGCTGGGGCTTTCTTGTGAGCTGTTTAACCTTTGTGCTTTATATCACAGGCTTGAGACACTCTGGTAAGCAACAAAGTAACAAAGTTTATTTATAGCTTCTGGTTCCAATGCTTTATGGTTACAAGTGTGCTTTGTTACAGTCTCGAGTCTTACATTCAGTATCATTCACTTGATTAACTTTTCCTATGAAACTCTCTGTTTCACATCAACGAAAATATTACATTCTTCATATACTCTTGGCTGAACTATATTCTGACTTAGGCCACACTGGCACCTTTTATTTTTCCTTAAACCTTGAGCTCCATTTCCCAACTGCTTCTCTCTAACCAAGGTTCCTAAGTGCTCCTATGTTTTTTTTTTAACTGACAATCTCTAACTGCCTCTTTCAAACTTGACTCCGCCCCCTTAGAATGTTCAGTTCTGTAACTACCATTCTGGCTCAGCGGCCTTTTCAAATCCTGGCATAATCTCATCTGCATATGACCAATCGGCTTCACATATGCAAATTAATCCTGCCTTCACTGTTGCTACCCTATTTGAGCCAATTCTTCCCTATCAACCATATTGTAACCTAGAGCTACACACCAAAAATAAAACATAGACATAAAATTCACTACAGAGGTGCTAAGAAGCATGGGGTGAAGAGAAAAGTTTCTAATTAACATGCATGTTGAGGCAGAAGGACAGAATAAAGACCAGATTTGTACCAAAGATGCTTGGAAGAAGTTCAATGTAATTTAAAAAATGAGATATTGAGAAATCTGTCGATGTTATGTACACAATGTATTGTGACTGCATTGAATAAATAAAACTTGCATGAGGCAGAAATAAAAATACAGTTTATGGAAATTCTTGCTGTGCTGCTTTATGCCATGGGTCGAAAATGTTAACCAGAAATTGGTTAACATTTTCTCCCTGTTTTCTCACTGGAACACAAGTTTTCTCACTGAAAAACAATAGTCCTCCTTCTGTATCCAACATGAAAACCAAAGCCAGTCAGTCGTATAGGACCACAGTTAAAGAGGATCCGTGCCTGGTGAGCCATATGTTAAAAATCGGCTAGACCAGGACAAAGAAATCAACACACCAAGTTGATAACAAGTCACAGAGGTTTATTTCAGTTTGGCCGAAAGGGATGCAAGTACAGTAAACATACAGAGAAATGCAAGGTACCTTATACAATTCTGATAGTTATTCAGACTTCCTGCCTCCTAACCTGATTGGCCAGAGAAGAGGCTGGTTAGGATCCATGCCAGGATTGGCTGGCAGGGGGAAATGGAAGCCAGGGATTGGTCAGAGTGAAGGATCAATCAGCTGTAGTGACACCCCCTGGGAGGGCACAGTCTGTGAAATAGAGACATCAAAATATACAGGAGAAAGATTAAAATGCAGTAGACAGAGAACATGAGTTTAAAATTCATAGTTAAAATTGACTAAGTAGGCCTGTTGGAAGATATACATCTTCAGTTGTCTCTTAAATTCTGACAGATGATTTAGCTTTCAAATATCTTCCAGCAAATTATTCCCCAGTCTTAGGGAATGCCTTCTCAATCAACTGGTCGATGAAAAAGTCCTCTTGGTGATAGTTCTGGATGGTTGGAGTAGTCACCCCCAAGAGGATCTCAATGTCCTAAGGGACGGATTGTATGGAGGAAGGTGATCCTGTACGTAACCTGGATCCAAACCATGTAGGGCTTCAAACATCAAAACCAACACTTTGTTTTTCCCCCCCAGAAACTAAATGGCAACCAGTGGAACGACTGTAGTATAGGTGTAATATGCTCACTCCTGGATGTTCCTGTAACTAGTCTGGCAGCTGTATTTTGAACTAATTGAAGTTTCTGAACTTAGTGCAGAGGTAGCCCAATGTAAAACACATTGCAGAAATCCAACCTTGAGGTTATTGGCATGTGCACTACCATCTTTAAGTCCCCCAGTTCTAGGAAGGGATGCAGCTGGTGTATCAGGTGAAGCTGATAGTGAGCACTCCTGACCTGAGTTGACATTTGGAGAGACAGATCCAGGAGTACTCCCAAGTTGCAAACACGGTCTGGTTGATACACCTCAGTACCTTATTTATTTATTTATTTACAGGATTTATATTCTGCCCTTCTCACCCTGCAGAGGACTCAGGGCGGATTACACTGTACATGGCAAACATTCAATGCCATAGACACACAACATATAAAAACAGTCACAGAGGCAATTTAACTGTTGCAACCCAAATCAGGAAACTGGACCATCAGACAACAATCCACCACACTTGGCTTCAGGAAACAATCCTTTTTTATTGATAAAAGATGAATACAAAATAGAGGAAAAAATGCAAAAGTAAAAAAACACAGTGAAAATCAGCAACAAGAAATGTCCATAAACAAGATCATGAAACCCACAGCAAAACTGCTGAAACCTGGAACCTGTTAGCAAATCACTAACCGTACTTAGGACATCTAGAAAACCTCCGAGGAACAAGGCTACTTGAATCAGGAGACCTGCAAACGCTGGCACCTGAATCTGGAACGATGCCTGGTCTGAAGCTGTATTCAGAACAGTCATATTTAAGGCCAAGAAATCTATTGCAAGACACGCCTGAGGATTTGGTTTGGATTTCCTTCCATCTGGCTGACCTACGTAAACATTCGGTTTCTCCCCGACTCTGCCAAATCTGCCCCCGCTTATCCTCATTAGGCAGGCCAGATGCCTGATTCTCTGGAGAGCTAAAACTGGGAGGAAAAGGGAGTGAACCGTTTCTGCTTGGCTCGGAATGTATGTTCTCATGGGAATTTTGACTTTCGCTTTCCAAGGCTGCAGGGTTTTCACGACTCAACCCATCATCATTTAAATTGGCCTCAGAATTCACATGGGCATCACGAAATACATGAGCATCAGGAAATACAATCAGAGAGTCAGGGTCAAGTCCACACACAGGCTGAACCCCAACACTAACATTCCAGCTTTTCTTGAGGGTATTCTGGCCACCATGGTCCCTTCACCGACCATTTGTGACACTGATGAAGTACTTCCTCTTTCTTTGCATGCTTGCTGGAGATTTTTTTGCCTCCTCGCATAAGCGGTACCTAAATTTCCTATTTGAAAGATGCAACTTTCTTTTGGGCTGCAAAGGCCGACAGCAAACTACACAAAATTGGTCGGAAGCTCACTCTGACCCAGGCTGGCTTTGAACTCATGACCTTACGGTCAGTAGTGATCTTAATGCAGCTGACTCCCAGCCAGCTGTGCCACAGTCCTAGTACCTTTTATGGCAAGGACCTCTATCTTATCTGCCCATTACCTTCTCCAGGCATTCATTCAGAGGAGACACACTATTCTTAGCCGAGGCTGTTTTTGCAGGTATGGAGTAATTTATTTGGGTGTCATCAGCATACTGATAGCAACCTGCTTCATGCCTCCAGATGCTCTCAACCACCATCTGATATCTGCCTGAGAGGTGCAACCAAAACCACTGCAACACAGTGCCTCTGAACCCACCCACCCACCCACCCCCAGTGCCCCAGCATTCCAGAAGAATACGATAATGGTGGCTGAGAGGTCTAGAAGCACCAACAGGGACACACAACCCTTGTCAGTGTAAAGATGGAGATCATCCATTAAGGCCATAACAATCTCTGTATCCTGCTCTGAAGTCTGCTTGAAATGGGTCAAGGAAGTGTGTCATCCAAGACTGCCTGGAGTTGAATGGCAACAGCCTTCTCAATCGCCTTGCCCAAAAAAAGAAGGTTAGGGACTGGTATATAAAAAATGGAAGGGGAAGAATTCTCTAGGAGGTAACTTTGTTAAACTTTCGCAGTAAAATTCAACAAAATCTAGCATCTCTCCTGAAAGACAAACCAGTTTTATTTGGCACAAGCTTTTGTTGATTGCAGCCCGCTTCATCAGATGCAGGGATGTGTTTTCTCAGTTGTTAAATATGAATGCACATTTGGGGTGAGAAGATGTAATTACCAAGGAAAGTTGCTAATGAAAAATTTAAATACACAAACAATTATCCACGCTTTAACTGGAATTAGCAAAGACCAGTTTGATGGGAGGACAGACAGATAGTATAGAGCACTGCTTCTTAAACTGTGGGTCCTGACGCTTAATGGAGTCTTTTTTTTAAAAAAAGTTTTCAAATATACAATGATAAAATCATGAACATTATTTTAGTGAGTACAGGGTAAAGAAAGAAAAAAAGGGGGGGAACGAGAGAAGAAGAAAGAAAAAAGGGGGGATATAAATAGGTGAGGAGAAGAGAAAAAGAAAAAGGAAGAGAAGAAAGAAAAAAAAACAAGTAAATGTAGGTGATTGAAACCTCCACCTTTCTCTAACATGGCATTCAAAATTCCATCCAAACAACTCTTCTAGTTTGTTCTTTTTCCATTTTGCAAGCATCAGTAGTTTCATATTTCTCTCCTTTTTACTTCTGTTCTTCCTTTCTTTTGCTCCTTCCTTTGTCTTCCTCCCGCCTTTCCTATCTTCTTCTCTCCTTTTTCCTCTCTCATCCCTTCCTCCTCACCCTTCTTCTCTTTTCTTCCTCTTTTCTCACATTCCCTGTATTATTTGCTTTGTCTTTTTAACTTATTGTTGATCTTACTTCTCGTTCTCTTAAGTGTTATCATATTAGTATCTTAATCTTGTTTTCCTTTAGCCATTCTTTAACGGGGTTCCAGTTTGTTGCTTTAATGGGTGTGTTTTGTGCACAAGCTAATATCATAGAATCATAGAATCATAGAATCAAAGAGTTGGAAGAGACCTCATGGGCCATCCAGTCCAACCCCCTGCCAAGAAGCAGGAATATTGCATTCAAATCACCCCTGACAAATGGCCATCCAGCCTCTGCTTAAAAGCTTCCAAAGAAGGAGCCTCCACCACACTCCGGGGCAGAGAGTTCCACTGCTGAACGGCCCTCACAGTCAGGAAGTTCTTCCTAATGTTCAGATGGAATCTCCTCTCTTGTAGTTTGAAGCCATTGTTCCGCGTCCTAGTCTCCAAGGAAGCAGAAAACAAGCTTGCTCCCTCCTCCCTGTGGCTTCCTCTCACATATTTATACATGGCTATCATATCTCCTCTCAGCCTTCTCTTCTTCAGGCTAAACATGCCCAGTTCCCCAAGCCGCTCCTCATAGGGCTTGTTCTCCAGACCCTTGATCATTTTAGTCGCCCTCCTCTGGACACATTCCAGCTTGTCAATATCTCTCTTGAATTGTGGTGCCCAGAATTGGACACAATATTCCAGGTGTGGTCTAACCAAAGCAGAATAGAGGGGTAGCATGACTTCCTTAGATCTAGACACTATGCTCCTATTGATGCAGGCCAAAATCCCATTGGCTTTTTTTGCCGCCACATCACATTGTTGGCTCATGTTTAACTTGTTGTCCACGAGGACTCCAAGATCTTTTTCACACGTTTGTTTGTTAGGTGGTCCATGTTCATAATGTCCATGATCTTCTCCATCCACTCTTCTTTTGTTGGTATTATATTTTGTCTCCATACTCTAGCCAGTAGAATACGAGCTGCTGTCATTAGATAAATAAATAATTCATCTGTTTCCTTATCCCACTTGCTATTGGTTAGTCCTAATAGGTAACATTCGGGTTTAAGGGGGATTTTCCTCTTCAGAATTTTCTGGCATGCCTCCTGTATTATCTTCCAGAAAGGCCTCACCTTCATACAGGACCACCACATGTGGTGGAAGGTCCCCTCCTTAATTCCGCAGTTCCAGCATTTATTACATAAATAATGGGGTCCTTTTAACTCAATGTTGGGGGTCACAAAAATGGCATCAGTAAGCATTTTCTGAATGCCACCAATTCTGCACAAATGTGTTAACAACAATGTGTAGTGTTTACAGAAGACTGTGCAGAAAATGCTTCAGCTGTACTCCACAAAAAAGAAGAACCAGGCTGTTTAGGAAGCCTTGCAAATATTGATTTATTACCTGCAAAAGTTTTGTTTTACACCTATTTTATATATCCGTATACCTGGCATCATAAAATAAATTGAGTGGAAAGTGGTCACAAATGGAAAAAAAACGTTTAATAAACCCTAGTATAGATGACCAGGCTGTTTAGGAATTCTTGCAAATACTGATTTATTACCTGCAAAAGTTTTATCTTTACACCTATTTTATATATCCATATACCTGGAATCACAGAAAAAATGGGTGGAAAGCAGTCACAAATGGAAAAATGTTTAATAAACCCTGGTATAGATGACCTTCCTAAAATGTACACTGTGAAAGATCGTTAAGTTGCTCTATTTCCTAGTTATACAAAAAATATTTTATCTGTTTCCCTGAAAGAAATCAGGCCATACTTTTTTTCTTCTGTTACTGTTGATGATGAAAGAACAGCCAAAACAGAAGGATCTGGTGAGAATACTGCTATTTATGCATAACGAATTGTTGTTATTCTTTTATTTTCACTGCACTAGGAGATGTTTTTAATTTAATTTAATTTTAAAAACATTTATATTCCACCCTTCTCACCCCGCGGGGAATCAGGGCGGAGAACAACATATATTCGGCATACATTCAATGCCCGGGCATAAAACCATAAATATATATACAGACATTAAAATCACTTTTTGTTGTTCATTCGTTCAGTCGTCTCCGACTCTTCGTGACCTCATGGACCAGCCCACGCCAGAGCTCCCTGTCGGCCGTCACCACGCCCAGCTCCAAGGTCAGTCCAGTCACTTCAAGGATGCCATCCATCCATCTTGCCCTTGGTCGGCCCCTCTTCCTTTTTCCTTCCACTTTCCCCAGCATAATTGTCTTCTCCAGGCTTTCCTGTCTCCTCATGATGTGGCCAAAGTACTTCAACTTTGTCTCTAGTATCCTTCCCTCCAGTGAGAAGTTGCTTTAAAACCATCTCAGGACACCATTTTGCCTCATTACACTGCCCCAAAGGCTTGGTCCCACAACCAGGTCGTCACCATCCTTCTGAAGGACAGGAGGGAAGGGGCTGATCTAATATTGCCAGGAAGGGAGTTCCATAACTGGGGGGCAATCACTGAGAAGGTCCTGTCTCTCATCCCTGCCAAACGTACCTGTGATGGTGGCGGGACCGAGAGCAGGGCCTCCCCAGAAGATCTTATTTTCCGCAGTGGTTCGTAAAGTGAGATGCGTTCAAACAGGTAAACTGGACCGGGGCTTTATAGGGGCTTTGCTGGCTTCGGAGGAAGGGAAGCGGCATGTCTACTTGGCCTTTGCCTTGTGGCTCTCGGTCTTCTTGGGGAGGAGCATGGCCTAGGGTTAGGGTTAGTTTGAATTGTGCCCAGTAGCAAATAGGCAGCCAGTGGAGCTGACATAACATGGGAGTTGTGTGCTTCCTGTATGCCGCCCCAGTTATTAACTTGGCTGCCTCTTGTTGGACTATTTGAAGCTTCCGAACCGTCTTCAAAGGCAACCTCACGTAGAGCACGTTGCAGTAGTCTACCCTGTATATGGTTTTCTTCTTCATGTTAATTTTCTCAGCCTTGTAAGTAAGGTTGAGCCAAGGACACATGATAATTTCCTTTACCGAGCAGAGATTTGAATTTAGGTCTTCCTGTTCCAACAGTTTAACAGAATTCTTTCAGATCAGTTGTCAAAATGGCATGAATGTTGGAACATAATGGAAGCAAAATGCAACAATTAATGTACCTAATTTGCATAGTTAGAATAATGTCTTCAGTCTGCATTTTAATGCCATGTTTTGGAGAAGTGGAATATGGCAACTGTAAACATGAAACCAGAGAGTTTTGTAACATTATGCTATTCACATAAAACGTGAAACTCCAGAAGAAAATTCATGATTGTTTTCATCCCCTTGGTGTAGGGCAGTGGTTCTCAACCTTCCTAATGCCGCGACCCCTTAGTACAGGTCCTCATGTTGTGGTGACCCCCAACCATAATGTTATTTTTGTTGCTACTTCACAACTGTAATTTTGCTACTGTTATGATTCGTAATCTAAATATATTATATGCAGGATGTATTTTCAGTCACTGGAACAAATTTGGCACAAATACCTAATACGCCCAAATTTGAATATTGGTGAGGTTGGGAGTGATTGATTTTGTCATTTGGTAATGCTGGAGTTGCTGGGATTTATAGTTCACCTAAAATCAAAGAGCCTTCTGAACCCCACCAATGATGGAATTGAATCAAACTTGGCACACAGAATTCCCATGACCAAGAGAAAATACTGGGAAGGTCTGGTGGACATTGACCTTGAGATTTTTGGAGTTGTAGTTCACCTACTTCCAGAGAACACTGTGGACTCAAGCAATGATGGATCTGGATCAAACTTGGCACAAATACTCAATATGCCCAAATGTGAACACTGGTAGAGTTTGGAGAAAATAGACCTTGCCATTTGGGAGTTGTAATTGTTGGGATTTATAGTTCACTCACAATGAAATAGCATTCTGAACTCCACCGATAGAACTGGACCAAACTTTCCACACAGAACCCCCATGACCAACAGAAAATACTATGTTTTCTACAAAAAAAACCAAAACAAAACAAAGAAAGATACTAACTCTGGAGGGCTTCAATTTGTCACAGGGCTGGCATGGATACTTGTGGAGGGGAAAAGCAGAGAAAGAAAGGAAATTCAGAAATCACCTGACCAGAGCCTCCCTCCTGCAAATATGGAATAGATACAAAGATAGGCTATACAGCAAGACCCCCCTCTGGTTCGTGCCCAACGAAGCACACCACTTGAGGGAAATACCCAGAGAGCAGTGGCTAACATATGCCCAACTATTTAAGATAAACCCACAGGAGATTAAGCTTAAATCTCAGGAAGAACTTAAACAAATAGATAAAACCATTTCCTGGTTTCAGTACCAACAAATACTAGAAAACTTTAAAATAGACACTAAAATGGGATTTCAAACACAGGAAACATTCTGGGATAAGATAATAAAATCAGAAAAGAAAATAATTAAAAATATATACCAACAATTGCTAATATGGATAACAGAAACAGAGCAGGTAAAGGGAAATATGCTACAATGGTCTAAAGATATAGGAAGATCAATAAACATGACAGAATGGGAGGAAGTCTGATCAACAAAATAAAATACACCTATGCATCTGAAATGAAGGAGAACTAGTATAAATCTTTTTATAGATGGTATCTCACGCCCGATAAAATATCCAAGTTCAGCAGAGGTAAAATTAGTGATGTCTGTTGGAGATGCGGAAAGCAAAAAGGAAACTATATCCACATGTGGTGGAAATGCAACAAGATTAAGACCTTCTGGCACAAAGTCAAAAAAATAATGGAAGTCATATTAAAGGAAAAAATAGAACTCAAACCTGAGGTAATGTTACTGGGAATTATAGACTCCATCAAAGACAAGAATTCGGAAAAACTGTTCTTTTACTTCACTACAGCTGCAAGAATAGTGACAGCCAGAATTTGGAAATCTAAAGAAACCCCCACAGTGGAGCAATGGTTGCTAAAAATATGGGATATTATGAATATGGACATCCTAACCCAAAAAATATCGCAGAGCATAGTAAAACCACCCAAGACTAATTGGGGAATCTTTTTAGAATACATTAAAGGGCTGTACAATGAAATTTATATCAGTACCGCGCAGTGAAGAAACTCAAAGGTTTATCAGTAAGAAACGGACAACTGTATCATGACTAGATCAGACAATAAAGGGACTAAAGTACTGTTTACTTCCCGGTAATCTGCCCAGCAACTCCTGGAAGTATTTTAAGGGCACTTTGGGGAATAGTTACTGATGTCGGTATAGCTGTTGTTGTCATGTTGTAGTGTCGTACCCAGCTGTTGTTTGTTTGTTTGTATTGTTTCTATGTACTATCTCACTCTCTATCAGCTCCTCTAAGAGCAATATATTCCATATATATATATATATATATATATATATATATATATATAAATACTATGTTTTCTGATGGTCTTTTGCGACCCCTCTGATACCCCGTCGCGACCCCCACGGGGGTCCCGACCCCCAGGTTGAGAAACACTGGTATAGAGTGTGATGAGTTTGTGCCTGGGGTCTCCAATGCTTTACACCACTTCATGAGGGTTCCCTATTGTTCTCTATCTCTGCTCTTAAGGAAAGTAGCAAAGGATATGCTAGATTATTTAATTTAGTAAAGCTGCCTCTGGGAATACTTTCAGTTCTCATTTCCTCAGAAATTGCTATATGTTCTTAACATCCTTAAAACAAATATAATTGTTACCAAAATGAAATGAATATTTAAGAGCTTTCATTTGAAATCACACTGCGTATTACATTTCATCTTCTTTAATGTAACAGTAGGGCACTCAAATTCTCAGCCTAAAAAGCAAGCCTAGGCCTGCTTTCTGTGTTTGAAGGAATTCTCCCATGACCTGGGGGCCTAAGGTTGCTTGATCTACAGCTCCAGAATTCCTTATGTAGGAAAGGACATGCATACAATTTATTGTCGAAGGCTTTCATGGCTGGAATCACTAGGTTCTTGTGGGTTTTTTCGGGCTATATGGCCATGTTCTAGAGGCATTTCTCCTGACATTTCGCCTGCATCTATGGCAAGCATCCTCAGAGGTAGTGAGGTCTGTTGGAAGAGACCTCACTACCTCTGAGGATGCTTGCCATAGATGCAGGCGAAACGTCAGGAGAAATGCCTCTAGAACATGGCCATATAGCCCGAAAAAACCCACAAGAACCTATGCATACAATTGTTTGTCTGGATAAGGTATGGGTGGTTTTATCTGGTTTGGTATGGGTGGTTTTGTTCAGAATTTTTCATTGTGGAGGAGTACAACTGAAATGGGGTGCAAATATTCAGATTTTAAATAGGGCCCCTGTAGGACAAATACAAGGGTTGAATTAATAGTAATGTAATAGTAATGCCTCCACCTTTGTTACTTGGGTTTGGGTGGGAATATTTTAATAAATCAAACGCAGAAATAATCCTTAGAATGTGCTCTTTAACTGCCACTATTCACTTTTCTGCATATTCAGCCTTCCCTGGTTTAAAACTGGCTTCTTTGGCTTGAGACAGAAGTGGGGAAAGCAAAGGCAGGAAATTCAGCCTTCCCTGGATTAAAACTAGCTTCTCTGGCTTGAGCCGAGGCCAGGGACCAGGATAATTTCCGACTCACTTCCTGAGTTGGAAGAAAAATGACAAGACTGGCTTCGGAAGGGCAAAGAGACTTTCGGTTTCCTAAAAAAGTTCAAAATCGCTTCAAAAAGGTACTTTACTCTATTTTTCGACATAGTTGCCAAGTTTGTTCAAACACTTATCATACTTCTGAACCAATTTTAAAATACCCTCTTCATAAAAACTTGCCCCCTGCTCCGATAACCGAATCGTCTGTAATCAAAGAAGGGCGACCGGAGCGATCCTCATCATGGACATTGTCACGACCATCTTTGAATTGTCGTACCCACTTACGCACTTTGCTTTCACTCATAACAGTATCACCGTACACTTCACAAATCTGTCGATGGATTTCTGCAGCAGGCAGGTTCCTTGCTGACAAAAACCGTATCACTGAGCGAACCTCACATGCAGCGGGTGAGTTGATAGTCTTAAACATTTTTTAAAGCACAGAACAGAACCGTACAGGTTAGCTACAGAGTGGAAACTGAGCACAGTTGTTCCCGAGGCATGCCGATACACGACGCACGTGCTCGTTGCGGTATGCGCGCGAACTACTAGTGTCTACAACAAAACGGACCTTACTTTAAAAATACCCCTCGTAGTTATTGCATTGAGATAGAAAGGCTACTGTTAGCATCACCTCACAGTAATCCCTGTGTGAAGCCTCATTCTCCTGCCAGCATCACAGTAACTTGAATCAACAAACTTATTTCCAGACCTACGGATGAGTCTTCAGTTTCTCTGCAACAATGATAGACTGTATGGTTATGTGCATCAACAGTATCTTGATTTGGAATATATGAGTCAGCATTCATGTTACAAAATCGTGTCCATGAATAATAAAACATGTAACACTGGTTCACCTGAGGCAAACTATCAGCAGTATCTAGTTCTTATATTTATTGTCATGTTTTTGTTTGTTAACTGACCTAGCAAGTTATGAAAGTCTAGGTTCCTGCCTGCAGCAGGTCAACTGTGGCTGCATTGTGTCAGAGGAGGTGGCAGTTCCAGAGCAGGCAGTGGCATGGAGCAGGAATAAAATCGACATGGGAAATGGTCATGGATGCTGTGTTGTCTGAAGATAGGGATGGTGGCAGTAAAAGCCAAAGGTGCCCTGCTAGCTCCTGATCTCAGTGTTTTTCACTGCACATGAATGTAGCAGACTAGCTTAAGGGGTACAGCACCTCACAGCTCCTCTGTGCTCTAAGCTGCCCCCTCACCAATCTGTGACACCTTTATTTTGTCTAATAGTAGTGCTGGCTCAGATGAGTAATAATAATAATAATAATAATAATAATAATAATAATAATAATTCAGTTCTTGTGGGTTTTTTCGGGCTATATGGCCATGTTCTAGAGGCATTTCTCCTGACGTTTCACCTGCATCTATGGCAAGCATCCTCAGAGGTGAGGTCTAGAAATGCCTCTAGAACATGGCCATATAGCCCGAAAAAACCCACAAGAATTGAGTGATTCCAGCCATGAAAGCCTTCGACAATACAATAATAATAATAATAACCTTTACTTATATTCCGCCACCATCTCCCCATGGGGACTCGGGGCGGCTTACACGAGGCCAAGCCCAACAATACAGCAATGCAAATAAACAACATACAACGGCAGTAAAATATAAAAAGAAAAAGAAAATACAAGATACAAAGGGCCCTGGTCACTGCTGGGATCTGGGAAAACATCTCCCAAATGCCATATACCAGCATAGGTGTGGGAAACATACTTCACTTTACTATATGGATTAAATGAAGAAACAGTCAGAAGGGAGGGGAAAGAAAATGCAGTCATCTCCATTGGTACCATAGATACACCACAATGGCCCCCAGTGACCAGTAGGGAGATACAAAGTCTGATCTCATCACTTAAAAATGGTAAAGCCCCAGGGCCAGATCGAATACCCCCGAATTTCTAAAAAATAATATCTCATGGTGGACGGCCTTCCTAGCCCCCCTCTTCACACACATCAACCGCACAGCCTTAATTCCTGCCTCATGGTCAAAATCTACTCTAATCCCAATATTTTAAAAAGGGGATAAAATGATCCAGGGAATTACCGCCCCATCAGTTTATTTTTGGTAGTAGGCAAACTTTATGCTTGCCATTTATATAGCAAGCTTCTAGTCTGGTTAGACTCAGAAAACGTAATAGGTGAGAAACAGGCAGGCTTTAGAAAAGGGAGGTCTACCATGGACCACTGTATCGTGTTAAGCCACCTAGCAGAAAAATACCAAAACCCTCCCTACAAAGGACTAATTACCGTGTTTATAGATCTAAAAGTTGCCTTTGACTCTATTCCAAGAAATTTGCTATGGCAAAAACTAGAGAAGACCACAATTGACAAAAGATTGCTCTGGTTAATTAAGAGCTTATATTCAATATAAATAAACATCAGGCAATGTAAAATCACAATAATTTAAACACAGAAAATAAAACACAGTGGGCAGGGTCGATAGCAAGAATTAAAAAGTTTAAAAACACTAGGTGAGTTGGCAATGTATTGTATCTGGACAGGGGATCAGAGGGACGAAAGCAGGGTTTAATTGCACTAATAGGTAGAAAATAGAGTGCTTCCGAGGACATTATTTTGCAAGGTTTGGTCAGGTCAGGGTTATAGTACAGTTTGTCCTTCCTGAAAGTCACACTGGAACAGCCAGGTTTTCAAGCTCTTTCTAAAGACTGCTAGGTGGGAGCTTGCCTAATTTCTCTGGGGAGCGAATTCCAGAGTCTAGGGGCCACCACAGAGAAGGCCCTCTCCCTCATCCCCACAAGTCGCACTTGTGATGGAGGCGGGAGCACAAGGGCCTCTCTTGAAGATCAAAGGGATCCTGTAGGTTCATAAAAGGGAATGTGATCATGAAGGTAGGTGGGTCCCAAACCATTCCGGGATTTGTTGGTAAGTACCTGCACCTTGAATTGGGACTGGAAAATAAACGGCAGCCAATGGAGCACCTTAAACAGGGGAGTAGATCACTCCCTGTAATTTGCACCAGTTAGAAGTCTGGCTGTCGCTGGTTGGACCAGTTGGAATTTCCAGGCCATCTTCAAGGGCAGCCCCACGTAGAGCACATTGCAGTAGTCCAATCTAGAGGTAACTAAGGCATGGACCATTGTGGCCAAATCCAACTACATGAGGTACGGTCGCAGCTGGCGACAGAGTATGTGTACATGCTCCCTTGCTTAGAATACTAGTTGATATTTTCACATTTGGCAGTTGCTTGCTGTAATGTCAATAGTTTCTGCAAACTATTTTTATTTCTGTTCATACTAGCTTTGTTCCTCACCTCCCCACAAAACAATATATTATGTACATAACACTAGTAGCCCTCTCACAGGATCTGTTTTTAAAAATGTGACACCGAATTTGCTGTAAGTAATTTATCTTGTGCAAATCTAACCTTTCTACCTGAACATGTTTTTTATTAGAAACACTGCTGCTCTTCTTGTGCTTGTTAACATTGTTGAAACCTTGCCCACTCATAGTTAAACATTCTTCCAAAAGTCCTTACACATAATAGTAAAGTATTACACCAGTATAAATCAACAGGAATATGGCCTGTATTTTGACATACACAACATAGGCTGATATTAAAGATATATTAGAAAATCGGATTTTTACTTATTTCATTCTCACAAGCAAAGTACCGATTTTCCTTAGTGGAATTGCAAGAGCTTTGTGCATTTTGCAGTGATTTTTTCCCCACATTTCAGGGCTTTTGTTTCAAATTTTGTGAATGGTGTTTTTTCAAAACAAATTGCTTTTATACCAAACACATATGAACAAAAACATTGGCTTCCCTCAGTCCCACCACTGTCACAGGTACAACTGTTGGGGACATGAGAGAGGGGCTTCTTGATGGTGGCTCCCCGGCCCTGGAATACCTTCCCTAGAGAGATTAGATTAGCCCCAAACTTAAAATC
The DNA here is from genome assembly GCF_037176765.1 of Anolis sagrei. Taxonomy (NCBI): domain Eukaryota; kingdom Metazoa; phylum Chordata; class Lepidosauria; order Squamata; family Anolidae; genus Anolis; species Anolis sagrei. The sequence goes on along the minus strand of NC_090024.1, from coordinate 124,182,818 downwards.
ATGGCTGTTTACACCGGCCTTTGACGTGGAGTGGTGTATTATGGTTTTATGTGATGACGTTGACCATTGTTGCTTGGCACTTTAGTTCGTGATTGAAAAAGCTCAAAGACTCACAGGTTTGATTGTGTTTTAAACTCTTAATTTTATCCATTGATGCTGTCCATTCTTTGTATTCAATTGGTGGCCTTTTGCAGTTGACAGATCATGATTTTGTCCATGTTTATTGTTTCCAAATGCCGGCTGAGATCTTTTGGCATGGCACCCAGTGTGCCGATGACCACTGGGACCACCTGTAGTGGTTTATGCCAGAGCCTTTGAAATAGTAATATAATAATATCTAATAATAATATCTAATAATAATAATAATAATAATAATAATATTACTAGCCATCCCCTGCCACACGTTGCTGTCGTCCAGTCTGTGTATATCTGTTTTGTGTGTGTATATATGTGTGTATGTGTGTGCAGATATTTGGGTGCATGTGTTGTAATGTATTTTTTATTTTTTTGGCTTCTCTTCCACTGTGTTTTTCTGTGTTATTATGTGTGATGGTCACTCCTTGGCCTGATAGATGTATTGTGTCCAAATTTGGTGTCAGTTCGCTCAGTGGTTTTTGAGTTACGTTAATCTCACAAACTAACGTTATATTTTTATTTATATAAAAGGTAAAGGTAATCCCCTGACATTAAGTCCAGTCATGTCTGACTCTGGGGTGTGGTGCTCATCTCCATTTCTAAGCTGAAGAGCCGCCGTTGTCCGTAGACATCTCCAAGGTCATGTGGCCGGCATGACTACATGGAGCGCCGTTACCTTCCCGCTGGAGCGGTACCTATTGATCTACTCATATTTGCATGTTTTTGAACTGCTAGGTTGGCAGAAGCTAGGGCTGACAGCGAAAGCTCACGCCACTCCCCGGAATTGAACCTGCGACCTTTCGATCAACAAGCTCAGCAGCTCAGTGCTTTAACCCACTGCGCCACCGGGGGCTTCTTTATTTATATAGATAACAACAAAGTGCACTTCAAGCCCAAATCACCCAAGCTTCAGTCAGCCAAAAAAGCATGCCTACTGTACATTCTTGACTTGTGTCAAATCGAAGGAAGATCTGTGATTCACTTTGATATGAGATTGAGGGCTCAGAAAATAAACATTTTATTCATTTATTTATTTATTATTCGAACTTATATGCCGCCACTCCCCTGGGGCTCGGAGCGGCTTACAAGAACAGGCTAAAATCTAACAAAATTTTTAAAAAATTTAAAACAATTTAAAAACAGCAATATCAGAGATCAAAAGCCTGTCGAAACAGGTATGTCTTACATGCCCTGCTGAAAGCTGATAAGTCCCGCGAGGCACGGACTTCAGGTGGCAGAGTATTCCAGACCGATGGTGCCACTGCTGTAAAGGCTCTGCGTCTGGTTGCTGTTAGACGCAAGGTCTTGACACTGGGAATTTCCAATAGATCTTGGTCCTCAGAACGGAGGGATCTCTGGGGTTGGTAGGGGGTGAGGCGGTCCCTCAGGTACATCAGTCCCAGACCATGCAAGGCCTTAAAGGTGAGTACCATCACTTTGAAAGTGATCCAGTGCTCAATTGGTAACCAATACAGCTGTAGTAAGATTGGTGTTATGTGGCATCTCATCGGAATTCCCGCAAGAAGCCGAGCAGCTGCATTTTGTACCAACTTGAGCTTCCGGATCACCGACAGAGGAAGGCCAATGTAGAGGGCGTTACATTAGTCCAGTCTTGAGATGACCGTAGCCTGGATCACCGTAGCTAGGTCGTCCCTGGACAGGTAGGGGGCCAGCCGTCTAGCCTGCTGCAGCTGAAAAAAAGCGGTTCTGCTAACGGCGGAGACCTGAGCCTCCATCGTCAGCAGAGGGTCCAAAAGGACTCCCAGACTCTTTACCAAAGATGATGGGTGTAGCACCTTACCATCCAGGGTAGGCAACTGGATATCCCCACTGCCCAGTCGACCCAGCCATAGGATCTCCGCCTTTGCTGGATTCACCCTCAACCTGCTGGCACACAGCCATCCAGTAACGGCCTCGAGGCACTGATGGAAACATGCTCTGGGTACAAAATCAGTTTACGTCAGCAACTAGTTCACTAGGGGAGACAGTGGGAGACAAAAAAAATGATTCTGTTAAATAGATACAATTAAAATTTATGGACTCAGAATACAAAGTCCATGCATTTTGTTCTGTCTCTGCATTTTGGCACAGAAAGAAAGAGAATTTTGTGTTGTATTTTCCCCTTTCTAGTAATAGTGCTTTGATATTGGAAGATGGTTTCTCTCACCCGAAGGTTTTGCTGTTCTTTGGCTGGAACAGGCTTTACTTTTTCCAAGATTGAGCTTTGGCCCTGCGAGACCATCCTTGGAAGTGTTGAAGCACCAGTTTCATTGCTTAATTGAATCCATGCTTGCTCAAGAAGGCTAGAGATATTTGAAACAAAAAGGCGTCGGATCAGGCAGGCAAAATGGATTAAGAAAGATTAATTCATCCTTGTTCACAGGAATTCTGATATGGTAAGGGAAAGTTCAAAAGGGTGGTTTCTCAAATAAGCTATAGCCAGGGATACTTACGAGAAGCTGATAATGAGCCGGAATTCATCAAGATGGGCAAGCTGCTCCCCTTTTCATAAGGGAAAATAATTTATTTCATATTAAAGCCAAATCAATCTCCCTACAAGTCTGCCTCAATCTTCACCCTAGTTCCTGCCAGTCTTCCTCTCAAATATCTTGTTCCTTTCCTCTTAAAGCTGAAATTTACTTTGAGGCAGCAGAAGTACACATAGGCATGGCACCTAAGGTGGAAGTCTGTTCCTTTTTATTCCCTTGATTCCTCATCTAGACAATGGCAAGCTGCTCTGGAACGTGATAGAGCAAAAGGGATTGTGGTCCATGGGATGTCTTGTTTTCCTAGTGAGTGTACACTTTGGAACCCGTAGCCAGGATTTTGATCTGGGGGGGGGGGGGGCTGAGTTTTTTTTCAGGGGGGGTTTCGGGGGGGGGGTGAGTTTCGGGGGGGGCTGAGTCTGAGTGAAAGAGGGTCTACCCTAGCAAACCTTTTGCATCATTACCCCAATACCCCCATGCATATGGGATATATTGAGTATGGTGATCAGATCATGATATGAATAAACATAACAGTTTAAATAATGCACCAGTAAGGCCTTTTCGTGAACCACCAGGCTACATGCCTGTTTGGGACAATAACAAGTTGTGCTTGACCCATAAGGGTTACGTTGCAAAAAACTGCACATCTAGTTTTACAAAGTTAAGTGTCCAAATATGCGCCATCTATAGAAATAAAAATGTAATGTTCGTTGGTGGGATTCACAGAACTCAAAAACCACTGGACGTATTGACACCAAATTTGGACACAAGACACCTAACAACCCAATGTATGCCCTTCACTAAAAAAAAATTGATTTTGTCATTTGGGAGTTGTAGTTGCTGGGATTTATAGTTCACCTACAATGAAAGAGCATTCTGAACCCCACCAACGATGGAATTAAATCAAACTTGGCACACAGAACTCCCTTGACCAACAGAAAATACTGGAAGGGTTTGGTGGAGTTGTAGTTCACCTACATCCAGAGATTACTGTGGACTCAAACAATGATGGATCTGGACCAAACTCTACACAAATACTCAATATGCCCAAATGTGAACACTGGTGGAGTCTGGGGAAAATAGAATCTTGACATTTGGGAGTTGTAGTTGCTGGGATTTATAGTTCACCTACAATCACAGAGCATTCTGAACCCCATCAACAATAGAATTGGGCCAAACCTCCCATACAGAACCCCCATGTGGTCCGCAGCAACACGTGGCGGGGACGACTAGTCTATATAAATAAAAATGTAATGTTCGTTTGTGGGATTAACATAACTCAAAAACCACTGGATAAATTGCTGCCAAATTTGGCCACAAAACACCTACTAACCCAAGGAGTGACTACCACTCAACAATTTTTATTTTGTCATTTGGGAGCTATAGTTGCTGGGATTTATAGTTCACCTACAATCAAAGAGCATTCTGAACTCCACCAATGATGGAATTGGACCTATCTTGGTACACAGAACTCTCATGAACAACAGAAAACACTAGAAGGGTTTGGTGGGCATTGACCTTGAGTTTGGGAGTTGTGGTTCACCTACATCCAGAGAGCACTGTGGACTCAAACAATGATGGATCTGAACCAAACTTGGCACTGATATTCAAAATGCCCAAATATGAACACAGATGGAGTTTGGGGAAAATAGACCTTGACATTTGGGAGTTGTAGTCACTGGGATTCACAGTTCACCTACAATCAAAGAGCATTGTGAACCCTACCAACGATGGAATTAAATCAAACTTGGCACACAGAACTCCCAGACCAACAGAAAATACTGGAAGGGTTTGTTGGGCAGTGTCCTTTGGGTTTGGAGTTGTAGTTCACCTACATCCAGAGATCACTGTGGACTCAAACAATGATGGATCTGGACCAAACTCTACACAAATACTCAATATGCCCAAATGTGAACACAGATGGAGTTTGGGGGAAATAGACCTTGACATTTGGGAGTTGTAGTTACTGGGATTTATAGTTCACCTACAATCAATGAACATACTGAACTGCACGAACTACAGAATGGGGCAAACTTCCCACACAGAACTCCCATAACCAACAGAAAATACTTAAGACCATCCAGTCCAACTCCCTTCACCAGGGCAAGAAAATGTAATCCCTCCTGACAAAGAGGCATCCAGTCATAGATATCCATAGATATACGAGGGGTATTTTTAAAGTAAGGTCCGTTTTGTTGTCGACACTACTAGTTCGCGCGCATACCGCAACGAGCGCATGCGTCGTGTACCGGCATGCCTCGGCAACAACTGTGCTCAGTTTCCGCTCTGTAGCTAACCTGTACGGTTCTGTTCTGTGCTTTAAAAATGTTTAAGACTATCAACTCACCCGCCACATGTGAGGTTCGCTCAGTGATACGGTTTTTGTCAGCAAGGAACATGCAAATCATTTCCCCCCCCCCCCAAAAAAAACAATATTCCAGTGGTTTCTTTTATTTCACTTATTTCAGATCCCCCAACAGTATTCAAAAGCTGCATATACCTTTTGTAAGAATCTCCAACCTGTGGGTTGCTTTCAATGTCTTATTAAGCAAAAGATGTAAAGTTTTTCATTTGTCATCTTTAAATCAAGTAGAGTTATTACTTCAAACTGGGGGAAAAAACCTTACTGAATTTATCATTATTTTCCTAGAACGTGAAGGTTACTGTCCATTTTGACTTCTTTTTTCCATGACAAGTATTCCTGCTGGCTCTCTCTCAGCATAATATTAGGTGCCAGTGCCTCTGTACTGGCACTTCTATTAAGAGTCCCCTCCCATTAAAGATAAACGTTGTCCCCTGACATTAAGTCCAGTCATGTCTGACTCTGGGGTGTGGTGCTCATCTCCATCTCTAAGCCGAAGAGCCGGCGTTGTCCATAGACATCTCCAAGGTCATGTGGCCAGCATGACTGCCTAGAGCGCCGTTACCTTCCCGCAGGAGCGGTGCCTATTGATCTACTCACATTTGCATGTTTTCAAACTGTTAGGTTGGCAGAAGCTAGAGCTGACAGCGGAAGCTCACGCCACTCCCTGGAATCGAACCTGTGGCCTTTCGGTCAACAAGCTCAGCAGCCACCGGGGGCTCCCATTAGTCAGGCAGATTTAATTTGATCACTTAAGCTTATACTTCATTACAGCTATCTGTTTCTGGTACCAATCCACTCCACAATGGGTTACAATGAGTACATTCTCTTTTGAAAAATTGCTTGATAAAGAAATTGGTGGCTTTTATTTCACAGAACAAAGACTAGCTAGCTTAGAAGTATAGATTATTACTGCTTTCCAAAGGAATTTCAGAACAGCTCTGTGGCATTCATAGGAGTGATGGTACGGAAGTTAAAGCCTAGCTTTCAAGCAAATCCTACAGTTGAAAACAAAATTTTGTAGGACATCTTTAAAAAAATAAACAAATAAAAAAATAAAAAATAAAAAAATAATAATCATCACCATCATCATCCTATGGGTTTGGGTGTTCATACCTTGTCTACAGGGACTTACTTACTTAGGTGATCCCTCGTAGTCCGAGGATGATGGTCCTCCAAGGTTGGTGTCCTAGCAGTGGGTGCGTAGTTGACTGTGGAGCCCTATTCTTGACCTGCATGTTCTCCTGCAGTGAGGGCATCAGTTTCCAGGTGGAAGGCGGTCCCGGTAGGGGTTGGCTTGACACGCCTTCCTCTTGGCACATTTCTCTCTTTCACCCTCCATTTGTGCCTCTTCAAATTTTACAGCTGACCTCCAGCTGGAGCGCTCAAGGGCCAGGGCTTCCCAGTTCTCAGTGTCTATGCCAGAGTTTTTAAGGTTCGCTTTGAGCCCATCTTTAAATCTCCTTTACACAGACTGGGCCACAGCAACGTCTGGCAGGGGACGGCTAGTATGTTATATTTATGCAGTCTTACAATTACAAACAGCCCTTTGAAGGCAGCCATAAGGGGCCCTCTGTGAAAATGCATTTGACACCCCTGATCTACATGGAGGACTTTCTATCTCATCAGACAGGACGATTTGCCCATCGTACACTGCTTCCCCTCCATTTTCAGCATAGAGCCCTTCACATAATGTACAGATACTTCCAATCAGGCTCAGTGCTGAAAAAGGAGAGGAAGCATCATACACCACCACCACAACAACATGGGAGCCAATAAGTTCTTGTGGGTTTTTTTCGGGCTATATGGCAATGTTCTAGAGGCATTTCTCCTGACATTTCGCCTGCATCTATGGCAAGCATCCTCAGAGGTGAGGTCTGTTGGAACTGGGAAAGGGGGGTTTATATATCTTCCCTATGCAGTCAGTGGTTCCCTTGATGTATGGCAAGATGAGGAAACACAACATACGAACCACCTACAGACCTACTAAGAAAATCCAACAAATGCTACGTTCAGCAAAGGACAAGAGGGATCCTCTCACCTCTGCAGGAGTCCACCGTGTACCATGCAGCTGTGGACAAGTCTACATAGGGACCACCAAACGCAGCATTGCCTAAACAAGAATCAAGGAACATGAAAGGCACTGCAGACTACTTCAGCCAGAGAAATCAGCCATAGCAGAGCACCTGATGACCCAACCTGGATGATGACCCAACATTTGAGAACAACCTGATGACCCAACATTTTATTTGAGAACACAAAAATGCTGGACCACTCTCACAACCACCATGTCAGACTACACAGAGAAGCCATTGAAATACACAAACATGTGGACAATTTCAGCAGAAAGGAGGAAACCATGAAAATGAACAAGATCTGGCTACCAATATTAAAAAATTCTAAAATTGCAACAGCAAAAACAGCAGAGAGGAAACAGGCAGGGACATCTTATTATCTTTCAAGAAGAGTTTGCTCCAGGCACAGTCAGCCCATTGTATGCTAATCTAAGTGGTCAGTTGAAATATTCACACCTAGCCCAACTGACAAAAGTCCTTTGTCTCACCCTGGTCATTCCACAGATATATAAACCCCCTTTTCCCAGTTCCAACAGACCTCACCTCTGAGGATGCTTGCCATAGATGTAGGCGAAATGTCAGGAGAAATGCCTCTAGAACATGGCCATATAGCCCGAAAAAACCCACAAGAACTTAGTGATTCCAGCCATGAAAGCCTTCGACAATACATTGAACATGGGAGCCTTCACATGTTTCCTTCCCCGCAAAAGAAGCTGGATGGCAACAAGGTAAGGCAGATGATGCGGGGCATGGAGCTGAGGCTTCTCCACTCCAGAAACCAGGAGTGAATCCATGGGCCTGTTTGATGAGGTCCTTAGGGGGTGTTGTCCTAGTTAAAATGGAGTGTTCTTTGTGTGCATGAGAAGCTGGTTGAGTTTAGGAGTGAAAACTCTCTGTAGGGAGGTGAAGAATGGATAAGGGTGGCATTGACAGGGATGTGGCACTCCTGCCCTTCACAATAGCCAGCATTGTTTTTTGGGGGGACTAGGGAACATACTGGCAGAAGAGCATCCCATTAAGAAAACCTTTTAGCTGTTATTGCTTCAATGTATTGTCAAAGGCTTTCATGGCTGGAATCACTGGGTTGTTGTAGGTTTTTTCGGGCTATATGGTCATGTTCTAGAGGTATTCTCTCCTGACGTTTCGCCTGCATCTATGGCAAGCATCCTCTGAAGATGTGACCTCACAACCTCTGAGGATGTGACCTCACAACCTCTGAGGATGCTTGCCATAGATGCAGGCGAAACGTTACGAGAAAATGCCTCTAGAACATGGCCATATAGCCCGAAAAAACCTACAACAACCCTGTTATTGCTTCTTTTCTCTTAGTGAACTCCCACCGTTTCAGCTCATTTGCAAAATGGGCCTCTAGCTAGAAGCTCTTCATTTAACCTTGCATCCACCTCAAGACCTCTTATGTGCCTAAGTGCTGTGGTGGGTTGAGAGGTGATAAGTACATGCCTTTGAAGAAATAAATAACTATTTCCCCTTGGAATGGTAATTCTGGTTAGAAAGCATGGGCAAAGTACCACCACTTGGATGTTCCTAGATTGTGACTGCATTAGCTCTAGTTAGTATAGCTGGTGGTTATGAGTGCGGTTTGCTGCAGTTTAAAACATCTAGAGAAGTGGTTCCCAACATTTGATCCTCCTGATTTTTTTGGACATCAACTCCCAGAAATTCCCAGTTTCTGGGAATTGTGGGAGCTGAAGTCCAAAATATCTGGGAGACCAAAGGTTGGGAACCACTGATTTAGAAGGCTGCATTTTAGCCACAACTGTGTGTAACTCTGAGAAAGACAACATTCAATTCACAATGCATCCAAGCATTATGAGAAAGACAGATGTGTAAGTAAGACCTGTTAATTATTATTTTCTTTGGGATCACTCAACATGAATAAGTTTGTGCTTCCGATATTGTCATTCTTCTCCCTCACTTCACCCTTGGCTTTCTTGGGTCTGCCTCCAACTGTCACTGGGAGAATCAGCACTGAAATAATTAAATATTTTGGGCATTTCTGCTGTTGAGCTCCAATGGCTAAAAATGCAAAGATATAGCCAGAAAGGAAATCAAAGATGGATTTTAGTTCTAGTTGGTTGCTTCTGGTTGGTAGAACAGAAGCTTTCCGAAGCTCTGGGTGCTCTTACTACCTATTACAGGGAAAACCAGCTGATCTCCAACCCACCTAAAACACAGACATGTGCCTTTCATCTCAAGAACAGAGAAGCATCCCGAGCTCTAAAGATCACCTGGGAAGGAATCCCACTGGAGCATTGCAGCGCACCCAAATACCTCGGAGTCACTCTGGATCATGCTCTTACCTACAAGAAGCATTGCCTGAACATCAAGCAAAAAGTGGGTGCCAGAAACAATATCATACGAAAGCTGACTGGCACAACCTGGGGATCACAACCAGATACAGTGAAGACATCTGCCCTTGCGCTGTGCTACTCCGCTGCTGAGTATGCATGCCCACATCTCACCACATTAAAACAGTGGATGTGGCTCTTAATGAGACATGCCGCATTATCACGGGATGTCTGCGCCCTACACCACTGGAGAAATTACACTGTCCAGCCGGTATCGCACCACCTTCATCTGACGGGAAGTAGCAGCCAATAGTGAAAGGACCAAGGCAGAGACATCTCCAGCTCATCCCCTGTTTCGGTATCAGCCAGCACGTCAACAATATAATCTAGAAATAGTTTTCTAAGATCTACAGAGACACTCGCTGGAAAACCTCAGCAAGCGACAGTTCAAAAGTGGCAGGCTCAAACCCAGAACCTCAACCAATGGCTGATACCAAATGAGAGACTCCCCCCTGGGCACACAGAAGACTGGGCGACTTGGAAGGCGCTGAACAGTCTGCGCTCTGGCACCACGAGATGCAGAGCCAACCTTCAGAAATGGGGGTACAAAGTGGAATCTTCGACATGCGAGTGCGGAGAAGAGCAAACTACAGACCACCTGCTGCAATGCACCCTGAGCCCCGCCATATGCAACATGGAGAACCTTCTTGCAGCAACACCAGAGGCACTCTAAGTGGCCAGCTACTGGTCAAAGGACATTTAATCAACTACCAAACTCACACGTTTTGTATTCTCTCTGTTTGTTTGCTTTGTTCTGTTAGAAATGTAATATATTTGACTGGCTGCCCTGACACGAGAAATAAGTTCTAGTTGTGTGTGTATTCATGTGTGACACACACACATACTTGTAATACATCTGCTAAGAGTTAAGGGTGTTGATTAAATTTTTATACCCACTTTGCCAGACTGAGAGAAAAGGAGAGAGGAAAAGATACAAGAAATGTCATTACTTTGTGAAAATGGCAATCTCAAAAACTTGGCACAGTCCAGGGGCAGTGTTCCAGCAATTCACATAACATTCCTCTCTAATATTCCCATTGAACTCAATGGAACTTACTTCATAGGATTGTGTGGTTAATAAAGTTAAATCAGCAAAGTGTGATGAAAAATAGGTGTGTTGTGCCTGCATCTTCTGCTAGATGAAATAAAACTAAACCAAAACCTAACCATATAATTAATGTAGCAATAGATAATAACAGTAGTAGTGTGAGAGTATAACCCAGAAGAAGAAATACCCATCTTTTTTTTGGTCGTGTCAGGAGCGACTTGAGGAACTGCAAGTTGCTTCTGGTGTGAGAGAATTGGCCGTCTGCAAGGACGTTGCCCAGGGGATGCCCGGATGATTTGATGTTTTTATCATCCTTGTGGGAGGCTTCTCTCATGTCCCCACATGAGGAGCTGGAGCTGATAGAGGGAGCTCATCCGCCTCTCCCCGCATTCGAACCTGCGACCTATTGGTCGTCAGTCCTGCCGGCACAGGAGTTTAACCCACTGCGCCACCAGGGGCTCCCCATACCCATCAAGAAATACTCTTTAGAACATGGCCATATAGCCCGAAAAAACCTACAACGACCCAGAAGAAATACCCATCAAGATAATCTAAATACAATGATTATTGCATTTTATTTATTATTCATTTACAGTATTTATATTCCACCCTTCTCACCCTGCAGGGGACTCAGGGCAGATTGCAATGTACATATACATGGCAAACATTCAATGCCATAGACACATAACAAATATAGGCTTGGTTGATCAAGAAAAAATTTGGTTCTAAACTCGTTTCGTATCTAGGGGGTGCCCACGTTTCTAATCTGAAAGGATTTCTGAAATTTCAGATTTCAAATTTTCGATATTTACGAAATTACATAAAGAGATGAAAACAGCACCTTCTGTGAATTTTCATTTGTTTCCTAAATAATAATAATAATCATCATCATCATCATCATCATATTTATTTATTTGTCGTGTCAGAACAACCAGTCAAATTATATTACATTTCTAACAAAACAAAGCAAACAAGCAGATTACAAAATTTGTGAGTATGAGAGTTGATTAAATGTCCTTTGACCAGTATCTGGCCACTTGGAGTGCCTCTGGTGTTGCTGCAAGAAGGTCCTCCCTTGTGCATGTGGCAGGGCTCAGGGTGCATTGCAGCAGGTGGTCAGTGGTTTGCTCCTCTCCACACTCGCATGTCGAGGATTCCACTTTGTAGCCCCATTTCTGAAGGTTGGCTCTGCATCTCGTGGTGCCAGAGCGCAGTCTGTTCAGTGCCTTCCAGGTCGCCCAGTCCTCTGTGTGCCCAGGGGGGAGTCTCTCATTGGGTATCAGCCATTGGTTGAGGTTCTGGGTTTGGGCCTGCCACTTTTGGACTCTCACTTGCTGAGGTGTTCCAGTGAGTGTCTCTGTAGATCTTAGAAAACTATTTCTAGATTTAAGTCGTTGACGTGCTGGCTGATACCCAAACAGGGGATGGGCTGGAGATGTCTCTGCCTTGGTCCTTTCACTATTGGCTGCTACTTCCCGGCGGATGTCAGGTGGTGCAATACCGGCTAGACAGTGTAATTTTTCCAGTGGTGTAGGGCGCAGGCACCCTGTGATAATGCGGCATGTCTCATTAAGAGCCACATCCACTGCTTTAGTGTGGTGAGATGTGTTCCACACTGGGCATGCATACTCAGCAGCAGAGTAGCATAGCGCAAGGGCAGATGTCTTCACTGTATCTGGTTGTGATCCCCAGGTTGTGCCAGTCAGCTTTCGTATGATATCATCATCATCATCATCATCATTATCATAAATCTGCAAAGGTCATGGAAAATGAATACGCAAAAGTACTGTGGGACTTTCGAATCCAGACTGACAAAGTTTTAGAACACAATACACCAGACATCACGATTGTGGAAAAGAAAAAAGTCTGGATTATTGATATTGCCATATTGGGTGACAGTTGTATTGAGGAAAAACAACAGGAAAAACTCAGCTGCTATCAAGACCTCAAAGTCGAACTACAAAGGCTCTGGCATAAACCAGCACAGGTGGCCCCAGTGGTCATTGGCGCACTGGGTGCTGTAGCAAAAGATCTCAGCCGCCATTTGGAAACAATAAACATCGACAAAATCACGATCTGTCAATTGCAAAAGGCCACCTTACTTGGATCTGCGGGCATCATTCGAAAATACATCACACAGTCCTAGACGCTTGAGAAGTGTTCGACTTGTGATTTTGTGATACGAAATCCAGCATATAGATCTCGTTTGCTGTGACATACTGTGCTTTTGTGTCAGTAAAATAATAATAATAATAATAATAATAATAATAAAACTTTATTTATACCCCACCACCATCTCCCCAAGGGAGCTCGGAGCGGCTTACATGAGGCCAAGCCCAACAACACATCAGTAAAAACAACAAAGCAATAAGCAAATAATACAAATAATATAACTTACATATAGACAATAACACGCAGCAATTTAAAAACCTATGGCAGGGCCAGATGTATTAGTTAAAATTTAAAAAATAAACGCTGGGCATGAACAGAGGTAGGATGTATCTAGTAGGAGGGTTTAAAAAGAAATGTAGGGAGAGCAACCCAATGGGTAGTTAAAGTGCTTCTGTATATATTGTATTTTTTATTTAGAATATATTGCTCATTGAGGAGCTGAAAGAAAGAGAAAGAAGAAAAAAGAGAACAGCAGAAGAGAAGGGAAAGGGGAAGGGGAGTTGAATGTACAAAAAGAGATGGGACCAATGATTATTGGTAAGATTAGCAATACAATGCTTTGATACCAGGGATTACACTGTAGGGGGAGAGGGGGAGGGGGGAGGTGATTTGTGGACCTTGACTCTATCCCTACCCACCACCTTGCATGTGACCCCAAGTGATGTTAAAAGTACTTCCAGGAAATTCTGGGCAGGTAATTTAGGAATGGACAATACCTTGTCCCGCCTTGACTACTGCAACGCTCTCTACGTGGGGCTGCCCTTGAAGACGGCCCGGAAGCTTCAGCTAGTCCAGCGCGCGGCAGCCATGTTACTAACTGGAGCGGGACGCAGGGAGCACACAACGCCCTTGTTGTTCCAGCTCCACTGGCTGCCGATCTGCTACCGGGCCCAATTTAAGGTGCTGGTGTTATCCTACAAAGCCCTAAACGGTTCCGGCCGAAAATACCTTTCGGACCGCATCTCGGCCTATGAGCCTACGAGGACCTTAAGATCGTCCGGGGAGGCCCTTCTCTCGATCCCGCCTGCCTCACAGGCACGTCTGGCGGGGACGAGAGAGAGGGCCTTCTCGGTGGTGGCCCCCCGGCTGTGGAACGCCCTCCCTGGTGACATCAGACAGGCGCCCTCCCTTATGTCCTTCCGTAAGAGCCTGAAGACATGGCTATTCGAGAAGGCATTCAATTAAGTGCTACAGCAACTGGAAATGACAACTGGAACGGAATATGACCACGAGACTGATTATGATTCTACTATAAGACGAAGCGGATTTTTTAGTGTAATTAGATGTTTGTGTAGTAGTGATATGTTGTTTTCTGTCATGTTGGCTCACTGTAAATTGTCTTTTATGTGTTGTACACCGCCGCGAGTCGCCCCAGGGCTGAGAGCGGCGGTTAATAAATGCAGCAAATAAATAAATAAATAAATAAATTGTTCTGTTTATCAATCATTCGTCGGTTTATTAATGATACTCCTTTGAGGTCCTTTACTATTTAGCACTGATATAAATTTCGTTGTTTAATTTTTTTATGAATTCTATGAAGTTTGTCCAATTGGTTCTAGACGGTTTTGATATATTCTGAGATATTTTATGAGTTAGTATGTCCATGTTCATTATATCCCATACTTTTAGCAACCACTGATCCACTGTGGGGATTTCTATAGATTTCCAGACCCTGGCTAACACTGTTCTAGCAGCTGTAGTAAAGTAAAAGAACAGTTTGTCCGAATTTTTGTCTTGGAAAGGGTCTGTGATTCCCAATAACATTGCTTCTGGTTTAAATTTTATTTTTTCCCCTAATATTAGCTCTATTGTTTTATTGGTCTCGTGCCAGAAAGCTTTTATTTTTCTGCATTTCCACCACATGTGGATGTAATTTCCTTTATGCTTCCCACATTTCCAGCATGTATCCTTGACTTTCCCTTTACTAAACTTGGCTATTTTGTCAGGTGTGAAATACCATCTGTAGAATGATTTATACCAATTTTCTTTCATCTCGGATGCATAAGTGTATTTGATTTTTTGGCGCCAGACTTCCTCCCATTCTGACATGTTTATCGATCTTCCTATATCTCTAGACCACTGGATCATATTCCGCTTGACCTGTTCTGTTTCTGTTGCCCATGTTAATAATTGTTGATATGATCTTTTAATCAGCTTGGTTTCTGTTTTTATTATCTTATCCCAGAATGTTTCTTGTATCTGAAATCCCATTTTAGCATCAATTTTGAAATTCTCTAATATTTGTTGATATTGAAACCATGAAATGGTTTTATCAATTTGTTTAAGTTCTTCCTGGGATTTTAATTTTGTCTCTCGGAAACTTTTTTTCAGAAGTTGGGCATACGTAAGCCATTTTTCTCTGGGTAGGTCTCTCAGGTGTTGCGCTTCGTTGGGCGAAAACCAGAGGGGAGTCTTTCTATAAAATCTATCTTTGTATCTATCCCAAACTTGTAGTTAAAGTGCTTCTGAGGACATTTTGCAGGGAATTGTTTCCTTTATTCAGGGAAGGCACACTGGAACAGCCACGTTTTCAGGCTCCTCCTGACTGCCAATGTGGGGGCTTGCCTGATATCCTTGGGAAGTGAGTTCCATAGTCGGGGGGCCACCATAGAGAAGGCCCTCTCCCTCGTCCCCACCAATCACGCCTGCGAAGGGGGCGGGAGCGAGAGCAGGGCATCTCCTGATGATCGAAGAGATCGCGTGGGTTCCAAGGCCCTGCAGCAAATTCTGTTCTCCAATTGGAAAATAGAAGTGGGGCTCAAGAAGACCTTGTCATTCAGCATCTGCTTCCCAAGGTTATTGCTTTGCTCTAATGGTAGGACTCTAAATAAGAATTATTATCTTTATGCAACCCTTACGAAGGTTTTGAATTCTATGGATGGGAATTGCTTTGCTGCAAATTAATAAAGTTAAGGGGCAGTATGATAGAAATAAAATATAATTGTCTGCTGAGCACTGTCAGGTTGGACAATTAAAACCTCATGGGGTGCATAATACCTTAAGAAACATCTATTAAATTGAAATATTCTTGTTTGATTAGCTTAATATCTCACCATTTCCCTTATGGAGTTCAGGAGTTCTCATTCCAAGATCTTTTTAAGAATCAAGTGGTAGTAATACAAAATCTTCTTATAGTGCTTGGATGTTACTCTCTGGCAAGGTCTGATCTGTGAGACAGCCAAAAAGCAAAAGTGACTTTACAGCGGATCTAATTAGCCATACTTTATTTCAACAGGGGAATAAATGAAATCTTCCTTTTATAAAATACTAGCTTGGGGACCCGGCGCTGCCTGGGTTATTTGAGGAAGGCATTGTGTGTCAAGGTTGGTCTTTATCAGTTATTTATGTGGCTCGCAGTGCTCTCAGGGAGTTAGTGAAGGTACTGCGAGTCCCATCGTCCATGGTCTAGCCTCCTCGAAACTGCACCAGGATGTAGAATGGGTCATGGGGGCTCTGTGTGCCAAGTTTGGTCTTGATCAGTCATTGGATTAGGGTCGCAGCGGTCTCGGGAAGTGAGTGAAGGTACTTCAAGTCCCATCATCCTTGGTCCATCCTCCTCCAAACTGCACCAGGATGTAGAGTGGGTCATGGGGGCTATGTGTGCCAAGTTTGGTCTTGTTCAGTCATTGGATGAGGATCGTGGTGGTCTCAGAAAGCGAGGTACTTCAAGTCCCATCATCCATGATCTGCCCTCCTCCAAACCACAGTAGGATGTAGAGTGGGTCATGGGGGCTCAGTGTGCCAAGTTTGGTCTTTATTGGTTTTTGTTGGGGGACACAGTGGTCTCTGGGAACCACACAGTTTGAAAGTACTACAGATCCCATAATCCATGGTCCACGTCCCGCAAACTGCACCAGGACATAAAGGGTTTCATGGGGGTTATGTGTGCCAAGTTTGGTTGAGGTGCTCACCCGTGTTGGTCACAGTGGCCTGTGAAAGTAGCAGCCAATCAGAAAGCTGCCACATACACTTCCGCCCTTCCGCCCTCCACATACAAACATAGATAGATAGATAGATAGATAGATAGATAGATAGATAGATAGATAGATAGATTTGCCATACTCAAGTACTCAGGCTATTGGAGGCAGCTTCCTCAGTCTGAACTGAAATTTTACCAAATGTTGAAGCTGATTGTGTTTTTAAATTTGGATTTCGATGTACATTTAAACTGAGCACCCAACTTTCACATAACATTCACCTGGCTACACTTAAACAAATGAATAAAACGTTTATTAAATTCTGTCTCAAACAGTTTGTCAGATATTGTTTATTGCCCACTAGATACTATTAAATGTTGATTGCAATTCTGCCAGATTGTTCCCCATGTGCTATAATTTGTTCGATATGAACTGCTCCTTGTCAGCTTGCTGTTTAAAATCAGTGGCCAGACTTAGATAACAAGACAAAGTTTGACCACTGCTTTTAAACAGCAAGCTAATTACTAGACTTGGTTGATGTTAAAAAATGGTTCAAAAATCCTTTCGGATGGTGGTTCGATTCGGAATTGAATTCCGATTTTTTCCGAAAAAAATGGAACTTTCCGAAATTTCCGAATTGCTTTGTTAATTTGCACAATATGCGAAAAACAGTATGGGATTTCTAGTGTCTTCTTAGGCAACTCACAGCATACAAAGAAAAAAACAAACAGCCCTGAGAGCTTTTGGGGCCTTTTGAGCGGATTTCACCAGTTAGGGAAGTATAGGAAGGAAGGTATGGGATTTCTAGTGTCTTCTTCGGCAACTCACAGAAAACAAAGAAAATAACAAACAGCCCTGTCTTTTTTGCCTTGGAAGCTGATTTCACTACTTAGAGAAGTAGAGTTTGTGTTGAAAGAGTGGCTTGAATTGATGGGAGATGTGCAACTGTCATATGTTCCACAGTTGATGATGGTTGGTGGTGGTAGACCTGGCCGTTGGTGAAGGCAGGGTTAATGTAAGTCTTGGTTCTAAAGGGCTGAGTAGTTTGTAAGTAATAGTTTACAGGTAAAAGCATTTAAGGGTGGAGGTGTGCTGGAGATGGGTTGCAGCTGGATGTTACTGGATTTAAGGAGCTAACTTTGAGACTGATTTTTGGGAGAAAAATATCTGTTGCATTTTGGTGGTGAATGCTGGTGGTTTTTCCTCCAGGTCTGTTGGATTTTTGGTATCCTGACCTATCTCCTGTAATCTTGGAACCTTTGGACTGGCTTTTGACTACGGTATGGACTTTTGATCCCTGGACTTTGTTTATTGAACTCTCGGCATTAAACCATTGGACTGGACCCTTGTGACTACAAAGTTATTTTTGCTATCAATTTTTGTTTATTCTGTAGCTGTGTGCTATCTTTCTGTTTTATATTTTAGACTATAAAAACAGCCAGCAACTCAGAGGTTGTGAGGTCTGTTGGAACTAGGAAAATGGGTTTATATATCTGTGGAATGACCAGGGTGGGACAAAGAAGTCTTGTCTGTTGGAGCTAGACGTGAATATTTCAACTGACCACCTTGATTAGAATTTGATGGCTCGTCAATTGTTTGGTGTGGCTTGTTAGTGCCTGGGGCAATCTTCTGTTGAAAGGTGATTAGATGTGCCTGATTGTTTCCTCTCTGTTGTTTTGAGTTATGTGATAGCCATTCAGACATTCCCCCTCCTCCAAAAGAGGGATCTGAACAATTAGTTGAATGAGGCAGCAGAGTAGCTCTTCTATAAGGTCTTCACATTCTATTCCATAAGAGCCTGGTGTTCTGGGGGAGAACAGGGGAAACATGCATGGTGGGGAAAAGCTCTGTCCTGGTCACCCAGACTCCACAAAAGTTGACAAAGGTCCCTATGAGCAGTGAGCAGCCAAAGTCCATTCATAAAACAGGAGGTTCATTCATAAAAAGGAGGTCCAATTCATAAAAATCATCAAATTGGCCTGATGCTGACCTGGGTCATGGGGGTGACACATCAGGGGTTCTTTTCTGGAGTTTGCGGGCACCATGGGGTGCCACTTTGAGGCAACACATGCAAGAAAAAAAGGTTTACAAACATCGTTATCATGCGGGACCATGGGCCATGAAAAAAAGCCTTCGTTTCCCACATGGGGGGGGGGGGTCTGAGCAACATAGGGGTCTGTTCAGCAGAAAGTGAGATGGCAGTCTTGGAATTCATCAAGGAAGAAGATGGCACCGATTTGGAGTGGATCGGTTAACCTGCGGATATTGAGACCGCGTGGGTCTCCATATCCGTGGTTTAAAGGAATGCAGTTTCGGGCTCCCTGGGGTGCTGCAGGCACTAACCTCCACCCAGATATCCTGGATAATTTTTTAAAAGGAAGCAGGAGTCAGTATTGACAGGTTCGTATTAATTTTCTCTACTGGTATAGAATCATAGAATCATAGAATCAAAGAGTTGGAAGAGACCTCATGGGCCATCCAGTCCAACCCCCTGCCAAGAAGCAGGAATATTGCATTCAAAGCACCCCTGACAGATGGCCATCCAGCCTCTGTTTAAAAGCTTCCAAAGAAGGAGCCTCCACCACACTCTAGGGCAGAGAGTTCCACTGCTGAACGGCTCTCACAGTCAGGAAGTTCTTCCTCATGTTCAGATTTCCATCTCCTCTCTTGTAGTTTGAAGCCATTGTTCTGCGTCCTAGTCTCCAGGGAAGCAGAAAACAAGCTTGCTCCCTCCTCCCTGTGGCTTCCTCTCACATATTTATACATGGCTATCATATCCCCTCTCAGCCTTCTCTTCTTCAGGCTAAACATGTCCAGCTCCTTAAGCCGCTCCTCATAGGGCTTGTTCTCCAGACCCTTGATCATTTTAGTCACTCTCCTCTGGACACATTCCAGTTTGTCAATATCTCTCTTGAATTGTGGTGCCCAGAATTGGACACAATATTCCAGGTGTTGTCTAACCAAAGCAGAATAGAGGGGTAGCATGACTTCCCTAGATCTAGACACTATGCTCCTATTGATGCAGGCCAAAATCCCATTGGCTTTTTTTTGCCGCCACATCACATTGTTGGCTCATGTTTAACTTGTTGTCCACAAGCACTCCAAGATCTTTTTCACACGTACTGCTCTCAAGCCAGGCATTGTCCCCCATTCTGTATCTTTGCATTTCGTTTTTCCTGCCAAAGTGTATGGTATGTTTTTTTTACTACACAATAAAAACTTTCCACTACAACTATTTAAAGGCAAAGGCCATGGAAGAGACTTGTTGGAAGATAACAAGATGATGCTAATAATACCTCTCAAAAGAAAAAGTAAAGCATATAAGCTGGAGATGTGGCGAATCTCCTAATGCCAAACCCTGAATTGGAAAATTCTAGTGACATGGTCACATTTGCCAATCACAATAAATAATTTAGGATGGGACAAAAAAAAATAGAGATTGTGAAGAGTTCCAAAAGGTTTTCGCTAAACTGGAAAAATGGTCTTTCAAATGGTGGATATAAAGTAAGTGAAAACAAGTGTAAGCTGATGTATTTAGGAGAAAGAACATACCACTTTTGCGTAGTCACTGATGGGATGTGAGCTGGCAGCAGTTGAGCAAAGGATCTTGGTTGCTATTTCGTTATAATCCCCTCTTTCTGTTCAGTGTATCTTCCTCCCACATGCACAAGCATGGAAGATATTATATGTAGCCTTTTTTAATCCCTGGGAGGATTCAAATTCAATCGTTGTCTTAATAATTTTTGCTGCTTACTCATGTAAGTGCACTTCCATTAATTTCTGAAGGGGTTTCGATCCGTATGAGTTTTCATGACTGAGGTCCCTTCCACACAGCTGAATAAAATCCAACATTATCTTCTTTGAACTGGAATATATGGCATATAATCCAGTTCACTCCAGATTTTCTGCTTTGATATTCTGGGTTATATGACTGTGTGAAGAGCCCTGAATATCTAAACTCAGCACTGACCATGTTTTGTTTTGGTTTTTTCCCGGGGGGGGGGGGGGGGGCGCAAACACTTTTCCAGAGTCCATGCATCCATGTGCATCCCTGATACTGACTTCAGGGACTTTAACTGAAAGTCCAGATTTTGATTTGGGCACAACCATCGGCCCAACACTCCTCCACCTTCTACCCAGTGGCGCAATGGGTTAAACCCTTGTGCCAGCAGGATTGAAGACCGACAGGTCAGAGGTTCGAATCTGGGGACAGCATGGATGAGCTCCCTCTATCAGCCCCCCCCCCCCGAAATCCTCAGGGTGGTCCACGAGAAGGCCTTATTGGCAGGGGCGGCTCAACCCATTACGCAAAGTAAGCATTTGCAGTATAGTTGATTTTGCCAGGGGCGCTCTTGGAGAAAAATAGACCTTGACATATGTGAGTTGTAGATACTGGGATGTATAGTTCACCTACAATCAAAGAGCATTCTGAACTCCACCAATGATGGAATTGAACCAAATATGGCACACAGAACTCCCACGACGAACAGAAAATATATATCAATGATTGGTTGGGGGGGGGGGTCGCCAAAATACTGTTTCCTTACCATTGAAAATTACCTAGGGCTGCCTCTGAACACAGTACATCACCAAGTATCAAAGAATTATTAAAACCATAAAACAATCTCAACGGCGGAGTCGCCGTTCCAGTCCTTGTCCCACTAAAAGCTGCATAGATCTATTGTCCGAAAGCCTGAAGCTATAGGTGACAAGTTTCTTGCCTACTTGCATCTGCTGGATGTTTCTGCTCACATGGATTTTCTTTTTTGGGTAGTTTTCATGGCAGAGTGAAAATTCATATATTTGCTAAAAAAAAAAAAAAGGAGTAGAACCTGCCCTTGGTTTTGTCCAGCCTGGATATAAGATAGGAGCTGGTTAGTTCCTCACCTTTGCCAAGTTTGTTCCCTTATTTATTTATTTGCCACACTTTTATCCCGTCCTTTTTAGCCCAAAGGCGACTCAGGGCGACGTACAGACTGGCAACACTTAGATGTTAGCCAGAAACATGGAAGAGGCCAGCTGGAATGGGTGGGAAATTGCAAAGTAGCATAAATAATACAACAAACCAAGGGTTCTAGCTACTTTAAAAATAATATTTTTACTGTGCTTCTCTTTGGAGATTGTTCCTTTAAAGAGGTTTGATGTATTTGGAAATGCGGTACTGATGAGTCAGATAAAGACGAGGGTTTAATTAATGTTAAAGAAAGCACAGAAAGAAGAACTGTTCATTCCAAGAGGATTGATGCTGTATCCCTCAGACAGTCACGTTCTGCTGCATCACTGTAATGGCCAACGTCATGGGCAGGGCAACTTGCCAAGAGGACAAAAGAAGTATGAAAGAAGAGTGGAGGGCAGAGCCTTATTAAAAGGCCATGAATAACCATGTTAGAGTCTGGAGCAATCTTACCTTTAAATGGTGCATCTCTTGCTCCTGGCTCTGATGTCTTAGTCTCCTTCTGTACATCTTTATAAAATCCAGATTATCTGCCTTGAACTGGATTATATGGCAGTGTAGACTCAAATAATCCAGTTCAAAACAGATAATGTAGATTATCTTACTTTATATTCTGTGTTATATGGCAGTGTAGAAGAGCCCTCAGGTAGTTTCCCTTCTGTTCCTCTGAATTTCAGCTAGGATGAATGTTCTGGGACAGCCGCACTAGGAGCTCCAGCTTATCTTGCTATTTGTTGATTGCTGCATGTATTTTAAAGTTCTATGCCTTTGCAGTTAGATTGCTTTCCTTACTTTGCAGTTATTGGGTCAATTGCTTGTCAATTATTATTAGGTTCCCTAGTCCCGCCCCCTTTTTGGGCTTCGGAGGGAAGTGAGCCATTTTGTTAGTTAGTCTCAGTATAGGATGTGTGTAACTTCCCCTGTACAAAGGCTTCAACCTTTAAGAATCTCCAGGGAAAGAACACCAGGGAAGCATTCCCACAGCCTTAAGCAATCCAGGGGAGAACAGCTTTAAGAACTCCGGGAAAACAGCCTTAAAGACTAAAGAACTCCAGCTGGAGAACATCCACTGCCTTGCTGGTAGGTCCTCTCGGCGTCCGAGAAGCAGTTCAGCCCGGTAGCAGAGCACGCATCAGCTCTGGGTTGGATTTTAGTCAGCCTGGGAGAAAACTGACTAAATCCAGGGTTGGATTTTAGTCAGCCTGAGAGAAGTTAAAAAGGGGAATGTTCCTTTAAAGAAAAGTTATTGAAGATAGTGCCTGTCCCCTGTGGACAAGATTGAGAGAACCAATAGACTATCAAGAAAGCCTTGTAGTTCCTGTTTGATTTCATTAATAAAAGACTTTGTTGTATTGTTCAAGCCATCTGAAGATTCTTTTGTAGAGGAAGCCCCTGAGAACTTTTCCTTGGGCCCCTTGGCTTCCCGCTGGGCAAAGGTTACACATCCTATTACAAAGCCAACCAGATACAGGCCCAGCGGTGACAGTACAATGAATTAATGCAATTTGGTAAATAGCTTACTTACTTACTTACTTAGGTGATCCCTCGTTGTCTGAGTAGGATAGTCTTTCAAGATCAATGTACTGGTGGGTCCGTAAGTGACTGTGGAGCCCTATTCTTGACCTGCATCTTCTCCCACAGTGAGGGCATTGGTTTCCGGTGGAAGACTGTCTTGGTCAGAGTTGGTTTGATGCGCCTTCCTCTTGGCACACTTCTCTCTTTCACCCTCCATTCATGCCTCTTCAAATTCTACAGCACTGTTAGTCACAGCTGATCTCTAGCTGGAGTGCTGAAGGGCCAGGGCTTCCCAGTTCTCAGTGTCTATGCCAGAGTTTTTAAGGTTGGCTTTGAGCCCGTCTTTAAATCTCTTTTCCTGTCCACCAACATTCTGTTTTCCGTTCTTGAGTTCGGAGTAGAGCAACTACTTTGGGAGACGGTGATCGGGCATCCGGCAGAGTTGATGGCGGAGGACCATAGCTTCAATGCTGGTGGTCTTTCCTTCTTCTAGTGAAATGACAGGGAGAAGGTTTCAGGAAAAGAGACAAAGGGAGTTCTGGAGGTCTAAAAAAGCACGGAGTTTATTACCAGCTGGGCCTCTGGTGTGGACTAGCGCCCAAAAGCAAACCAGAGCACCCAATCAAGGGGCTGATTGCCTTTTATAGTTTTCAGATTCAAGCAAACAAAGAACATGCTTCTACATACATTGATCTCATTCCTGCGTCATCTTAGCATCAAATTCTACCTTCTAACATGCAAAAGCATGTCTGTGTTTCTAAAGAGACGGCATAGCTTCATCAATCAAGGGGCCCACTTTGAGTTGTCAGGCTGAAGAGGCATTGGCTCTTTCCTTAGAACCTAGATGTACCAGGCCGTTGCTAGCCGGGCTTATCTCCTGGAATGTATAGATAACAGGTCCCCCTTCTCCTCCCTCCTGCCGTGCCTGGGACATAGCTTGGTTGTCTTGTCAGAATTCTTTCTATACAGAGAGAGAAAGCCTGATTTTTCTATACATTTAAAGTACATACAATTTTATGCATAAATCAATAAATATCTATTTTTCCAATATCTCCTCATCACTAATATGCTGACATTTGTCCATTTGTCTTCCCAAGAGATTTGCAACACATAGTTAACAGTGATACTATTAATATTGTATTGGGCCTTGCAAAAAGTGTAAAGTGGAGAAAACAAATGAAGTAGCCCATAGTCAAAAAGTCATAAACTTCTCATATATTGTCATGATCTCAAATCCTCCCATTTTTAGCAATGTAAATACATCTAGTAGTGATTATATTGCACCTTTATTGATACCACTCCACTGGCAGCCAACTAGTTTTGGTGCAAAGTTCAAAGTGTGTTAGTTACTAACTTTAAAGCCCTACATGGTTTGGGTCTAGGTTAGCTATGAGATTGCCACCTCCCATATAGTCTGCTCCATAAACTCAGGTATTCTGAGGAGTATTTACTCCAGTCGACCCAGTTGGCAGTGGTCATCCAGAAGGGAATTGATTGGGGAATGACATGCCAAAAGAGATTTGAGAGTTCAATACACTGCCTGAATTTAAAACAGTACTAAAGACTTGTCTTTTCTGCCAGGCCTAGATTGATGCTTTGTACATTATGATTTTGTAGTCATGAATTTTAAATTATGTATTGGTTGTTTCAATAATGAGTGTATATGTTATTTTAAACTGTTTACCTGGGTTGTGTGTTTTTAAATGATTATGTACATTGTATTTTAATATGTCATTGACTTGATCTATGGAATACTAATACTAATAATATTTATTTATTTATTTATTTATTTATTTATTTACAGTATTTATATTCCACACTTCTCACCCCACAGGGGACTCAGGGTGGATTCCAATGTACATATACATGGCAAACATTCAGTGCCATAGACACACAATATATTTAGACAGACACACAGAGGCTATTTAACATTCCAGCTTTTTCATGAGAGTATTCTGGCCACCAGGGGAGCTGTCACTTCGCCGTCCATTTGTGACACTGATGAAGTACTTCCTCATTCTTTGCATCCTTGCTGGAGATTTTTATGGCATCGTAAATTAGCCTCCCTGCATAAGCAGTAGCAGTACCTAAATTTCCTACTTGACAGATGCAACTGTCTTTCGGGCTGCAAAGGTACTTCCTCATTCTTTGCATCCTTGCTGGAGATTTTTATGGTGCCGTAAATTAGCCTCCCCACATAAACGATACCTAAATTTCCTACTTGACAGATGCAACTGTCTTTCGGGCTGCAAAGGTACTTCCTCATTCTTTGCATGCTTGCTGGAGATTTTTATGGTGCCGTAAATTAACCTCCTGACATAAGCGGTACCTAAATTTCCTACTTGACATATGCAACTGTCTTTCGGGCTGCAAAGGTACTTCCTCATTCTTTGCATGCTTGCTGGAGATTTTTATGGTGCCTTAAATTAGCCTCCCCACATAAGCGGTTTCTAAATTTCCTACTTGATAGATGCAACTATCTTTCAGGCTGCAAAGGTCGACAGCAAGCTACACAAATTGTTCGGAAGCTCACTCCGACCCGGGCTAGCTTCAAACTCATGACCTTTTTGGTCAGTAGTGATCTTAATACAGCTGACTCCCAGCCAGCTGCGCCACAGTCCCGGTGCAAGTCTATTTAGCACAGACTTCTGAAGTACCTCAGTACTCAACTCTATTTAGCACAGAGTTCTGAAGTACCTCATCATCCTTTTGATACTTCCAGTATGTGTCCTTTTTTTAAAAGGGATTGTTTGTATTCTTTAGCTTTGTTCACTTTTATGCACAGATAGGCAAGAGCGAAGCAGCAAATAATTCCCACAAACAGTGTTATACACCTGGAAATATACTGTAGTTCAAACATTAGTATTTATGCCAAGGCAAATGTGTTGCAGCTTTACTTAACTGCTATTTCTGGCGGCTTCTTCTTTCAGACCAATGATGCCTTAGGAGCCACCTGGAACTGGCTGTACTTCATCCCACTCATCATCATTGGATCATTCTTCGTTCTCAACCTCGTCCTGGGAGTGCTTTCTGGGTAAGTCATTTTTTTCACTCAACAATATTTCCGAAAGAAGCTAGTGACTAATTTTGTGAAGGGTTTGTTCACTTCACCTCGTGGTCTGTTCCTATCTACAGATGTGATCACCAAAGCTTCCAGAGCAAGTTGAAGGTTAACCAACTTTTTGTACCATCAAATTGCGTAGACTAGATGAAAGCCCCCCCCCCCCATCCATAGGTTCAAAGCAACTTTGTTATTGTAAAACAGTTAGTTGTCTTAAGATGCCACAAGACAATTTGTCATGTTGGTACTATTGCCTGGGTGTTGGCTACTTGTCACGGAAGTGTCTTAACACAGGTTTTTCCAGGGCTGGATTCTCACCTACATACCTGTGCTGTGCTTCTTCCTAAAAGGATCCCTATTCATTCATGTGGTGTGAGACAGTTTGAAAAATGCATGAATAAGACTATCTGTGGAGGACCAATTCATGAAGTGCGGGAGACTAATAACTACTGAGCATAACTGTGCCTCTGAGTATTAGCTTCTCTGGAACATAGAGGCTGATATTCTCAGACAGACTGTCTGACCCTTCCTCAAGGACACAGTTTGAAGCTGTGTTACTTTTGGATCAGTAGGTAAATGAATCTTGTAGCACCCTTGAGACTAGCTGAAAGAAAGAAGTTGATAGCATCAGCTTTCAACAAGTAGACTTCAGTCTACAAAAGCTTCTGCTGCCAATGTCTTTCAGTTAGTCTCAGAGCTGCTGCAAGGTTGCTTTGCATACCTCCTTAAGGGGCGAGTGCCAATCCAGCCTTTCGAAACACGTGAGAGTGTGAGAAAGTTGGAAGGCCCAATGGGAATGTCACAAATATTCATAAATGTATTGTCAAAGGCTTTCATGGCCGGAATCACTGGGTTGTTGTAGGTTTTTTTGGGCTATATGGCCATGGTTTAGAGGCATTCTCTCCTGACGTTTCACCTGCATCTATGGCAAGCATCCTCAGAGGTAGTGAGGATGCTTGCCATAGATGCAGGCGAAAAGTCAGGAGAGAATGCTTCTAGACCAGTGGTTCTCAAGCTTCCTAATGCCATGACCCCTTAATACAATCCCTCATGTTGTGGTGACCCCCAAACCATAATATTGTTTTTGTTACTACTTCATAACAGTCATTTTACTACTGTTATAAATCATAATGCAGGATGCATTTTCATTCACTGGAACAAACCGGGCACAAATACCCAATACACCCAAATGTGAATGCTAGTGGGGTTGGGGGAGGATTGATTTTGTAATTTGGAAGTTGTAGTTGCTGAGATTTATAGTTCACTTATAATCAAAGAGCATTCTGAACTCCACCAGCGATGGATTTGAACCAAACTTGGTTCCCATGACCAATGGAAAACACTGGAAGGGTTTGATGGGCATTGATCCTGAGTTTGTAGTTCACCAATATCCAGAGAGCACTGTGGACTCATGCAATGGTGGATCTGGACCAAACTTGGCACGAATACTCAATATGCCCAAATGTGAACACTGGTGGAGTCTGGGGAAAATAGATCTTGACATTTGGGAGTTGTAGTTGCTGGGATTTATAGTTCATTACAATAAAAGAACATTCTGAACTCCACCAACAATAAAATTGGCTCAAACTTCCCACATGGAATCTCCATGACCATCAGAAAATACTGTGTTTTCTTATCGTCTTTGGCGACCCCTCTGACACCCCCTCACGACCCCCTCAGGGTTCCCGACCCCCAGGTTGAGAAACACTGCTCTAGACCATGGCCATATAGCCTGAAAAAACCTACAACAACCCATTCATAAATGTTCTCATCCACAAGAAAGGTTCTCTTGATGACAGCAAAACATGAATGAGAACATGTGTGAATATGTAAATATGTAAAAATTAAAACAGATTACTTTTGTTTGTCTTTTTGGACATTTCAAGCAACATCAACACTGGCAAAAAGGCAAATTTTTATGCCGCAATGTATTGGGGTCAGGAATAAGTTTCAGTCCAAGTTTTATTACAAAATAATAATACAAACATCTCAGAACCGCATGTCCGAAAATTGGAAAGAAACAACCTTTACTAGAACAAAGTGGAGGATCTTCCTGAATCAGTTTTTCCCCCAAATCATGCTGAAGTATTATTGCATGTATGTTTATCCCACAACTATAATATGAATTAGTAAACATTTTATGCAAGGGGGACATTCAGAAAAACCTATTTTTGGCCAAGAAGAAGGAAACTATACATGTCTCCAGGATGCTATCAATCAAGTCATTTATTTCGGTCACAGACCAGCACAGGAAATCGAAGTCACAGTTTCATACAAACTTGGTACATTAAAAATATAAATATAAATACTGAAGCACAATAGGGGTGAGGGAGCGGAAGGGGAAACAGGGTAAAAACATACAATGCACAGGTCCATCAGCAAATTATAGATTCAGGGAAGATAGTTACTGGACACACAGTTAACTTTTGGGACTAGTCATCCCCTGACGGATTTTGTATGCTGCTCC
Organism: Anolis sagrei; assembly: GCF_037176765.1. Classification (NCBI taxonomy): domain Eukaryota; kingdom Metazoa; phylum Chordata; class Lepidosauria; order Squamata; family Anolidae; genus Anolis; species Anolis sagrei. Next base: position 124,154,257 of record NC_090024.1, on the reverse strand, counting down.
ACAGAACTTTGCAACATTTTAGGTTGCAGCTGAATTAGTATCTACAAGTAGGAGGGAGGTATAAAATTGTCCTGAATGGCCTGGGTGCTTGTATATCAGAGGTAAGATAAGCCTGGCACGGATATCCCTGTAGAACGGGCACTGAAGGAGCACATGTTCTATTGTTTCTACATGACCCGAGCCACAGGGGCAGAGTCTCTCTGGGAAAGGGATCTTCCAGTAGCGGTCTTTGAGTACAGCTGATGGGAGAGCGTGGCATCGAGCCAGGGTGAAAGCCGTTCGATTAATAGGAACCTCTACGTTGGTTAAATGTACCATAGGGGAGGCAAGATATCTGCTGTTTTTGTTGATAAGGAAGAATGGAACCGAGGCCAGATCTAGTTGGCAATCTGTGTTTGTGATACGTTGTTTAATAAGCGCTTTGGCTTTATTGTAACCCATAGCGAATAGTAGACCTAGAGGAAATCCCAATGAGGAGATTTTGGATGCTACCGCCTGCTTCCAAGTCATCCTCCATGGTTAGTGGGGCAAGACCAAGGGGTGCACGGGATAGTCTGAGCCAGAGGTTGAGTATGGCCAATCACACCCTGGCCTCAACCCTCATAAAGCCCGTCTGTAGTTGCAGGGTGGCATTCAGGTACCTGCAAGGCCGATCTCAGAAACGTTGACTGAACCAGCTCTAATGGGGCAAAACTGGGGAAGGGGCCCAGCTGAGCCCCATACAAGTGTTGGGCTAATGATTTCGCTTCAAACAGTTTGAGTGCTGCCAGTGTAAAGTGACCCCCTCTTGACTTAAGATATTTAAGAATGGCAATTGAGCTCCTCTACGCAGTGTTGGCTACTTGATCTCCATGACCTCTTCTGCTACGGTTAAACTGAAGGACTACACCTCGATATTTGAAGCATGTGACTTGTTCAATTTTATGACCGTCTATGCGCCAAGAGTAACTCCTGGGTCTTTTAGCAAAAGCCATGATTTTGGTTTATTGTAATTAAGTTGGAGCTGATCTGCGTTGCAATGTTGTATTAATGCTCTCAGAGCTCTTTTGAGCCCAATGGGTGTTCTAGAAAAAACAGCATCATCATCAGCATAAAACAAGATGATGTGTCTTCCCGCCAGCTTTGGGGGTGGAAGTCCATGTTTTGAAGCAGGATGCTATCATTTCTTGGAATCTGTATCTAGTCTTCCAGATATTTTGCTCAGCCGTTTGAGTACAAGGAACAGACTTGGTTACATTAGTCCAAGAAATCAGTGCAGCCACTGAAGGGACAGTTAACATAATGGGGGTGGGGGAGATGATTCATTGTGTGGGCATGACCCGAGTGAATGAGATTAAGATAATGTGGTTTGTCATTGTTTGTATATAAATGGAAGCACTGTATTTTTTTTTTATTCCTGAGGAAATGGGAGTTTTAATGGAAACCATCAGGTTGGGCTTGAAAATATTTGGAACTTCTGGTATCCATGGCAATGAGCCATGCGGCCACTCAGGCATGTTCTGAAATGATATCAGGAGCTTAGAGTATGAGGAAGAACAGAGAACAACAAATTGAAGGAAATTGACTTTCTTCTTGTACATTTTCTCGTCCCGTATTCTCCTTTCTTGAGTTGTATGAGGAGGCACATCACCGAAACTTGACAATGTTGAATGATGAACCCAAATTGCCTCTGTTAGCAACAATCATAATTTATGTTTTTAACTGTTAAGGATTACCCCTTCCCACCATTCAGGCAGCAGGAGACGATGGGATCCCAGCTGAACTGTTTAAAATCTTAAAAGATGATGCTGTCAAGGTGATGCATGCCATATGCCAGCAAATATGGAAAACACAAGAATGGCCATCAGACTGGAAAAAATCAACGTATATTCCCATACCAAAAAAGGGAAATGCGAAAGACTGCTCCAACTTCCGTACAGTGGCCCTTATTTCTCATGCCAGTAAGGTAATGCTCAAGATCCTGCAAGGAAGACTCCAGCAATACATGGAGAGAGAGTTGCCAGATGTTCAAGCTGGGTTTAGGAAAGGCAGAGGAACCAGAGACCAGATTGCCAATATCCGCTGGATAATGGAGAAAGGCAGGGAGTTTCAGAAAAACATCCATTTCTGCTTCATTGACTACTCTAAAGCCTTTGACTGTGTGGATCATAATAAATTGTGGCAAGTTCTTGGTGGGATGGGCATCCCAAGCCACCTTGTCTCTCTCCTGAGGAATCTGTACAAAGACCAAGTAGCAACAGTCAGAACTGACCACGGAACAACAGACTGGTTCAAGATTGGGAAAGGCGTACGGCAAGGCTGCATACTCTCACCCAACCTTTTTAACTTGTATGCAGAACACATCATGCGATGTGCGGGGCTTGATGAATGCAAAGCTGGGGTGAAAATTGCTGGAAGAAACATTAACAACCTCAGATATGCAGATGACACCACTCTGATGCCTGAAAGCGAGGAGGAGCTGAGGAGCCTTCTAATCAAGGTGAAAGAAGAAAGCGCAAAAGCTGGGTTGCAGCTAAACATAAAAAAAACCAAGATTATGGCAACAAGAATGATTGACAACTGGAAAACAGAGGGAGAAAATGTGGAGGCAGTGACAGACTTTGTATTTCTAGGTGCAAAGATTACTGCAGATGCAGACTGTGGCCAGGAAATCAGAAGACGCTTACTTCTTGGGAGGAGAGCAATGTCCAGTCTCGATAAAATAGTAAAGAGCAGAGACATCACACTGGCAACAAAGATCTGCCTAGTCAAAGCTATGGTATTCCCTGTAGTAACCTACGGATGTGAGAGCTGGACCTTAGGGAAGGCTGAGCGAAGGAAGATCGATGCTTTTGAACTGTGGTGTTGGAGGAAAGTTCTGAGAGTGCCTTGGACTGCGAGAAGATCCAACCAGTCCATCCTCCAGGAAATAAAGCCCGACTGCTCATTGGAGGGAAGGATACTAGAGACAAAGCTGAAGTACTTTGGCCACATCGTGAGGAGACAGCAAAGCCTAGAGAAGACAACTATGCTGGGGAAAGTGGAAGGCAAAAGGAAGAGGGGCTGACCAAGGGCAAGATGGATGGATGGCATCCTTGAAGTGACTGGACTGACCTTGAAGGAGCTGGGGGTGGTGACGGCCTACAGGGAGCTCTGGCGTGGGCTGGTCCATGAGGTCACGAAGAGTCGGAGATGACTGAACGAATGAACAACAACCATTCAGGGTTTACGTTTTCTTTTTTGAAACTTTTGATCAATTTAATTATTGGAAAACTGAGAAGATAAAAATCTCTATAAACCAAAAGGCAAAGTATAAACCAGTGGTTCTCAACCTGGGGTCGCCAGATGTTTTTGGCCTTCAACTCCCAGAAATCCTAACAGCTGGTAAACTGGCTGGGATTTCTGGGAGTTGTAGGCCAAAAACACCTGGGGACCCAGGTTGAGAACCACTGGAAACCATAGTTTAAAATATATTTCCAAGAATAGATATAGCTGGATATTTCCTGACACAGTTGTGGAATGGGAGAATTCTAGTATGCTATTGATAGAGTCATAGACCTAGCAGTGGACTCATAGGGCATGGAGTTCAACCTCCCGCTCAATTCAGGTTTTCCAGGTAAAGCATCTCCAGTAATTCCCTGTCCAAACTCTTTCTGAAGACTTCAAGAGAAGCAAGCCCCACTACGTATTGTCGAAGGCTTTCATGGCCGGAAACACTGGGTTGTTGTAGGTTTTTTCGGGCTATATGTCCATGGTCTAGAGGCATTCTCTCCTGACGTTTTGCCTGCATCTATGGCAAGCATCTTCAGAGGTAGTGAGGTCTGTTGGAACTAGGAAAAGGGGTTTATATATCTGTGGAATGACCAGGGTGAGACAAAGGACTCTTGTCTGCTGGAGCTAGATGTGAATGTTTCAACTGACCACCATGATTAGCATTTGATAGCCTGACAGTGCCTAGAGCAAACTTTGTTGAGAGGTGATTAGATGTCCTTGTTTGTTTCCTTTCTGTTGTTGTGCTGTTGTGTAGGAATTCATTCATATATATTTTTTCAAATTATAATCCATGTGCCGTCGTGCCTGGGGGCTATAACTCTTAGTGAAAGAGGCATGGATGTGGCATCTTTCCCCCAGCGGATTGCTTCTTGCCCTCCTTTAGGAAAACTGGAACTCCCAAGGACCAAAACACTGTAGATAACTCAAAATAGATTTTATTGTTCACAAAGAGTTATCTCTTTAAGGCTATAAGCTGGAAGTTTCAAAGGGGGAAAATAAAATATGCATTACAGTCTCTGGTTGTCTTGGGTCCAAGGAGTTTTGCAGCTGAGAAGCTTTTCCAGGTCCCTCTTTCTCAATGGCTGTGAATATCGGAATAATCACAACCCCAATTCCAATGGCCTATATTTTGAAGGCACAAAGCCTTCCTCTGATGCCAAAGAACTGGTTTGAAGGCGCTTGAGACTTCTCAACATCGTCCAGGTTGATCTGAACATGAAGCATAAGTCTCAAGGGTAAGAACCTTAGAATTGGTGCTGAGAGGTAACTTAATCAAGGGTTTCAGAGCCAAGTCTCTCTCTCACGTCCATCTGATAGAAAGTTTGATGGTGGAATGGAAAAGGAAACACTGTCCTGCTCTCTAGGAAGAGGTGGGGTCAAACAATTGAGCAGGAGGAGCAATTCAACTGATGCAAACAACATTGATTGATAGCTATAAATAACCAATCAATCCAACTATACATTTACAGGATAAAAAGGCAAAATCGGGCATGATACAACAGTTCAAATCCTGCAACTTACAGTTCTACATATAAGTGGCGCCACTCGCCACGTATCCAACAGTTTGAGGAACTGTGACATCGCAGGCTGGGAGTGGACAGACTCCATGGTGCAAGTAGAGTAGGACCATAATAGGGCAGGCAATTTAGTCCTTCTGATTTATTTGTCGTGTCAGGGCAACCTGTGAACTGTATTACATTTCTAACAGAACAAAACAAACAGACAGAAAAAATACAAAATTTGCGAGTTTGGTAGTTGATTAAATGTCCTTTAACCAGTAGCTGGCCACTTGGAGTGCTTCTGGTGTTGCTGCAAGAAGGTCCTCCATTGTGCATGTGGCAGGGTTCAGGCTGCATTGCAGCAGGTGGTCAGTGGTTTGCTCTTCTCCACACTTGCATGTCGTGGATTCCACTTGGTAGCCCCATTTCTTAAGGTTGGCTCTGCATCTTGTGGCGCCAGAGCGCAGTCTGTTCAGCGCCTTCCAAGTCGCCCAGTCTTTTGTGTGCCCAGGGGGGAGTCTCTCATTTGGTATCAGCCATTGGTTGAGGTTCTGGGTTTGAGCCTGCCACTTTTGGACTCTCGCTTGCTGAGGTGTTTCAGTGAGTGTTTCTGTAGATCTTAGAAAACTATTTCTAGATTTAAGTCGTTGACGTGCTGGCTGATACCCAAACAGGGGATGAGCTGGAGATGTCTCTGCCTTGGTCCTTTCACTATTGGCTGCTACTTCCCGGCTGATGTCAGGTGGTGCAATACCGGCTAAGCAGGGTAGTTTCTCCAGTGGTGTAGAGCGCAGACAGCTCGTGATAATGCGGCATGTCTCATTAAGAGCCACATCCACTGTTTTAAAATGGTGAGATGTGTTCCACACTGGGCATGAGTACTCAGCAGCAGAGTAGCATAGCGCAAGGGCAGATGTCTTCACTGTGTCTGGTTGTGATCCCCAGGTTTTGCCAGTCAGCTTTTGTATGATATTGTTTCTAGCACCCACTTTTTGCTTGATGTTCAGGCAGTGCTTCTTGTAGGTAAGAGCACGGTCCAGAGTGACTCCCAGGTATTTGGGTGTGTTGCAATGCTCCAGTGGGATTCCTTCCCATGTGATACTTAGAGCTCGGGATGCTTCTCTGTTCTTGAGATGAAAAGCCCGTCTGATGAGGTCTATAGTCAAGAGGTGATCTGCCCAAAGATGTTCTTGGCAGTGTCATCAGTGGCCACATGAATAAGGAAAAGGTGTTATGATCTGTGTTTTTGATGAGTTTAGACATCAAGATACATGCTACAGGAAGACAACACACTTCCCAATTCATCCTATCAGGCTGGCACACAAATGCCTCCTTACCCTTGAGCAATTCATCACCAACCACCAGCATCTTTCTTTTCTTCTTGTAATTGATTACCTCGACTCCTTCTTTAGCAGATAGTATCCCTTGTTACTAATTTTCCTGTTTGAACATGTTCACTGGTACTATTCACATGTTTAGTTGTAGGGATTCTGAATCTGTTTTGTATACTCTGCTCCTGACACTGGCTTTACTCCAGGGTGTTTCTGCACTGTTACGGGCCACTACATTTTCCATGGCACTTTTCCCTGTTGGTTTTGTATGGTCAGCTCTCCCTGTATTCTATCCAAGAAGTCCTCCTGTTTTCTGATGCATTAAGGACACACAATCCATAGCTATAGCTCTTCCAAGAGAGCAACCAATTTGCACCTGCTGCAGGTGGTTAATGAAGTTTTCTGGCAAGACAGATATTTTCTATAGCCATCTCTTCAGTTATTTTTCTCCCCTTGCTCACTCCTCTATTCTCATTTCCCTCCTGTATTTGTTGAAAATTTCTTCCAAGATAGCACTGCTGTTTCCATGCACTTTAGCAGATCTTGGTCTCCTAATCGCCTCTCCCACCCTCTTTGATCTGCTCCCATTCCGGACCAAAGAAGCAGATATATCATCTAATGTGTAGTCCCAAATCAAATATTTAAAAAATGTTTAAGTTGTAGTTTTTGGTTTTAGTAGCTGGGATACTAAAGTTTTAGTAGATGGGATACTGGTGTTGGAGGAAAGTTCTGAGAGTGCGTTGGACCACCGGAAGATCCAACCAGTCCATACTTCAGGAAATAAAGCCCGACTGCTCATTGGAGGGAAGGATAGTAGAGGCAAAGATGAAGTACTTTGGCCACATCATGAGAAGAAAGGAAAGCAATGATGCTGGGGAAAATGGAAGGAAAAAGGAAGAGGGGCCGACCAAGGGCAAGATGGATGGATGGTATCCTTGAAGTGACTGGATTGACCTTGAACGAGGGAGGGAGACTATTTTTTTATTTACTAAAAACCTCATGCTGGCCACATGGCTTTGGACGTGTCTACGGCAATGCCAGATCTTTGGCTTAGAAATGAAGATGAGCACCAACCCCCAGAATCAGACACAACTAGACTTAATGTCAGGGAAAACCTTTAGAATCATAGAATCAAAGAGTTGGAAGAGACCTCATGGGCCATCCAGTCCAACCCCCTGCCAAGAAGCCGGAATATTGCATTCAAAGCACCCCCATCCAGCCTCTGTTTAAAAGCTTCCAAAAAAGGAGCCCCCACCACACTCTGGGGCAGAGAGTTCCACTGCTGAACGGCTCTCACAGTCAGGAAGTTCTTCCTCATATTCAGATGGAATCTTCTCTCTTGTAGTTTGAAGCCATTGTTCTGCGTCCTAGTCTCCAGGGAAGCAGAAAACAAGCTTGCTCCCTCCTCCCTGTGACTTCCTTTCACATATTTATACATGGCTATCATATCTCCTCTCAGCCTTCTCTTCTCCAGGCTAAACATGCCCAGCTCCTTAAGCCGCTCCTCATAGGGCCTGTTCTCCAGACCCTTGATCATTTTAGTCGCCTTCCTCTGGACACATTTCAGCTTGTCAATATCTCTCTTCAATTGTGGTGCCCAGAATTGGACACAATATTCCAGGTGTGGTCTAACCAAATCAGAATAGAAGGGTAGCATTACTTCCCTAGATCTAGACACTATACTCCTATTGATGCAGGCCAAAATCCCATTGGCTTTTTTGCCACCACATGACATTGTTGGCTCATGTTTAACTTGTTGTCCACGAGGACTCCAAGATCTTTTTCACACGTACTGCTCCCTAGCCAGGCATTGTCCCCCATTCTGTATCTTTGCATTTCGTTTTTCCTGCCAAAGTGGAGTATCTTGCATTTGTCACTGTTGAACCATGAATGACAAAGCTGCAAGATCATGCAGCCTAGCTTAGGCAAGCTCCTTAGATAAACGCGAAGTTACTTTGACAAAGATCTGGTCTCAAACACACTGTTTAATACCCTTTGCAAAACATGAAGGCATTTCTCTGGCCTCTGGCCTCCCTCTTGTTAGCTATCCTTTCACTCCTTCGAATTCAGAATTCCAACCTGTCAGCCCAATCTAAAGTTCCCATATCGTCAAGGTCAGTCTGTTCGTTAGTATTAGTCTGTTTTCCTGCTTGCTCATTATCAGACTGAGAACCAGGCTGAGAGCTGTCCTCCTTCTCTGAGTCAAACTGCACCTGGCTATTTTCAGTATCAACACTCTCATGCCTTACTATGGGAAACTGCATTTCTTCACTGTCTATAACAGGGACATTTTGAACCAAACTGTGAACCTGAGTCCCATCATCCGCAACAGAAACACTCTCTGATTCCAGCTGAGTCACAACAGATGGTCCATAGACCACAGGTTGAGAACCACTGTTCTACGAGGTAATTTCCTCTCTTTATGTCAATCTGGCATGTTAGCCTTAGAATGAAATGTGCAGCAACATGTGTAGCTTTTACTACCTTTTGACCATTCTCTATTTCTTCCCCTCATGGTATGACCAGGAGTAATCGTTTTTTGCTTTAATTTTTCATTTGTCACAGTTCACCTCTGAGCCTTAAATTGTGGTTAATCTTTATTATGTATTGCTGAAGGCTTTCATGGCTGGAATCACTGGGTTGTTGTAGGTTTTTTCGGGCTATATGGACATGTTCTAGAGGCATTCTCTCCTGATGTTTCGCCTGCATCTATGGCAAGCATCCTCAGAGGTAGCGAGGTCTGTTGGAACTAGGAAAAAGGGTTTATATATCTCTAAAATTGCAACAGCATGACAACAGAGAGGAAACAAACAAGGACATCTAATTACCTCTCAACAAAATGTTCCAGGCACAGTCAGTCCATTGTATGCTAATCAAGGTGGTCAGTTGAAACATTAATACCTAGCTCCAGCAGACAAAAGTCCTTTGTCTCACCTTGGTCATTCCACAGATATATAATAGGGCTGGGCGGTTTCGTTTCGTTAATTCGTAATTCGTTAATAATTCGTTAATTTTTTCAATTACAAAACGATAATGAACCATTCTGGAGCAATTATTAAAAAAAACGAATTTTCAAAAACATTTTGTAAATGCTTCGTATTTCGATATTGTATTCGTTTCGTTATTGTTTTGAGGTCGTTTCGTTATTATTTCCGCATGTCTGGGCCAGTTTTATGGTTTAATTAGTGAAAAAAAAAATATAATATCACACCAACAGTCAACAACAGAGGGAGAGGGAAGCTTCAGAAGGTTTTGGAGGTTTTTTAGCATATTTCGCGGTCGCGTCCGCCATTAACAAATCGATTCGTTATTGTTTCGGAAATCGATTCGTTAATTTTTTACCATTTACGAAATTTCGTAAATATCGAACTTTTTAAAAGGAAAATTTTGTAATTATTTTAAATATCGAAACAAAAAAAAACCCCAAATACAAATCGATTTTAGAAACAAATTTTTCCGTTGTTACCCAGGCCTAATATATAAACCCATTTTCCTAGTTCCAACAGACTTCACTACCTCTGAGGATGCTTGCCATAGATGCAGGCGAAACGTCAGGAGAGAATGCCTCTTTTTTTTTTTTTGTCGTGTCAGAGCAACCAGTCCATTATATTACATTTCTAACAGAACAAAGCAAACAAATAGAAAAATACAAAACTTGTGGGTTTGGTAGTTGGTTAAATGTCCTTTGACCAGTATCTGGCCACTTGGAGTGCTTCCGGTGTTGCTGCAAGAAGGTCCTCCATTGTGCATGTAGCAGGGCTCAGGTTGCATTGCAGCAGGTGGTCAGTGGTTTGCTCTTCTCCACACTCGCATGTCGAGGATTCCACTTTGTAGCCCCATTTCTGAAGGTTGGCTCTGCATCTCGTGGTGCCAGAGCACAGTCTGTTCAGTGCCTTCCAAGTCGCCCAGTCTTCTGTGTGCCCAGGAGGGAGTCTCTCATTTGGTATCAGCCATTGGTTGAGGTGCTGGGTTTGAGCCTGCCACTTTTGGACTCTCGCTTGCTGAGGTGTTCCAGCGAGTGTCTCTGTAGATCTTAGAAAACTATGTCTAGATTTAAGTCGTTGACGTGCTGGCTGATACCCAAACAGGGGATGAGCTGGAGACGTCTCTGCCTTGGTCCTTTCACTATTGGCTGCTACTTCCCGGCAGATGTCGGGTGTTGCAATACCGGCTAAGCAGTGTAATTTCTCCAGTGGTGTAGGGCGCAGACACCCCGTGATAATGCGGCATGTCTCATTAAGAGCCACATCCACTAGAATGCCTCTAGACCATGGCCATACAGCCCAAAAAAACCTACAACAACCCAATCTTTATTATGCTGTGTTGAAGAGTAACGCCCAGATTTAAAGTTGGCTTGTTTAGTTGAAATCAACCATATTGTTAGGTTTTGAGGAATGACAAGATGTGTTTAATCAAAAATGGAAGCAAAAACTTCCAGTTTCCTCCTTATGTGACTGTATCGGTGGGGGAAAGGTGGGAGCTTGTGCAGCTAATTTCCATCCTGGTAATGATCATGACTTCCTATCATGTTAACTGAATTTGACCATTGAGAATATTATTTGTTTTATCCAGACCATCTGTATACCACAGAAAACATCAGAGAAGTGCTACAAATAGCTCCAAGGGCAGTTTTGAGAAAAACACAAATAATTGCTACAACTGAAGCCAAATAGCAATAAGGGTGGCGGGATGTTCTTTGGGTAAACCTCCACCGTCTGCTTAGGTCACACAGAGACATTCATAACTCTTGGTTATTAGTGTCTGGGGATCAGTCAGCATAACATCAATGGCTCAGCTTGGTGCATCTTGTATCAAAAATACTTCATTTCAGAGGAGAAAAGAAAGAAACCTCTCTAAAGTCAGCTAGAGTGAATAGGTTATTAACAAATCTCCCAACCTACTCTATAATTATGTGGCACTTAATGAGTTTCCTCTGGATATGCCATTCTTTTTCATTTCCTACTTTTAAAATGGTTATGGATGACTTCTGAAGCCTGCTGCACAGTTGGGGCATTTATTTATCCCCATTGTAAACCTCAAAAGAAACAGCCTAAGCCTACTTCATGTTATATTTACAGGCAAGGGAGCAGTTGGAAGGAGAATGGGAATGAAAGACAGAGGAGATGGAAATGTGGACTTTGGGCAAAGATATGATTCTGGCAAGAGCAGAAAAGTGGTTGTGACAGAACATTGTCATTTCAGATGACAAAATTGGGAATAATGTTGCACCTCACGGTAAGATCACCTTGCTTGAGACACCAAAGAACACACCAGCAATAATCTTTATGGTTTATTGCAATAAAAGATAAAAAGTTCAGAAGGCAAAAGTATATTTCAAAAGATCAATCCAAGGTAACTTAGGCAAACAAGATCCATGAAGACACAGGCAAGGCAAAGTCCCATGAGAACATGACAAAGTCCTGAAACGTAAACATGAAAACTGCAAGATAAATCCAAAGTCTCTTGGATGAAGCGGGAAGTTGCTCTGACACTGAGGCATGTTCAAACAGCCTATTTAATACCCTTTGGACAACATGAAGGCGTTCCTATGGCCCCGAGCCCCGTTCTCTCGCCTGTTGGTGATCCTGACACTCCTTTGGGCCTTAGAATCATAGAATTATAGACTCATAGAATCAAAGAGTTGGAAAAGACCTCATGTGCCATCCAGTCCAACCCCCTGCCAAGAAGCAGGAATATTGCATTCAAATCATCCCTGACAGATGGCCATCCAGCCTCTGTTTAAAAGCTTCCAAAGAAGGAGCCTCCACCACACTCCGGGGCAGAGAGTTCCACTGCTGAACGGCTCTCACAGTCAGGAAGTTTTTCCTCATGTTCAGGTGGAATCTCCTTTCTTGTAGTTTGAAGCCATTGTTTCGTGTCCTAGTCTCCAGGGAAGCAGAAAACAAGCTTGCTCCTCCCTCTCACATATTTATACATGGCTATCATATCTCCTCTCAGCCTTCTCTTCTTCAGGCTAAACATGCCCAGCTCCTTAAGCTGCTCCTCATAGGGCTTGTTCTCCAGACCCTTGATCATTTTAGTCGCCCTCTGGACACATTCCAGCTTGTCAATATCTCTCTTGAATTGTGGTGCCCAGAATTGGACACAATATTCCAAGTGTGATCTAACCAAGGCAGAATAGAGGGGTAGCATGACTTCTCTAGATCTAGACACTATGCTCCTATTGATGCAGGGCAAAATCCCATTGGCTTTTTTTGCCGCCACATTACATTGTTGGCTCATGTTTAACTTGTTGTCCACGAGTACTGCTCTCGAGCCAGACGTCCCCCATTCTGTAACTTTGCATTTCATTTTTCCTGCCAAAGTGGAGTATCTTGCATTTGTCACTGTTGAACTTCATTTTGTTAGTTTTGGCCCATCTCTCTAATCTGTCAAGATCGTTTTGAATTCTGCTCCTCTCTTCTGGAGTATTGGCTATCCCTTCCAATTTAGTGTCGTCTGTAAACTTGATGATCCTGCCTTCTAGCCCTTCATCTAAGTCATTAATAAAGATGTTGAACAGGATCGGGCCCAGGACGGGACCCTGCAGCACTCCACTCGTCACTTCTTTCCAGGATGAAGAGGAAGCATTGGTGAGCATCCTCTGGGTTCATCCATTTAACCAATTACAGATCCACCTCACTGTAGTTTTGCCTAGCCCACATTGGACTAGTTTCCTTGCCAGAAGGTCGTGGGGAACCTTGTCGAAGGCCTTTCTGAAATCAAGGTACGCTACATCCACGGCATTCCCCGCATCTACCCAGCTTGTAACTCTATCGGAAAAAGAGATGAGATTAGTCTGGCATGACTTGTTTTTGATAAATCCATGTTGACTATTAGCAATGACTGCATTTGTTTTTAAGTGTTTGCAGACCACTTCCTTAACAATCTTTTCCAGAATCTTGCCTGGTATTGACGTGAGGCTGACCGGACGGTAATTGTTTGGGTCATCCTTTTTTCCCTTCTTGAAGATTGGGGCTTGCCTAATCTCCCTGAGGAGGGTGTTCCAAAGTCAGGGGGCCACCATCGAGAAGGCCCTCTCCGTCGTCTCCACCAGCCATGCTTGCAAAGGTAGTGAGAACGAGAGGACCCCCCCCCCCCCCTTTACTGGATCTTAGAGCCTGAGCCGGTTCATAGTACGGTCACAAAGATAGGCTAAATTCCCACTAAATTCCAACTCCTGCCCTAAGTGGTGCCTTTGGAGATGACAACATAGTTTTATGCATCTTATTGCATTCTAAAGCTTTAATCTCTAACCTGACTTTGAACAAAACACTTAGTGTCTACTCTATTTGGGTTGTTCTCGTGTTTATTGTGTGTGATGACATGCTCAGAAATACCAATTGTCAGTTTCTCAAATTTCCTTCTCTTGATAAAATGATTAGAATCGGTGTAAGAGAACTGTCTGGATTGCTTGAGCAACAGATCAGATTTTGGCTGATTTAAGACCTTGTCCAGACTTTGATTCAGATATAGCTGGGTTTGGCAAAAAGGTTGCTCCAGTAATGTTGGCAGACAGTCTCCAAAAGGGAACAATCTGGGCCAAATTTCTATTCTTAGCTTGCTAGGACTTTGGAGATAATTGAATGTAGTTCATTACTGGCTACTACATACCTATTTTTTAAGCTAATTTGGATTTGGAAATCTTATGAGCCTTGTGTTATTGGCTTGAGAACTAGCTTAAAAAGTTAATTTTTTTCAAAAAAAGAGAAAAGAATGAATGTTAGAGACTGGTCTGTACTTATTAAGTCTCGGGGTATCAAAGGAGGGTTTTTCAGCAGTGGTTTATCTACTGCTTCTAAAAAAAAAAAAGAGGATAGAAAATTCCCTTCCCTGAAAGATGTATTGATAATGTGTTGTATTTGAAACCTAATTGCATCTTCTCCCTGGATGACCAGCCAAGGAGGGCAGGGATCAAGAAAGCAGGTTGTCCTCCTTTTTTTTCCGGCAGCTTTGTCTACTTCAGCAGTACTTTACAAATGAATTTATCTGTTGCGTATGAACGAATCTAATAAAATGAAGGAGGAGGCAAGTTCCCCACCCTGGAAATATATTTTTCTCTCAAAAAGAAAATGCATGATGCTATGCCATTATTCTTAGCCCTCACCCCTTATATTATGAGCACGGCATGGCATTATCTTATTTCAGAGTAACATCATCTTCCCGAGGTTGGGTCTGTGACTTTTTTTTTCGTGTTGGGAGCGATTTGAGAAACCGCAGTCGCTTCTGGCATTGCCCAGGGGATGCCAGGATGTTTTGACATTTTGCCATCTTTGTGGGAGGCTTCTCTCATTTCCCTGCATGGGGAGCTGGAGCTGACAGAGGGAGCTCATCTACACTCTCCCCAGATTCTAACTACTGACCTGTTGGTCTTCAGTCCTGCCGGCACAAGGGTTTAACCCATTGTGCCACCGGAGGTGCCAGCACGTCAACGACTTAAATCTAGACATAGTTTTCTAAGATCTACAGAGAAACTCGCTGGAACACCTCAGTAAGCGAGAGCCCAAAAGTGGCAGGCTCAAACCCAGAACCTCAACCAATGGCTGATACCAAATGAGAGACTCCCCCCTGGGCACACAGAGGACTGGGTGACTTGGAAGGTGCTGAACGGACTGCGCTTGGGCACTACAAGATGCAGAGCCAACCTTCAGAAATGGGGCCACAAAGAATCCACAACATGCAAGTGTGGAGAAGAGCAAACCACTGACCACCTGCTGCAATGCAGCCTGAGCCCTGCCACATGCACAATGGAGGACCTTCTTGCAGCAACACCAGAAGCACTCCAAGTGGCCAGCTACTGGTCAAAGGACATTTAATCAACTACCAAACTCACAAATTTTGTATTTTGTCTGTTTGTTTGCTTTGTTCTGTTAGAAATGTAATATAATTGACTGGTTGCCCTGACACGACAAATAAATAGTTGGAATCTTCGTTATTCAGAATAAAGTTGGAAAGATTAACTTTTTGAAGAGATTTCGAACTTTTTTAGGAAACCAAAAGTCCCCTTGCCCTTCCGAAGCTAGTCTCGCCATTTTTTTTCCGACTCAGGAAGTGAGTTGGAAATGATTCAGCTTTTCCCTCTCTTCTGGTCCCTGGCCTCAGGTCAAGCCAGAGAAGCTAGTTATAAACCAGAGAAGGGTGAATTAAATGTCCTCCCGTTTGCTTCCCCCCCCCCCCCCCCGCTTATGGCTCAAGCCAGAGAAGTGAGTTATAAACCAGAGAACAGTGAATTTCTTCCAATTAGCTCCCCCCCCCCCCCCCCACACACACACACTTCTGGCTCAAGCCAGAGAAGTGAGTTATAAACCAGAGAAGGGCGAATTTCCTCCAGATTGCACCCCCCCCCCTGCTTCTGGCTCAAGCCAGAGAAGTGAGTTATAAACCAGAGAAGGGTGAATTTCCTCTGCTTGCTTTTCCCTGCTCCTGGAGTAAAACAACTACTTTCAAAGTAAAGACCACCCAATGAAATGGGAAATAACACTTTCAAACCATTAACGAAAGGATTCGGAAGTTTCGGAAGTTTCGAAAAGTTTTGAACATTTTTTTCTGTAAAAATTGGAATTGACTTTAGAATCGAACCACCAGCGCCCCCTACATCTGAAACAAGTTTTGAACCAATATTTTTATCAAACAAGGATATTTCAAAATAAGAAAGTAAATTTATCTACCTTTTACTCTGCCAAGAAAATTAAACCCAACCATCTCTATCTTGGGCCTCTTCTTTCTTTTTAGCACCCTCTTCTACTAAAGATTTGAAAGAAAAGGATAATATTATAATTAAAGGATCCCTTTGCCAACATGTCTTTGGCTTAAGTTTTTCCTTCTTTCACATTTCCATCTCCAGGGAATATTCTTCATCTCTTATAAGAGGCTTCTGAATTGACACTGCAATCCTTTAAGCTTTGCCTAATTTAATTTTTTCCAAGCCAGTTCTAAGACATACACAGCAAATGATGAATAAGATTGCATATTCACAATTAAGAATGGAAGTGTGTGTCTTAGCGTGTATTTCCAGGACAGGAAAGCGGATTTGCTGGCTGCACACCAGACCTGAAAATATATTCCATGTTCAGTCTAGAAAAGGGATGCTCAAATAAAAAATTTTTTGATGGAGTAAAATTGAAACTGGCTTTTAAATGTTTGTGATTGTTTTAATAGGATTGTGTTTATGTTTTATAATGTTTTATTTTGGTATGGTTTTTGTGTTGTTTAGCAATTGAATGTTTTGCCCTATGTTGGAAACCACCCTGAGTACTCTCAAGGAGATAGGGCAGTATATAAATAAAGTTTTATTATTTATTATTGCTTGTTGAGAAAGGAAATAATGAATATAGACAGATTAACATATTGGATAACACCTAACCAAGGGATACAAAAAAAAAAAAGACAAACTGGGACCTAGTAAAAGATCATTTTAAAAACTAAAACTAAACTAAAACTAGAATTAAGAATCTAATAGAGGACAAATACACAAAAGAAGAGAGGTCGTTCGAGTTACATGAGTATCGGTTTGAGGACAGTAAAGGAATATAAATAAGACAATGAGTATGAAGATCAAACTGACCATCAAGGAGTAGATGGAAGTTACAAATTATATACATATATATATATATATATATATATATATATATATATATATATACACATACATACACACACACACACTAGCCGTCCCCTGCCACGCGTTGCTGTAGCCTGGTGATCTGGAAAAATAAAGTAATGAGAAAGTGTTGGTTTCTAATATATGTAATTTTTTATGCTTGTGGGTACACAGTATTTCTTGCTGTTTCTTTGTCAGTGTTGATGTGAAGATGATCTGCTTTGCCTCCTCTGGAACATCAACATTGTCGTTCTTTAGGGGTCCCTTTCAAATCAATGATACTGTGTGTGTGTATGTGTGAAACATATCTATCTATCTATCTATCTATCTATCTATCTCTATCTATCATCTATCTATCTATCTATCTATCTATCTATCTATCTATATGCCTAGATGGCTCTTTGTCAGGAGGGCTTTGATTATGTTTTCTTGCCCTGGTGAATGGATAGCCTTAAGTATTTTCTGTTGGTCATGGGGGTTCTGTTTGGGAAGTTTGGCCCAATTCTGTCGTTGGTGGGGTTCGGAATGCTCTTTGATTGTAGGTGAACTATAAATCCCAGTTACTACAACTCCCAAATGTCAAGGTCTATTTTCCCCAAACTCCATCTATGTTCATATTTGAGCATATGGAATATTTGTGCCAAGTTTGGTCCATATCAGTCATTGTTTGAGTCCACAGTGCTCTCTGGATGTAGGTGAACTACAACTCCCAAACTCAAGATCAACGCCCACCAAACCCTTCCAGTATTTTCTGTTTGTCGTGGGAGTTCTGTGTGACAAGTTTGGTTCAATTCCATCATTGGTGGAGTTCAGAATGCTCTTTGATTGTAAGTTAATTATAAATCCCAGCAACTACAACTCCCAAATGACAAAATCAATTTTTTGAGTGATGGTCACTCCTTGGGTTAGTAGGTGTCTTGTGGCCAAATTTGGTGGCAATTTGTCCAGTAGTTTTTGAGTTATGTTAATCCCACAAACGAACATTACATTTCTATTTATATAGATACTAGCTGTACCCGCCAAGCATTGCTGTGGCCAATCTTCCCTACATCTCTCTCTCTCTCTCTCTCTCTCTCTCTTTCTTTCTTTCTTTCTTCCTTCCTTCCTTTCTTTCTTTCTTTCTTTCTTTCTTTCTCTCCTTCCCTCCCTCTTTCCTTCATTCCCTCTTTTTCTTTCCCTTCTTCTTTCTTCCTTCTCTACCTGTTTCTTTTCTCGCTTCCTTTGCTCTTTGGTTCCACCCTTCCATGTCTCCTTCCTTCCTTCCCTCCCTCCCTCTTTCTTTCCTTCCTTCTGTCCTTCCTTCCTTCTCTACCTTTCTTTCTTTCTTTCCTTCTCTCCTTCTTTCCCTCTTTCTCTCCCTCCTTCTCACCTTCCTTCCTTTCTTTCCCCTTTCTGTGTATGTGTTTTGTGTGTACATATACGTGTGTATATATTTCGGTATATATTTGTGTATATGTGTATACATGTGTGTTTGTGTACATATGTGGTTTTGCGCATGCGTTGTAATGTATTTTTCTGTTTTTTGGCTTTTTGAGTCTCTTCTGCTGTATTTTCCAGTGTTTTTAGGAAGAAGAGAACCACCAGCGCCCCCTACATCTGAAACAAGTTTTGAACCAATATTTTTATCAAACAAGGATATTTCAAAATAAGAAAGTAAATTTATCTACCTTTTACTCTGCCAAGAAAATTAAACCCAACCATCTCTATCTTGGGCCTCTTCTTTCTTTTTAGCACCCTCTTCTACTAAAGATTTGAAAGAAAAGGATAATATTATAATTAAAGGATCCCTTTGCCAACATGTCTTTGGCTTAAGTTTTTCCTTCTTTCACATTTCCATCTCCAGGGAATATTCTTCATCTCTTATAAGAGGCTTCTGAATTGACACTGCAATCCTTTAAGCTTTGCCTAATTTAATTTTTTCCAAGCCAGTTCTAAGACATACACAGCAAATGATGAATAAGATTGCATATTCACAATTAAGAATGGAAGTGTGTGTCTTAGCGTGTATTTCCAGGACAGGAAAGCGGATTTGCTGGCTGCACACCAGACCTGAAAATATATTCCATGTTCAGTCTAGAAAAGGGATGCTCAAATAAAAAAATTTTTGATGGAGTAAAATTGAAACTGGCTTTTAAATGTTTGTGATTGTTTTAATAGGATTGTGTTTATGTTTTATAATGTTTTATTTTGGTATGGTTTTTGTGTTGTTTAGCAATTGAATGTTTTGCCCTATGTTGGAAACCACCCTGAGTACTCTCAAGGAGATAGGGCAGTATATAAATAAAGTTTTATTATTTATTATTGCTTGTTGAGAAAGGAAATAATGAATATAGACAGATTAACATATTGGATAACACCTAACCAAGGGATACAAAAAAAAAAAAAAGACAAACTGGGACCTAGTAAAAGATCATTTTAAAAACTAAAACTAAACTAAAACTAGAATTAAGAATCTAATAGAGGACAAATACACAAAAGAAGAGAGGTCGTTCGAGTTACATGAGTATCGGTTTGAGGACAGTAAAGGAATATAAATAAGACAATGAGTATGAAGATCAAACTGACCATCAAGGAGTAGATGGAAGTTACAAATTATATACATATATATATATATATATATATATATATATATATACACACATACATACACACACACACACTAGCCGTCCCCTGCCACGCGTTGCTGTAGCCTGGTGATCTGGAAAAATAAAGTAATGAGAAAGTGTTGGTTTCTAATATATGTAATTTTTTATGCTTGTGGGTACACAGTATTTCTTGCTGTTTCTTTGTCAGTGTTGATGTGAAGATGATCTGCTTTGCCTCCTCTGGAACATCAACATTGTCGTTCTTTAGGGGTCCCTTTCAAATCAATGATACTGTGTGTGTGTATGTGTGAAACATATCTATCTATCTATCTATCTATCTATCTATCTATCTCTATCTATCATCTATCTATCTATCTATCTATCTATCTATCTATCTATCTATATGCCTAGATGGCTCTTTGTCAGGAGGGCTTTGATTATGTTTTCTTGCCCTGGTGAATGGATAGCCTTAAGTATTTTCTGTTGGTCATGGGGGTTCTGTTTGGGAAGTTTGGCCCAATTCTGTCGTTGGTGGGGTTCGGAATGCTCTTTGATTGTAGGTGAACTATAAATCCCAGTTACTACAACTCCCAAATGTCAAGGTCTATTTTCCCCAAACTCCATCTATGTTCATATTTGAGCATATGGAATATTTGTGCCAAGTTTGGTCCATATCAGTCATTGTTTGAGTCCACAGTGCTCTCTGGATGTAGGTGAACTACAACTCCCAAACTCAAGATCAACGCCCACCAAACCCTTCCAGTATTTTCTGTTTGTCGTGGGAGTTCTGTGTGACAAGTTTGGTTCAATTCCATCATTGGTGGAGTTCAGAATGCTCTTTGATTGTAAGTTAATTATAAATCCCAGCAACTACAACTCCCAAATGACAAAATCAATTTTTTGAGTGATGGTCACTCCTTGGGTTAGTAGGTGTCTTGTGGCCAAATTTGGTGGCAATTTGTCCAGTAGTTTTTGAGTTATGTTAATCCCACAAACGAACATTACATTTCTATTTATATAGATACTAGCTGTACCCGCCAAGCATTGCTGTGGCCAATCTTCCCTACATCTCTCTCTCTCTCTCTCTCTCTCTCTTTCTTTCTTTCTTTCTTCCTTCCTTCCTTTCTTTCTTTCTTTCTTTCTTTCTTTCTTTCTTTCTCTCCTTCCCTCCCTCTTTCCTTCATTCCCTCTTTTTCTTTCCCTTCTTCTTTCTTCCTTCTCTACCTGTTTCTTTTCTCGCTTCCTTTGCTCTTTGGTTCCACCCTTCCATGTCTCCTTCCTTCCTTCCCTCCCTCCCTCTTTCTTTCCTTCCTTCTGTCCTTCCTTCCTTCTCTACCTTTCTTTCTTTCTTTCCTTCTCTCCTTCTTTCCCTCTTTCTCTCCCTCCTTCTCACCTTCCTTCCTTTCTTTCCCCTTTCTGTGTATGTGTTTTGTGTGTACATATACGTGTGTATATATTTCGGTATATATTTGTGTATATGTGTATACATGTGTGTTTGTGTACATATGTGGTTTTGCGCATGCGTTGTAATGTATTTTTCTGTTTTTTGGCTTTTTGAGTCTCTTCTGCTGTATTTTCCAGTGTTTTTAGGAGTGATGGTCACTCGTTGGCCTGAGAGGTGTCTTGTGTCAAAATTTCGTGACAATTCATCCAGTGGTTTTTGAGTTATGTTAATCCCACAAACAAACATGACATTTTTATTTATATATATATACTAGCTTGGGGACCCGGCGTTGCCCGGGTTATTAGAGAAAGTGGATAATGGCGGTTCTGTGTGCCAAGTTTGGTCTTGATTGGTCATTACATGAGGGTTGCACCAGTCTTGGGAAGTGAGTGGAGGTACTTGAAGTCCCATCATCCATAGTCTGTTCTCTCCCAAACCTCACCAGAATGTTGAGTTGGCCATGGGGGCTCTGTGTGCCAAGTTTGGTCTTCATCAGTCATTGGATGAGGGTCTCAGTAGTTTCACTAAGTGAGTGAAGGAACTGCAAGTCCCATCGTCCATGGTGCATCATCCTCCAAACCGCACCAGGATGTAGAGTGCATCATGGAGACCCGGTGTGCCAAGTTTGGTCCTTATCGGAAATTGGATGATGGTTGCAGTGGTCTCAGGAATTGAGCGAAGATACTGCAAGTCCCATAATCCATGCTCGATCCACAGTCAAACCACACCATGGCGTGAAGTGGGTCATGAGAGGTCTATGTGCCAAGTTTGGTGTTGTTTAGTCATTGTTGAGGGTAGCAGCAGTCTCGGAAAGCGAGTAGGGGTACTTCAAGTTCCATCATCCATGGTATGCCCTACTCCAAACCGCAGTAGGATGTAGAGTGGGTCATGGGGGCTCTGTGTGCCAAGTTTGGTTTTGTTCGGACATTAGATGAGGGTTGCAGCACTCTTGGGAAGAGAGTGGAGGTACTTGAAGTCCTATCATCCATGGTCTGTCCTCCTCGAAAGTACAGCAGGATGTAGAGTGGGTCATGGGGACTCTCTGTACCAAGTTTGGTCTTGATCAATCATTGGTAAGGGTCTCAGTGGTCTCAGGAAGTGAGTGAAGTGACTGCAAGTCCCATCATCCATTGTCAACTTCTTCCAAACCGCACCAGGATGTAGAGTGGGTCATGCGGGCTCTCTGTGTAAATTGTGGTCCTGATCCATCATTGTTTGCAGTTATAATGGTTTTAGGAAGGGAGTGCAGGTATTGCAAGTCCCATCGTCCATGGTGCATTTCCTCCAAGCATCACCAGGATGTAGAGTGCGTCATGGAGACTCAGTGTGCCAAGTTCGGTCTTTATCGGTAATTGGATGAGGGTTGCAGTGGTCTCAAGAACTGAGCAAAGGTACTGCAAGTCCCATAATCCATGGTCCATCCCCGGCCAAACCACACCAGGACATAAAGTGGGTCATGAGAGGTCTCTGTGCGAAGTTTGGTCCTGATCAGTCATTGGATGAGGTTAACAGCGGTCTCAGAATGTGAGTGGTGGTACTGCAAGTCCCATCATCCATGGTTCATACTCCTCCAAACTGCGGTAGGATGTCGAGTGGGTGATGGGGGCTCTGTGTGCCAATTTCGGTCTGTATTGAGAGTGTTCTGACCCAGCCCCCGGCCTTTCCTTTCCTCTCTTTGTCATCTCGGAATGTTGGATTTGAGGCTGGCCAATCAGAGACCATATGCAAATTTCCTTCTGTCATGCCCCGTTTCTGCCATGAACCCGCTTCTCCACCAGGGGCTCCTATTGAAGCTGCCCAATCAGAGACCATATGCAAATAGCACCACAGCGGCAGCCAATCAGAACGCTGGCACAAACACCTTCCGCCCTCCGCACCTCTGTCCTTCCCATACAAACAAACACTCTTCTTTATTATATATACAGATTAGCTGTCCCCTGCCACGCGTTGCTGTGGCCCAGTCTGTTGATCTGGAAAATAAAGTAATGAGAAGATGTTGGTTTCTAATATATGTAATTTCTTTATGCTTGTGGGTAAACAGTATGTCTTGCTATTTCTTTGTCAATGTTGATGTGGAGAGTGTCTGGTTTTCCCACCCTGGAACATGCAATATACCATTGTACTTCTTTAAGGGCCCTTTTCAAATCTAGAATACTATATCTGTGTATGTGTGAATCATATCTCTATCTATCTATCTATCTATCTATCTATCTATCTATCTATACCTATGGCTGGATGGCTCTTTGTCAGGAGGACTTTGATTATGTTTTCTTGCCCTGATGAAGGGAGTTGGACTGGATGGCCTTAAGTATTTTCTGTTGGTCATGGGGGCTCTGTGTGGGAAGTTTGCCCCGATTCTGTCGTTTGTGGGGTTCAGAATGCTCTTTGATTGTAGGTGAACTATAAATCCCATTTACTACAACTCCCAAATATCAAGGTCTATTTCCCCCAAGCTCCATCTGTGTTCATATTTGGGCATATGGAATATTTGTGCCAAGTTTGGTCCATATCAGTCATTGTTTGAGTCCACAGTGCTCTCTGGATGTAGGTGAACTACAACTCCCAAACTCAAGGTCAATGCCCACCAAACCCTTCCAATATTTTCTGTTGGTCATGGGAGTTCTGTGTGCCAAGTTTGGTTCAATTCCATCGTTGGTGGAGTTCAGAATGCTCTTTGATTGTAAGTTAATTATAAATCCCAGCAACTACAACTCCCAAATGACAAAATCAACTGCTCCAACCCCGCCAGTAGTCAAATTTGGGCATATTGTGTATTTGTGCCAAGTTTAGTGCAGTGAATAAGAATACATCCTGCAGATCAGATGTTTACATTACTATTCATAACAATTTTTGAGTGATGGTCACTCTTTGTGTTGTGAGATGTTTTGTTGCCAAATTTGGTGTGATTTCATTCATTGGTTCTTTTGTTTTTAAGGTACTCATTATGCACAGAGCATTTTATATATATAGAAGATTAGTTTTTTTATCTTTTCTACCTCTATTTTTTCTTTCTTTCTTTTTTCTTCTGCCTTCTTTTGCCTTGCCCATTGTTCCCCCACTTTCCATGTAATTCTATATTCATAATAAACATTATTTTTTAAAGAAAGAGAAAGGAGGTAAGAAATTTATGAAGAAGAAGAATCCTTCAAGCATAGAAAAATGGTGCAGGAGTGTGAAGGAAAGGAAAACGAACACTGAAACAGCGAGGGGCTTTGAGAATGCAATTCTTAGGGGAAAAATGTGATAAAATCTCATGTTGTACATTAGTGTGGGTTTCTGTATGTGTGTGCATGCATTGGAATATGCAATGTAATATCAGGTCACAGAGGGAAAATAAACTTTGAAAATTCCAGTTGCCATGGAAACTTAGTGAGCAATGCAATGAGCTGTAGATGTTGCATCTTTCAGCTCCTAGTGCATTGAAAACACAGGCATAGCCTGGAAAAAAAGATGTGGATAGCAGAAGAGAGACACTCAAAAAAGTATTTTCTAGCAGTCACAGCTATCATATAGTAGACGGGACAGCAGGAAGGTGCATATGTGCACACTAGTAGTGTGCAAAATTTCAGGGGTAATTAATAAGTCGCATACATTTGTATAAATTTGCACAAATGAACTGTACTTATGATTCAAAATTGAGCCACTCTGAATTGAAACAAAACAAAACAGCTCCTTTGGGGTTCTGAGCGGGGTGGGTGCGGGGTGGATGTTAGATTTCATTAATATTTCATTGATTTTTTTTTCCAAAGTAGACTCCATGGGATAAAAGGGAAAGGCTGAGCGAGCTGCATCACATGCTCTTTCTCAGCCAATTACAGTTTGGACTTCAAATCCCAGGATTCCCTGCCCTCGCTAGGAATGGCAGCTGCATCTTTCGTCCCCCGTCCCCCACGCAACCTGTGTGTCATGTTGTCAGGGCTCTGTTGCAACCCAGAGCAGGAAACTGGACCCTCAGACAACCATCCACCATACTTGACTTCAGGAAAACAATCCTTTTTTATTGATGAAAGATGAATACAAAATAGAGGAAAAATGCAAAGGTAAAATGTCACAGTAAAAATCAGCAACAAGAAATGTCCATAAACAAGATCATAAAACCCACAGCAAAACTGCTGAATCCTGGAACCTGTTAGCAATCCACTAACCATACTTGGAACAACTAGAAAACCTCCGAGGAACAAAGCCACTTGAATCAGGAGACCTGCAAAAGTTTGCACATGAATCTGGAACGATGCCAAGTCTGAAGCTGCATTCAGGCCAGGCATACTTAAGGCTGAGAAATCTATTGCGAGACACGCCTGATGTTTTTGTTTGCATTTCTCTCAATCTGGCTGACCTACGTAAAATTTGTGATTCTCCCTGGCTCTTCCAAATCTGCCCCTGCCCATCCTCATTAGGCAGACCAGGTGGCAGATTCTCTGGAGAACTAAGGCTGGGAGGAAAAGGGAGTGAAACTTCTGCGCTCAACTCGGAATGGGTGTTCTCATGGGAATTTTGACTTTCACTTTCCACTCCCCCTGAAGTCACAGGTCCGCAGTTTGGGTGTCCTCTTGGACTCATCACTTACGCTTGAGGCTCAGGCGTTGGCGGTGGCCAGGAGGGCTTTTGCACAATTGAGACTTGTGCGCTAACTGCGACCATACCTCTTGAAGCCTGATCTGGCTGGGGCGGTCCATGCCTTGGTCACCTCCAGATTGGACTACTGTATGGCGCTCTACGTGGGGCTGCCCTTAAAAATGACTCAGAAATTCCAACTGGTCCAATGGGCGGCGGCCAGGTTGTTAACTGGTGCTCCTTACAGAAAGAGGTCAACCCTCCTGTTTAAGGAGCTCCATTGGCTGCCGTTCATTTTCCGGTCCCAATTCAAGGTGCAGGTGCTTACCTACAAAGCCCTAAACGGTTTGGGGCCCGCCTACCTGCGTGACCGCATCTCTGATCATCTGGAGAGGCCCTGCTCACGATTCCACCTGCGTCGCAAGCGTGTTTGGTGGAGACGAGGGGCAGGGCCTTCTTTGTGGTAGCCCCCCGACTCTGGAACTCTCTCCCCAAGGACATCAGACAAGCCCCAACGTTGGCAGTCTTTAGGAACAGCGTGCCTTTCCAGTGTGCCTTTCCAGAATAGGAAACTCCTAGCATCATGTCCCAAATGCACTTTATTACAGATTTAAGATTGTCTGCATACCGCACCCATCTCTAAAAACCTTACACTCCACCTGTCATGTCCAGCACTTTTAAATTTTATTCATTACATTGGCCCGGCCTAGTTTTAAATGCGTCATGGTGTTATTGTTTTTATGTTTATTGTTATTGCTTAAATGTTTATTGTTTTGTTTTATGAGTTTTATTGTATTTGTTATGCTGTTGTTTTATTGTGGGCCTTGGCCTTTGTAAGCCGCACCGAGTCCTTCGGGAGATGTTAGCGGGGTATAAATAAAGTAAATAAATAAATAAATAATAATAATGGATCATCAATCTGTATTCCTTTTCCTTTTAAACAGAACATTTGTTCATTTGAACATCTGCTTGGAACCTGGATGCAGTTGAATCATTTTAGTGAGAATGAGGCCTAATTTGGAAGGCAGGTCTGAAAAGGTTGCTTGAGATATGAGCCTATAGACAAGAAAAACACAAGGTCTATTCTTGATATTATATGAGCATGATCAAAGCATATCAAGCAAATAATAAGCGTTGATAGGAAACTCAACACTTCGAAAATCCTGGTCTGCAGAGCAGAACAGCATCTCTGTGTGCATGCCAATAATGTCAATATTGTACTAGGTGGTGATTTTTTAAAAGTCAGGGAAACTTGTAAAGCAGGGAAGAATATGAGCCATCGCTGTTCCAAACAACCAGACGTGCTGTTAGATTGGTGCCTTTGTGTGTATGGCAACAGATGGTATCTCTTGACCCTCATTAAGTGAGCTCTTCTGGTTCCCATCACAACCTTTAATTCTTCTTTCAGTGCCTCTGTGATCAGTGGGTACTTCTGTTCTTGCAAATAAAATATCATTACGATATAAATATTGTGATATTTAGACTGGAACATAAAAGTCATTGTATAAGCTGAGTGCCCCCAAGGTTATACCTCAGATTTCTTGAAATGAGAGAACTAATTGGGCTAGATTGGTAGTCATTATGCTTATCCAACTATTCAAATCAGGAGAATAACAGAATGTAAATGGGGAGCCGTTTCTATATGCGAAATGTGTTCCTTTCCATACAACTATAATAATAATAATAATAATAATAATAATAATAATAATAATAATACTTTATTTATACTCCGCTCCATCTCCCTCAGGGGGACTCAGTGCGGCTTACATGAGGCCACGCCCATCGATACAATACAAGCAATATAACACAAAACACAATAAAACAAGCAAAATACACACATATATATATATATATAAATGCTCTGTGCATAATGAGTACTTTAAAAACAAAAGAACCAATGAACGAAATCACACCAAATTTGGCAACAAAACGTCTCACAACACAAGGAATGACCATCACTCAAAAAATTATGATTTTGTAATTTGGGAGTTGTAGTTGCTGGGATTTATAGTTCACCTACAATCAAAGAGCATTCTGAACTCCATCAACGATGGAATTGAACCAAACTTGGCACACAGGACTCCCATGACCAACAGAAAATACTGGAATGGTTTGGTGGGCATTGACCTTGAGTTTGGGAGTTGTAGTTCACCTACATCCAGAGAGCACTGTGGACTCAAACAATGATGAATCTGGAACAAACTTGTCACAAGCACTCAATACACCCAAATATGAACACAGATGGAGTTTGGGGGAAAATTGGGAGTTGTAGTTGCTGGGATTTATAGTTCACCTACAATCAAAGAGTGTTCTGAACTGCGCCAGTGACAGAATTGGGCCAAACTTCCCACACAGAACCCCCCATGAGCAGCAGAAAATAGGCCATCCAGTCCAACTCCCTTCACCAGGGCAAGAAAACGTAATCAAAGCTCTCCTGACAAAGAGCCATCCAGCTATAGATATAGATAGATAGATAGATAGATGTTATTCACACACACACAGATATAGCATCATAGATTTGAAAGGGACCCCTAAAGAAGGACAATTATATGTTCTATGTTCCAGAGTAGGCAAACCAGACACTCTCCACATCAACACTGACAAAGAAAAGCAAGAAATACTGTTTATCCACAAGCAGAAAGAAATTACATATATTAGAAACCAACACTTTCTCATTACTTTAGTTTTCAGATCAACAGACTGGGCCACAGCAACGCATGGCAAGGGACAGCTAGTATATGTGTGTGTGTGTGTGTGTGTGTGTGTGTGATTTGGTTTTATAACAACTATATCAGTGGCTTGGCTTTTCGAATTAATGTTTCAAAGAAGAACAAGCTGGTTATATGTTCTATTTGGTGCTCAAATGATGAATATACGTTCCTAGTCCAGAATCAAACCATACAGTGGGCAAAATGTGATGTGGTCACAGACAGGGACCTATATAGTACTTAATTTGTGGAAACCCCCTTCATTGAAGCGGTACTTCCTTTGTCCTTAAACAAGTTAGGATTTCGTCATATTGAAGAACGTAGAATGTATTGTGCTTTGTAAATTGTTTTAATATCCACAGATAATGCTGTTGAACTACAAATATTTCTAAATCAATACAGATATGAATTTGCGTTGTTCTACATCTTTTAGAATACCGTATATTCTGGTGTATAAGACTACTTTTTAACCCAAGAAAATCTTCTCAAAAGTCAGGGGTCGTCTTATACGCTGAAGTAGTCTTATACACGGGAGTCATCTTATATGCTGGAGTAGCCTTATTCATGGGAGTCATCTTATATTTGGGAGTAGTCTTATACGCTGGGAGTCGTCTTATAGAGTGGGTGCCTATACTTCAAATCTGGATTGGAGAATCTGTGGTTGTGTTGCAACTCAGGGTAGTTTTCACCTTGCTCAAGACACCACCACACACCAAGGCTGTAGGTTTTGTAGTTTATTGAGAAAAAGCAAAATCAAAACAGAGAAATAAAGATGCAAAAGTTCAATAGGCAAAACAGAGTCCTAAGTGCAAAGACAAAGTTCCCAAGATCCAAAGGCAAGTAATATGAAGCATAATCCCATAGCAATGGTCAAACAAGAGTCCATGGCAGACAGGTGAAATCAGGAACAAAATCCAAGTCCCAAAGAAGTCAGAAGGGTTCTGCAAAAGCCAAGGTAATTCCACAGAAGTTCACAGGGAAAGAGCAACATTGGACTGACAGAAAATGCCTGTCAGCTACATCATTAAATAAGTTTCCCTGACATGAAAGCATTGCATTGACTTTTGGCTTCCCTCTTGCTGGCTAGATGTGTGTTTCTGCGAACTCTTAATTGTAAACGATCCTGTCTATTCATTAATTCACTATCATCTTCAAGGCTGCACTCATTATCTTGACCCAAGGGGCAGGTTTCGCTCGGCGACTTAAGAAGGGGCGCTCCAGAGCAATTGTATCTATTGCCCTAATCAACTCCCTATTCCAGTGGGCGACCAGGGCATCGACAGAATCACCATCCAAGGCAGCGGAAACATCCCCTAGAGCCATCAGGAGTCCTTCTGGATCCATAAGCCTCCTGGGGCGGACAATCTTAATGGGTCCACCACTCCTGCGGAGGTTAGAAGTTGCGGCAAGTCTAAACTTGATCAGGTGGTGGTCAGTCCATGGCAAAGACGAGATTGATAACTCCTCCACACCGCCACCTTCTTCCCAGCCCTGACAGAAGACCAAGTCAAGTGTGTGTCCAGCACAGTGGGTAGGGCCAGATATTAGTTGGGACAGCCCCATAGTTGCCATGGTGGCCATGAAGTCCTGAGCCGCTCCTGAAAGAGTGGTCTCTGCATGGACATTGAAGTCCCCCAGCACTACAACCCACCGGGACTCCAATGCCAGGCCCGAGACCAACTCTGCAAGCTCAGGTAGGGCAGCCATGGTGCAGTGGGGTGGTCGGTACACCAACAACAGCCCTATTCTGTCCCGGTCTCCTAACCTCAGGTGGACACATTCAAACAAGGTCGACTGTAAGGCTGGGCACCTGACCAAGGAGATGGAATCTTTATAGACTATTGCAACTCCACCTCCCCGCCCCCCGGATCTCGGTTGGTGCTGCACGGCATAACCTGGTGGGCAAAGCTGCATTGCCATCTGTCGGGGGTGCTTTGAATGCAATTTTTCTGCTTCTTGGCAGGGGGGTTAGACTAGATGGCCTACGATTTCTCTTCCAACTCCATGATTCAAATTTCCTTTTCCTATATGACTGTCAATGGCACAGGAGCACCCGCCCCCAGCCGCCTGATCTCATCTAGCAGTTAAAAGTCAACAAGACATCCTGCTTGCATCTTATTTGTAGCACAAAAGAATCAATAATGCAAGACATGCTACCATGATAAATGCCTTCTCTGTTTTTCCTCACATACCCTTATGTTCCGGGTATCATCATCAGAGCACATCTGTCATTTTAGATTGTCTGGAGTGACTATAAGGTGAATGGTCCTGCCAAAACGGTCAGTCATTGTTTAGCTTTTCTTCCGATCTGCGTAGGATTTAAAGTTTCCCAGGACATCACCCAGCAAACAGTGTCAGCTTGTAATGTGTGTGTGTGTGAGAGAGAAAGAGTTTGGGAACAAGCTGTATCAAAATTATCATAAGAAGAAATCAAATGCCGCATTATTTTCTCCATTGACTTCGTCAGTTTGGCTGCGTTGTTTGAATTTTAAAGCCACACCTAATTCCCGCAAATATAATTTTTCAGTGGCTTTTTGTTGTAGCTGAAACGCATGAGTTGATTACAACAACACTTGCCAGAATCAAGGCTAATGGGCATACAGTTTTCTCTCTCACACTCCCTTAATGGAATAAAGCTATTTCTCAGCTGTTTTTTTCTCTGGTCAGGCTTTTATTTACTCATGAGCTGCTAAAGCTTCCCTAGCCTCCTTTCCTATTTGAAACTTTTCCATTAATTCCTGTTTGTATCCAAGTTTGGTGACTCTCATGTCTTGTGTTTGCTTCCTGTTCTCCTGTCGGATGTGCTTCAGTTTCCAATGTTAGGGTGGTCTTTTGCATATTGCCAGGAAAGATGAAATGCATCACCATCAAAGAGTGAGAGCGAGTGAGAGAACAGAGATTTCTATGAAATGTCCATTTTTTGAATTACTATAATTTAAATAACAACACAGTGCCTCTCACTGTGCTAAAATAGGAGGCCTGTCATTTCCTAGACAGGCCAACTAATAATTGTTGATAATAAAAGTCGATAACAGATCCCAAGTGTAGACTCTGCAGGGAAGCAGATGAAACAATAGATCACATCCTCAGCTGCTGCAAGAAGATTGAACAGACAGACTACAAGCAGAGGCATAACACCATTGCTCAGATTTATTATTTTTTTGTCGTGTCAGGAGCGACTTGAGAAATTGCAAGTCGCTTCTGGTGTGAGAGAATTGGCTGTATGCAAGGACGTTGCTCAGGGGACGCCAGGATGTTTTGATGTTTTATCATCCTTGTGGGAGGCGTCTCTCATGTCCCCGCATGAGGAGCTGGAGCTGATAGAGGGAGCTCATCCGCGCTCTCCCCGGATTCGAACCTGTGACCTGTCAGTCTTCAGTCCTGTCGGCACAGGGGTTTAACCCACCGGGGGCTTCTGATTTCTCAGATGATTCATTGGAACTTTTTTTTTTAAATCTTTATTAAAAATTATTTACAATTAGAACAAAAAGGGAGAAGAAAGAAAAAGAGGGAAAAAAGAAGAAAGAAAAATGTATAGAAAAGGGAAAAAAGTATTAAGTCAATAAGCCAGTGTCTTCAGAAGTATGATAAATCTGTGTGTGCGTGTGTGCAAATGAGAAAGAGAGAAGAAAGCAAAGAGAGATAGAAAAGAGGAAAGAAAAGGAGAAGAAAAAAAGACAACTAACTGGTGGGATCACAAGCCGGAAAAAGTTACAGAAAATGAACACATCAAACTCCTCCGGGACTTCTGAATTCAGACAGACAGAGTTTTGGAGCACAATAATCCTGCCCTCACAATCGTGTTAAAAAACAAAGTATGGATTGTCAATGTCGCAATCCCAGGTGACAGTAGGATTGAAGAGAAACAACTGGAAAAGCTGACACAATATGACGATTTAAAGATCGAACTGCAAAGACTATGGCACAAGCCAGTCAAGGTGGTCCCAGTGGTGATCAGCACACTGGGTGCAGTGCCTAAAGACCTTGGCCTGCACTTAAACACAATAGGCACTGACAAAATTACCATCTGCCAGTTGCAAAAGGCCACCTTACTGGGATCTGCACACATTATTTGCTGATACATCACACAGTCCTAGACTGTGCCATCGCGCCTGGGGGCTATAACTCTTAATGGGAGAGGCATGGACGTGGCATCTTTCCCCAGGGATTGCTTCTTGCCCTCCTATAGGAAACTGGAGCTCCCAAAGACCAAAACACAACCGATAACTCGAAATTGTATTTATTGTTCACAATGAGTTATCTTTCTCAGGCATAAGCTTGATGTTTCAACAGGGATAAAGGAAATATACTTTACAATCTCTGAAGTCCAAGGAGTTTGCAGCTGAGAAGCTTTTCCTGTTTCCTCTTTCCTCAATGGCTGTGAATGCCGGAGCAAACCACAACCCCAGTTCAAATGGCCTATGTTTGAAGACTTAGGATCTTCCTCTGGTGCCAAAAGAACCGGTTTGAAGGCGCTTGAGACTTCCAACGTCGTTCAGGTTGGTCTGAACATGAAGCATAAGTCTCAAGGGTAAAAAAACCCCTCAGAACTGGTGCTGAGAGGTAATTTAAGCAGGGGCTTTTAGAGCCAAGTCTCTTACGTCCATCCGATAGAAACTCTGATGGCAGAATAAAAAGGGAAGCACTCCCCTCCTCCAGAAAGAGGTGGAGCCAAACAATACTGATTGACAGCTATAAGTAACCAATCCATCCAACTATACATAAGCAGGGTAAAAAGGCAGGATTAAGCGTGATACAACAGTTTAAATCTTGCAACTAACAGTTCTACACATAGGTGGCGCCACTCGCGCCATCACATAGACACTTGGGAAGTGTCCAACATGTGATCCAATACAACAGCCAGCAGAGTAATCTTATCTGTTGTGGGCTCATCTTGTTGTGTTTCAAATAATAATAATAATAATAATAATAATAATAATAATAATAATAATAGTAATCTTTATTTATACCTCCCCAAAGGGGACTCGGGGCGGCTAACATAAGGGCTTGCCCAAGGATACAATACAGCAAAATAAAATACAGAATGCAGAGAACAAAAATTACATCAGAATAAAATACATACAGTAGCAAAATAAAATAAAACATCAGAATAAAATACATACAGTAGCTAAATAAAATAAATAAAGCAAATTAACACAATATAAAAATGAACAGAATGGGCAGGCCAAATGGACGAGGTAAAATGATAAAACCCTGGATGAGGTAGGAATAGAAAACATGTAATTGAGGGGAGCCCAAAAAGGATAAACAGTGGGGTAAGCTTTCAGTTTAGGATGGGGGAAAGTGCATCATAGGGGCAACACTGGAGATGGAACAAACAGAAATGGGATAAATGGTCACTCTCCAAAGCCACATCGGAATAGCCAAGTTTTCAAGTTTTTCTTGAAGGCTTCTAAGGTGCGGACTTGCCTAATCTCACCAGGTAGTGAGTTCCAAAGTCAGGGAGCCACAATAGAGAAGGCTTTCTCCCTCGTTCCCACAAGTCTTGCCTGTGATAGAGGAAGAGGTGAAAGGAGGGTCTCCCCAGATGATCGGAGAGATCGTAGAGGTTGGTGGTAGGAGATGTGGTCATGAAGACAGGCGGGTCCCAAACTGTTTAGAGCTTTATAGGTAATAACCTGCACCTTGAATTAGGACCGGAAAATGAACAGCAGTCAGTGGAGCTCTTTAAACAGGGGGAGTTGACCACTCCCTGTAATTTGCCCCAGTTATTAATCTGGCTGCCGAACGTTGGACCAATGGAATTTTCTGGGCCATCTTCAAGGGAAACCCCATGTAGAGTGCATTGCAATAGTCCAGTCTAGAGGTAACTACGACATGGACCACTGTGATCAAGTCAGACTTCACGAGGTATGGCACACAAGTTGTGCCGTCCGCCCAGACAATATAAAAAAAACTGCGACGTGCTTCTCTCTATGCCTGAGCGAACTGCGGGTATCTATATTGAGAAACTTGAGATACTTAGCAACTGAGACTATTACTGGTTTAAACATCAAAAAAGGATATTTATTTATTCAAAGTCCTTGAAGACTTGGCACAGTTCATCAAAGTTGCAAACAAACAGTCAATAGATGAAACTACAAAAATATTCTTTCTTTTCTTTAGTTACAGAGGTAACCCTTTCTCAAGACAGCAGATAAGATCCTGGAATCTTATCACCCTAACCTTAAGCTGTTGTGGTTTAGAAAAAAGCAGGTTTTTTCCCTATCTATAACTTAAGGTTAGTTCTGGAGACAAAGCAGTTAAGATTCTCTCTCTATAACAGTGGTTCTCAACCTTCCTAATGCCGTGACCCCTTAATACACTTCCTCATGTCATGGTGACCCCCAACCATAACATGATTTTCATTGCTACTTCCTAACTGTGATGTTGCTACTGTTATGAATTGTAATGTAAATATCTGACATGCAGGATGTATTCCCATTCACTGGACCCAATTTGGAGCAAATACCCGATACGCCTACCTGCGTGACCGCATCTCCATCTACGAACCCACACGCTCACTTCGATCATCTGGGGAGGCCCTGCTCGTGATCCCACCCACGTCGCAAGCGCGCTTGGTGGGGACACGGGACAGGGCCTTCTCTGTAGCGGCCCCCCGACTTTGGAATGCCCTTCCAAAAGATCTCCGACAGGCCCCCTCTTTAGCAGTTTTCAGAAGGAACCTAAAAACCTGGCTGTTCCGATGTGCCTTCTCAGATTAGGAATTCCCCCATCCCAAGTCCTAGAAGCACTTTAGCACAACCGATGTTACTGCACACCGCACCTTTTAATCCATGTTCCTCCTGCCATTTCAGCATTTTAACCCTGTACCCCATTGCGCCGGCCGAACCAGTTTTAATTGTGTCTTGATGTAGTTATTGTTGTTATTTTGCTTCATTGTTTTGATTTGCTTGTCTATTATCTATATATATAAATTTGTTAGGGGCATCCAACGAGGAAACAAAACTCAAAAAACCCCCAACGAAACTTAACCAAAATCCCCATGCCCATAACACAACCCACAAGGTACAAACATACCTACTCAAAATGAAAAACAACACAACAACACACTCAAAATGGCAAAAAAACAAAACTCAAAAATCCCCCAACGAAACTTAACCAAAATTCCCATGCCCATAACACAACCCACAAGGTACAAACATATCTACTCAAAATGAAAAACAACACAACAACACACTCACAAAACGGCAAAACAACAAAACTCAAAAATCCCCCAACGAAACTTAACCAAATTTCCCATGCCCATAACACAACCCACAAGGTACAAACATATCTACTCAAAATAAAAAACAACACAACAACACACTCACAAAACGGCAAAACAACAAAACTCAAAAATCCCCCAACGAAACTTAACCAAATTTCCCATGCCCATAACACAACCCACAAGGTACAAACATATCTACTCAAAATGAAAAACAACACAACAACACACTCACAAAATGGCAAAACAACTGAGCATGCGCATTGGCGCCCAGCCGCAAGTTCCCTGGCGCGCGTACATGCCCTTCCGGCCAACGTTCCCTCTGCGGAAACCATGCCCACTCCAAGCCCCGCCCCGCCGCTTCCCACACACACACACACCCCTGCCGCACACACACACACAACCCCACACTCCATCACTTCCCCCGCTGCCGCACGCACGCACACACGCAACCCCACTCCCCCCGCCGCCGCACACACACGCAACCCCACGCTCCATCACTCCCCCCGCCGCCGCACGCACACACGCAACCCCACTCCCCCCACCGCCGCACACACACACACAACCCCACGCTCCATCACTCCCCCCCGCCGCCGCACACACACACGCAACCCCACGCTCCATCACTCCCCCCGCCGCTGCACACACACACGCAACCCCACGCTCCATCACTCCCCCACCCCAATCTTACCTCCTTTTACTTCACGCCCCCTCCAAACCCCACCCCGCCCCTTCCCGCCCTGTCAAAATCTAGGAAAGACAGGAAGGAAGGAAAGAAGGAAGAAAGAGAAAGGGAGGTAAAGAAAAAGGGGGAAGGAAGGAAAGTTAGAGAAAGAAGGAAGAAGAAAAGGAAAGAAAAGGAAAGATGGAAGGAAAGAAAAGAGAGACAGCAGAAAAGAAAGAAAAAGGGGGAAGGAAGGAAAGAGATAGAGAAAGAAGAGGAGAAGGAAAGATGGGAGGGAAGGAAGGAAGGAGGGAAAGAAGGAGAGAAAGAGGGAAGATTGGCCACAGCAACACGTGGCGGGTAAAGGTTGTTATTTCTATTATTATTATTATTATGCTATTGTTCCTATGAGACCCTTTTAGTGGGAATGGGAGAGGTGTCAGGTCCCAGAGGCAATGCATTGCATTATGGTTATTGTTATGATGGTGGTAAAATAAAAGGAAATAAAAAGTGAAAGATGAAAGCAAACAGGGAGGGAAGAAAGGCAAAGGAAGAAAGGGGGAGGGAATGAAGGAAAGAGAGAAGGATGAAACCAAGTAGTGAAAGAAAGAAAGAGGTAGAGAAGGAAGAAAGGAGAGAAAGTGGGAGGAAAAGGGGGAAGGAATAGGTAGGTACCTCTCTTTCATAATAGTCCAGATATCTACCTCAACTTTGATAAGTTTTACTATAGGCCACAGCAACGCGTGGCAGGGCACAGCTAGTTGTCTTATGTTTTATTGTATTGTGTTTTGAGGCTTCGGCCTGTGTAAGCCGCATCGAGTCCTGCGGGAGATGCTAGCGGGGTACAAATAAAGTTAATAATAATAATAATAATAATAATAATAATAATAATAATACGTCCAAATCTGAATACTGGTGGGGTTGGGGGGGATTGATTTTGTCATTTGGGAGCTGTAGTTGCTGGGATTTATAGTTCACCTACAATCAAAGAGCATTATGAACTCCACCAATGATGGAATAGAAGCAATCTTGAAACACAGAACTCCCATAACCAACTGAAAATACTGGAAGGTTTTGGTGGGCATTGACCTTGAGTTTGGGAGTTGCAGTTCACCTACATCCAGAGAGCACTGTAGACTCAAATAATGATGGATCTGGACCAAACTTCACCTGAATACTCAATATGCTCAAATGTGAACACAGGTGGAGTTTGAGGAAGTACACCTTGACATTTTGGAGTTGTAGTTACTGGGATTTATAGTTCACCTACAATCAAAGAGCATTCTGAACCCCACCAAAGAAGGAATTGGGCCAACATTCCCACATAGAATCCCCATGACCAACAGACAGTACTGTGTTTTCTGATGGTCTTTGGTGACCCTTCTGACAACCCCTTGTGACCCCTCCAGGGGTCCCGACCCCCAGGTTGAGAAACACTGCTCTATAACTATATAACTCAATCTTCTCAATTAACCTTATCTGTCTATAATATCTCAATACAGCTCAATACACAATATACTATCTATATTAACTCAATATAGCTTAATACTTATCTATAATGTATAATATACTATCTATAGCTTAATATAGCTTACTCAATTTAGTTTTTGCAATGGTTTCCCCAGAGCTAACTGCCTAGCCATCAGCACGTCTGAAGTCTTTCCTCAAACTGAAAAGGCAGGGGAGAATCTAAAATGGGGATCTTTCCCTGGGAGAAAAGGCGGTCCCTAAACTCAAAGAGCTGCTCTCTAAGCCAATGGTTGCAAAGAGGCCTGCAAACTCAGATACTATTAACTTTTATGACTCTTGCAAAGCTGCAGCAGCCCTGGGAGAAAATGCAAGAGGAAGCAACCTCAAGCAACTTTGTTGTTGTTCATTCGTTCAGTCGTCTCTGACTCTTCGTGACCTCATGGACCAGCCCACGGCAGAGCTCCCTGTCGGCCGTCACCACCCCCAGCTCCTTCAAGGTCAGTCCAGTCACTTCAAGGATGCCATCCATCCATCTTGCCCTTGGTCGGCCCCTCTTCCTATTACCTTCGATTTTCCCCAGCATAATTGTCTTCTCTAAGCTTTGCTGTATACTCATGATGTGGGCAAAGTACTTCAACTTTGTCTCTAGTATCCTTCCCTCCAATGAGCAGTCGGGCTTTATTTCCTGGAGGATGGACTGGTTGGATCTTCTCGCAGTCCAAGGCACTCTCAGCACTTTCCTCCAACACCACAGTTCAAAAGCATCTATCTTTCTTCGCTCAGCCTTCCCTAAGGTCCAGCTCTCACATCCGTAGGTTACTACAGGGAATACCATGGCTTTGACTATGCGGATCTTTGTTGCCAGTGTGATGTCTCTACTCTTTACTATTTTATCGAGATTGGACATTGCTCTCCTCCCAAGAAGGAAGCGTCTTCTGATTTCCTGGCCACAGTCTGCATCTGCATTAATCTTTGCACCTAGAAATACAAAGTCTGTCACGGCCTCCACATTTTCTCCCTCTATTTTCCAGTTGTCAATCATTCTTATTGCCATAATCTTGGTTTATTTGATGTTTAGCTGCAACACAGCTTTTGCGCTTTCTTCTTTCACCTTGATTAGAATATACTATCTATACTAACTCAATATAGCTTAATACTTAATACTAGTATATTATACATTATAGTATATTATAATGTATAATATACTATATATAGCTTAATATAACTTACTCAGTTTTTGCAATGGTTTTCCCAGAGCTGCCTAGCCATCAACACGTCTGAAGTCTTTCCTCAAACTGAAAAGGCAGGGGAGAATCTAAAATGGGGATCTTTCCCTGGGAGAAAAGGCGGTCCCTAAACTCAAAGAGCTACTCTCTAAGCCAATAGTTGCAAAGAGGCCTGCAGACTCTGATACTATTAACTTTTAAGACTCTTGCAAAGCTGCAGCAGCCCTGGGAGAAAATGCAAGAGGAAGCAACCTCAAGCAACTATAAAGTAAGGCAAATCAGGCTCCTGGGAGACGGAACACAAGTTTTAGTTGTGCGGAGGCCCATCCAGCCATCGCTAGAAAAAGTTTACGGTTCTTTGCCTTTAAAAAGAACTCAAGTTTGACAGCCCTTTAAATAGAGACATCTTTGAACAGAATATTGTCCTTGAGTAGCCCTTCAAATGAGGAACTTAAAGTACAAGGTATGGCTTCCCCACCTTTCTTTCTGTGAATAGGAGAAGCCTGTAATTTTAGTCTAGCAAGTACAGTTTAGGAGAATCATTTAGAAATACAGTAGGAAACAATGCTTTGAGGCAAAATTAGACATCACCGCATTATCTGCACTGTGAGAGTAGTTGCCTCTTTAAAAGCATTTCCAGCCACATACACACTCACATGTGCCCACTCACCATTATGCATTCATATAGGCTCACCCTGACTAGTAAACTCTGGGAGCAGACATACCAGCTCCTTTTGGGTAGGAAAGCTTACCACAGGGCTTTCACAGGAGTGAGACATTTTCCTTGTGAACAACACCCTTTGTTCTTCAAGACTCTTTCATGCTGTATTTAGAAATGTGGTGGGGGTGTGGAATGGAAAGCACACTTCCCTGTGGTCCTGCTCTTCATACCCCATAGGTTTTGTACCAGCAACTGTATTGTGGCTGAGGTGTATAATGAGAGAAGCCTTCATGAGTACCTGCACCACGGGCTTTAAAGGTTTTTCATTACTGCGTGTTGTGCTTATTTGTCAGGTCTGCAAATGTGAAATGCAGAGATATTATTCCTCTATTAATTTAGCATTTTAATATGCCTTTTTTTTTTTTGTTGGTCGTGTCAGGAGCGACTTGAAGTTTCAGAGAACATGCAGAATGAAGCATATTGGCTGTCCCTTCCTTTTTCTCTCCCCCCCCCCTTTAAGAGAGTAAAGTTCTGCAAATATTCCTTTGTGTAAACGAGGGCCCATGACATCTATTAAAGTGCCAATCCGGGAGTGCAAGTAAAGAATAGTGGAAATGAACTCTTGATGTTCAGTTGCGCTAACTGTTTTTCAGTAACTGCAACTAGCTTTAGCCCTTAACCGCATTATACACAGTTTGTAGCCAAGCACAATTTCGCCCAGTGCAATTCTCCTTCCAACAGTGCCTACTCAAAGGCCTCTAGAGCAGTATTTCTCAACCTGGGGGTCGGGACCCCTAGGGGGGTCACAAGGGGGTGTCAGAGGGGTCACCAAAGACAGTATTTTCTATTGGTCATGGGAGTTCTGTGTGAGAAGTTTGGCCCAATTCTATCATTGGTGGGGTTCAGACTGTGCTTTGATTGTAGGTGAACTATAAATCCCAACAACTACATCTCCCAAATGTCAAGGTCTATTTCCCCCAAATTCCACCAGTGTTTACATTTGGGCATATTGAATATTCATGTAGAGTTAGGTCCAGATCCATCATTGTTTGAGTCCACAGTGTTCTCTGGATGTAAGTGAACTACAACTCCAAAACTCAAGGTCAGTGCCCACCAAATCCTTCCAGTATTTTTTGTTGGTCATGGGAGTTCTGTGTGCCAAGTTTGGTTCCATTCCATCATTGATGGAGTTGAGAATGCTCTTTGATTGTAGGTGAACTATAAATCCCAACAACTACAACTCCCAAATGTCAAGGTCTATAATCCCCAAACTGCACCAGTGTTCACATTTGGGCATAATGAATATTCATGCCAAGTTCGGACCAGATCCATCATTGTTTGAGTCCTCAGTGCTCTCTGGATGGAAGTGAACTACAACTCCAAAACTCAAGGTCACAGTCCATCAAATCTTTCCAGTATTTTCTGTTGGTCATGGAGTTCTGTGTGCCAAGTTTGGTTCAGTTCCATCATTGGCGGAGTTCAGAATGCTATTTGATTGTAGGTTAACTATAAATCCCAGCAACTACAAATCCCAAATGACAAAACCAACCGCTCCAACCCCGCCAGTAGTCAAATTTGGGCATATTGTGTATTTGTGCCAAGTTTAGTGCAGTGAATAAGAATAAATCCTGCAGATCAGATGTTTACATTACTATTCATTACAATAGCAAAATTACAGTTATGAAGTAGCAACGAAAATAATTGGATGGTTGGGGGTCACCACAACATGGGGAACTGTAATAAGGGGTCACGGCATTAGGAAGGTTGAGAAACACTGCTCTAGAGCATTCACAAGTGGCATGGAAGCCACAGTCTGCCATTTGACTCTAGCATTTTAAG
The DNA here is from genome assembly GCF_037176765.1 of Anolis sagrei. Taxonomy (NCBI): domain Eukaryota; kingdom Metazoa; phylum Chordata; class Lepidosauria; order Squamata; family Anolidae; genus Anolis; species Anolis sagrei. Next base: position 124,113,196 of record NC_090024.1, on the reverse strand, counting down.
AAATTTTGCCTCTGGTGATGGGGTTTCCTTCGTCGGATCAGAAAGTGAACTTTTCTATCCTGCCTGACTGCTTGGCACCCTCTCCTAAAGAGCTTCATTTATGCTCTAAGCATTTGCAAGATGTTGTTTGCTTGCGTTTTTGCCTTAGTAAGGGTAGAAAGCCTATGATACCAGCATGTATTTGCACTCTTGTCCTATTTCATCTAGCTCAAGGACATAATTGTATGACTCTAACACCACAACTGGGTTCATACTGAGTCCTTAGGCCAGAGAACCCAAGAATGCTGAGTGATGTCCTCTCCTTACTCCACTTCTTTTTTGAAAGTAAATGGTGACTGGAATCCCTAGTTTTGAATGTTGCCAGCAAAGTACAGCCTAATTCCTATTCTATTTACCACAGAAGATAGATAAGTTGATGGTCAAGGTCTGAGTGTATGACAACCATGGGATTTTACTTATCCATGCTGATGGAGGTGCCAGGACTGTGCCCCTCAAAGAAAGATGACTTTCTTTGAGGGGCACAGAAAGAGGGGAGGGCGACTAAAATGATCAAGGGTCTGGAGAACAAGCCCTATGAGGAGCGGCTTGGGGAGCTGGGCATGTTTAGCCTGAAGAAGAGAAGGCTGAGAGGAGATATGATAGCCATGTATAAATATGTGAGAGGAAGCCACAGGGAGGAGGGAGCAAGCTTGTTTTCTGCTTCCTTGGAGACTAGAACGCGGAACAATGGCTTCAAACTACAAGAGAGGAGATTCCATCTGAACATTAGGAAAAACTTCCTGACTGTGAGAGCTGTTCAGCAGTGGAACTCTCTGTCCCGGAGTGTGGTGGAGGCTCCTTCTTTGGAAGCTTTTAAGCAGAGGCTGGATGACCATTTGTCAGGAGTGATTTGAATGCAATATTCCTGCTTCTTGGCAGGGGGTTGGACTGGATGGCCCATGAGGTCTCTTCCAACTCTTTGATTCTATGATTCTATGTATACAAAGAACATTATTATTATTATTATTTACAGCTTTTATATTCCACCCTTCTTACCCCGCAGGGGACTCAGGGGAGATTACAGTGTACACATATATGGCAAACATTCAATGCCAATTTTTGACATACAAACCTATATAGACATACACAGAGGCTATTTAACTTTTTCTGGTTGCCAGGGGAGCTGTCACTTTCATCGTCCATCTGTGATGCTGATGAAGCACTTCCGCATTCCCCGCATGCTTCCCCGCTGGAATGCTTTGCTGGAGTCTTCTTTATGGCCTTATAAATCAGTTAATTTAGCCTCCCCAAACTTTAAGGTGGTACCTAATTTTCCTACTTGACAGATGCAACTGTCTTTCGGGTTGCAAAGGTTGACAACAGGCTACACAATTGGTTGGAAGCCCACTCTAACCCGGGCTGGCTTCGAACTCATGACCTTTTGGTCAGAGTGATCTTAATGCAGCTGACACTCAGCCAGCTACGCCACAATCCCAGTGCAAGATGTGGACAGTGCTGAGTAGTTGCAGAAGTTGCTGACAGAATAATAATAATAATAATAATAATAATAATAATACTTTATTTATATACCGCTCTATCTCCCTGGGGGGATTAAGAGTGGTTTCCAAGTAACATCATCAATACATACAGAGTAAACAACATAACCATAAGATTAACAAAATAATATAAGCATAATATGGTTGCCCATAACACATATATATTAAAAGTTATCCTGCCTGTTCAAGGCAATTTAAAAGGCCGGGCTGAGATTAGTGCAAACTCAAAAATTCTAGGGGACCTGGGAATTAAGTGCAGTGTTGTAGCAGAGTCTATGGCTATTAATTTATGGGGCCTATTAGAGGAAGTAACTTTGGTAATTGGTAGGAAGAATAAGACCGTATTCAACAATGTCTAGGGCTGAGCTAGAACTAGTCATTCTCAAAGACTTGTTGAAACTTCCAGGTCTTCAAGCTCTTATGAAAGGAGGGGAGGGATGGGACCTGTCTAATTTCCCCGGGGAGGGTGTTCCAGAGGTGGGGGGGGGGGCACCACTAGGGACGGCTCAAGCAATAGGCAAATTATGCTTTTGTGTAGAGCTCGCCTTCCCGGGGGGGGGGGGGGGTACTCTTGAGGAGCTCTTGAGGCGCCCCCGCCCTGGACAACACACAAAGGCAGCTTGCTCTCCCTCCCTCCTTCCCTCACAAGTGTGCACGTGCGTGCGTCATCTTCCTCTCCTCCTCCTCCTCCTCCTCCTCCTCCTCCTCCTCCTCCTCCTCCTCCTCTTCGCAGGCCAAGGGAGACAACAACGCCTATCCCCTCCCTTCTTTCCTGCCTTCTGAGAAAGAGAAAGACCCGAACGGGCAATAACAACAGCAGCAGCTGTGGTGTTGGCTAGGACCTGGATGCGGAGCCGCATGCCAAATGGGCAGGGCTAACTCAAAAGGTGTGAGGATGGATTGTAATCTCATCTAACACTGGATGAATCTGCATCCTCTGATCTTCCTTCCAATTTACCAGGAGCACCTCTGTCTTATCTGGATTAAGTTTCAATTTGCCTTATTTCAGTGGGAATCAGTCTCCCTGAAAATACTGTGTGATGGCCGTCTTCTTTGGAGGCCATTTGGGAGGAAGCTGAGTGAGCACCCTTAGAAATACAATACTGTATATTAGAAGATGCAATATTTGTTGAATCTAGCAAGGCTTCTCTTCTTTTAAATGTTGTTATGATTCTACAGGAAAAATGGATTGTGGGAAAGGAAATGACACTGAAAAAAATGTTCAAAATTTTCAAAACTTCCAAGACTGCTGAATCCTCCCTTAGTGGTTTGAAAGTGTTATTTCCTGTTTCATTGGGTGGTCTTTACTTTGAAAGTAGTTGATTTACTCCAGAAAGGGGGGGGGGGAGGGAGCAAAGGAAGGAAATTCATCCACTCTGGTTTAAAAGACTTCCTAGGCTTGAGACAGAAGCGAGGGAAGAGGAAAGGTAGGAAATTCATCCAGTCTGGTTTAAAACGCTTCCCAGGCTTGAGACAGAAGCGAGGGGAGAGGAAAGGCAGGAAATTCATCCAGTCTGGTTTAAAACGCTTCCCAGGCTTGAGACAGAAGCGAGGGGAGAGGAAAGGTAGGAAATTCATCCAGTCTGGTTTAAAACGCTTCCCAGGCTTGAGACAGAAGCAAGGGGAGAGGAAAGGCAGGAAATTCATCCAGTCTGGTTTAAAACGCTTCCCAGGCTTGAGACCAAAAACGAAGGAAAGGAAAGGCAGGAAATCCATCCACTCTGGTTTAAAACACTTCCCAGGCTTGAGACCAGAAGTGGGGAAAATCTGAATAATTTACAACTCACTTAGTGCTTTCTAACAGAAATGGCGGAAGGGCAAAGGGACTTCTGGTTTCCCTAAAAACTTCGAAATAGCTTCAAAAAGCAAATCTTTCCAAATTTATTCCGAATTACGAAGATTCTGACTAAACCTAACCATGTCTAGTAGTAAGCATTGATAATGCTAATGTATCCTAGAAAAATCACCTCTGAACCGTCCTAGTTTTTGCTCTCTGGCAGTTTTTTCCAGTTAGTTTTTTAAACTGTAGTGTTTTTCTAGCCTTATACATCCCATGTTCCTGGGTAATTAAAGTAGTATGAGAAGTCCCTTTCCTCACTGAGACTGCCATCTACTTGCCTTGATATGGTGGTGTAGTCAACTGCTTGCTGATGTGCTGAAGAAAAGATGAATCCAGTTGTATTCATGGCTGAATGAACCTGTCCATACAAATATCCAGTGAAAATCTGTAGGTTACACAAAATATTGCATATGTGAACTGACTTTAACTCAAACTAAGCTTTTTCATGGAGCCAGTTTTTAAGGCCAAGCCAAACTGTGTCAAACGACTGTATCTATTTGTTTTATTATGGTATTTCCAACCCCATAATCACTTTTATGTCTTCAAGTAAACATTGGTTGCCTACAAGATGAGATGGAATCTGGAAACACTGGAGAATATGGAACTATTTTGGATAAGATCTTATTAATTATGCCTTCGCATAATTAATTATTTCTTGGTTTCTTGGTTGCTTTTTTTCCTTCTTCTGGGATTGCTACACAGAACAAATGCTTCACTTTTCCTCTTCACATTTTGATCATTTTCTCATTTAAAAATATTTTATTGACCGAGCCCCCACTTTTCAGCTCTCTACTTCTCCTTTTCTATTTAGTTAAACATGCATAGTCAACTCTCAAAGTAGGTTACAAAACGTGTCAAATTTAAATAGAACACTGTGAAATCCAATTAACAACTTAGTAACTAAAAATACCCAAACTGCCATTGAGAATAGATATGTCTTCAGGGTTCTTCTAAAGGACAACGATGGGGCTGGGGAATATGACACTGTTCTGTAGAAGTATGGTGTCACTATTGAAAACCCTTGCCCCTGTGTTTGCTAGTCTGGTTGGTCTCAGAGTTGAACAAACAAGAACAATATTGCCTTGTCGCTTCATAATGCAGGTGTGCTGGTACAGCTGTACCAAGAGCTCCAACTTTATTTTCTTTCTGTTATCTGTTTGCAGTCATAGGGCAGGCCTTCTGTCCATCATAATTAAGCTTTGGTTCTGCCCCTTGTTCAGGGCTCTGGGAGGGAAAGGAGCCATTTTTGGGGCAGTCTCACATAAGGAAGCTAAACTATAGGACGTAGACCAGCTCGTCCTGTAGAAAAGCTTCTTTTCTCAAGAACATCCGGGGAAATAGAAACAGAAATTCCAGGGAAAAGGTCCCAAGGCTCTGGCTGAGAACTCACAGCCTCTCAGCCTCACAGCAATCAGAGGGAAAACAGCCCTGAGGTTTCAAAGAATTCTCTGAGGGAGGACAGCACTACAAATCCATGGAACTCCATCTGAAATATCTACAAGCCTCAACTGGTAGGTCTACTCAATACCCAGACACATTTGGAATCGGTAGTAGGACCCACACCGATGAGGCATAGATAGTAAACAGCCTGGGAGAGGTTAAATAGGGTTTTTTCATACAGAGAAAGTACAGTTAATTAAAGTCAGGTACCAGTCCATTGAGGACTAGACTAAGAAAGCCTTGAAGTGTTGTTTGAACCATTTAAGATTTGTTGTTTGTTCCATAATAAAGACTTCGTTGTATCATTAAAGACTCTAAAGACCATTACTTCAGAAAAATCCCTGAGAACCTCTCTTTGAGGCTCCCTGGCTTCCCGCTGGGCTTAAAGTATACATCCTATAGAAAAGACAGCTGTTACAGGCAGGTAGGGAGACACCAATGAAAGTTATACTTTACATCACTTGATCCTAAATTATATAGAGATTTAAAGATTCTACCAACACTTTAAATCAAGTTTAGAAATTCACTGACAAACAATATAGTTATCTCACCACCTAATACATACTAACACTTAGGTAGCTTACAAAGGCTCTTCAAAGGCATCTACATAGACTCCACTGCAGTAATCCAACCCGAATATCACTCCTGTTTGGTTCACCAAGTTACAGTCCATTCTCTCTAGATGGGGTGCAGCTCTGGAAGACCAGCAGAAGTTTGTACTTCGGGTTACCATTGCCATCTGAAGTTCCTTGGAGCCAGGACCAATAGCAGCCTCAAATTAGGCATGCACATTTTCAGTAAGAATGTAATCCTATCTCAATTTAGTTATAAACTTTCATCCATCCTACACACAATTCTTCTGGTTGAACTGAGTAAAGTTTAGAATTCTTCACCTTTGTCTGTACTCACAGCTTCTTGACAAACAGCTAGAAACAAAAAAACAAACCACTTCTCGGATTTCTTCAACATACGATGATGCTTTCCTTCAGATCAGTGTTTCTCAACCTTCCTAATGCCGTGGCCCCCTAATACAGTTCCTCATGTTGCGGTGACCCCCAACCATAAAATTATTTTCATTTTTATTACACAACTGTAATTTTGCCTACTGTTATGAATCATAATGTAAATATCTGATAGGCAGGATATATTTTCATTTACTGGACCAAATTTGGCGCAAATACCCAATATGCCCAAATTTGAATACTGGTGGGGTTGCGGGGAGGGACTGGTTTTATCATTTGAGAGTTGTACTTACTGGGATTTATAGTTCACCTACAATCAAAGAACATTCTGATCTCCACCAATGATGGAACTGAACCAATCTTGGCACACAGGACTCCCATGACCAACATAAAACACTAGCAGGGCTTGGTGGGCATGGATCTTGAGTTTGGGAGTTGCAGTTCATCTACACCTGTGGACTCAAACAATGATGGATCAGGACCAAATTTGGCACAAATACTCAATATGCCCAAATGTGAACACTAGTGGAGTTTGGGGGAAATAGACCTTGGCATTTGGGAGTTGTAGTTGCTGGGATTTATAGTTCACCTACAATCAAAGAGCATTCTGAACAATCAAACAATAGAATTGGACCTAACTTTCCACACATAACCCAGATGACCAAGAGAAAATAATATGTTTTCTGATAGTCTTTGGTGACCCCTTGGACACCCTCCCGCGACCCCCCGAGTGGTCGTGACCCCCAGGTTGAGAAACACTGCTTCAGATCTTTGGATAACTTATCCCAGTGCAATGGCTACTATTAGGCTTGATTGGTCAAAAAAAAAAAAAGGTTCAAAACTCGTTTCTGATGTAGGGGACGCTGGTGGTTCGATTCTAAAGTCAATTCCGATTTTCACCAAAAAAATGTTCAAAACTTTTCGGAACTTCTGAGACTTTCAAATCTTTTTGTTACTGGTTTGAAAGTGTTCTTTCCTGTTTCATTGGGTGGTCTTTACTTTGAAAGTAGTTGTTTTACTCCAGAAGCGGGGGAAAGCAAGCGGAGGAAATTCCTTCCTTCTCTGGTTTAAAACTGGCTTCTCTGGCTTGAGCCGAGGCCAGGAACCAGAAGCAAAGAAAAGCTGAATCATTTCCGACTCTCTTCATGAGTCGTAACAAAAAATGCGGGAAAAGCTTTGGAAGGGCAAAGGGACTACCAGTTTTCTTAAAAACTTCAAAATCGCTTCAAAAAAGGTAATTTTTTCAACTTTATTCCGAATTATGAAGATTCCGATGGTACCTAACCATGCCTAACTGCTTATGTATTTTTGTGGTCCTTTCTGGTAAATTTCACTCCATTGGTAAGATTGGAGTACTAGTGATCATAAATCACAGCCTGTGGGCTGAATCTAGCCCACTGTATTATTTCATGTTGCCCTCCAGATGCTGGACTACAACTCCCATATTCCTTAACAATAGACATCATTTCTAGAGCTTTTGGGAGTTGTGATACAGTCAGGGGCGGTTCAACCCATTACGCAAAGTAAGCATTCACAGTATAGTTGATTTTGCCCAAGGGCGCTCTTGAGGCGCTCTTGGGGGAAAATAGACCTTGACGTATGTGAGTTGTAATTAGTTACTGGGATATATAGTTCATCTACAATCAAAGAGCATTCTGAACTCCACCAATGATGGAATTGAACCAAATGTGGCATACAGAACTCCCACGACGAACAGAAAATATATATCAATGATTGGTTGGGGGGGGGGGGCACTCAAAATACTGTTTGCTTACCGTTGAAAATTATCTAGGGCTGCCTCTGGATACAGTAATCTCTGAAAGGCTGCAGTTTACTCTGTTTAGTCAGGATAGTGAGGTTCGAATTTAGACACAAGGCTTGTGGATATAGAGTCTGACATTAAAATGTCATTTACCCATTCCCCAAATTCAAGTGTTGGTGGGCTGGAATTCCCATTATTACCAGATAATCAAAATGATGGGAGTTGTCACAGTAACATTTGGGGACCAAAACTGGCTAAAAACTAAAGAGCACTGACCACTATGTAAAACAAAACATCACAGATAGCCCTTTATATCTATGGATTTTTTTTACTCATGGATTCAACGGCCTTAAGTGAAAATGGATTGACAGCTCTGTCATAAAGTTGGATTACCAAGAGCCTTAAGATGGATGTAAAAAGAGTGGTACATATTCTCCAAAAGTACACAATGAGTGTCACATTTACTTACTTCCTTACTTACTTAAGTGATCCCTCATTCTCCGAGTATAATGGCCTTCCAAGTGTAGTTGGCCCGGACTGGATTTTAGACTCTGATTTTAATAGGCGTGTGTTAATCAATTATTTTAATTATTGTTTTAATATTTTTAATATTTTAATATGTTGTTGATTGTTTTATTATGATGACACCGTATGGTGTTTGTGAGGCCGTCCTGAGTCCCCCCTCGGAGGTGAGAAGGGCGGGGTATAAAAATGGGAAATAAAATAAATAAATAAATAAATATTATAAATATATTTATTTATTTATTTATTTACCTAACTTATATACCGCTGTTCTCAGCCCGAAGGCGACTCACAGCGGTTCACAACAAATATGAACAGCAAAAATTCAGTGCTACAGTATAGAAACAGTTAACAACCTAACACATTACACAATTAATAAACAGTTACTACAATACCCATTCACTGTCGTCTCGTCATTAAAAACATGTTCCAGATTCGTCATCCATTGTTCCATTCCAGTGTTCATTAATCAATCATTGCACTAATTATTGGAACGCCTGCTCAAACAGCCAGGTCTTCACTTTTTTGCGGAATACCATTAGAGATGGTGCTAGTCTAATGTCCGTAGGAAGGGCGTTCCACAGCCGAGGAGCCACCACCGAGAAGGCCCTATCTCTCGTCCCCGCCAGCCGAGCTTGAGAAGCAGGCGGGATCGAGAGCAGGGTCTCCCTGGAAGATCTCAAAGTCCTGGTGGGTTCATAAGCAGAGATGCGGTCGGATAGGTAGCTTGGGCCGGAATAAATAAATAGTGTCTTCATAGTGGATACGTAGGTGACTGTGGAGCCCTATTCTTGATCTGCATGTTCTTCCACAGTGAGGACATCGGTTTCCAGGTGGAAGACCTTTTTTCCACATAGTATGTTAATAGTCTTTCATTTTTTAAAAAATAATGTTAAATGTATGTTTATGTAGGCTTATACATGACCGTTAGTGGCTGCCCCGTTCAAGATGCTGACCAAATCCTTACTTGCTTAGTAGACGTAGTCACATTACATTTTGTGGACTACCTTTAAAAAAAAGAGCTTGGGCAGTCTATGCAGTTGCAGCTGCCATGGAGGTTCAATTTTCATCAACTCTCCCCACCTTACTAATGATGAGGGATGATATGAATAGTAATTCATCACTTTGAGGTAGTGGTTGTGGTGGTGGTGGTGGGGGGGGGGATGTCTGCCCCTTCCATTAGATATTTACTATGGAAGAACTGCTTATCTTTCCGAAGTGTGGAGGCAAATCTATCCAAACCTTTCTCCTGTGTCTATTTTATGTGTGTGTGTGTGTTTGGGGGGGGGGGGGGGGGGGTTGGGAGGAAAACATGAATCCTAGAACTGAACAGGCAAAGAGACAAAGACTGCTTTTTCACTTGATTCATTTGGATTATTTTTGCTTCTATATCTTGTTCTCTGCCAGAGTGTCAGTTTTGCAGATGTGACAAGGAAGAGAAAGTAGATGCTGTGTGGGATCCATAAAGCTTCCCTCTTGTGGGAATTGTGTGGTTACCAAGGGAGCCCAGAGTCTTACCGGAGGGACCTTGACTACGCTTTTGCTCCCCCTCCTGTCTTTCCTTGAGCCCACCTTCCACAGATCCTTTGACTATACAGCAAGGCTGCAGCAAAAATTCCCTTTGACTAATGCATCCACCACACCCACATCCCAACAGCAATATTTCAGCCTTTCTCTGTGTGAGGATATATTTGTGTGTGTTTGTGTGCCAGCACACACTTGCAGGCTAATATATGAGGGAAAGGAGGAGAGAGAATCTTTTGATTTCTGAAAGTCAGTGCAGCAAATGAGAGGAATATTAAGTATATCAGGGAGATAAGCGAGGTTGGGTTTGGGCAGCAAGGCAGCTGTAACCCTGCCCTCTGAATTATGCACAAGCGCTGCTTTTATCTGCCTTCCCCTGGACTGTAAGGCAAAGCTATCAGCTTTTGAGTGTGCAACTTTCAAAATCCTCCTACTCTTTCTGTTTCTTTTGTCAAGGTTGCCTGCAACAACTGCTCCAGCCTCCCACTTCCCCTCCATACCATTTAAAATTGTCCTTGGAAAGCGATGCCCAGTATAGTTTGTGCCTAAGGGCTCTTCCAGACAGGCCTTTAACGTGAGACTTGTCTCGCTTTTACAAATGACGCCTCCAGGAGAAGCAAATTAATGTGGAGTAAATCAGGTTTTACCAGTTTACTCTGCCTTAATAAACACCTGGTAAGATTCGGACCTTAAGCTAAAGTCCGAATCTTACCAGATGTTGGCCCTGTGTGGATTGACTCTTAGGACTGCACCATGTGATCTCAGGGTGCGATCTCAGCTATCTCAGACTTTTGGGCTCCTCTCTCCCTCCCCAGCCCCCCATTTGGGCCCCAAAACTTATCAGGGAGGACCTGACAGTCATGGAGCCTCTCTGGAGAATCCTTTGGAGTAAAGGAAATGGTGTGTCAGGGGGATGAGGACGAGGGTTTTCCCTCCTCATCCCTCCTATCTCCTGATGTGCCATTTCATCAACTGAGGAGGACTCACTGTGTTAGAGACCCTAATTTGGGTCTTCTTAGGTCCACATCACAGGAACACATAAGGAAGGAGACAGTCCCAAAAAAGATAAAAAAACAAGGTTTATTTTAGTTTCTTCATGAAGAAGATGGACAGCCTGGCAGCATACGCAGATGCTACCCTTCAAGTGACTGCCGCACCCTGCCTCTTTTTCTACTGACTCAAGTAATAGGTCATGGAAAGTACTCTCTTTCCAGCCCCTCTCCCTTGACCTTTTGATGGAAAGTACCTTCTTGTACCTGCAGACTCGGCGCTTAACCACAACCTTTGAACTTAACCACAACACAACTTCCGACCTCTACATATCACATCTTGTTTCTTAAAAACATTTTTTTCCGTGTTGCTCCTTTTCTACAGAGAAAGGGTATATTTCTCTTTTGCTGTTAATTTCATTCAAAGCCCTTTGCTTAGCATTTGCAAATTTCACTCAAAGACCCTTTGACTTGCAATGGCATGTAGCCACTCTTCCTCCACAGGAAAAGCTCAGGGTTTGTGCTGGGGGTAGCAACTGGGGGTGGCAATACAAGCAGGTGATTTTAACTCATTTCTGCATGGGTTTTAGCTCTGTTTGGAAGTGCCCTGTGTATTTTTAAAAGGATGTATTAATAAGGAATGGTGCAACTATCTACTTCCTGTTTCTGTAAGCTGAGCCTGGGAGAGGGGGTTGACAAGTGTGGTACAATGAATTGAAGCAGAGGATGACAATCACTGCCACCACATTTTCCTGAACCAGAGGACTGTATATAGTGTGTATGTGTGTGTGTGTGTGTTTACCACTTGTAGTTTAAACACAACCAACATGCACAAACACTCATGCACACAAAACACCCACAGAGAGAACTTAGAAATACTAAAGTTACAAGTGTTCTTTACATACAACAAATTATTTTTCTTGCCTGTTAGGATAGAATTTTGAAAAGCCACTTAATGCAAGAGGAAAGGCTCTTCATTGGTCAGCAAGCAACATCTTCTAGTTACTTATGAGGGTTGAATGAAAAGTAATGCCTCCACCTTCGTTACTTGGGTTTGGATGGGAATATTTTAATAAATCAAATGCAGAAATAATCCTTAGATTGTGGTCTTTAACTACCACTATTCACTTTTCCACATAATCACCAGACAATTGGATACATTTCTGTCAATGATGAACAAGTTTTCTGAAGCCATCACCAAGTCGACACTGTTTCCGCAACCAGCATCTCACAGTTCTCTCAACATCTTCATTAGAAGCATAATGATGTCCCCGCAGATCTTCTTTCATTATTGGGAACAGATGGAAGTCAGACGGTGCTAAATCTGGACTGTATGGAGGATGCCATACGGTGGTGAGATCCAGTTTCTGAAGTCTCAAGTCTGTGCACTTTCATTTCAGGCGTCAGGATCCTGGGTACCCATCGTGCACAGACCTTCCAATAGCCAAGCAAAGCAATAATGTGACCCATACGTTCTTGTGAAATACTGATTATGCTTGAAATTTCTCTCTGAGTGATATCACGATCAACCTGAATCAATCTGTCAACCTTTTGCTTGTGAAACTTGGTGGTTGCTGTCACAGGACGTCCAACTCTTTGTATGTCACGCAAGTCAGATGTTCGCATCTCAACATCTTTAAACTTACTCGCCCAACAACACACAGTACTCACATCAACACAATCACCAGAAACAGCTTGCATTCTCTGATGAATCTCCTTTGGGGTGAGACCTTCTGCTGTCAAGAATTCAATGACTGCACGTTGCTTAAGTTGCATTGACCGACTTCGCATAATTCGCACTTTAACAACTGTTTAATGCTAAAGCTTCCTGCCAAAATGGAACTGTAAAGGACAGTCTACTGAACAGGTCAGTACTTGCTGCATACTAGTACTGCCATCTGTTGAGGAGTTACAAAGGTGGAGGCATTACTTTCATTCAACCCTCATAATAAGAATAATGAATGTATTTTAGAAGTGTTTTGGCAGTATTTTTTTAAGTTTTCAAGTTTTTTTCAAGTTTAACCCATTTTAATGTCAATTCACTCCTGTCCGCAAAATAATGAAAAACAATTGAAAAACAAAAGGCACAGTCAATTCCTGTTAAAACTTAGATGGGAGACTGTCAATGAAGACCAAGGACTGTAGTCTATATTTCAGAGAAAGGAACTGACAAAACCTGTCTAAGAAAACCTTGGTCACTATAAGTTGACAGGTGACTTGAAAGCACACGCAGAGTGCAGTGAGTTATTTAACAGTGTAGAAGATAAAACTAATAAGATCATTGTTACAATAATGGAAAAATCCGTTTCTGTGCCTTTAAGACATTTGATGAATTATCGTGATCACAATACTACTTTTGAGATAAATTACGGAACTGACTGACTGCCCCTTGGACGATGACTTAAACTGGTGACTGTTGACTCTTGAATGTTTTATACTGTTTTTATACTGTTTTATATTGTTATATTGTATTTAAACTGCATATTTATGGTTTTGGTTGTGGGCACCATGGGGTGCCGTTTTGAGTCCCTCTGCGGAGGTCGAGATAGGATGGTATACAAATATCCGAAATAAATATTACACAAATAATGTGCTGTACAGACACACAGTGGAAGATGATGGCAAAGATCAGGGACTCTCTTTTCCTAAACTTAATCCATTGATATGTAGAGGACTAGATCAAGGGATATTTTCATCAGTTTCAGAGTTCACAGACTCTCAACCGAATTACAGGGTCTCTAACTAACAGTGGTTTGAGGAGAAGAAAGGAACAATCTTGAGCCTTCTTCAACTACTTAGACCAAAGGTGAATATGGACATAGTAATAAATCAATCCAGATGTCTGGCAATCAGTCCCATCTCATGAGATCTTCGCTTTTCACATCAGAATCACTGATCCCTTTTTTCTATGTTTGTGTTTTCCTCCATGCATTATGACTCAATGATAATGACTCTCTGCCATAATAGTACAAGCTGGAGGTTGCCAAAACTCTGACTTGGTCTTGACATTCTACCTTTACAGGGAATTTGCCAAAGAAAGAGAGCGAGTGGAAAATCGTCGGGCTTTCATGAAACTGAGGAGACAGCAGCAGATTGAACGGGAACTGAATGGCTACCGAGCATGGATAGATAAAGCAGGTAAAGGAGGAATGAGCACTGATACCTTTAAAGACAGATCTTATGTGTGGAACTAAAACAATTTTAGAACAATAGGAATCTGTAAAAATGCAAAGAGTTGTCAAAGCCTGAAAGCTAATGCATACATTCATGCCTTTTGTGCCCTAACGTAAGGTGTCATTATAATACACTAGCCGTCCCCTGGCACACGTTGCTGTGGCCCTCATGGGGGGTTCTGTGTGGGAGGTTTGGCCCAATTCTATCATTGGTGGGGTTCAGAAGGCTCTGTGATTGTAGGTGAACTATAAAACCCAGCAACTACAACTCCCAAATGTCAAGTTTCTATTTTCCCCAAACTCTACCAGTGTTTACATTTGAGTATTCATGTAGAGTTTGGTCCAGATCCATCATTGTTTGAGTCCACAGTGATCTCTGGATGTAGGTGAACTACAACTCCAAAACCAAAGGACACTGCCCACCAAACCCTTCCAGTATTTTCTGTTGGTCATGGGAGAACTGTGTACCAAGTTTGGTTCAATCCCATCATTGGTGGGGTTCGGAATGCTCTCTGATTATAGGTGAACTATAAATCCCAGCAACTACAACTCCCAAATGACAAAAAATTTTTTTTGAGTGAAGGACATACATTGGGTTGTTAGGTGTCTTGTGTCCAAATTTGGTGTCAATTCGTCCAGTGGTTTTTGAGTTCTGTTAATCCACAAACGAACATAACATTTTTATTTATATAGATAGTTCATATGCTGTAGGACCCATAATGAAAGCAGCAATACTGAGGCAAATTATATTTTGCAAGCATAATTATATACTTACGATAATGTACAATTTTTTCCAGGTACTGGTAGCATGTTCCAAGTATAACTTGGTGTTTGAATCAAGGTTCGAAATTCAGAACTCCATTCTACCAACAATTTGACTCTCCTAAGATAATAACAATAATAATAATAATATTTTGTCGTGTCAGGAGCGACCTGAGAAACTGCAAGTCGCTTCTGGTGTGAGATAATTGGCCGTTTCCAAGGACGTTGCCCAGGGGACGCCCAGATGATTTGATGTTTTATCATCCTTGTGGGAGGCTTCTCTCATGTCCCCGCATGAGGAGCTGGAGCTGATAGAGGGAGCTCATCCTCCTCTCCCCGGATTCATACTGTGACCTGTTGGTCTTCAGTCCTGCCAGCACAGGGGTTTAACCTACTGCGTCACCAGGGGCTCCTAATTAATAATAATATTAATAAACTTTATTTATACCCCGCCACCATCTTCCCAATGGAGAGTCGGAGCAGCTTACATGGGGCCAAGCCCGGACAACATTACAGCAAAATAAAACCAGCGCATAAACAACAAACAACATCATCAAAATTACATAAAAGAAGAAAAAAAATATAAACACAGTCATAAAATAACATTCCAATAAGCACAATATAGCTAGGTTATAAAACTGGAGCAATACATAATGGTTTCAGCTAATAGACCTGACCCTTTTATGGAACTGTCACAAGTTTGTGAGTTTTATCAATATCTACACTTGGCATGGATTTTTTTTTTTGTTGTGTCAGGAGCAAGTTGCTTCTGGTGTGAGAGAATTGGCCGTCTGCAAGGATGTTGCCCAGGGGACGCCTGGATGATTTGATGTTTTTATCATCCTTGTGGGAGTCTTCTCTCATGTCCCCGCACGAGGAGCTGGAGCTGATAGAGGGAGCTCATCCGCCTCTCCCCGGATTCGAACCTGCGACCTGTCGGTCTTCAGTCCTGCCGGCACAGGGGTTTAACCCACTGCGCCACCAGGGACTCCACTTGACATGGCTACCCTATGCCCATAGCTTCCTTGCATAAGGATTTGTTCAGACATCTGATTTTTCTTGAGTCTCACGTCACTGCCTCTCTTCCTTCACTTTTCCTGCTTCGTAGTTGCCTGATGGTTTTGACCAATTTTGTTCCAACTTTCATCATAAAATTGACCTTTGTCTTTTTCCGAAACCAACTTAGCTGCTCAAAAACTCAAAACTGAAGTGCGCATTGCAATTTATGGTGCACTAGATTTGAGTAATATGGGGCCCCCGGTGGCGCAGTGGGTTAAAGCACTGAGCTGCTGAGCTTGTTGTTTGAAAGGTCGCAGGTTCGATTCCGGGGAGCGGCCTGAGCTTCCGCTGTCAGCCCTAGCTTCTGCCAACCTAGCAGTTTGAAAACATGCAAATGTGAGTAGATCAATAGGTACCGCTCCGGCGGGAAGGTAACAGCGCTCCATGCAGTCATGCCGGCCACATGACCTTGGAGGTGTCTACGGACAACGCTGGCTCTTCGGCTTAGAAATGGAGATGAGCACCACACCCCAGAGTCAGACATGACTGGACTTAATGTCAGGGGACTACCTTTACCTTTACCTTTAGATTTGAGTAAATACAGGGTATTTTTTCTCTTCGTTGGCACTGTTTGCAATTGTGCTTTCAGTATGTCACTTTTAAGAAACTAGAGAAGAAAAATGGATTCCCCTAACACTGTGGAGACCACAATCCACTGATTGTGGTAATATGAAAATAACTAATCATGATTTAGTCCTGGTTGGGAAACAAAATTTGTAATAGTAACAACAATAATGGTAGTAAGCCGTAGAATGACCTCGCTTTAATAACCATTTTCTTCATTAAAAAAAAGAATAATAATAATAAAAAAGAAAATAACTAAATTAACTCAATGTATATATTACAAATACACATATCAAAAAAACAGGACTGCCACATTCACATTAAGTAGAAACAACTGGCTCTTCTCTTGAAGTATAAAACAAAGTCTTTGTGTGAGTAAATTTCCTGTTCTTTATTACATATGAGTAGACTCCAGTAGTCACATGAATTGACTCCAACCTATGACCGGTTTCGACTCACAAGAGCCTTCGTCAGGTGGTTGGGTCTACAAACAACACATATCATGAATACACACATACAATTGAACAATTTGTTATATCAAGTTTGTAAGAATATATACAGACACTTTACTTACTCAAATTATCACAAAAAGCTCAACTTTTGAGGTGAGAAATTCACCAACAGTCTTCTGTAGGGATGGATCCTAAGGGGACATAGATAGTGGCTAAAGGTAATATTACATTGTAACATGAGTTATAAACTATACATAGAGAAAGATAATATCTATGAAACAAAAATAATATAATACTCACAGCTAGTCTTTGTTGAGCAATCTATATAACAAGCCACAAGAGTAAAGATGAAGATCCACCCAGAGGAAAAGTGTTCCTGCCATACATCAAGGGCACCACTGAACGCATAGGGAAGCTGATGAGGAAACACAACATACAAACAATCTACAAACCCACCAAGAAAATCCAACAAATGCTACATTCAGCAAAGGACAAGAGGGATCCTCTCACCTCTGCAGGAGTCTACCGTGTACCATGCAGCTGTGGACAAGTCTACATAGGGACCACCAAACGCAGCGCCCAGACACGCATCAAGGAACATGAAAGGCACTGCAGACTACTTCAAGCAGAGAAGTCAGCCATAGCAGAGCACCTGATGAACCAGCCTGGACACAGCATATTATTTGAGAACACAGAAATGCTGGACCACTCCAACAACCACCATTGCAGACTACACAGAGAAGCCATTGAAATCCACAAGCATGTGGACAATTTCAACAGAAAGGAAGAGACCATGAAAATGAACAAAATCTGGCTACCAGTATTAAAAAAACTCTAAAATTACAACAGCAAAACAACAGAGAGGAAACAACCAGGCACAGATTAACACCTCCCAGCAAGAGATTTTCCCAGGCTCAGGCAGGCCTTCAAATGCTAATGAAGGTGATCAGCTGAAACATTCACACCTAACTGCAGCAGGGAAGAGCTCCTTGCCCCACCCCAGCCATTCCACAGATATATAAACCCTTTGTCCTAATTCCAACAGACCTCACTACCTCTGAGGATGCTTGCCATAGATGCAGGTGAAACGTCAGGAGAAATGCCTCTAGAACATGGCTCTATGGCCCGAAAAATCCCACAAGAACCTAATATATAACCCATTGCTATATCAGTAGTGGGTTGAGTTATTTTGATCCTATACTCGCCACAGAATAAAACTCCTTGTAGGGTATATTGCTCAACAAATTCCCAAATTCAGTATCCTATTTTGAGTGTTTGCCAGAGCAACAGTGATTTTATCACCCACAACCCAACACATTGTATGAGTAGAAATCCAGTTCAGTTTTACAAAACAAATAATGTGAAATAGTTTTTCTCTGGAGGACAACATGCTGGTTGAGGAAATTCTGGGAGGTTTTTTACAAAAATAAAGTTTCTAAACTCTTCTATTGGGTGGCATCTTTTATGAAATAGCTGTTTTTATTATTGCATTTCTGTTCTCTGCATTGATAATCCTTAATAGAGTTAATGTATTTTTTGCTGTTCTTCAAATTTTATTTTGAAAGACTTTAGTAGTGTGAGTTTCTTCTTTGAGTCTTTAAAAATATTTATAGTTTGGGGTTTTTTTTTTGCAAATTAAAATTAGGTAGAAAAAAGAGAAAGAGAAAGAAAAAATGGAAAAGGAAAGAAAAATATAATATGAAGAAAAATATTATAATAATAAAGAAAAATACTTGATTCTTAAGGTTTTATTTCTTTGTTATTAGAAATCTCAGAATGAGACTAAACTCTTGAAGCTTCAAACTCTTGAGTCCTGGCAACTCCCAATATGTAAAATTGTGTTCTTATAATGGTGGTGCTCTATTTTACTTTATTATCTGCCTTCCTTCTTTTTATAACCCTTCTTTCCCCCACATTCTGTTGAGATCTATGTCTTTTCTTTAATTACTGTGCTGGAACCTTTTTTAGTAAATAGATGACAAATATATTCTTAAAGTGTTTAATTTTACCCCTTTTGTGTAGAGGAAGTAATGCTGGCTGAAGAGAACAAAAATTCTGGAACGTCAGCTTTAGAAGGTAAGAAAATACGGAAAATTCAATATTATTTTAATGAATTATGTCACACCTGGAGGTTTGGACTTCATTTCCCAAGATTCCTAGCAGTAGGTTAACTTGGCTGGTAGTTAAAGTCTCAGGCCTCATCTATATTGGCATATAATGCAGTTTAACTGCATTGACCTGCGTTATATGAGTCAACACTGCCATATAGTGGAGTTCAATGCAGTTAAACAACGTTACGAAACTGCATTGCATGACAGTGTAAATGGGACCTCAAAGATCTGTAGGACCAAAGGTGTATGCACAGCAACAACAATGCTTTTCCCAGTGCTGTCTTTCCTTTCCATTGTCCCAAATATGAAATTAATATTTGGGACTGTGGAGCAGCTGGCTGGGAATCAGCTGCATTTGAAATAGCAGGGAGAAGGTTTCAGGAAAAGGAGAGAGATCCTGAGATCTGAAAAGCACGGCTTTTATTTCCAGCTGGGGCCCTGGAGTGGATTTGTGTCCCAAAGCAAACCAGAGAAAATGATAGAGGGGCAGACTGTGGCTTTTATAGATTCCAGGTTCAAGCAAACAAAGAACATGCTTCTACATACATTTACATCATTCACTGCATCATCTTAGCATCAAATTCTACCTTCTAACATGCAAAAAGCATGTCTCTGTGTTTCTAAAGAGCAAGCATCCATCAATCAAGGGGCCCACTTTGACTTGTCAAGAGGCTCCTTACTTAGAAGGAAGACACTGGGCCTTTCGTACCAGCCTCTGTGGCTTATCTCTTTCTTGGAATGTCCTCCTCCCTCTTGGCTGTGCCTGGGACGTAGCTCGCTTGTCCATTCTTTCTACACAGCGAGAGAGAGCCTGATTTTTCTATACATTTCAGTAATTGAAAAATACATACAATGTATACATAAATCAATAAATATCTAATTTTCCAATATCTCCTCATCACATTAAGATCACTACTGACCCAAAAGGTCACGAGTCCAAAGCCAGCCCAGGTCAGAGTGAGCTTCTGGCCAATTTGTGTAGCTTGTTGACGACCTTTGCATCCTGAAAGACAGTTGCATCTGTCAAGTAGGAAAATTAGGTACCACTTATGTGGGGAGGCTAATTTAACTAACTTACGAGGCCATAAAAATGTCCAGCAAGCATGCGGGGAATGAGGAAGTACTTCATCAGTGTCGCAGATGGACGGTGAAGCAACAGCTCCCCTGGTGGCTAGAAAAAGTTGGAATGCTAAATAGCCTCTTACTGTCTGTCTACATGTGTGGAGTTAAGACTTGGAAAGGACCTCCTCTCTGGACTACAGTGAGAGGCAAAAGAGACATTTTGCCATCATTAATAATATAATAAACCTTTATTTATACCCCGCTAACATCTCCCGAAGGACTTGGTGTGGCTTACAAGAGGCTGAGGCCCAACACATCAGTAAAACAACAGCATAACAAATACAACAATAAATAAACTAATAAAAGCAAAACAATAAGCATTAAAACAATAACAGTACACAATAGACAATAACACCACGACGCATTTAAAACTAAGGTTTAAAACTAAAGATTAAAAATTTTAAAAATGCTGGGCATGACCAGGTGAAATGAATACGTTTTTGGAGATAGGTGCGGTATGTAGACAATCTTAAATCTCCAGTAAAGTGCATTTGGGACATGATGCTTGGAGTTTCCTATTCTGGGAAGGCACACTGGAACAGCCAGGTCTTCAAGCTCTTCCTAAAGACTGCCAATGTAGGGGCCTGTTTGATGTCCTTGGGGAGAGAGTTCCAGAGTCGGGGGGCCACCACAGAGAAGGCCCTGTCCCTCGTCCCGATCAATTGCGCTTGTGCCGCAGGTGGGATCATAAGCAGGGCCTCTCCAGATGATCGAAGAGATTGTGTGGGTTCGTATACGGAGATACGGTCACGTAGGTAGGCCGTAACTCGTATATGGAGATATGGTCACATAGGTAGGCCGTAATCATTGCAACTGTATTTACACACGCAGTCTTTACTTTCTCCCAAAAGAAATCATGACTTCCAGGAAACACTAATACAGCACAGCATCCATTCAGAATTGATCCTGCTTTCTACCAGCATAGCCCACCTCTTCATTTACATTAGTTCTGTGGTTGATAAGTCTAAAGTGCATGGAGTTTATCTCACAAAGCAGGCAAATTACAATTACATCAGGATAACCGAATCTTTGTCTTGGACTTATCACAGGATGTTACTCCATTCCTACCACTTCCTGGCTGGACACAGCCCTGAAAGCATTTCTCGTATAAAGCTAAATTATATGTTAATTGCCTTCTTTTGTAAAATAAATGCCTTCCTACAGTCTGCCACCACAAAAAAGCAGTCATCAGTCTAAGGCAGGGGTCCTCAAACGTTTTAAACAGAGGGCCAGGTCACAGGACCTCAAACTGCTGGAGGGCCGGATTATAATTGGGAAAAAAATGAATTAATTCATATACACTGCAATATCTTATTCATAGTGCAAAAACACTTTCAAAATACATTAATTAAAAATGAAGAACAATTTTAACAAATATAAACTTATTAGTATTTAAATGGGAAATGTGGGTCTGCTTTTGGTAGATGAGATAGGATTGTTGTTGTTGTTGTTGTGTTGAGATTAACTTCACAATTCAGCAGTAGATCAGTTGCACAACTTCAGCGCTTTCCAGTAGCTTTTTCCTGCACAGTATTTTCAGTCAACTGCTCCCACAGCCTGCAGTCACTCTGGAACCTTTTACATACACTTGAGCACATGCCCGGCCATTGCCAGTTTTACCATTGTCTTTCCCCCAGTCTAGATGATATTACAGACTTACCACAGCACACAGTTATATCTTGTCTTAGCAGACAGGTTCTTTTAGTTACATATAACCTTCGACGAACAACATCACAGCACAAGGAGAAATATACACTGTACATGACTTCCTTATATACAGCTCTATACATAGCAATCTCTGATTGGTTCCCAACTCATTAACTTCACTCAGACCCAGGATTACATCATTCACAATCACCTGGACTAGGCCAGAACACATTCCCCAAATGAAGTTCTATATACAGTTAATGCATGACTCAGCATTTCCAATAGAAGCCCATTAGCAGTGCATGACTCAGCTATATTACATTACAGTACATTGTAAAACCTGACATGTTGTGTGCTTTCAAGTCGTTTCAGACTTAGGTTGACCCTGAGCGAGGGCCAGGTAAATGACCTTGGAAGGCTGTATCCGGCCCCCAGGCCTTAGTTTGAGGACCCCTGGTCTAAGGTTACTACCCTGCTCCTGAAACAGCTACACTGGCTCCCAGTGTGTTTCCGGGCACAATTCAAGGTGCTGGCTTTAGCCTATAAAGCCCTAAATGGTTTGGGCCCAACCTACTTGAAAACCGCAACTCCTCCTACAAGACCACACAAGCCCTAAGAACATTAGGAGAGGCCCTTCCCTGAGTCCTACTGCCATCACAAGTGTGGTTAGTGGAAATGAGAGAGAGGACCTTCTCGGTGGTGGCCCCGTGGCTCTGGAACTCTCTCCTTAGAGAGGTGCGATTGGCCCCCTCCTTGTTGACCTTTCATTCCCAAATTAAAACTTTCTTGTGGAACCAGGTTTTTCCTGATGATTTATAATTGACAACAGCCAGATAGCTGCTGGTAACATCCACTTCTGAACGCTATCCCAGAGCTGGCAATGTTGTTACATGGCCAAATGGAAACAATGATTTTAAGATTTTAGTACAACTTATTTTATGGATAACCTCAGTGGCTGAAAGTTCCGGGAAAATTTTAATGGTATATGTCATAATTTACTGATTTGTTACATATTATTTATGTAATGTGCTATTTGTTTCATTTGGTTTTTTAGATTATGATGTTTTTGTCTGAATTTGTATGTTGTATAATTTCTATTTTTAATCTTTGTACGCCGCTTTGAATCCCACCCATAGGAGAAAAGCGGGAATAAATAAATAAATAAGGTTATGACAATGTTGTTCTGCTGTATCTGTGAATTGCCTGCTTCACGTGATGCACTCCTACATTGAGAAATGCATAGGGTAGAAGTGCTCACCGTTCTACCTTTTCCTCTCCCTTTCTAGTTCTCAGGAGAGCAACCATTAAAAGAAACCGGACAGAAGTCATGAATCGTGACTCCAGTGATGAGCGTGTAGATATCTCTTCAGTGGGTAAGACTGAGACAAGATATCAGTGTATATGACCTAATTCTGTTTAAACTGCAGAGGTATTTCTTGGGGGGGGGGGGGTGGGGTTTGTCCTAAATGCAAAATACTTTTGAAAAGAGAGGCTTCTTACTTCTTACTTATTTACTACTTAGGCGATCCCTCGTTGTCTGAGTAGGATAGTCTTCCAAGATCAGTGTACTGTGGGTGCGTCCGTAGGTGACTGGAGCCCTATTCTTGCTCTGCATCTTCTCCCGCAGTGAGGGCATTGGTTTCCAGGTGGAAGGTGGTCCCGGTCGGGGTTGGCTTGATGCGCCTTCCTCTTGGCACGATTCTCTCTTTCACTCTCCATTCGTGCCTCTTCAAATTCTACAGCATTGCTGGTCATAGCTGACCTCCACCTGGAGCGTTCAAGGGCCAGGGCTTCCCAGTTCTCAGTGTCTATGCCAGAGTTTTTAAGGTTGGCTTTGAGACCATCTTTAAGTCTCTTTTCCTGCCCATCAACATTCCATTTTCTGTTCTTGAGTTCGGAGTAGAGCAACTACTTAGCTGGGAAAAGTTAAATATGTTATCAGTCATCAATTACTGCTATTGTGAATGATCACTGTGCTTATTTTGCGCTCATTTAAACTTGAATTAAATTGTCACAGTGTATAATTTTTGCATTTCATTGCCATCTAATCCCACCTCTCTACCCTTTTGTTTCCCCTCTCTATCCTTTTGTATATATGCATGTGGGCTATGTATAACATTTCCTATAGCTGTTGAAGCAGACCGTAATCCACAAAATCTTATGCTGTAATAAATATATCACTCTTCCTAAGTATTGCAAATCTTTTTCTTTTTTTCTTTTTTTTATGCAGCTGACTAATGTTGCTAATGTTCGTAGCTTTGTGGTAGAGGGGATTCAGGCCAGTACAGCTTCCTATGAAAGGGTGTGAAATGTTGCATGTTTTGGAATTTTCCCTTCTATGCAACACTATAATTGAAAGTGTAGCCAATAGGTACTGTGTTCTCTTTTACCCAGCCATCCTTAAAAAGGTACTAGCACAGTAGGCTTGGATGGTCTAAAAAAAAAAAGGTTCAAAACTTGTTTCGGATGTAGTGGTTCAATTTGGAATTGAATTCTGAATTTTTCCGAAAAAATCGGAACTTTCTGAAATTTCCAAATTGCTTTGTTAATGGCGGACGCGATTATGCAATACGTGAAAAACAGCAAAGGGTACTGGGCAAACTTCAGGGGATTCTCTCTCCCTGATTTCAAAAGTTAGGGAAGTATAGGCATGAATGTATGGAATTTCTAGTTTCTTCTGAGCCAACTCACAGCAAACAAAGGAAAAAAAACCCAAACAGCCCTGCGAGCTTTTGGAGCCTTTTGAGCTGATTTCACAGGTTAGGGAAGTATAGGCATGAAAGTATGAGATTTCTAGTGTCTTCTTAGGCAACTCACAGCAAACAAAGAAAAAAACAACAACCCCGAGAGCTTTTGGGGCCTTTTGAGCAGATTTCACAAGTTAGGGAAGCATAGGCATAAGCATGGGGATTTCTAGTGTCTTCTTAGGCAACTCACAGCAAACAAAGAAAATAGCAAACAGCCCTGTCCTTTTTGCCTTGTAATCTGATTTCACTACTTTGGGAAGGAGAGTTTGTGTTTTCTTTTCTTTTTTTCCTAGTAAATTTTTATTAAGCATTGAAAAGAGAAAGAGTATTATTTACATGAAAAGTGGTGGAACAATGTGGTACTAGAAAAGGAAGATCTAGTAACAAATGCTGGAAATGCAGGAAAGAAGTTGGCACATTTATCCATGTATGGTGGAAATGTAAAGAAACCAAATCCTTCTGGCGGGAAATACATAAAAAGATGGAATTAATTTTACAAATGAAATGTAATTTCAAGCCGGAGTATTTCCTATTGGGCTTAACAGACTTTGAAATGGAAGCTAATACAAATAAAAAATTTATTTACCTCATAACAGCAGCCAGGATTAAATTTGCACAAGTATGGAAAACAAATAAAATCTCAACTATAGAAAACTGGTTACTGAAGATCTGGGATATAATGAATATGGATTTACTCACACAAAGACTAACAGACAATAACACAGTGAGACAAAAAACGAATTGGGAAAAATTCATAGTCTTTATTAGGAAGGAGAACCCAGAAATATTTTTGCAAGAACAATAAGAAACTTCAAAGACCAACGGCAAAAAGAAACTAGAAGGCAAAACTAGAAAATGGAAGGAAAAGAATGGCCAATACAACCGGAGAAAACCTGAAAGCCATCTCATTTTCCTTCTATTTTATCCCCCCCCCCCCTTCCCGTTGCTTTTTCTTCTTCTTTTTTCTTCTTTTTTTCTCCTCCGCTGTCCCTTTCTGGTCCTTTCCATATCCCTACTTTCCTATCCCATTTCCTACTGTCCTAATACAAAATGTTCCCACACTTTCATAGTAAAACTATATATCCATATTCTTCTGTCTTTTTCTCTTTCCTTTTTTTCTTTTTTTCTTCTTCTCTTTTCGTTTCTCACACTCCAACTTATTGGAGTTTAATTTTCTATGCAAGGAAAAAAATCAATAAAAATATTTTTTTAAAAGAAAAGAGTCTAAAACAAACAAAAAAACCCCTGTCCTCAGCCTTATTTACATGAAAAGTGGTGGAACAATGTGCTTATAGAAAAGTAGAAAACCTAATAAATAGAGAGGGGGAAAAGGAATAAAAAAGTAAAAAGAAAAAGTATCTTGACTTCTATTCCAAGCTTTGTGATTCTTATTGTCATTTTTTTATTTAGTCTATTCCCTTAATTTTGTTCCATTGTTACATTCTCTGCTTGCTTTATTGTACTCCTGGAAAAGATCCACAAAAGAGAGTTTGTGTTCAAAGTGTGGCTTGAATTGATGGGAGATCTAGTTCATTTGAGGCAATGTGCAACACAAACTAAAAAACATTGAGGCCAGAGAGAAAAGCTACAACGTTGGCTTTTAAAAATGTTGGAGTGAATGCTTTGGTTCCTCCATGTTGCTCCTTCCACCCACGCCACTCACCCACACACTACCCTCGCGGTGCCCACCTGACCCAAACCCTAACAGCAACAACACAAGTGGCAAGGCAGGCTGCTCACTGCCCAGCCAGCCAGGCAGGCAGGCAGCCAGGCATGGCTGGCATCAGCCCTTCTCTCAGCCCTTCTCTCAGCCCTTCTTCTTTTCTGCTTGCTTGCCTGCCGTATTTTTCTTCCAACCTCCCTTCAACAAAACCTTCCTTCCCTTAGTCTTAGTCTTTATCTTTCTCTTTCTCTGTTGCAACCCAGAGCAGGAAACTGGACCCTCAGACAACAATCCACCACACTTGGCTTCAGGAAAAACTTTTTTATTGATGAAAGATGAATACAAAATAGAGGAAAAATGCAAAGGTAACAAGTCACAGTAAAAATCAGCAACAAGAAATGTCCATAAACAAGATCATGAAACCCACAGCAAAACTGCTGAATCCTGGAACCTGTTAGCAATCCACTAACAGTACTTGGAACAACTAGAAAACCTCCGAGGAACAAGTCCACTTGAATCAGAAGACCTGCAAAAGCTTGCACATGAATCTGGAACGATGCCTGGTCTGAAGCTGTATTCAGAACAGTCATATTTAAGGCCAAGAAATCTATTGCGAGACACGCCTGAAGATTTTGTTTGGATTTCTTTCAATCTTGCTGACCTGCGTAAACATTGTGCTTCTCCCCGACTCTGCCAAATCTGCCCCCGCCTATCCTTATTAGGCAGGCCAGGTGTCTGATTCTCCGGAGAGCTAAGACTGAGAGGGAAAGGGAGTGAACCGTCTCCGCTCAGCTCGGAATGTATGTTCTCATGGGAATCTTGACTTTCACTTTCCAAGGCTGTAGGATTTTCACTACTCAAACCATCATCATCTAAATTGGCCTCAGAATTCCCATTGACATCTACATGGGCATCAGGAAATACAATCAGAGAGTCAGGTTCAAGTTCACACACAGGTTGAACCTCAACATTCTCCCTTCTCCCTTCCCTTCCTGGCTCCGAATGAGCCTCTGAGCCATGTGCTCCCCTTTGTATACAGCAATGGCTGCCAGTGCCGAAACCCCTCCCCTCCCCAAAACCCTTCCCTTGATTGGCTGGAAGGGGAAGCAAGGAGCCTCCCAGCCTCCCAGCAGGCTAGAGGGCTGAAAATACACTGAATAATTTCCAACTCACTTCCTGAGTCCTAAGAAAAATGGCGGAAAAACCTTCGGAAGGGCAAAGGGACTTCTGGGTTTTTTAAATGCTTCGAAATTGCTTCAAAAAGGTAACTTTAATGAAATTATTACGAGTAACGAGTAATCCGACGCAGCTCTATCCATGCCTATAGCATAGTCTCCCTTTCCTCCAAGCCTCATACCTCCTGCAGGTAATGGGAACATCTCATCATCGCCCTTTGCTAGTGCTGCCAGAAGAACAGGTTGTCATGCAACAAGGAGCCGCAGAACAAAGGAGTTAATTGCAAACTTGACTGGAATAAGTAATACACACAGTGCATTTTGTTTATTGAACCCAATTAGATGAACACAAATAATAAACAGTCTGGGATTTGTGTGTGTGTCAAAAAGCCTGGCGAAATGTTTTTGAATAATGTGTATTCTTAAACACTTCTTGCTTAGGCAGTATAGGGGTCTGTAAAAATATGTGTCTGTATTTTCATTCGTGTCTGCAGCATGAATGTACATCAAAACAAAAGGACTCTGCTTACTATGGTTTAGTTCTGGTAAATTAATGCCTTTGATTCAGCAGATTTGGTTTTATGTTGATTGCTTAGAACATTTGTACCAGTGGCTTTATGTTTGTTATTATTCACTACTTTGAAGCTTTTGTATCTGTAAACACACATATTGTTCACAAACATAAATGTGGCCCAGGCTAAATATTTTCTTCTTTTTCTTCTTGAATAATAGGCATGGGATGAGAAAGAACTGGTTTCTCAAAATAATATTGTACTGATTTGTGTACATGATTATTTCTCTCACACACATACTCATACACAGGGCAAGCAGCCAATTTGAGTTCTCTCTGTTGCGCAGCAAGCAGATATTAGCCACGTCCCATGCACAAGACACACAGACAAAAGTAGAAATGAACAGGAAAACATCTTTACTGTTAATGTTGTTGTTGTTCATTCGTTCAGTCGTTTCCGACTCTTCGTGACCTCATGGACCAGCCCACGCCAGAGCTCCCTGTCGGCCATCACCACCCCCAGCTCCTTCAAGGTCAGTCCAGTCACTTCAAGGATGCCATCCATCCATCTTGCCCTTGGTCGGCCCCTCTTCCTTTTACCTTCCACTTTCCCCAGCATAATTGTCTTCTCTAGGCTTTGCTGTCTCCTCATGATGTGGCCAAAGTACTTCAACTTTGTCTCTAGTATCTTTCCCTCCAATGAGCAGTCGGGCTTTATTTCCTGGAGGATGGACTGGTTGGATCTTCTCACAATTCAAGGCACTCTCAGAACTTTCCTCCAGCACCACAGCTCAAAAGCCTCTATCTTCCTTCGCTCAGCCTTCCCTAAGGTCCAGCTCTCACATCCGTAGGTTACTACAGGGAATACCATGGCGTTGACTAGGCAGATCTTTGTTGCCAGTCTGATGTCTCTACTCTTTACTATTTTATCGAGATTGGACATTGCTCTCCTCCCAAGAAGTAAACATCTCCCGATTTCCTGGCCACAGTCTGCATCTGCAGTAATCTTTGCACCTAGAAATACAAAGTCTGTCACGGCCTCCACATTTTCTCCCTCTATTTTCCAGTTGTCAATCATTCTTGTTGCCATAATCTTGGTTTTTTTATGTTTAGCTGCAACCCAGCTTTTGCGCTTTCTTCTTTCACCTTGATTAGAAGGCTCCTCAGCTCCTCCTCGCCTTACTGGTGCATTATTTAAACTGTTTATTCATATCATGATCTGATCACCATGTTCGATATATCCCATATGCATTGGGGTATTGGGGTAACAATACAAAAGGTTTGCTAGGGTAGACCCTCTTTCACTCAGACTCAGCCCCCCCCCCCCGAAACAAACTCAGCCCCCCCCCGAATCGAAATCCTGGCTATGGGCCTGACCCTATCAGTTGTGGTCCAAGATTGCTGGTTGACCTACATTACCAGCTGCACATAATAATTACCATCATGAGGTTTTTCTTCAACACACACACACTTGGTCCTACTACATCATACTGTAGCACTCCCCCCCCACCCACCCACCTCGCCCCACACACAGAAGATATGTGCAGAAGAAATTCCAGTTCTTTTAAAAAAATATTTTATTGATATTTTCCACAATGTACATTAGGGAGAGGAGGGAGCAGGGTAAAACTTATTCAAGTTATTGTTAGTACTTTAATAGATTTTAGCACTGTGAGAGCCGTTCAGCAAAGGAACTCTCTGCCCCAGAGTGTGGTGGAGGCTCCTTCTTTGGAAGCTTTTAAACAGAGGCTGGATGGCCATCTGTCAGGAGTGATTTGAATGCAATATTCCTGCTTCTTGGCAGGGGGTTGGACTGGATGGCCCATGAGGTCTCTTCCAACTCTTTGATTCTATGATTCTATGATTCTACATGTCTAATGAATCATCACGGAAAGGGAAAATGTTGTGAAGGGCAAGTAAACAAAGCATTTTATAACATTATATTATGTTACATCCAAGTTTTTAGTTTCTATTATCTTGACATCCTTTCTTTTAACTATGGTACAAATGTTTTTGAAAAGTCAGGGCCCTTCCACACAGTCATGTAACCCAGAATATCAAGGCAGAAGACCCCACAAAATCTGCTTTGAACTGGGTTATCTAAGTCCATGCTGCCATATATTCCAGTTCAAAGCAGATCATGTGGGATTTTATTCAGCTGTGTGGAAGGAGCTTCAATGTTTCTTCTGTATAAAGGAGGTAGCTTGTTGTTCTTTAAATTTACTGTTCATCTCTTCTTTTAATAAGTCTCTATATCTTTTTAGTTATCTTCTTCCTTTATTTTTTCTTTCTTTTGTTCATCTTTTTAGACATTCTTCTTAGGGCCCTTCCACACAGCCATATAACCCAGAACATCCCACAATATCTGCTTTGAACTGGGTTATTTGAGTCCACACTGCCATATATTCCAGTTCAAAGCACATAATATGGGATTTTACTCAGCTGTGTGGAAAGGGCCTTAGTTTTACCTGTTGTGTTCCTTCTTTTTGTTACAAACCAGTCTTAGGAAAATGTTTTCTAAATCTGTTTGTTAGCACATTAGTGTTATACATACTTAATCAACCTTCACAGAAGCATACGAGAAGCTCGGCCTGTCACTGGACACCGAGAAAACCAAAGTGCTCCTCCAGCAGTCACCAGCCAACCCCTCTCCAATGCGAGAGATATAGCTTAATGGTGTAATATTAGAAAATGTTGATCATTTCCGCTACCTTGGCAGCCACCTCTCCACCAAAGTCAGCATTGACACCGAAATACAACACTGCCTGAGCTTTGCGAGTGCAGCATTTTTCCGAATGAAGCAGAGAGTGTTTGGGGACTGGGACATCCATAGGGATAACAAGGTGCTTGTTTATAAAGCTATTGTCCTCCCAACCCTGCTAGATGCTTGCGAAACGTGGACTATCTACAGACATCACATGCAACTCCTGGAACGATTCCATCAGCGCTACCTCTGGAAAATCCTGCAAGTCTCTTGGGAAGACAGGTGGACAAACATCAGCGTGCTGAAAGAAGCAAAGACCACCAGGATTGAAGCGATGGTCCTCTGCCATCAACTCCACTGGACTGGCCACGTTGTCCGGATGCCCAACCACCATCTCCCAAAGCAGTTACTCTACTTCGAACTCAAGAATGGAAAACAGAATGTTGGTGGGCAGGAAAAGAGATTTAAAGATGGGCTCAAAGTCAACCTTAAAAACTCTGGCATAGACACTGAGAACTGGGAAGCCCTGGCCCTTGAGCGCTTCAGCTGGAAGTCAGCTGTGACCAGCAGTGCTGCAGAATTTGAAGAGGCACAAATGGAGGATGAAAGAGAGAAATGTGCCAAGAGAAAGGCGTGTCAAGCCAACCCCGACCGGGACCGCCTTCCACCTGGAAACCAATGCCCTCACTGCGGGAGACGATACAGATCAAGAATAGGGCTCTACAGTCACCTACGGACCCACCAGAATACTGATCCTGGAAGACTATCCTACTTGGCTAACGAGGGATCGCCTAAGTAAGTAAAGTAAGTAAAAGTAATCAACCAAATAGCTACTATCTACTATATATCTTTATCCTTCCACTACACAGTTTCTTTTCTATGAGGGATTTGACCACATTAACCACCTTAACCACATATATGTGTATCAATTTTCAAATGCTTAGTCATCAGGTTTAAGATAACATTCTGAATCTGTTAACACACACATCTGTTTTCAAATTTTTAGTCACCAAGTTTAACAAGGGCTCTTCTTTATAAATCCAGTTCTTTGTGTTGCTCAAGGTCTCCGTGAGATAGTGGTTTTACCCTGTATTTATAAACATTTGAATAGGAGAAATTTGGCTTGTGCATTTTGCCATTTCTAGAATACTCATGCTTACTTATTTTTCCCGATCCCCCCATAGGTACCCCACTTGCCCGAGCCAGCATCAAGAGTGCTAAATTGGATGGAGCGTCTTACTTCCGACATAAGGAACGCCTCCTGCGCATCTCTGTCCGTCACATGGTGAAATCCCAGGTGTTCTACTGGCTCGTCTTGAGTATAGTGGCTCTCAACACTGCCTGTGTGGCCATTGTCCATCACGACCAACCTCCGTGGCTCACACATCTCCTCTGTAAGTAGTGGGGTTCTGTGTTGTTTATGTATTGCGCTTGCAGAACTATCAGAGAACAGAACAACAAGTCCTGGCCTGGAGCCAACTGCATGTGTAAGCAGAGACGTGTTTCTTCCAGGAAACACAGGCATATGGCTTGGTTTTTTCACTTCCAGGAAAGGGCGGTGATAATTCCCTATCATTCTTGCACTAATTGTGGAGCCTGAGCTCATTTTTGATCTCAGAGGTTCTGATCAGAATTATTATATAGACATTCACTCCTGTGGAGAGTCCAAATACCCGAAAAGTAACACACCCTATCTGATCTTGGAAGCTAAGCAGGTTCAGTCTTGATTACTACTTGAATGGAAAGCTGCCAGCAAGTACTACATGCGGTAGATTATATTTCAGAGGAGGGAACTGGCAAAACCCCTTCTGAATATTCCTTGCCTAACAAAGCCCTGTGAAATTCATGCGGACACTATACGTCAACAGGTGACACATATGCACATAAACTCCAGTGAAGCTGTATTGCTCAGAAGTAGCATGAGACCAGAGACAAGTTCCTTTGCAATCTCCCTCTTTAATACTACTGTATATGTGAAGTCGAGCATGCCCCCCCCCCCCCACAATAAGGGATGGTAACTTATAGTTCTGCAAAGGGCAAGGGTACCAGACTGCACAAAGGGGTTAAGTCTTGGTCAATTTGCCAAGACACTAACAATAACAAGGACCCCATGAGGCTTTCAGGGAAGAGCCTGGCCTTGGGGTCCCAGTCCTTGGAAGGAGTTGTAGTTTCCCAAGGACCAAGGACCAGCTCGATCTTGGCACTGCAGGAATCCATTTCTTGGCTCAGTGGAAATCACCAAGCTCCCTTTGTGACTGTTGGACTTCCTTCAAAACCTTTTTGACTCTAATGAACTCATTTTTACATATGAATTTCCTCCGCATGAACCATGGACACATGTTTTATTAAAAATTATTATTTAAATCAATTTCTCTGGCGGGTGGGGGGGGGGAGCGGTGCTTGATATGAATTTCTTGTGATTCCTATATTTCCCCATGTATTTTTCCCTCATCTTTGCCCTGGCCCCAAACCCACTGCCCTCTTCCCCTCCCTTTGGGGAAACTCATCAAGGAAGCTGCCAGCTGTGTTGAAAGTGCAATCAGCAGTCACAAAAAAAAAACCCTTATCTTGATATTCATGCATGGAACTATAAACTTGAGGGTCTTTTGGTTGGTCTCGGAGTTGGGCTGCCAAACAAAGGACCTCACCAGGCATCTTTGATCACATCACCCTGGGGGGCGGAAGACCCTCGAAAAGTCTTTCCCCCCGAAACTGTTTTTCCTTTCAAAACTTGCCACAACAAATATTCACCCCAGCTTCTTCATTGTGTCATATCTGATGGCGACAGGAAAACTCGGATAAAGCAATCAACGCTTTGATCACATCCATCAAAAGACAATAGACTGGGCATCCTTTGCAGGCCGGAGTCTCGGACTCAGGACCCCCAAGGCATGAATTCCATTAATCCATTCACAAACCCATTGTTTCTTCTTCGTCCCGCCTCCCCTCTTCTGATTCGCCAGAGCGCCGAGGCGGTAGGAGCTCCCCAATTGGTTCCTGCACCGCGGAGGAGCTCTGTGATTGGATCTGGCGCAGGGCAGGCGGCCGAACAGGGCATAGGAAGGTCGAACAGGGCATAGGGTTACAGCCTGAAGATGCAGGTTCGCAGCTTGGGTGTGATCCTGGATTCATCACTGAAGCTGGAACCCCAGGTCTCAGTGATGACCAGGGGAGCATTTGCACAATTAAAACTTGTGCGCCAGCTGTGCTCGTACCTTGGGAAGTCTGACTTGGCCACGGTGGTCCATGCTCTGGTTACATCCCGTATAGACTACTGCAATACACTCTACGTGGGGTTGCCTTTGAAAACTGCACGGAAGCTTCAAATGGTCCAACGTGTGGCTGCCAGGTTACTAACAGGAGCTGCACTCAGGGAGCATACAACTCCACTGGCTGCCAGTTTGCTACCAGGCACAATTCAAAGTGCTGGCTTTAGCTTATAAAGCCCTAAACGGTTTCGGCCCAGCTTACCTGTCCAAATGCATCCCACCCTATGAGCCTTCTAGGAAGTTAAGATCATCTGAGGAGGCCCTGCTCTTGCTCCTGCCTGCCTCACAGACACGTCTGGCAGGGATGAGAGACAGGGCCTTTTCTGTGGTGGCCCCTCGGTGTGGAACTCCTTGCCTAGAGACATTAGATCGGCCCCCTCCCTCCTGACCTTTCGAAAAAGAGTGAAAAGCTGGCTCTTCGAGCAAGCGTTTGGAACTCCAGCATGACCAAATAAACTCAAAGTGAAATGTGAACAAGTAATGGCTAAGACGATGTAAACGGATGCGGAATTGAATTGGAAGACATAGTTTTATAGTGTTTATTGTTCTATTGTTTTATGGTTTTATATATATTATGATGTGTTTTTATTACTTTTACCCGATGTATGCATTCATTTATGGCATCTAATTGTTACTGATCTGTACGCCGCCCTGAATCGCCTTCGGGCTGAAATGGGGGGGATAAAAGTAACATAAATAAATAATAAATAATAAATTAAACATAGAAGTATTCATGTTGATCCCACCCCCAAAATCCCCATTTGTCATTTACTGGTTACCACTTTTTTGTGCCATTTTAATTCTTCACTTTATTTATTTATTTACATTATTTCTATCCCGCCCATTTCAGCCCGAAGGCGACTCAGGGCGGTAACAGCTACTAGCTGTATTTACTTTAATTTGAGCCATTCTGCTTGTTAACATGTTGATTATATCATCCTTCTTCCATGAGATGGCATCATGGATGACTGTAAACAAAACCATGTGAGCCAAAAATGTATGTGAAAAGGAAGCTGCAGTGAGTAGAATGAATCGGGCTTAACAGCAATGTGAATAATATCCAGCTGAGTGAGTGTTTTTTTGGCAGCATGGAGCATAATCATTTCTCAGATAATGCCCAAATTAGTGAATATTCAGCAGTATTCCACTTAATGATTAAGATAAAACTCCAGGGACTCTTGATTAATGAAGAAACCTTAGACTTGGGCTGTATCAATATGATATATATATATTTGCCCATTTCACTGTATGTACATCTCATATGCAGGATCTTCTATGAAGCGTTTCATTTCAATCCTTGTTTAAACAAAAATAAGGATCTGAGGATCACCTGCGAAAGAATCCCACTGGAGCATTGCAACACACCCAAATACCTGGGAGTCACTCTGGACCGTGCTCTTACCTACAAGAAGCACTGCCTGAACATCAACCAAAAAGTGGGTGCTAGAAACAATATCATACACAAGCTGACTGGCACAACCTGGGGATCACAACCAGATACAGTGAAGACATCTGCCCTTGCACTATGCTACTCTGCTGCTGAGTTTGCATGCCTAGTGTGGAACACATCTCACCACGCTAAAACAGTAGATGTGGCTCTTAATGAGACATGCCGCATTATCACAGGGTGTCTGCGCCCTACACCACTGGAGAAATTACACTACTTATCCGGTATTGCACCACCTGACATCTGCCAGGAAGTAGCAGCCAATAGTGAAAGGACCAAGGCAGAGACATCTCCAGCTCATCCCCTGTCAATGACTTAAATCTAGACATAGTTTTCTAAGATCTACAGAGACACTCGCTGGAACACCTCAGCTAGCGAGAGTCCAAAAGTGGCAGGCTCAAACCCAGAACCTCAACCAATGGATGATACCAAATGAGAGACTCCCCGCTGGGCACACAGAAAACTGGGCGACTTGGAAGGCGCTGAACAGACTGAGCTCTGGCACCACGAGATGCAGAGCCAATCTTCAGAAATGGGGCTACAAAGTAGAATCCTTGACTTGCGAGTGTGGAGAAGAGCAAACCACAGACCAACTGATGCAATGCAACCTGAGCCCTACCACATGCACAATGGAGGACCTTCTTGCAGCAACATCAGAAGCACTCCAAGTGGCCAGCTACTGGTCAAAGCTACCAAACTTGCACATTTTGTATTTTGTCTGTTTGTTTGTTTTGTTCTGTTAGAAATGTAATACAATTGACTGGTTGCCCTGATACGACAAATAAAAAGGAGATAATGCTTCTGGAACATGGCCAAACAGCCTGGAAAACTCACAGCAACCCAGTGATTCTGGCCATGAAAGCCTTCGACAGCACACTACTACAAAGTTTTAATTCCAATCATGGGTGCATGAAAACTGAGACGGGTGCCTAATACTATTGAATGTCTTTCTTTCAGACTATGCAGAATTTATTTTTCTGGGGCTCTTCCTCCTAGAGATGTCCTTGAAGATGTATGGAATGGGGCCACGTCTTTACTTCCATTCTTCCTTCAACTGCTTTGACTGTGGGGTAAGCGGTACCCAGACAAGCTGCACAACACAAGGAAGGGAATAAACTCTAGGAAGAGACCATTGATGTGAATAGAAGTAGCAGTGCATCAAGGAAGGGAAATTTACTGTGTACTTTAACATACACTGATCATTCAGACATATAATGGACTATATCTTTGGATATTTATCTTTGGAAGAGAGAGGGTGGCAAAAGACAGTTCCATCTTGTCTCCTGCTTATATCATCAGTTGGGAGCCCCCCCCCTTCAGCACCAACTGTTGCTCTGTCCAGTGTGAAGAGAGAGGGGGGCGGAAGACAGTTCCATCTTGTCTCCTGTGCTTTACTAATAATATAATGTAACATTTATAATATTACTAGCCGTCCCCTGCCACACATTGCTGTGGCCCACATGGGGGTTCTGTGTGGGAGGTTTGGCCCAATTCTATCGTTGGTGGGGTTCAGAATGCTCTGTGATTGTAGGTGAACTACAAATCCCAGCAACTACAACTCCCAAATGTCAAGATTCTATTTTCCCCAAACTCCACTAGTGCTCAGATTTGGGCATATTGAGTGCTTGTGCCAAGTTTGGTCCAGATCCATCATTGTTTGAGTCCACAGTGATCTCTGGATGTAGGTGAACTACAACTCCCAAACTCAAGGTCAATGCCCAACAAACCCTTCCAGTATTTTCTGTTGGTCGTGGGAGAACTGTGTGCCAAGTTTGGTTCAATTCCATCATTGGTGGGGTTCAGAATGCTCTTTGATTGTAGGTGAACTACAAATCCCAGCAACTACAACTCCCAAATGTCAAGATTCTATTTTCCCCAAACTCTACCAGTGCTCACATTTGGGCATATTGAGTGCTTGTGCCAAGTTTGGTCCAGATCCATCATTGTTTGAGTCCACAGTGATCTCTGGATGTAGGTGAACTACAACTCCCAAACTCAAGGTCAATGTCCACCAAACCGTTCCAGTATTTTCTGTTGGTCATGGGAGAACTATGTGCCAAGTTTGGTTGAATTCCATCATTGGTGGGGTTCAGAATGCTCTTTGATTGTAGGTGAACTATAAATCCCAGCAATTACAACTCCCAAATATCAAGATTCTGTTTTCCCCAAACTCCACCAGTGTTCACATTTGGGCATTTTGAGTATTTGTGTAGAGTTTGGTCCAGATCCATCCTTGTTTGAGTCCACAGTGCTCTCTGGGTGTAGGTGAACTACAACTCCAAAACCAAAGGACACTGCCCACCAAACCCTTCGAGTATTTTCCATAGGTTGTGGGAGAACTGTGTGCCAAGTTTGGTTCAATTCCATCATTGGTGGGGTGCAGAATGCTCTTTGATTGTAGTTGAACTATACATGCCAGCAACTACAACTCCCAAATGACAAAATCAATTTTTTGAGTGAAGGACATACATTGAGTTGTTAGGTGTCTTGTGTCTATATTTGGTATCAATTCGTCCAGTGGTTTTGGAGTTCTGTGAATACCACAAATGAACATTACATTTTTATTTATATAGATAATGTAATACAATACAATACTACTAATAATACAATATTATAATGATATATTTTATATTACATGTAATCTATATAAATAAAAATGTAATGTTTGTTTGTGGGATTAACAGAACTCAAAAACCACTGGACAAATTGACACCAAATTTGGACACAAGACACCTAACAACCCAAGGAGTGATCATCACTCCAAAAAATTGATTTTGTCATTTGAGAGTTGTAGTTGCTGGGATTTATAGTTCACCTACTATCAAAGAGCATTTTGAACTCAAGCAATGATGGAATTGAACCAAACTTGGCATACAGGACTCCCATGACCAACAGAAAACTCTTGAAGGGTTTGGTGGGCATTGACCTTGAGTTTGGGAGTTGTAGTTCACCTACATCCAGAGAGTACTGTGGACTCAAACAATGATGTATCTAGACCAAACTTGGCACAAATATTCCATATGCCCAAATATGAACACAGATGGAGTTTGGGGGAAATAGACTTTGACCTTTGGGATTTGTAGTTGCTCAGATTTATAGTTCACCTACAATCAAAGAGCATTCTGAATCCCACCAAAGACAGAATTGGGGCAAACTTCCCACACAGTACCCCCATGAACAACAGAAAATACTCAAGGCCATCCAGTCCAACTCCCTTCTCCAGGGGAGGAAAACGTAATCAAAGCCCTCCTGACAAAGAGCCATCCAGCGATAGATGTAGATAGATTTATATGATTCACACACAGAGAGATATAGTATCATAGGTTTGAAGGACAATTATATGTTGCATGCTCCAGAGTAGGCCAACCAGACAATCTCTACATCACCACAAGCATAAAGAAATGACATATATTAGAAACCATCACTTTCTCATTACTTTATTTTCCAGATCACCAGACTGGGCCACAGCAACGTGTGGCAGGGGATGGCTAGTATTACTAATAATATTACAATATAATGGTATAGTACAATATAGTAATATATGATACTGATATCGTACTATGCTAATAATTTAATATATTGTATGTATATATATCTTGTAAACTGCTCTAAGTCCCCTTTGGGGTGAGAAGGGCAGCATATAAATGTAATTAATCTATCTATCTCTCTCTCTCTCTCTCTCTCTCTCTCTCTCTCTCTATATATATATATATATATATATATATATATATAAATGATCTGTGCGTAATGAGTACCTTAAAAACAAAAAACTACTGGACCAAATGACCCCAAATTTGGCAACAAAACTCCTCACAATCCAAGGAGTGGCCATCACTGAAAAAAAAACCCCACAAAACACCTTTAAATTCAAAATATTACTATATTAAATACTCATAGAATAGAGTTAGAAGGGACTCTACCACAGTATTGCGGGAGAACAGACTGGAAAGAATGACAGAAGAAAGGAGGGAGGGAAAAAGGGAAGGAATGTAGGAGGGAAAGGGGGGAGGAAGGAAAGAGAGAAGGAGAGAGGGAAAGAAGAAAGGAGGGAAGGAAAGAGGGAAGGAAGGGAGAGAAGGAAGGAAGGAAAGAAAGAGGTACCGAAGGAAAGAAGAATACAAAGTAGAAAGGAAAGAAAAAGCGGAGGAAATGCAAGAAAGAGGTAAAGAAGGAAGGAGAAAAGGAAATAAAAAGTGAAAGAAGGCAGGAAACAGGGAGGGAAGAAAGGAGACAAAGGAAGAAGTAGAGAAAGGGGGAGAAAAGGAAGAAAAGAGAAGGAAGGATGAAACCAAAGAGCGAAAGAAGGAATGAAAAAAAGAGGTAGAGAAGGATGAAAGGAGAGAAAGGGGAAGATAAAGGGGGGAAGGAATAGGTAGGTACTTCTCTTTCATAATAGTCCAGATATCTACCTCTACTTTGAAAATTCTTACTATAGGCCACAGCAACGTGTGGCAGGGCACAGCAAGTATTACAATATAATGGTATAGTACAATATAGTAATATATGATACTGATATCTTACTATGCTAATAATATAATATATTATATGTATATATATCTTGTAAACTGCTCTGAGTCCCCTTCGCGGTGAGAAGGGCGGCGTTAACATGGCGTAAATAAATAAATAATAATAATAAATAAATAAATCTTCAAACTCAGTTTTTGAACACTTGTAAAGATGTTTCTGGAAGAGGCAAGGAGAATAAGGAAAGTGGTATAAATGTTTACAGAAACAAAATCTGTACCTAGTTGCTTGAGTTATGTATATTAATTTGTGCATATGAATGTCTGTGTGTGTATAGGAGAGAGCTCGAAAGAGAGAGGGGAGAACACATAAATATGTGGAGTATCTCTTAAGCTGTAGGTGTAGCTATATGGCAGCTTACTTTTCCAGTAATGGGTAATTTTGTTACTTATTTGGTTTCCTTCTTTTTGCATTTGATCTCTCAGGTCACAGTGGGGAGCATCTTTGAAGTGGTTTGGGCCATCTTCAGACCTGGCACTTCTTTTGGGATTAGTGTAATGCGAGCCTTGAGACTTCTGAGGATTTTCAAAGTAACAAAGTGAGTAGAACAAAGGAATGAATTTCCCTGTTTCCTTCAGTGATCCCGAACAAGATTATTTCTTCAAACTTTTTTACTGTAGCTTAGTTCCCCCTGTTCCATTGGCCATGTTGCTTGTCTTTCCCCTTTATAGTCTTTCATATTTGTTAATTAAATTCCAGACATACACACACATACAAGATAAAAGAGGCGGTGGTCTCTCCCCTGCTGAAGAAACCAGACTTAGATTGTTCGGTTCCCTCCAGTTACCGCCCAGTTTCGAATCTCTCATTCTTGGGCAAGGTGATTGAGAGGGCAGCAGCGGAGCAGTTGCAGCAATTCCTAGACGACACAGCCAGACTAGATCCCTTCCAGTCCGGCTTCCGTGCAGGGCACGGGACAGAGACTGTGCTGGTCTCCATTACGGATCACCTTCGATGCCAGCTTGACCAGAGCGGGTAGGCGCTGCTTGTGTTATTGGATCTCACAACAGCATTTGACACAGTCGACCACAATCTTTTGATCCATCGCCTTGCTGCTGTTGGAGTCAGGGGGACAGCTTTAAATTAGCTGTCCTCCTTTCTTCACAACCGTGGACAGCGAGTGGAGAGGGGAGGCCTGGTCTCTGAGAGGTCCCCTCTATCTTGTGGGGTTCCTCAGGGGGCCATTCTCTCCCCTCTGTTGTTTATATGCGACCACTTGCTCAGCTGGTTCGAGATTTTGAGCTTGAGTGTTACCAGTATGCTGATGACACTCAGCTGGTGTTGAAGATGGAAGGCCGACCGGACTCTGTACCCGATTATTTCCATCAGTGCCTTGAGGCCGTTACTGGATGGCTGCGTGCCAGCAGGTTGAGGGTGAATCCAGCAAAGACGGAGATCCTATGGCTGGGTCGACCGGGCAGTGGGGACATCCAGCTGCCTACCCTGGATGGCGAGGCGCTACATCCGTCATCATTGGTAAAGAGTCTGGGAGTCCTTTTGGACGATGGAGGCCCAGGTCTCTGCCGTTAGCAGAACCGCCTTTTTTCATCTGCAGCAGGCTAGATGGCTGGCCCCCTACCTGTCCAGGGACGACCTAGCTACGGTGATCCAGGCCACGGTCATCTCAAGACTGGACTACTGTAACGCCCTCTACATTGGCCTTCCTCTGTCGGTGATCCGGAAGGTCAAGTTGGTACAAAATGCAGCTGCTCGGCTTCTTGCGGGAATTCCGATGGGATGCCACGTAACACCAATCTTACTACAGCTGCATTGGTTACCAATTGAGCACCAGGTCACTTTCAAAGTGATGGTACTCACTTTTAAGGCCTTGCATGGTCTGGGGCCGATGTACCTGAGGGACCGCCTCACCCTCTACCAACCCCAGAGATCCCTTCGTTCTGAGGACCAAGATTTGTTGGAAATTCCCAATGTCAAGACCTTGCGTCTAACAGTAACCAGACGCAGAGTCTTTACAGCAGTGGCACCATCGCTCTGGAATACTCTGCCACCTGAAGTCCGTGCATTGCGGGACTTATCAGCTTTCTGCAGGGCATGTAAGACATACCTGTTTTGACAGGCCTTTGACTTTTAATATTGTTGTTTTTAAATTGTTTTTAAATTGTTTTTAAATTGTGTTAGATTTTAGCCTGTTCTTGTAAGCCACTCTGAGCCCCAGGGAAGTGGCAGCATATAAGTTCGAATAATAAATAAATAAATAAATAAATAATCAAATACACCCCCTTCTATGCTGCACCTATGCACCTCTGAATTTTGGCCACCCAAAGCTATCTGAAATGAAACAGTCTTCCAATGCTTTTGGAAGCATGCTATAGTAACATCTGGATTTTCCAGGTATTGGGCTTCCTTGAGGAATTTGGTGGTCTCACTGATGAGTTCTATGAAGTCTATTATCAGCCTCCTCTTCCTCCTTTTCCTCTTCATTGTAGTCTTTGCCCTGCTTGGGATGCAGCTGTTTGGTGGAAGGTAAGTGGATCACTAGACAAAGATGGCATGCTTCTTTGAAATGCCTGTGCCAACGTGGGTTATTCAGGCAGTCGCCAAGTTATGAATAATAAGATAGTGTCTGTAGATTTGTTCTTAAGTTGAATTTGTATGTGGGACAGAACAGGTACATTTTTAAGTGTAACCAACCTTTCTGTCCTTGTGATAATTGGATTTAAAAAAATGGCTTGTTATGGAAACAAGGATTGGTGATAAAACTTCAAC
This sequence comes from Anolis sagrei, assembly GCF_037176765.1. NCBI lineage: Eukaryota > Metazoa > Chordata > Lepidosauria > Squamata > Anolidae > Anolis > Anolis sagrei. Next base: position 124,070,965 of record NC_090024.1, on the reverse strand, counting down.
CGAGATGTACAATACAATTTCAGGAAAGGTTAGAGGATAAAAGAGACAAGGAAAGGTGGGTGATCTGCTGTTTGATTTACAAAAGGTTTCTCCGAATGTGTAATTTTTACTTTCTTTCACTCTCAGATTTAATTTTATGATAACTCTTTTGGGAGTGAATTTCCCTTACTAGGGGTAGATTTCTCTCACTTCCTGTTGTCTCACCCCTCTTCTTAACTGTGAGTCATTTGTACATCAGTTGTTTGTAACTTGGAGACGGACTGTAAAGTATACGTTTTGTCAGGTGCTCTTAAGAAATGGTGAGCAATTCTTTGCTGTTTTCCTCCAGTTTATGGTGGCTTGATCATGCTGATTTCTGAACAAAGGCCTTGGAAGTTAAAAACGGAGCTGCATTTTTCCCTGTATCTCCAGGTGCACTGTACAAGCATTAAGTTTCACTGCCTTCTGCAAAATTTTTCAGTTATCCTTTTGAAAGACTGAGAGCCTTTTAGAAAGGTATGCACTGTTAGGAGCTCCCGGTGGCACAGTGGGTTAAAGTGCTGAGCTGCTGGGCTTGTTGACCGAAAGGTCACAGATTCAATTCTACGCCCGTCATCATTGGTAAAGAGTCTGGGAGTCCTTTTGGACCCTCTGCTGACGATGGAGGCCCAGATCTCCGCCGTTAGCAGAACCGCTTTTTTTCATCTGCGGCAGGTAGATGGTTGGCCCCCAATCTGTCCAGGGACGACCTAGCTACGGTGATCCAGGCCACGGTCATCTCAAGACTGGACTACTGTAACGCCCTCTACATTGGCCTTCCTCTGTCGGTGATCCAGAAGCTCAAGTTGGTACAAAATGCAGCTGCTCGGCTTCTTGCGGGAATTCCAATGAGATGCCACATAACACCAATCTTACTACAGCTGCATTGGTTACCAATTGAGCATCGGATCACTTTCATAGTGATGGTACTCACCTTTAAGGCCTTGCACAGTCTGGGGCCGATGTACCTGAGGGACCGCCTCTCCCCCTACCAACCCCAGAGATTCCTCCGTTCTGAGGACCAAGATTTGTTGGAAATTCCCAGTGTCAAGACCTTGCATCTAACAGCAACCAGACGCAGAGCCTTTACAGCAGTGGCACCATCACTCTGGAATACTCTGTCACCTGAAGTCCGTGCCTTGCGGGACTTATCAGCTTTCCGCAGGGCATGTAAGACATACCTGTTTCGACAGGCCTTTGATTTTTAATATTACTGTTTTTAAATTGTTTTAAATTGTTTTTAAATTGTGTTAGATTTTAGCCATTTTTGTAAGCCGCTCCGAGCCCCAGGGGAGTGGCAGCATATAAGTTTGAATAATAAACTTATGGCGTGAGCTTCCACTGTCAGCCCCAGCTTCTGCCAACCTAGCAGTTCAAAAACATGAACAATATGAGTAGATCAATAAGTATCGCTCTAGCGGAAAGGTAGCGGCGCTCCATGCAGTCATGCCGGCCACATGACCTTGGAGGTGTTTACGGACAACACCAGCTCTTCGGCTTAGAAATGGAGATGAGCACCACACCCCAGAGTTGGACATGACTGGACTTAATGTCAGGGGACAACCTTTACCTTTACTATGCACTGCTATCAGAACTCATGAAGTTATGATAGAGCTGCATGGTTCGGCTAGTGATAGGGAGACATAGTTTAATAACTTATGCAGATCTCTATTCCTGCCCCTGTCTATTGTTCCAGTTATATTGACCTTCTGAGTTCTGTTTCCATTTTCTTCTGACACCTTATTCTACGAGGGGCTGCTGATAAGTCTTTGGCTTTGTCATCTTTTTTATTTTTATGATAATGCATGTTACATCACATGAAAGCCTTACGTGTCTCATATATGTTTGCAAAATTTTGTATTTGTAGCTTATGGCAACAGTGATCTAGGCACGCGGGAAAACAAAATGGCAGAGTCTAAGGCGATATTCACAGCAAATGAGAGCAGAGGAGTGATAAAATTCTTGTTTCTGCAAGGAAAGTCTGCGAAGGATATTCATGGTGATATGTCGCAGCATTGGGGATCAATGCCCTTAATATTCTACAGTTAAGAACTGGGTTGCCAAATTTAAAACGGGCCACTTCAGCACCAATGATAAGGAACATCCTGGACGACCGAGGGTGGTTGTTGTTCCGGAGATCGTTGATGCTGTGCACAACCTCATACTGGAAAATTGGTGAATTTCAGCTAAAGGAATAGCAGACATCATAGAGATTTCTCGTTAACATGTTTGCGTCATTATCGAACATGAAGAAGCTATCTGCAAAGTGGGTCCCCAAATGTTTGACAACAAATCAGAAAAGCATGCGAGTGAAAACTTCCTGGTCCATTTGTCAGTGTTTCCGGACTGATAAGAGTCTTCTAGACTGACTGATCACTATGGACAAGACCTGGATTTATTTGTATGACCCTGAAATGAAGGAGCAGTCAAAAGAGTGGAGGCACAGTAGTTCTCTTCATCCAAAGAAGTTCAGAGTCTAAAAATCAGTCACTAAGTGGATGGCATCTGTGTTCTGGGATAAGGAGGGCGTGCTGCTAGTGGACTACCTTCAAAATGGTTCCATCATCAATGCAAGGTATTACATTGAACTTTTTGGACCAATTGAAGGCCAAAAGGTGCCACAAGCTGTCCAAAGGAATCTTGTTCTTGCAAGACAACACCTCCGCTCAGACTGCACAAGCGACCATGGCAAAACTGGTGGAGCTAGACTTCCAGATGGTTGACCACCCACCTTATTCATCGGATCTAGCTCCCTCTGACTATCATCTGTTTCCAAACCTGAAGAAACACCTCAAGGGTACCAAATTTCACACCATTTCTGATGCCATGGCTGCTACAGATGACTGATTTGAGTCACAACCAAAATCCTTCTTTTTGCAAGGCTTTCAGAACTTGGAATACCGATGTAAGAAGTGTGGTGATATCAGTGGAGAGTATGTGGAATAAATGGAAAGTTTCATCTTCCTATCTCATTTCTTTCTGGGTAAATCCAAAGACTCATCAGCAGCCCCTCATATTCCAAAAGAACATATATCTTCTCCTTTGCCTCTGCCTCTGCCTCTTATCTCCATTCTGTTCATTTGTCTCTATCTCTGTCTTTCTGGTGGATAAAAATTTTGAATCTTATGTGCTGAGATGGTGGCTCTGATGTCAGGGTCTAGTGAACCTGTTTCAGGTTTTACTCTAAATATCCCCAGAGGTATCCAAGGTGATACACCTTTTTAAAGAATAGACATCAGCACCTTGGGCAGGGATTTTAAGAGTAAACCTGGCACAATTTCACCGAATTACTGATTTATTGCGCACCTCTTGCTTCTTACTAAGGAATTTGGGTGGAGAGGCACATGACAACAGATGTACCATGCAGATGGGGGGGGGGGGGAATACAATTTCAGGAAAAGTTAGAGAGGATGAAAGAGACAAGGAAAGGTGGGTGATCTGCTGTTTGATTTACAAAAGATTTCTCCAAATGTGTAATTTTTACTTTCTTCCACTCTCAGATTTAATTTCATGGATGGAACTCCTTCTGCAAACTTTGATACCTTCCCTGCAGCCATCATGACTGTTTTTCAGGTATGTGTTGCACTCCAGGTCAGGAAAAAGCCATCTGACTTTAAAATACACCACACGAAGAGTGAAGAAACAAATCTTCTTTTATTGAAGCTTAGTAAATAGCCAGGAGAAATAAATGCTTGTAAGAAAGTAAGGAAGTTCCAAAAAGTAATAAGTCCATAAAAGGTAGTAACACAAAGCAATGTCCACACCAGATATAAAAGCAATGCAAGACAGCATTTATCCAGACAGGAATCAACAGGATGCAAAGACAATCCAAAAGGCTAAAAAACTCAACAGGGACAAGACCCCTTGAACAGCATTTCCATGGCACATGAACTTGATTTCCAAACTATGCCTGATCTAAAAGGTTTCCCCTTGAGGCAAAGCTTATATCCCAAAACTCAGAAATTGGTTTCGCTTTCCCCCACATTTACCCTTTATCAGATGAAGCCTTTCAGAGTGACTTAAACACTGAGTTTGCTGTCTATCCTGGCTAATCTCCAGCTGCCTATTCTTCAGCTAATTCCCATTTATGTTTCGCCTCTACTGGGGAAATCCACAGTGGAGTACTACTAAAAAAATCTGGGTTTATATTTTTCCCATGTTTTAATTAATGAGGTTCTTATGTAATGGTCGCTGAAACCTTTCTCAACTTTCCTCTTGTAGTACCACATATAGCTGTGCCAACCAGCTCTAAGATTGTGACCTTCTAGAGTTAGCATTGAGTTATTTTCTAATGTGGCCCATTCTTTTATCACAACTAGGTTACAGGCTTCATAGTATGCCTTAAAATTTGATAGTCCCAAACCGCCTCTTTTTCTTTCGTCTGTCAATATTTTTAAACTTATTCTTGGTTTTCTGTTCTTCCATATAAATTTTGTTATATCTGAGTTCCACTTATTGAATAAAAAATCATTTCTAATCACTGATGACATAAAATGAAGAAAAAAGTCTGTCTGTAAAATTAAACATATCTAGGTTCATTTCAAACATTATATATTATAATTCACTATGAAATGTTCACCTTAACTTCTACATTCAAAACATGTGAACAGGAAAATAACATTAACAATTATCTTATTCAGAAATACAAATCATTGAGGGTCATATGAATCTGTGTATCTCTCATTCTTTAGTTTTTCAATTAACTATGAATATTTTTAAAAAACAAAAAAAGTTTTTTGATTTTGAATTGAATATCAAATCCAAAAAAGCCATGTTCTCCATTATTTTAATTTTAGACTCAGATCAAAAATACAAAATGGAAAAATGAGTTACCGGACCTAATTTGATTTTAATTTTTAATTTATTGGGTTTACAAGAGCTGGTTTGATTGTCAATTGAAAGAAAGAACAAATTATACATGGATTGAAAAGACTCATTGCATATTCAAAAATGGTTTTGATCATCTTCTGGTAAAATATAACATAGCTTTTTTGTACGTGTTTATTATTATTATTATTATTATTATTATTATTATTATTATTTACAGCTTTTATATTCCGCCCTTCTCACCCCGCAGGGGACTCAGGGCGGATTACAGTGTACACATACATGGCAAACATTCAGTGCCAATTTTTGACATACAAACATATACAGACATACACAGGGTCTATTTAACTTTTTCTGGCCGCCAGAGGAGCTGTCGCTTTCATCGTCCATCTGCGACGCTGATGAAGCACTTCCGCATTCCCCGCATGCTTCCCCGCTGGAATGCTTTCCTAGAGTCTTCTTTATGGCCTCATAAATCAGTTAATTTAGCCTCCCCACAGTTTAAGGTGGTACCTAAATTTCCTACTTGACAGATGCAACTGTCTTTTGGGTTGCAAAGGCCGACAACAGGCTACACAATTGGTTGGAAACCCACTCCAGCCCGGGCTGGCTTCGAACTCATGACCTTTTTTTGGTCAGAGTGATCTTAATGCAGCTGACATTCAGCCAGCTGCACCACAATCCTGGTGCATTTTATACTGTGTTTATACAGTATTTTATACTGTGGTTAACAGTGCTGGAGGGCCACATATTATTAATTTTATGATGGGCTGAGGGCTGGTGAAAATTTGAACATGGGCCACAATTGGCCCCCGGGTCAGATTTTGGACATGCCTGCACTAGACTGTGATTTTGAAATAACGAGTTAGTGTTAATGACAAATGCTAGTTTTCCTAGTTCACTAAATTTTCTGATGTCTCCTCTTCGCTCTATTCTCTGTTAAAACATTCATTTTTTTCTACCTGTACAATCAAGTCCCCCATTGACTTGTGCCGGCTCCCTGATGCTCTATGTTCCTTGTCCTTGTGAGAAAGCTCTCTCCATGTCTTACTCACAAGTTGGATTCATTTGCTCATCTCCTTTCCCCCCTCTTCTTCCATTTTAAGTACTATAGAACTTCATTTGCCCTCAAACCCCTTTGATTCTTTTGATTCTGAATCTCCTACTGGTCTTTTTTGTGTGCCAGAAACTGCATAGTTTTCTAAATTCAGCAAGGCACATCTTTTCTTTTCCATTAAATGAATTCTTTCTCAACAATAACTCAACAAAGACTTCAAAGAACATTATCTTCTTGAAGATTCCTACTACCTCGAAACTAAGAGATAACATGCATAGTGTTTGAAGCAGCCCTTACTTTACTATACCAGTTCAGAGTGCAGGTGAAAAATTACATTTTTTAAAAAATGAAGAAACCTCCAGAACACAGGAAACTAAAATGCTTTGAGATTCTATCCTACTCCGGCCCTGTTTACCTCTCCGAACGTATTCTCCCCTACGAACCATCAAGATTATTAAGATCATCTGGAGAGGCCCTGCTCTCAGTCCCACCAGCCTCCTGGTGGGGACGAGGGACAGGGCCTTCTTGGTGGTGGCCCCGCGACTCTGGAACTCTCTCCCTCTGGAGGCCTGAACCGCCCCATCCATCCTAACATTTAGGAAACGGGTAAAGACGTGGCTGTGGAGTCAGGCCTTCGAGGAATGAGACAGCACCATAGGACTCTGGATGGAAGTGGATATAGATCCATCTTAATAGGACGACTGACCACTGTAGTTTTATATTTAGTGTTTTTAAAGTTGTTTTTGTAATTGTGATATATGATATTTTAATGAGTGTATATGTTTTTTATGGCTGGAAACCGGGCTGAGTCCCTCAATGAGGTTGAGAAGCTCGGTATAGAAAACTGTGAAATAAAATAAATAAATAAGTGTATTTATCCCCAAATTCTAATTTTCTGCATACAGGAAATAGCTTTTATAGATTTTATTAAAAAGAGGCCCACAGTATTTAGATATAAGACCCTCTGATCTACAGTCTATACTTGTATAGTCTAGCAAGAACTAATTTAGTAGTTTAGTTCTTAATGTTTCATTTTAGGTCCTTCTTAAAAATTCAATACTCTTTGTATTGTCGAAGGCTTTCATGGCCGGAATCACTGGGTTGTTGTAGGTTTTCTCGGGTTGTATGGCCATGGTCTAGAGGCATTCTCTCCTGACATTTCGCCTGCATCTATGGCAAGCATCCTCAGAGGTAGTGAGGTCTGTTGGAACTAGGAAAAAGGGTTTATATATCTGTGAAATGACCAGGGTGGGACAAAGGACTCTTGTCTGCTGGGGCTAGGTGTGAATGTTTCAACTGACCACCTTGATTAACATACAATGGGCTGACTGTGCCTGGAGCAAACTTTTGTTGAGAGGTAATTAGATGTCCCTGCCTGCTTCCTCTCTGTTGTTGTGCTGTTGCAATTTTAGAGTTTTTTTAATACTGGTAGCCAGATTTTGTTCATTTTCATGGTTTCCTCCTTTCTGTTGAAATTGTTCACATGCTTGTGGATTTCAGTGGCTTCTCTGTGTAGTCTGACATGGTGATTGTGAGAGTGGTCCAGCATTTCTGTGTTCTCAAATAAAATGCTGTGTCCAGGTTGGTTCATCGGGTGCTCTGCTATGGCTGATTTCTCTGGTTTTCTAGATGTCCTAGTCATCCGCAAACCAGATCAACAATTGGGTCACACCATTTACAGAAACCCCCCCCCCCCCACACACATAGATATCTACATAAAAACTCCAACCATCACCCAAGTCAAAAAAAGAAGCACCATTAAAGCCTTGGCAGACCGTGCAAAAAGAATCTGCGAACCCCACCTCCTCCAAGATGAACTGAACCACCTCAGCTGAGCTCTACAGGCCAATGGATATTCCACCTCAGACATCAGAAGATCCACCCAGACGAAAAGTGTTCTTGTCATACATCAAGGGAACCACTGATCGCATAGGGAAGCTGATGAGGAAACACAACATACAAACTATCTTCAGACCTACTAAGAAAATACAACAAATGCTACGTTCAGCAAAGGACAAGAGGGATCCTCTCACTTCTGCAGGAGTCCATCGTGTACCATGCAGCTGTGGACAAGTCTACATAGGGGCCACCAAATGCAGCATTGCCCAAACACGAATCAAGGAACATGAAAGGCACTGCAGACTACTTCAACCAAAGAAATCAGCCATAGCAGAGCACCTGATGAACCAACCTGGACACAGCATATTATTTGAGAACACATACATGCTGGACCACTCTCACAACCACCATGTCAGACTACACAGAGAAGCCATTGAAATCCACAAGCATGTGGACAATTTCAACAGAAAGGAGGAAACCATGAAAATGAACAAAATCTGGCTACCAGTATTAAAAAACTCTAAAATTGCAACAGCACAACAGAGAGGAAACAAACAAGGACATCTCATCACCTCTCAACAAAAGTTGGCTCCAGGCACTATAAGGCCATTATATGCTAATCAAGGTGATCAGTTGAAACATTCGCACCTAGCTCCAGCAGACAAGAGTCCCTTGTCTCATCCTGGTCATTCCACAGATATATAATCCCTTTTTCCTAGTTCCAACAGACCTCACTACCTCTGAGGATGCTTGCCATAGATGCAGGTGAAACGTCAGGAGAGAATGCCTCTAGACCATGACCATATAGCCCGAAAAAAACCTACAACAACTCAGTACTCTTTGTTTTACTGAGATAATTTCTCCATCAAAATGTTGTGTGCCTTCTCAGTATAGGCAGTGGTATTCTGTTGCTTTGTTATAAAAACAATAAAATACTTGGAGGCTAATGAAAAATAGATCCTTGGCTCCATCCCAGCTACCACTGAGGAGCCCCCGGTGGCGCAGTGGGTTAAACCCCTGTGCCGGCAGGACTGAAAACCGACAGGTCGCAGGTTCGAATCCGGTGAGAGGCGGATGAGCACCCTCTATCAGCTCCAGCTCCTCATACAGGAACATGAGAGAAGCAGTCACAACTCCATCATGCCTAGGCCTACTAACCAATAAAAGGTCTTTCCTCCATTGAACTGCCATTGTTGCAGCATCCGAGGGAAAGAAATGGAGAGAAGAAGAAACAGGCGGGGAACTGGAAAATGTACAATTTGCAAGTTGAACTGGAAGCATTTTTGGCTAAAGGGCAGATTGTAAGTATAGGCCTGTGCAATCAATAAAAAAATGTTTCATTAAGAAACTAGGGGGCAGGAGGTGAAATCATTTCTGAAGTGTTTCCAAAATTGGACGGGGTCTGTATCATAACCATAACAAGTTAACTACTTTTTTGCTACTTTTCATTGGGCCATAGGGAAAACTTCAGGAGTGACCTTCTCCCTCATTGTCAGAGATATTGACATGAAATTTGCTATAATAATAGAACATATTTACCACTGTTAGCCCATCAAGTTTCAGAGCGTTTCACTCATCCACTGATTTTTGGAGAATTTTCAAAGTTTTTACAAACAACATTTTTTAAAGAAAACTGCAAGAACTATCACCTTGACTTTTCTATACAACGACACAAGATTACAGGGGATCATGCCCCCAAGTTTCAGAAATATTCATACAACTACTGAGTTTTGGGAATTTTCAAAAAGTTTTGACAAAAACTTGCTATAATAATAGAACACATTTACCACTGTTGGCCCATCAAGTTTCAGAGCGTTTCACTCATCCCCTGTTTTTTGGAGAATTTTCAAAAATTTTACAAACAACATTTGTTTTTTTTAAAAAAAAAACCTGCAAGAACGATCACCTTGACCTTTCTATACAATCACACAAGATTACAGGGGATCATTCCCCCAAGTTTCAGAAATATTCATACAACTACTGAGTTTAGGGAATTTTCAAAAAGTTTTGACAAAAACTATTTTTAAATCCACAACGGCTATCTCATCAAATGTCTCTCATAGAACTTCAATTTAGGGATTTATTCTCAGCCCAACACTGATTTACTTGCTAATATTGAAGTATCAGTCAATCTTCCTCTTTGCAGATTCAACAATTTTATTGGAACTCTGGCTGCTTCTAGGAGGGACAAATCTCTCCCCTATCCTAATTGGAGCTTTGTGATGCTGAGCAGAACTCTGGGAAATGGCGTGTAGGGCAGGACCTTTTGAATTCTCTGCCATAGGGCTCCTTGCTTTCCCAAACTACATTTCCCAGAAATCTATGCTCTCTCAGTCTTTTTCCCAGATAACTCTACTTATCCCACCCTCATGCTTTTTTCTCCACATAGTGAGAGGGCATTAATTTAAAGAGGAATGGCAGCTTTTTTTGGCTTCACTTGTGCTGAAAATAAAACTGACTTTGATAGGCTTCCGAGCATCACAGAATTCAAACAAAAAAGTACGGTGAATTTTGATTTTTAAGTTTTTGTGTGGGTATCCCCCCGCCCCACATGTTTCTTAATATCTATTTGTATACACAAAACTTACAAATTAGATACAACTTAATAATTAAAAACAAAATTTTGCACACCCCTAAAATATTTCTGATAGAGATGGAGACGGTTTCTTTGTGTGTGTGTGATTTGTTTTTTATAGAACCTCCACTCCTATTCTGGCAGCTTTCCCCAAGGAAAATAACCATGCAATTGTAACATAACTACTTGTTTGTTTAGATCTTGACAGGTGAAGACTGGAATGAAGTGATGTACAATGGGATCCGCTCTCAAGGTGGTGTCAGCTCAGGAATGTGGTCATCTATCTATTTCATTGTTCTCACACTGTTTGGAAACTGTATCCTTCAAATTGTGCTATTTTGAAGCTGATTGTGATGTTGCATTTTGCAAGTATCAGCACCATGGAGAGCAAGAGTATGAGCATGTCTGTTGACATGATCACCTTTACTTGGATTTTAACAGCTAGTGATAAATCTCTCTAAAACCTAGATGGCCTTTTTGTGCTGCTAGATAAACCACGTGTCACCCAGTAAGTCCATGAATTTCATCAAGTTTCCTGGAGCTCCCGGTGGCGCAGTGGGTTAAAGCCCTGTGCCGGCATGACTGAAGACTGACAGGTTGCAGGTTCGAATCCGGGGAGAGGCGGATGAGCTCCCTCTATCGACTCCAGCTCCTCATGCGGGGACATGAGAGAAGCCTCCCACAAGGATGATAAAAACATCAAAATCATTCGGGCGTCCCCTGGGCAATGTCCTTGCAGATGGCCAATTCTCTCACACCAGAAGCGACTTGCAGTTTCTCAAGTCGCTCCTGACACGACCAGAAAAAAAATCAAGTTTCCTTAGGAAGTAATATTCAGACAATTCCTTCATCTGAAACAGAACTTTATAACCATAAGGGGCTTAAACCATTGCTGGTGGATTGTTTGCTGGTGGATTGTTGGCATTTATCAAGTCCAGTTCTCATGAGTCAACTCACTTTTGCCCTGTCTGCCTTTCTGGTCTGTAATCCCATGATTTATATGGGTGTCAGACACTGGAATAGCTATGTTAAAATGGCAGTACCAGAATAGTGCTGAGATAGTATGGCATTCTTTATAATTGTGAGAGATATAGTATAGCCATTAAGATTTTATTCGCATTCTCCTTATTTATTTATTTTATTTACCATATTTATATACCGCGCTCAGCCCAGAGGAGACTCGGAGCCCTTGCCCCGTATGACTCCATCTTTCACTCACGTTTGGAGTAATGTCAACTGAAAACTGGGGAAAACTGTTTCAACACTTACCACAAAGTAGGGTGCACCCAATTGGTTTAATGAGCTGCACGTAGTTGATCCAATCAAATGGTTTATACACCCTCAACGTTTTTAGATACTCTGCTTAATGTCTTCTTGGCCATTGCTGTGGACAACTTAGCCAATGCACAGGAGCTGACAAAGGTAAATATAAACCATTTTAATACATATCACTCAATTTCTTTTAAGGGTTATCCAGATCTCTATGTAATTCCTAACCATACCAATAACATGTTAATGGAGCATAACATGATCTGCTATTTGTAAAAGCTGAGACACAAATATGAGGGGTATTTTTTAAGTAAGGTCCATTGGAACATAAGTACACAACGAAAGTTTATTTCAAAAAAGTAAATTTATTTTCAGAAAGTACATACTTCACTCTATTTTTTGACATAGTTGCCAAGTTTGTTCATGCACTTATCATACCTCTGAACCAATTTTAATACCCTGTTCTCACGAATCCTTGCTTCAACTGAAGCCACCAAATCGTCTGTAATCAAAGAAGGGCGACCGAAGCGGTCGTCATCATGGACGTTGTCATGGCCATCTTTGAATTGTCGTACCCACTTACGCACTTTGCTTTCACTCATAACAATATCACCGTACACTTCACAAATCTGTCGATGAATTTCTGCAGCAGGCAGGTTCCTTGCTGACAAAAACCATATCACTGAGCGAACCTCACATGCGGCGGGTGAGTTGATATTCTTAAACATTTTTAAAGCACAGAACAGAACCGTACAGGTTAGCTACAGAGCGGAAACTGAGCACAGTTGTTCCCGAGGCATGCCGGTACGCGACACACGTGTTCGTTGCGTTATGCGCGCGAACTACTAGTGTCTACAACAAAACGGACCTTACTTAAAAAATACCCCTCATATTACAGAATGCCAAGAACTCCACTCTAGAATATGCAAAATCATAACAAAACATGCTTGCCTGAGTTATTAATACCAAATATGTGCCCTGCTTTCCAACAGCTCAAATTCTTTTTAGTGGGACATGCCCAGTAAAAGCTCATAGATAACCCTTCCCTCCCAGATTACCTGATCATTCTTTTTCTTTACAGGGGCTGAATTTTATTACTGATGGTGTTTTGCGAGCACAGCACTAGAAACGTCATTTATTTTCCTCTGCTGTCCAATACTGCTGCAGTGATCATTAGTTAATAATTATGGCTTGGGTCCATGCCAAGAAAGGTTTCACTGGGAATTGGTGTTTGGTTGTTTTCCAAGATACCACCCAGAGCTAGTTGAGCAGATGAAACCACGGCTGCTTTCAGAGTGATATGTTGATAGACATGCGAAGATTGCATGCCATATCTTCAGTTTCCAGCCCACCTTCATCATTCTCTTGTACTGCCTGGATGCCGAGCAGATCCTCTAGCACAAACATAACTCTGACAGGGTTAATGGAATTAAATTGAGCATAATAGTCTGTTGCATTGTCCATTTTACCTCTGGGAGAGATTAAATATTCATCTCCCTAATAATGAAGACCTTTAGAATTTTATGCCTATAATTACGAAAATGACACCTAGAAGTTTGTGAAAGTTTAAGTGAAGTCTGAAATTATAACGACAATGAAATCTGGGTTGTTGTAGATTTTTTCGGGCTATATGGCCATGGTCTAGAGGCATTCTCTCCTGACATTTCGCCTGCATCTATGGCAAGCATCCTCAGAGGTAGTGAGGTCTGTTGGAACTAGGAAAAGGGGTTTATATATCTGTGGAATGACCAGGGTGGGACAAAGGACTCTTGTCTTCTGGAGCTAGGTACGAATGTTTCCACTGACCACCTTGATTAGCATATAATGGCCTGACAATGCCTGGAGCAAACTTTTGTTGAGATGTGATTAGATGTCCTTGTTTGTTTCCTCTCTGTTTTTGTGCTGTTGTGATTTTAGAATTTTTTAATACTGGTAGCCAGATTTTGTTCAGATCTGGCCAGAGAAATCAGCCATAGCAGAGCACCTGATGAACCAACCCGGACACAGCATTTTATTTGAGAACACAGAAATGCTGGACCACACCAACAACCACCATGTCAGACTACACAGAGAAGCCATTGAAATCCACAAGCATGTAGACAATTTCAACAGAAAGGAAGAGACTATGAAAATGAACAAAATCTGGCTAGTACCAGATTTTTTTATCTTGGAATACAGTTGTTGCAGATATCTCAAAATATTATTTGTGGTGATAAGGAATCTGTAGGCTTCACCTAACAACTAAAGGGGTCATTGGAAAGAAAAAGGCCAAGAACCCCTGTGTTAGTGGCACATACAAATATGAGTTAATCATACGCCTCTCAATATTCTTTTCAGTCAATGTGGAGGTTAGTATTCCCTTCCTCTCTCTGCACTGATGAAAGCTGTTCTGTTCCAACTTACTGTGCTATGCTGATCCATACAAAATACTGACTACACAGTCATAAAAAGCCAATCATTAAAGGAAAACAGGGTATTAAGCTAGGCTATTCAACAAGACAAATGGAAATTACAAAGTACAGATTCATGAAAGTAATGTAGAATAAAATCAACAGCTGTCTATTGCTCACACAGCGCTTTCACAGTCTACTACTAACACACCTATGTCTCACAAATGAATGAAGAAATGATGGAGGAGTTTTTTGCTGAATGAACTGTTTACTAGGGATAGAACTGGAGTGAGTTCATACACTGTGGACACGTCACAGAGAAGTTGGGGAAGCAAGGCAGAAGAAAGAATCATAGAATCATAGAATCAAAGAGTTGGAAGAGACCTCATGGGCCATCCAGTCCAACCCCCTGCCAAGAAGCAGGAATATTGCATTCAAATCACCCCTGACAGATGGCCATCCAGCCTCTGTTTAAAAGCTTCCAAAGAAGGAGCCTCCACCACACAAGAAACTGTGACACTCTCTTCTCTCATTACTTTGATGAATTTTAGCTGGCAACACTTTGTGCATGCTGTGGGGGATTGGGGCAAACTGGAGGGATGTGGAGATTGCAGAGTGGGGAGAGGTACTAGGTGGAGACCAGTTTTCGATGAAGTTTTATTAAATCAGGGAACATCACTCAAACCATGGATTGAAGACAAGGGAGGGAGATAAGCTGGAGAGGGGAATGGGCCCGGGTGGGGGTCCCATAGAGGTGGTGTCAGGAAGGGGGAGAAATGGGGGGGAGAGATCCAAAACATTAATGTGGCCTATGTGGAAGAACTCTTATAATTCCAAATCGAGCTCCTAACAAAGTTAAGCTGAGTACCCAGGATGCTAGTTCCTCCAGGTTAAGAGTGGTGCTGTTTAATGCCAGGTCAGTTAAAGGGAAAATATCAACCATTCTGGATTTAATCATTGAAGAACACACAAACCTGGTGTGTATAATGGAGACTTGGTTGGACAAGGCTGGGGAAGTTAATCTCTCACAGCTCTGTCCACTGGGTTACTCCATGCAGCACCAGTCAAGACTTGGAGGGCAGGGAGGTGGAGTCGCAGTAGACTATAAGGATTCTATCCCTCTGACCAGGTGTACCACCCCACAGTCAACATGGTACTGAAACAACCTTGGTCGCCTTACCAGATGATCTATCCCAGGAACTAGACAGGGGGAATGTGTCCCTGTTGGTTCTGCTGGACCTCTCAGCGGCCTTCGATACTGTTCTGTGTTGCAGTGGCTCCAGTCCTTCCTGGGGAGATGATCCCCGAAGGTGTTATTGAGAGACACCTGTTCAACCCCACAACCTTTGTCTTGTGCAATCCCACAGGGTTCAGTATTGTCCCCCATGTTGTTTAAAAGCCGCTGGAGGAGATCATCTGGAGTACGGTGTTACCTGTACGCAGATAACATCCAGATCTGTCACTCCTTCCCACCTGTTACTATGGAAGCTGTCCAGACCTTGAACCTGTGCTTGGCAGCCATATCAGACTGGATGAGGACTAAAAAATTGACATTGAATCCAGACAAGACAGAGGTACTCCTGGTCAGTCAAAAGGCCGAACAGGGCATAGGGCTACAGCCTGTGTTGGATGGGGTTACACTCCCCCTCAGAGTCACAGCTTGGGAGTCCTCCTGGACTCATCGCTGAGCCTGGAACCCCAAGTCTCGGTGGTGGCCAGGTGAGCTTTTGCACAGGTAAAACTAGTGTGTCAGCTGCACCCATAGCTTGGGAAGTCTGATCTGGCTACAGTGGTCCACGCTCTGGTTATTTCCCAAATAGATTACTGCAATTGCACTCTACGCAGAGTTGCCTTTGAAGACTGTTCAGAAACTCCAACTAGTCCAACAGACGGCAGCCAGATTACTCACTGGAGCGACATACAGGGAGCATACCACCCCCCTGTTATGTCAGCTCCACTAGCTGCCAGTCCATTTCCGAGCACAATTCAAAGTGCTGGTCTCGACCTATAAAGCCCTATACCGTTCTGGCCCAGCTTACTTGTCCAAACATATACTATCCACCCCAGAGTTTAAGATCATCCGGGAAGGCCCTGCTCTTGATCCTGCCCCTTTGCAAGCGTGATTGGCGAGGATGACAGGGACTTCTCAGTGGTGCCCCTCCCCCCCACACTCTCCAATAAAATTAGGTTGGCTCCATCTCTCCTTTCCTTTAGGAAAACAAGCTCAAATCATGGTTTTGGGACCAGGCATTTCAGTAGCAGGCTTAGCAATAACCACAATGATTCTTGAGAATTGATAATGGGCTAGCTTCGGACTGGGACTCTGGACGCTGAATTGGATTTGGATGGGGCTATATTTTTAATAATGTTAGCAATGTTTTAAATGGATATTTGTGATTTAATGTTTTAACTAATGTTTAATTTGTGTTATATTGCTTTGTCTGTATGTATTGGCATCTAATTGTTGATGCTTGTAAGCTGCCCTGAGTCCGTGCCCCCCCCTCCCCCCGGGGTCTGGAAGGACGGGATACAAATGTTTGAAATAAAATTTGAAATATAAACAGACCTGCCCTACATCATGATGTAACCTAATACCCTGACTGATAACACAGCTCAGGCATTCATAGTGCATGAAATATTATTCTGTATTTTCCTCTTTTAATTAGTTCTTTTGTGTTTAGGATGAGCAGGAAGAAGAAGAAGCTTTTAATCAGAAGCACGCACTGCAGAAAGCCAAGGAAGTCAGTCCTATGTCTGCTCCCAACATGCCTGCAATAGAGTGAGTTGCCAGTCTCATTCATCATTGGTCACCATCTCTCTAAATCCTCATATTTGTTACCATCATGGCTATTGTGTTCACATAAGAAAGAAAGAGTTGGGAGGGGTGTCACTGCTTAACATTCACCTATAGCAATGGTTCTCAACCTGGGGTCCCCAGATGTTTTTGGCCTTTAACTCCCAGAAATCCTAACAGCTGGTAAACTGGCTGGGATTTCTGGGAGTTGTAGGCCAAAAATATCTGGGAAGCCCAGGTTGAGAACCACTGACCTACAGAGTTTTTGATGGCTTATTTCTCAGATGAAACATCTGAGAAACTTCAAGTAAACACAAAAAGAATTTGACATGGTGACGAAACTGCTGAAAAAGATTGACTGTGTATTCCATCAACACTATATTTCTCAAAAAGTTTTGGTGTATTCTGAGCAAAGATCTCCGCTTAAGACTGCAAGGATTCACTCTTGATCTAAGGGGCTGAAATGGATTAGTTGGTTCAAACTAATATGAAAAGGGAAAGGTGTGTTATTAAACTAGTAGGCATTAAACTAGTTTGCATGTTTCAGCAATTTGTTGGAAAGGCCTTTTTTTGGTGCAAACATCTCAAAATTGTCCAATTTATCCTCACCAGATGCCAAATCAAAACATTGGTCCTTCTAGCTAAGTACTGCATAGTAGTTTCCAGGGTTTGAGACCTAAGAAATGTTTCTGAGTTAGAAAATAGATTAGCAACTGGAAATAAGAGATGTAAGTTGGGATATGGTGGTGGAGGGAGGGAGTCAAGACAGAGTGGTATAAAATTATGCATGAGATGATCAAACTGGCAAGTTCCTTATGCATTCCAAAAGTCAGATTTTGCATCAGCTGAATTTTCTAGACCAGTGGTTCTCAACCTGGGGTCCCCAGGTGTTTTTGGCCTTCAACTCCCAGAAATCCTAACAGCTGGTGAACTGGCTGGGATTTCTGGGAGTTGTAGGCCAACAACATCTGGGGACCCCAGGTTGAGAACCACTGTTCTAAACTATCTTTACAGTATCCCAGCCTGTTATCTCCAGATAGGATCCCAAATGGTGAGCCATCCCAAGATGGTAAAAGGAACAAATGGTCTTAGATCAGGGAGCACCTCCCAAGCTGTGTACCTAACTCTTCAGGAGAGAGCAACACTGTCCAAATCTGGTTGCAGATCTCTACCTTGATCAGCAATCTTCTTAGCCAATAAGCCTACCATTTTATAGGATTAGTTTTCAGTTTCTTTGGTCTCACCCACTACAGAACTGCATCCAGATACTAGGCTTGGTTGATTTTAAAAAAGGTTCAAGACTCATTTCAGATGTAGGGGACGCTGGTGGTTCAATTCTAAAGTCAATTCCGATTTTCACAGAATTTTTTTTTCAAAACATTTCGAAACTTCCAAGACTTCCGAATCCTTTCGTTAATGGTTTGAAAGTGATATTTCCTGTTTCATTGGGTGATCTTTACTTTGAAAATGTTTTGATAAGAAAGGCCACTCAAATTCAGTTTTTATTTGATCTGATAGCTTCTTTTTCTAAGGTAATCTTTTTCCTGAGTAAGTGCACACACCTTTTATTCTGATGGCACATGGAAAGTGATGTTTTTGAATCATCTGGATTTTCTTGGCAAGATTTTCTGGGTATATTACAATAAAATATGTATGTTGAAGTTACTAACATTAGCAGAAATCCCCCCCCCCCATCCCTCATGCATCATGCATCAATTGAAGGATAGCGTGTAGAAGAAAGAGAGGAGAGAGTGAAAATGAAGGTTCCAGTGTCAAACAAAGTCAAACAAACACAATCACTATTATGAAAATAATGTGAGAAAAGTATGTAATGGTGTACTGTATGAAATGATATGAACGCATGTTTGCTGTCAATGTGTGCATGGATATGAGTATGTGCAAGCCACAAGGATTTGATGTCAGACGATTTCCTGTGGTGTCACAGGAGAGTGGTTTCGTATGTATTAGTTGATAGTTTTTGTGCAGTGAATATGATGTGTCGACAAGATGACTGGTATATAGCCGGCCTGCATATTATGTGAGCTCATGAATGTGGTTTCATTTATAAGCAAATAACTTTGAATACCATATGATTGTTTGGGGGGGGGGGCTAGAAATGCCTAGAAAAATGTTATCTCTATGTCCTGAGTTGCCCTTCAAAAAACAGCCTTTAAACAATTTTGAAAGTATAAGAAAAATGCTTTGCTCCAGCAAACACAAAGGATAAGCAAATGCAATTGAAAAGTACACAGGAAAACAAGGAAGTCTTAATCTAGATCAGTGGTTCTCAACCTTCCTAATGCCGTGACCCCTTAATAGAGTTCCTCATGAGAAGGTGACCCCCAACCATAACATTATTTTGTTGTTACTTCACAACTGTAATTTTGCTACTGTTATGAATCATAATGTAAATATCTGATATGCAGGATGTATTTTCATTCACTAGACCAAATTTGGCACAAATACACAATATGCCCAAATTTGAATACTGGTGGGGTTGGGGGGGGGGTTGATTTTGTGATTTGGGAGTTGTAGTTGCTGGGATTCATAGTTCACCTACAATCAAAGAGCATTCTGAACTCCATCAATAGTAGAATTGTACCAAACTTGGCACACGGAACTCCCATGACCAACAGGGTTTGGTAGGCATTGACCTTGAATTCTGGAGTTGCAGTTCACCTACATCCAGGGAGCACTGTGGATTCAAACAATGATAGATCTGGACTGAATTTGGCACAAATATTCAATATGCCCAAATGTGAACACCAGTGGAGTTTGGAGAAAATAGACCTTGACATTTGGGAGTTATATTTGCTGGGGTTGGTAGTTCACCTACAATAAAAGAGCATTTTGAAACCCCCCCCCCCATGTTAGAATTGGGCCAAACTTCCCACACAGAACCCCCATGACCAACAGAAAATACTGTGTTTTCTGATAGTCTTTGGTGACCCCTCTGACAGCCCCTCGCAACCCCCTCAGGGGTCCCGACCCCCAGGTTGAGAAACGCTGATCTAGATACAAATTTAATTCTCTTACAAAGTTCCAAAAGAAACACCAGTCTTCCATCAGACAGCAGGCAATGAACTAAGTTCTTAGCAGCAGACACAAAGCAGATTCCGTGTGTTGTAGTTAGTTGTATTGCTGCTTCTTTCCAAGATACATCATACAGCAGCCATTCCTTCTACTTCCACTCATTGGGAGAGGGGGTGAGCAGCAATCATTGCAAACAGGGAAGCAATGCAAATCATGGAAGTCAGTTTAAAATGCTTTCATATTTCTAGAATAGTAGCAGATAGGTATTTAAGGCATGCATTTATCTTGCTACTTTATAATTGAGTCTGGCTACATATCTGATCTATCTTAATGTCTTGAAAGGCAATCCTGAGTATGACCCCAGATCCCCAAGGTCTGAAAAAGATTTCCTTTTTCTTGAAATCCTTTTTCTTGAAACAGCGCTCCATGCAGTCATGCCGGCCACATGACCTTGGAGGTGTCTACGGACAACGCTGGTTCTTCGGCTTAGAAATGGAGATGAGCACCACACCCCAGAATCAGACATGACTGGACTTAATGTCAGGGGACTACCTTTACCTTTCTTGAAATGCTAAGAATTTACAATGCTTGTTTTTAGAGTCCAGTTCTCAGAATTTTCTAGCCCAGGGGTCCTCAAACTAAGGCCCGAGGGCTGGATACGGCTCTCCAAGGTCATGTACCCGGCCCATGCTCAGGGTCAACCTAAGTCTGAAATGACTTGAAAGCGCACAAAAACAACAACAATCCTATCTGATCAGCCAAAAGCAGGCCCACACTTCCCATTTAAATACTAATAAGATTATATTTGTAAAAGAAAATTCTTCATTTTAATTATTGTATTGTTTTTAAGCGTTTTTGCACTACAAATTACATATATGCAGTGTGATAGGAATTTATTCATGGGGTTTTTTTCCACATTATAATCCAGCCCTCCAACAATTTGAGGAGCTGTGACCTGGCTCTCTGTTTAAAAAGTCTGAGGACCCCTGTTCTAGCCAATAGGCGGGGAGATTCTGGGAATTGTCTCAAAGAAAGGAGAAGATTTCCTCATTTATGCCCATCCACATCCTTCTGCAGATGTCATTTTGTTTGCATATAAGCAAATGCAGAAAAATTGATCCCAAATGTCAATATCCTCAACATTCAGTTGAGTAGACTAGAAATGACACCAGTGCGCTGTGTGTTGTTATGGTTATGGGTTCCTCAAGTTGACTTAAGGTGACTCCATCACAGGGTTTTCTCAGAAAGATTTTTGCAGAGGTGGACTTGCCAACGCCTTCCTCTGAGATTGAGAGCTTGTTAAATGCCCAGAGATATTAAATGGATTTCTATGGTTGAGCAGGGAAGCCAGCCTCATTTTCCCATGTCCAGCAGTCAGAACACTACTTAATCTATATAAATAAAAATGTAATGTTCGTTTGTGGTATTCACAGAACTCAAAAACCACTGGACAAATTGACACCAAATTTGGACACAAGACACCTAACAACCCAATGTTTGTCCTTCACTAAAAAAAAAATATGATTTTGCCATTTGGGAGTTGTAGTTGCTGGGATTTATACTTCACCTACAATCAAAGAGTATTCTGAACCCCACCAACGATGGAATTGAACCAAACTTGGCACACAGTTCTCCCATGACCAACAGAAAATACTGAAGGGTTTGGTGGGCAGTGTCCTTTGGTTTTGGAGTTGTAGTTCACCTACATCCAGAGATCATTGTGGACTCAAACAATGATGGATCTGGACTAAACTCTACGAATACTCAATATGCCCAAATGTGAACACTGGTGGACTTTGGGGAAAATAGAATCTTGACATTTGGGAGTTGTAGTTGCTGGGATTTATAGTTCACCTACAATCACAGAGCATTCTGAACCCCACCAATGATAGAATTGGGCCAAACCTCCTACACAGAACCCCCATGTGGGCCACAGCAACGCGTGGCACAGGATAGCTAGTTGTGTATAAATGTACATTCCCTCCTTGGCTCGCTTCATATTTAAGGTTTACTGCTTCTGTGAAAGGAATAGATTATGAACTGTCTCTGAGCACAAGTTTCACAAAGTGCTGGTGGTTTTCTATTTGCTTACATGTAAGGTTCTCTTCACTGGGAGTCCTGAGACCCAGTGTGATTGCCATGGACTGAACCCATTCATTTTTCTTCCCCAGAAGAGACAGAAGGAGGAGACACCACATGTCGATGTGGGAACCACGCAGCAGCAATCTGTATGTGTGCATGTGTTGCTTGTTGTGAGAGGTTATGTGTGTTTGTGGAATTTGCGTGTGTAGCCAGTATTCCATGTTAGTATGTATGGATGTATTTCTGTTCTTTGGGTGTTCTGTCTGAACAAATGTGGCCCTATAATCTGAGTCCATTGTATGTTTGTGTGTATGCATCTATGTATATATGTGTATGTGTGTTTGCACTGTATACAGCTGTGTGCTGCAAAGAGATGTGTACACGAACCATCTAAAGTAGCTCTATGATTATTATTTGTGTGTGTGTGTGTGTGTACATTTCTATTTTCTCTGTGTGTGAAAATTAATGGTTGTACTCTGAGTGTTTGTTGATGTGTTTCAAACAGAGTGTGTGTTTGTGTGTCTATGTATGCCTGTTCTGGTATGTCTACTTGTTCAGTTTTTGTCTGTGCACTGTTATAATACTTTATAAACTGTCCCCCACCCTCCAAAAAACATAAAATCAGTACTATAGATATTCCTATTACAGAAAAGTCACATTTTTCAGACTTTTAAGTCCCCTTTTCTGTAGACTGTCTTGAGAAAGAGTGGGAGACTAGGTAAGCGCTAACAGTGGAACACAGGTTCTGGTTTTGGGAGATCATATCAGGAAAGGGTATGCCTTGAGTGAGGAAAATTCCTGCCTCGGAAAGGAGCTGGGATTAGTAAATAATCTGGCATTTTCATCCTGTACATGTTTACTTATAAGGATGGAGGCTTATTTTCAAGTAAATTCATTTCGGATTGTGACCATAGTTAGTGGAACAGGAGAGGAGAAGACCTCAACCAGTGTCTGTCCAGCTCTCGAGATGAGAATACTGGATTTGCTAAATGGTCGAGATATATTTGCTCTGAAGCTTAGCTGCAGGGCTTGGTGCTGCATGCCTCCCTTTTGCTGCCCTTACCTGAAGCACCTGCATGTATTTCCTTCAGCTCTTACTACCCTGCCATCTTTAGCCTGCTTACTCTGTAGAGAGGTAAAGGACATGTCTCATTTGTTTATTTGATGGGCCAATCTTGACACACCCTTGTGTTTGCATGCAGCTCATCAGACAATCCTTGTCACGTCCATGTTTTGTGGTCAATATTACTTGTTTAAATGCACTGTAAATTTATTTAAAATTTAAATACATGCAGTCAATAGCCACATGCTTAAGCATTATGCTAGGTTGGGTGGATGGGAGAGCAGATCAACCAACCATCTATCTTGGGGAATGTGTCTCCTCTGTTGTGTTTATTCTCCTGTTGTTTGTGATTGCATGTGAAATGTAGGGTGGGAATCTTTTCTAGTTATTTGTTGATCTCATATAAGTGGGCTTGGTTATCTCATATTCCTGCAGATAATGATATTTTGAAGAGCCCAGGAACCCCTTTGGCCACTAGGGTTATTCTCTCATGATCCGGAGATGATGACGTTATGAAGGGCCAGGAAATTCCTTTATAATAATAATAATAATAATAATAATAATAATAATAATAAGGTTTTTGTGGATTTTTTCGGGCTATAGGGCCATGTTCTAGAGGCATTTCTCCTGACGTTTCACCTGCATCTATGGCAAGCATCCTCAGAGGTAGTGAGGTCTCTAGTGACCTCACTACCTCTGAGGATGCTTGCCATAGATGCAGGCGAAACGTCAGGAGAACTGCCTCTAGAACATGGCCCTATGGCCCGAAAAAACCCACAAGAACCTAGTGATTCCAGCCATGAAAACCTTCGACAATACAATAATAATAGTAATAATAATAATAATAATAATAATAATTTATTTATTTACATTATTTCTATCCCGCCCATTTCAGCCCGAAGGCGACTCAGGGCGGTATACACAGTCGGCACAATTCGATGCCGAAACCAAATACATACATTAATAAAGCAAAAACATCAAGTGCAATTAAACATAAACGACAGTGCATAATAAACAATTTAAAAAGAAACTATGTCATCTCGTTCAAATCTTCATCCGTTACATTGTCTTGGCCGTTCCTTGGTCAATTTCCAACTCTAGTTTGTCTGTTTACTCCGAGGTTCCGAATGTTTTCTCCAAGAGCCAAGTTTTTACTCTTTTTTGGATAGTCAGAAGGGAGGGGGCTGACCTAATATCCCTAGAGAGGGAGTTCCACATCCGGGGAGGCCACCACAGAGAAGGCCCTGTCTCTCGTCCCCACCAAGCGTGCTTGCGAAGCAGACGGGATCGAGAGCAGGGCCTCTCCAGACGATCTTAAGTTCCTGGAGGGTTCATAGGGAGAGATGCGTTCAGTTAGATAGACTGGGCCAGAACCATTTAGGGCTTTATAGGCTAAAGCCAGCACTTTGAATTGAGCCCAGTAGCAGACTGGCAGCCAGTGGACCTGATTTGACAGAGGAGTTGCTCCCTGAACCCTGCTCCTGTTAGCAACCTGGCTGCCGCATGCTGGACCATTTGAAGCTTCTGGACCGTCTTCAAAGGCAACCCCATGTAGAGCGCATTGCAGTAATCTATATGGGATGTAACCAGAGCGTGGACTACCGTAGCCAAGTCAGACTTCCCAAGGTACGGGCGCAGCTAGCGCACAAGTTTTAATTGTGCAAATGCTCCCCTGGTCACCGCCGAAACCTGGAGATCCAGACTCAGTGATGAATCCAGGATTGCACCCAATCTGCGAACCTGTGTTTTCAGGGGGAGTGTAACCCCGTCTAACACAGGCTGTAACCCTATGCCCTGTTCGGCCTTTCGACTGACCTCTGTCTTGTCTGGATTCAATCTCAATTTGTTCGCCCTCATCCAGTCCGACACAGCGGCCAAGCACCGGTTCAGGACCTGAACAGCCTCCTTAGTAGTAGGTGGAAATGAGTGACAGAGTTGGACATCATCTGTGTAAAGATAACACCGCACCCTGAAACTCTGGATGATCTCCCCAGTGGCTTCATGTAGATGTTAAACAACATGGGGGACAGTATAGAGCTCTGCGGGACCCCACAAGACAATGGTTGTGAGGTCGAGCAATTGTCCCCCAATAACACCTTCTGAGTGCGATTCTCTAGGAAGGACCTGAGCCACTGCAAAACAGTGCCACCAAGGCCCATTCCCGCGGGGCGTCCCAGAAGGATACCATGGTTGACGGTATCGAAGGCTGCTGAGAGGTCCAGCAGAACCAACAGGGACACACTCCCCCTGTCTAGCTCCCGGCGAAGATCATCTACTAATAATAAACAACTTTATTTGTACCCCTCCACCATCTCCCCCAATGGGGACTCGGGGCAGCTTAATAATAATAATAATAATAATAATAATAATAATAATAATAACTTTATTTATATACCGCTCCATCTCCCTAAGGGGACTCAGAGTAGTTCCCAAGTAACATCACAAAACATACAAAGTAAAAACAACATAACCATAAGATTAACAAAACAAAATATAAGCATAAAAATTGTCGCCATAACACACATATATTAAAAGTAATCCTGCCTGTTTAAGGCAATTTAAACATTTAAAAGGCCGGGCCAAGATTTGTGCAAGCCCAAAAATTCTAGGGGGCCCGGGAATTAAGTGCAATGCTATGGCAGGCAACAATAATATTAGGTACGGGTCTGTGGCCAAGCCCAAACAACAAATTACAATAAAATAAGATACAAATTACAATAAAATAAACAACATAGCTTTAAAGTATAAAACAGATAAGCATAATAAACAATATGCACAAAACATAAAAAAGCAGTAAACCAAACATAATGACAATGAGAGGGCCGCATGTACATAAAATGATTTTAAAACTCAGGGTGAGATAAAGGAGCAGAATTATTTGTAGAGAGACAGGGAAATAGACAGATAATAATAATAATAATAATAATAATAATAATAATAATAATAAAAGCAATAATAACTTTGGGTTGTTGTAGATTTTTCCGGGCTATATGGCCATGTTCTGGAGGCAATTTTTCTCCTGACGTTTCGCCTGCATCTATGGCAAGCATCCTCAGAGGTAATGACTTCATTACCTCTCATTACCTCTCATTACCTCATGACCTCATTACCTCTGAGGATGCTTGCCATAGATGCAGGCAAAACGTCAGGAGAAAAATTGCCTTCAGAACATGGCCATATAGCCCGGTAAAACCTACAACAACCCATGGATTCCGGCCATGAAAACCTTCGGCAATACAATAATAACTTTATTTGTACCCCGCTACCATCTCCCCAGTGGCGCAGTGGGTTAAACCCCTGTGCCGGCAGGACTGAAGACCTACAGGTCGCAGGTTCGAATCCAGGGAGAGGTAGATGAGCTCCCTCTGTCAGCTCCAGCTCCCCAAGCGGGGACATGAGAGAAGCCTCCCACAAGGATGATAAAAACATCAAATCATCGGGGCATCCCCTGGGCAACATCCTTGCAGACGGCCAATTCTCTCACACCAGAAGCGACTTGCAGTTTCTCAAGTCACTCCTGACATGACAAAAAAAAAAACACCATCTCCCCAAGGGACTTGGTGCGGCTTACATGAGGCCAAGCCCACAACACATACAATAAATAAAAGCAATAACAATCATCAATACAAAACAGTTAAAATAAACTCAAAACAGAAAATATGCAATAAGCAATAACTATAACATATCACAACATACAGCATTTAAAAAAACCTATGGCTGGGCCAAATGTAATAATTCAAATTCAATATCAAACAGACCTTCATACAAGGGGGGGGGTATTCCTAGCACAAGAATGTTGAGGGGAGCAATAGCATAAGATTATGTGACTACTCTCCGAAAGCGCAATGGCAGAGCCAGGTCTTGAGATTCTTTTAAAAAGTTTCTAAGGTAGGGGCGAAAGATCGCAGGTTCGATTCCGGGGAGCGGCGTGAGCCTCCGCTGTCAGCCCTAGCTTCTGCCAACCTAGCAGTTCGAAAACATGCAAATGTGAGTAGATCAATAGGTACCGCTTCGGCGGGAAGGTAACGGCGCTCCATGCAGTTATGCCAGCCACATGACCTTGGAGGTGTCTATGGACAACGCTGGCTCTTCAGCTTAGAAATGGAGATGAGCACCACACCCCAGAGTCAGACATGACTGGACTTAATGTCAGGGGACTACCTTTACCTAAGGTAGGGGCTTTCCTAATCTCTCCGGGCAATGAGTTCCAGAGTTGGGGGGCACAGAGGGGTTGTAAGGGAGTTTATTATAGTATAGAGTTTATTTGTGAAATGCAGAGAAATAGAAAACCAAGCCCCAGTATGTGGTTTTTGGATGGTCCCAGTTGCATGCTGTATATATTGGTATGTGTGTTCTTGTGTTTCTGACAGGGCACAGATGGACTGAATCCCTTTGTTTTCCTTTCCCAGGAGGGAGAGGAGAAGGCGGCATCACATGTCTGTCTGGGAACAGCGGACCAGCCAGCTCCGCCGACACATGCAGATGTCCAGCCAAGAGGGCATCAACAATGAGGACCCTCCTTTGCTCAATCCTCATGCCAGCATTTTTCGTAGGAGGAAGCCACTGGAAAATTCTGGCCTTGAAAAGAATGAGGAGGGTCAAGCGGACAGGTCGGAGAGGACAAATGGAGAAGGCCAGGACCCACAGAACTCTGGTTCCAATCCCTGCCCAAGCATTCAGGAAAACCAGAGGAGCCCATCTTCTCGACCCAAAAGGGAATGGGAAGAATGGCATCACAAATCATTTCATGGGAACTGTGACCTGAATGAGCCGGAAGGTGGAGGAAGTGGGGGTTTTGAGGAGCGAGCCCGCCTTCGACAAAGTCAGAGGCGAAGTCGGCACCGTAGGGTGAGAACAGAGGCAAAGGAGCACAGGGCAGCCAGCCAGGAGATGGCCCCAGAAGAAGCTGCGCCAGTCGAGGGAGAGCAGAATGTGGAGCAGAAGAAAAATGAGGAGGAAAAGGAGGCCTTGATTGAAAAGGAGCAGGGGACTGGTGAGGACCTGAAAATGTAAGTGTTGTCTCTGCATTTTCTTCTCTATAGAGGAATGTTCCCACATATGATGGAAAGATATAAGGGAATTCTATGCTACCTTTGAGACTGAGAAAAAGGAAATTTTATCACAAGCTTTCGTGGACTTTGTTCTGCTTCCTTAGGTAAAGCAGACTAATTATTATTTTTATTTATTTCCAGCATTTCTACCTCGTCCTTCTCAACACCCGAAGAGGGACTCGGGACGGCTTACATTTGGCACAATTTTTTAATGAATTTTATTGAGTTTTCAAAGTGACAGTATATTAAAATTATGGGGAAATGTTGAGGTGGTTAAAGGAGGATGGGTATGTCGAGAAAATTGGGAAGAAAGAGGGATGAGTTAGAATAAAAAATCTGATCCTATGTGTATCAATGCAAACTTGCACAGGCACTCGGCCCATAGCCAGGATTTCAATTCGGAGGGGGGGGGGGCTGAGTTTGTTTTTTGGGGGGGGGGGCTGAATCTGAGTGAAAGAGGGTCTACCCTAGCAAACCTTTTGTATCGTTACCCCAATACCCCCATGCATATGGGATATATTGAGCATGGGGATCAGATCATGATATGAATAAACATAACAGTTTAAATAATGCACCAGTAAGGCCTTTTCGCGAACCACCATGAGAATTTCGGGGGGGGGGGGGCTGAAGCTCCCCAAGCCCCCCCCCCCCCCCCCCCCCAGCTACATGCCTGGCACTCATCCTTGTTTTATGATGGAATCTTTTCTCTTTTAAAAAAAACTCTGCTTGTTACTTGGTGCGTTATTGCATAATTTCCACAGAATATAATTATGTTACTTTTTTATAGCTAATTTTTACGATGATTGTGCCATTACTGCTCAAGCAGGGAGCTTTGAGATGGTTGAACAGAAGCTCTCCGAAGCTCTAGGTGCTCTTACTGCCTATTACAGGGAAAACCAGCTGATCCCTAATCCATCTAAAACACAGACATGTGCCTTTCACCTTAAGAACAGACAAGCATCCCGAGCTCTGAGGATTACCTGGGAAGGAATCCCACTGGAGCATTGCAGCGCACCCAAATACCTGGGAGTCACTCTGGACCATTCTCTGACCTACAAGAAGCGCTGCCTGAACATCAAGCAAAAAGTGGGCGCTAGAAACAATATCATACGAAAGCTGACTGGCACAACCTGTGGATCACAACCAGACACAGTGAAGACATCTGCCCTTGCGCTTTGCTACTCTCCTGCTGAGTACGCATGCCCAGTGTGGAACACATTTCACCACGCTAAAACAGTGGATGTGACTCTTAATGAGACATGCCGCATTATCACGGGGTGTCTGTGCCCTACACCACTGGAGAAATTAAACTGCTTAGCTGGTATCACACCATCTGACATCTGCCGGGAAGTAGCAGCCAATAGTGAAAGGACCAAGGCAGAGACATCTCCAGCTCATCCCCTGTTTGGGTATCAGCCAGCACGTCAATTACATAACTCAAGAAATAGTTTTCATAGATCTACAGAGACACTCGCTAGAACACCTCAGCAAGCGAGAGTCGAAAAGTGGCAGGCTCAAACCCAGCACCTCAATCCGTGGGTGACACCAGATGAGAGACTCCCCCGTGGGCACACAGAAGACTGGGCGACTTGGAACGCGCTGAACAGACTGCGCTCTGGCACCACGAGATGCAGAGCCAATCTTAAGAAATGGGGCTACAAAGTGGAATCCACGACATGCGAGTGTGGAGAAAAGCAAACCACTGACCACCTGCTGCAATGCAACCTGACCCCTGCCACATGCACAATGGAGGACCTTCTTGTGGCACTCCAAGTGGCCAGATACTGGTCAAAGGACATTTAATCAACTACCAAGCTTGCAAAATTTGTGGGTTTTTTATCTGTTTGTTTGTTTTGTTCTGTTAGAAATGTAATACAATGGTCTGGTTGCTGATGACACAATAAATAAATAGCTGATTTTTAGACATACTGTCTGGCTGTTTCCTCTCAGCTTTGAAAATTGTTCTTGCTCTCTCTTAAATCTACGTGTATAGTTCTGTACGTGATTCATGCTACAAGCACTATTGCTTCAATAACCTAAGAAGCATGGGTGAAAAACATAGTGTAAGAATCTCTGTAATTTTTGTCCTTGTAACAGGTAGCAAAGCAACTAAAGGAAGATCTAAGCAAAATTCTACGTGCTTCAAATATCAAACCTCTCTGTCGCAAAGGCTATTCTGTCGCTAGACTATCAGAATGTTCTTGGTGATTTTTTGGGGTATTCCCTGCACCATTTAATTAAAGACTAGGTAGTTTCAGAGGCAGAGGTTTTTTATTGTGTCTTCAGCAACCATACCATTGTATTACATTTCTAACAGAACAAAACAAACAAGCAGATCAAAAAAACACAAATTTTGCAAACTTGGTAGTTGATTAAATGTCCTCTGACCAGTATCTGGCCACTTGGAGTGCCTCTGGTGTTGCTGCAAGAAGGTCCTCCATTGTGCATGTGGCAGGGCTCAAGTTGCATTGCAGCAGGTGGTCAGTGGTTTGCTCTTCTCCACACTCGCATGTTGAGGATTCAACTTTCTAGCCCAATTTCTTAAGATTGGCTCTGCATCTCGTGGTGCCAGAGCGCAGTCTGTTCAGCACCTTCCAAGTCGCCCAGCCCTCTGTGTGCCCGGGGGGGGGGGGGGGAAGTCTCTCAACTGGTATCACCCATGGATTGAGGTGCTGGGTTTGAGCCTGCCACTTTTGGACTCTCACTTGCTATGGTGTTTCTGCGAATGTCTCTGTAGATCTTAGAAAACTATTTCTTGATTTAAGTCGTGCTGGCTGATACACAAACAAGAGATGAGCTGGAGATGTCACAGCCTTTGTCTTTTCACTACTGGCTGCTACTTTCCGGCGGATGTCAGGTGGTGTAATACCGGCTAAGCAGTGTAATTTTTCCAGTGGTGTAGGGCTCAGACACCCTGTGATAATGCGGCATTTCTCATTAGGAGCCACATCCACTGTTTTAGTGTGGTGAGATGTGTTCCACACTGGGCATGCGTACTCAGCAGCAGAGTAGCATAGCACAAGGGCAGATGTCTTCACTGTGTCTGGTTGTGATCCCCAGGTTGTGCCAGTCAGCTTGCGTATGATATTGTTTCTAGCGCCCACTTTTTGCTTGATGTTCAGGCAGTGCTTCTTGTAGGTAAGAGCACGGTCCAGAGTGACTCCCAGGTATTTGGGTGTGCTGCAATGCTCCAGTGGGATTCCTTCCCAGGTAATCCTCAGAGCACGGGATGCTTGTCTGTTCTTGAGATGAAAGGCACATGTCTGTGTTTTTTATGGATTAGGGATTAGTTGGTTTTCCCTGTAGTAGGCAGTAAGAGCAGTAAGAGCACCTAGAGCTTCTAAGAGCTTCTGTTCAATCATCTCAAAGCTCCCTGCTTGAGCGGTAATGGCACTATCATTTTTTTTTGGGGGGGGGGGGGTGTACATTTTAGATGTAATTTTATTTAATTAAAAAGAGTGAGAGAAACTATTCTGCCCAGCTTGACCCTCTGGGCAATTTACATCAAAATATCTGAAAGACAAAGTCTCTTAAAGTAGACATTAAATTGTAATTATTTTAGTTTTAATTAAGCATGCAGTAAAAAGTGCATGAGCTGTGAGTGAATTCCTATAAAAGCCCATATGTATTCTATCACTGGGGAAAGTGTAATAAGAATTCACTTAGTCGTACGGTTCTACACTAAAACAATTTCATCAGGTCTTAAAAGGCCAGCAATATTTAAATAAGTTAGGAAAGGATTTGCCTGTCAATCTTCTATGGAGTTTAATCTTGCCCTCAGTTTCTGTGTTTCATTTGCCTATAATAGTTGAGTGTATCCAGTTCATGACCAATCTGAAATGACAAAATCCTAACAGTGCATGGGTCTCAATATTCTTGATATCTATTATTAAGACATAGTATGATTGGCCAGTTTCCAATCTCCCCTATTTGGGCAAAGTCATGGAACGTGTGGTGGCTTCGCAACTCCAAGAGTTCTTGGTAGGCACTGATTATCTAGATCCAGCACAGTCTGGCTTTAGGCCGGGACATGGAACTGAAACAGCCTTGGTCACCTTAGTAGATGATCTACGCCGGGAGCTAGACAAGGGGAGTGTGTCCCTGTTGGTTCTGCTGGACCTCTCAGCAGCCTTCGATACTGTTGATCACTGTATCCTTCTGGGATACCTCGCAGGAATGGGACTTGGGGGTACTGCTCTCCAGTGGCTTCAGTCCTTCCTGGAGGTGACACCTGTTCGACTCCACAACCATTGTCTTATGGAGTCCGTCAGGGTTCAGTACTGTCCCTGATGTTGTTTAACATCTACATGAAGCTGCTGGGGGAGATCATCCGGAGTTTCAAAGTACAATGTTATGATGTCCAAATCTGTCACTCCTTCCCACTCATTACTAAGGAGGCTGTTCAGACCTTGAACCGGTGCTTGGCCACTGTGTCAGACTGGATGAGGGCTAACAGATTGAAACTGAATCCAGACAAGACAGAGGTTCTCCTAATCCAGGAGTCCACAAATTTTTTAAACGCAGGGCCAGGTCACAGTCCCTCAAATTGTTGGAGGGCCAGATTATAATTTGAAAAAACATGAATGAATTCCTCATTTCAGATAGACTCAGATTTGTTGTACTTGTCTAATGGGGCATATTTTGACATCAGAATGTCTGCTGGACCTCTCAGCGGCCTTCGATACAGTTGACCACGGTATCCTTCTGGGACGCCTCACAGAGATGGGCCTTGGAGGTACTGTCTTGCAGTGGCTCCAGTCCTTCTTGGAGGGACGGTCCCAGAGGGTGTTATTGGGTGACACCTGTTCGGCTCCACAACCATAGCTCTGTGGAGTCCCTCAGGGTTCAGTACTGTTCCCGATGTTGTTTAACATCTACATGAAGCTGCTGGGGGAGATCATCCAGAGTTTCGGAGCAAAGTGTTATCTGTACGCAGATGACGTCCAAATCTGCCACTCCTTCCCACCTGTTACTAAGGAGGCTGTTCAGACCTTGAACCGGTGCTTGGCCACTGTGTCGGACTGGATGAGGGCTAACAAATTGAAATTGAATCCAGACAAGACAGAGGTTCTCCTGGTCAGTCGAAAGGCCGAACAGGGCATAGGGTTACAGCCTGTGTTGGATGGGGTCACACTCCCCCTGAAGACGCAGGTTCGCAGCTTGGGTATGATCCTGGATTCATCGCTGAGCCTGGAACCTCAGGTCTCGGTGGTGGCCAAAGGAGCTTTTGCACAGTTAAAGCTTGTGCGCCAGCTGTGCCCGTACCTTGGGAAGTCTGACTTGGCCACGGTGGTCCACGCTCTGGTTACATCCTGAATAGATTACTGCAACGCACTCTACGTGGGGTTGCCTTTGAAGACTGTTGGGAGACTTCAACTAGTCCAACGGCCAGCAGCCAGATTACTCACCGGAGCACCATACAGGGAGCATACCACCCCCCTGCTGCGTCGGCTCCACAGGCTGCCGGTCCACCTCCGAGCACAATTCAAAGTGCTGGTCTTGGCCTATAAAACCCTATATGGCTCTGCCCCAGCTTACTTATCTGAACGTATCTCTCTCAACGTTCCACCTTATAATTTAAGATCTACTGGGGAGGCCCTGCTTTCGGTCCCACCGGCGTCACAAACGCGTCTGGTGGGGACGAGGGACAGGGCCTTCTCAGTGGTGGCCCCTTGCTTGTGGAATTCGCTCCCCAATGCGATTAGATCGGCGTCCTCCCTCCTCACTTAGGAAAAAACTAATGTGGTGGTTTTGGAGTCAGGCTTTCGGCTAGTGGACTTCGCAGCACTTAGACACTGAACTGGACCACAGGATTATGACAACAGGAAACGGATATGTGATTTTGATTAGGCAACTATGTTTGTATATGAGTATGTGATTTTAATTAATGTTATTGTTAATTTTTTATGTATTTGATTTTATGTTGTTGTATTGATATTATGGCATTGAATTGTTGCCCATGTAAGCCGCCCTGAGTCCCCCCTCGGGGGTGAGAAGGGTGGGGTAGAAGCGATGTAAATTAATTAATTAATTAATTAATTAATGTTTAAGCATTAATAAAAGGTTGGAATGTTGGGGTGACCTTTCTGTATCCACTTCTAATGACTGTTATGCAGGCATGTAGGCGGGGGGGGGGGCTTGAGGGGCTAAACCCCCTCCCCCGAAATTCTCATGGTGGTTCGCGGAAAGGCCTTACTGGTGCATTATTTAAACTGTTATGTTTATTCATATCATGATCTGATCACCATGCTCAATATATCCCATCTGCATGGGGGTATTGGGGTAATGATACAAAAGGTTTGCTAGGGTAGACCCTCTTTCACTCAGACTCACCCCCCCCCCCCGAAACTCAGCCCCCCTGAACCCCCCCTGAAATTTTTTACCCCCCCCCCGAAACGAAATCCTGGCTACGGGCCTGCTGTTATGATTCCTAATATGCTGGCTTTAATTAACTATAGGGTCAAACTGTAAGGGTCTGCAATGAAGAAGTGTCAAAGTTTCTCTCTGCTCCCTTGCACTATTTTAAATTTTAACTTTTAACTTTCTTTGAGAACTTTTTATTCTTTGTTCTGCCATTTCTCTCTCTGCCATTTGATCTCCTTGTGATACTCTTTTTCTCCATTCTCCACACAGAACCAATGAAGTCCCAGTAAATGATGCTGGCCTTCATGTGGCCACTCAAGAAACCAACTCTTCCGAAGGCCATCTTGATTTGAGCAAAAGCAAGGATGTCAGTCCAGTCGAGCAAGATGGTAACAGCCCAGACACAAGTGAGCAAGCACTGTTGGGTGACCTGCCAAAGGAGACAGGCCGGACTATCAGCAGAAGTGAACCAGATCTCTCCTCCATCACAACCAACGTGGAGAAACTCACCGAGAGCACTACCATCATGATTGATGTTCAAGACTCTGCTGTGGTACAGAGTGAGGATCTGTCTCTTTTCATGCTTTATATCAAAACTCAGTCTGTTAAGAGAGTTGTAAAAATGCCATACATGCCAAAAAATCTTCCTCTCAGCATAGGCTGAACATTGGGAATCTCACTGGCTCACTGTGCACCTGGGTGTAAATCTTTTTGTGTTTTCCATACTTGGTTAATTTTTCAATTACATGTGAAACTCAGAACATTTATGAATGATCATGTGGAGCCAGGTCCATTGGCAAACATTTTATTCTGAAATAATCTGACTATTTAGTCTGTGTCATTATATCGATGAAAGGCATTTTTCCAAACTTAAATGTGATTGTTGCAGGCAGTAAATTAGAGCCATATTTCTGTATTGTCGAAGGCTTTCATGGCCGGAATCACTGGGTTGTTGTAGGTTTTTTCGGGCTATATGGCCATGGTCTGGAGGCATTCTCTCCTGACGTTTCGCCTGCATCTATGGCAAGCATCCTCAGAGGTAATGAGGTCTGTTGGGACTAGGAAAAAGGGTTTATATATCTGTGGAATGACCAGGGTGAGACAAAGGACTCTTGTCTGCTGGAGCTAGGTGTGAATGTTTCAACTGACCACCTTGATTATCATACAATGACCTGACAGTGCCTCGAGCAAACTTTTGTTGAGAGGTGATTAGATGTCCTTGTTTGTTTCCTCTCTGTTGTTGTGCTGTTGCAATTTTAGAGTTTTTTTAATACTGGTAGCCAGATTTTGTTCATTTTCATAGTTTCCTCTTTTCTGTTGAAATTGTCCACATGCTTGTGTATTCCAATGGCTTCTCTGTGTAGTCTGACATGGTGGTTGTGAGAGTGGTCCAGCATTTCTGTGTTCTCAAATAAAATGCTGTGTCCAGGCTGGTTCATCAGGTGCTCTGCTATGGCTGATTTCTCTGGCTGAAGTAGTCTGCAGTGCCTTTCATGTTCCTTGATTCGTGTTTGGACAATGCTGCGTTTGGTGGTCCCTATGTAGACTTGTCCACAGCTGCATGGTATACGGTAGACTCCTGCAGAGGTGAGAGGATCCCTCTTGTCCTTTGCTGAACGTAGCATTTGTTGGATTTTCTTGGTGGGTCTGTAGATAGTTTGTATGTTGTGTTTCCTCATCAGCTTCCCTATGCGGTCAGTGGTTCCCTTGATGTATGGCAAGAACACTTTTCCTCTGGGTGGATCTTCGTCTTGACTCTCATGGCTTGTTCTTGGTCTTGCAGCTCTTCTGATGTCTGAGGTGGAGTATCCATTGGCCTGTAGAGCCCAGTTTAGGTGGTTCAGTTCATCTTGAAGGAAGTGGGGTTCGCAGATTCTTTTTGCAAGGTCTGCCAAGGCTTTAATGGTGCTTCTGTTTTGACTTGGGTGATGGTTGGAGTTCACTCCTTGCTTCCTTTTATATTTTACTTTTATATCACCTTTTCCTATTTCTTCTTTGTCTATTCTTGTTCTCCCTCCCCAAAGCTATCTAGGGGGGACATAATGTTTCACCTTAGAGCCTTGGTCTATCTTGGCCTATCTCCTTTTATGATTCTTTTCAAGTTTCTATTCAAAGCCTCACCTTTGACTTGATTTCCAGGAATGTACCCAACCTTTTCCAGCCCTTTACCATCTCAGGCCCCCACATGGCAGAACATTGTCAAGTTTTCTTCAGTGTTTTGTGTTGTATGTTTAGGTTACACCATAAAATTTGCTTCTCGCCCTCCCATCTGCATTTTCCCCTATTCCTTCCCCTCCCAGGTTCTGAGAAAAGAGATCACTTGCCTCATAGCATGAAAAGGCAGAAGAACATCTACTAACACTCTCCCATTAATTTATGATGTTAAAAAGAGACAGAGCTCTGTATTCCAATTTGGATTTCCAAGGTGTCAACTGGGATATCCAATCTGAACTGTCAAGATTAGGCATGTGCGATCAATAAAAAAATGTTTCAAAACTCATTACAAAATTAGGGGGTGCTGGCATTTCATCTCTAAAGTGTTTCTAAAGTATGGTTAATTAAAATTTCACTACTATAATGAAGTAATTATTAAATAGTAAGGGGGAAACGTTGTGTCCAGAGTCAAACATGACTGGATTTCATGTCAGGGGAAAACCTTTACCTTTACTATAATGAGAGTAACAAAATCTCATTATTTTTTATTATAGTAATTTGACATAATTACAATTGGGAAACCTTCAGGGGCTCCATTCTCCCTCATTTTTACAGCTATTGGGGTGAAACTTGCTACAACGGTAGAACACATTTACCACTGTTAGCCCATCAAATGTCAAAATGTTTCATTTGTCCATGGATTTTTGGGGAATTTTCAAATTTTAAAACAATTTTTTAAAAAAACTACAAGAGCTATTTTCTTGAATTTTCTACACAATGACACAAGATAACAGGGGATCATTCCCCCAACTTTCAGAAATATTTATACATCTACTGATTTTAGGAAACTTAATTTTTTTGTCAAAACAATTTTTTAAAAGCCATAACAGCTATCTCATTGAATCTCTCTCATATTAACCAATAGAACTTACGGGTTGTTGTAGGTTTTTTCGGGATATATGGCCATGTTCTAGAGGCATTCTCTCCTGACATTTTGCCTGCATCTATGGCAAGCATCCTCAGTGGTAGTGAGGTCCATTGGAACTAGGAAAAAGGGGTTATATATCTGTGGAATGACCAGGGTGAGACAAAGGACTTCAGTTTAGGGATTTCTTCCCAGTGCAAAAATTTCCTTACTAGAAGTATAAGTCAGTCCTCCTATATGCAAATTCAACAATTGATTGGAACTCTGGCTGGCTGCTGCTATGGAGGGACAAATCTCTCCCCTATCCTGATTCGGCTTTATGAGCTGAGCAGAATTCTGGGAAATGTAGTTTAGGGCTGGGCCTTTTGAATTCACTGGCAAAGGGCTCCTTGCCTTCCCAAACAACATTTCCGAGAATTCAATGCTTTCTTTTCCAGAGAACTCTGCTGTCTCCCTGCTGCTTCCTTCTCCTAATGGTGAGAGGTCATTTATTTAAGGAGGAAAGGCAGCCTTTTTGGCTTTGCTTTGCTTCCTTGCGCTGAAAATGAAATTGACTTTGGGAGGCTTCCAAGATTTACAAAATTCAAACAAAAAAGTATTTAGTAAGTTTTGATTTTCACGTTTTTGATGTGGGCCACACTCACATGTCGGATATCACCTTGTTATGAATTTAACAAGTTTGATCTGACTTACGAAGACTAATGAAAAAATTGTACACCCCTCTTCAAGATAATGACTCTTTAGTCAATTTTACCCTTTCTTCATTGCGAAGACTGTTTGCTTTGAAGTTCTGAAAAACATCTACTTCCACCTTAAAAAAAAACACTGGAAATTTCTCACATTTTCCATCAACATTGACCTTTATCAGTACAAGATTCTTCCCTTCAGTCTTTCCACTGCATCTTTCTTTACCAACTGCTTGACCGAAGTCATCTCATTTCTTAGGATGCACCAGATTCAGATTTGTCCTCATTTGGATAATAAGCTGTTGGTAGCCCTTTCCTGAGAAAGTTGTAACAACATCACTGTTCTGTTGCGCGCTGGGCCTTTAAATAATTGTCTTTAGAATACGATGTGCAACCTTTGCCCAGCGGGAAGCCAGGGGCCCCAAAGAGAAGTTCTCAGAGGGTTTCACCACAAATAGTCTTTAGATGGCTTGTGAAGTACAACAAAGTCCTTTATTAGTGAACAAACAAACAGAAACTTCTCTCATCTTCAGTAAAATTAGGCAAATGATTCCAAGCTTTTAGGCAACTGGTGAATTCCTAATCTTGCCCACGAAGGACAGGCAACTGTCTTCAATAACTTCTTCTTTACTTTAAAGGAAAATCCCCTTTTTAACTTCTCCCAGGCTGACTGTAATCTAACCCTTACTGACGTGGGCTCCGCTACCGGGTCAAACTGTGTCTCAAATGCTGAGTGGACCTACCAGTAAGGTATTAGATGTTCTCCAGCTGGAGTTCTTTGGTCTTTAGGGCTGTTTTTCCTGGAAATTCTTAGGAGACTCTTGAAACTGTTCTCCCCGGAATTCTTTAAGGCTTTATTTATTTATTTATTGTTCTTATACCCGCTACCATCTCCCGCAGGACTCGGTGCGGCTTACATAAGGCCAAGCCCCACAACATCACAAAACAACCACAACAAAACAATGAATAAGTTATAAAAGCAAAAAAAAAACCCCCAACAATACAGGAATAACACGACACATAGAATAGAATCATAGAATCAAAGAGTTGGAAGAGACCTCATGGGTCATCCAGTCCAACCCCCTGCCAAGAAGCAGGAATATTGCATTCAAATCACCCCTGACAGATGGCCATCCAGCCTCTGTTTAAAAGCTTCCAAAGAAGGAGCCTCCACCACACTCCGGGGCAGAGAGTTCCACATTTTAAAAACATGAGGCAGGGCCAAATGTGAACATTTAAAGTTAAAAACTGGGGAGTTCAAGGGAGATAGGAGGACTGTTTTGGGATAGGTAGACGTGCAGACAATTCTAAATCTCTCATAAAGTGCATTAAGGACATATTGCTTAGGATTCCTTTTTCTGGGAAGGCACACTGGAACATCCACATTTTCAAGCTCCTTCTAAAGACTGCCAGTGTTGGGGCCTGCCTGATGTCCTTAGGGAGGGAGTTCCAGAGTCGTGGGGCCACCACTGAGAAGGCCCTGTCCCTCGTTCCCAACAATCGCGCCTGTGAAGCCGGTGGGATCGTGAGCAGGGCCTCTCCAGATGAACAAAGTGATCGTGTGGGTTCGTATACAGAAATGCTTTCCAGGCTTCCCTGGAAAATCTTAAAGGTTGAAACCTTTGTACAGGGGAAGCTTGCACACATCCTATACATAAGCTAACCTTCTTGAGACTAACTAAAAATGGCTCCCTTCCTTTCCCAATTGCCCTGAGCAAGGGGCGGGACCAAAACTTAACGTTGATGGACAGGTGACTTGCCCTATGACTGCAGCCAAAAGAAGCCACCTATCTGCAGAGTCCCCGAAACACAGGACTGCAACCAAACATTCAATGCAAAGCAAATAAAATTGGAGCTCCTGGTACAGCTGTACCAGAACAATCACATTCAATCTGTTTTACATAACCCTAATCTTTAGATCAATATAACGAAATCAGTTCTAGAGGCAATGAAATAGTTGAGTATGTTTTCCATCTGGAAGATGTCAGACAGGATGCTCAGCCCAATTAGTTTGTTCCTCTGCATGCTGATTGCATTCTCCTGTCACTCGCTTTTACACATACTCTTCACCTTCAAGGTGGAATATTTTACATGCCGATATTAATTAAATGGCACCATTGAAAAGTGTCTTGTTAAAAGTCACTTTTGTCTGTCTTTGTTTGACAGCCTCTCATGCTTGCTCGCTCTTTCCCCCTTTCATCTCCTTCTAACAAACTGCACAACTAGGAAGTGAGAATGTAAAACAGCAATCATTTCTTACACCTCGCCTGTAGAAATGGGAGCCCAGCCTGCCGATGCATAGGGTTTGTAGTACAGCAACTGTACAAAGAAATTGGAGACAGGCTCTCTATGTGCTGTGATTTCCACAGGAGAACTAGAAAAGTACAGTGCACTAATGGTGCAATTTTCTGGGTTTTGAAGATATCTGCTTTTGGGTTGTTGTAGGTTTTTTCGGGCTGTATGGCCATGGTCTACAGGCATTCTCTCCTGACGTTTCGCCTGCATCTATGGCAAGCATCCTCAGAGGTAGTGAGGTCTGTTAGAACTAGGAACAAGGGTTTATATATCTGTGGAATGACCAGGGTGGGACAAAGGACTCTTGTCTGCTGGAGCTAAGTGTGAATGTTTCAACTGACCACCTTGATTAGCATACAATGGGCTGACTGTGCCTGGGGCAAACTTTTGTTGAGAGGTAATTAGATGTCCCTGCCTGCCTCCTCTCTGTTGTTGTGCTGTTGCAATTTTAGAGTTTTTTAATTCTGGCTGATGCTGATATGGAGGTGCAGCAGTTCCTTGTCTGTGTTTGCGAGTTCTTTGCGGATGGTGTGAATTCTCTCTCGTAAGAGGTTGCGTTCCAGGCGGCCATAGATCCGGTAAGCCCGTGGTGTTTTGAAAGTCCTTTTCGCTGCGAGAAATTGTGGGATGGTATCTGTGTCTCTGCAGCATAGAAGGAAAGTCAGGGAGCACAGTAGATGTGCTTTCCTGGTCCTTAGTTTCTCCAATTTCCGTGTGTCTTGGAACACTTTCTCCCCGTAGAGATGTTCAATGTATTGTCGAAGGCTTTCATGGCTGGAATCACTAGGTTCTTGTAGGTTTTATCGGGCTGTAGGGCCATGTTCTAGAGGCATTTCTCCTGACGTTTCACCTGCATCTATGGCAAGCATCCTCAGAGGTAGTGAGGTCTGTTGGAAATAGGAAAATGGGTTTATATATCTGTGGAATGACTGGGGTGGGGCAAAGAGCTCTCTGCTGAAGCTAGGTGTGAATGTTTCAGCTGACCACCTTCATTAGCATTTGAAGGCCTGGCTGAGCCTGGGAAAATGTTCTGTTGAGAGTGTTGGTTGCCAGTGTGATGTCTCTGTAGCATATATTAGTCCTTCCTTAACACCTTGCTAGTCCTCCCTTGAAGGCAAAGGCAATTTCATTTCACAAGGAGGAATATTTTTTCTGGGCAGGACAATCTACTAGAAGAGACAATTCCAATTTTGAATCAATAGCCTATAAGGATCTGATGACGCATCCTCTAGG
Organism: Anolis sagrei; assembly: GCF_037176765.1. Taxonomy (NCBI): domain Eukaryota; kingdom Metazoa; phylum Chordata; class Lepidosauria; order Squamata; family Anolidae; genus Anolis; species Anolis sagrei. Next base: position 124,029,311 of record NC_090024.1, on the reverse strand, counting down.
TCAGTGGTTCTCAACCTGGGGTCCCCAGATGTTTTTGGCCTACAACTCCCAGAAATCCCAGCCAGTTTATCAGCTGTTAGGATTTCTGGGAGTTGAAGGCCAAAAACATCTGGGGACCCCAGGTTGAGAACCACTGCTCTAGGTAGTTTCTGCAAATATTTTGTTAACATGAGACTGGAGATGGAGGGTAAGATCATATAGAGATGCATGTTTTGGCCAGCAGCTCCTTGGCTATGTTTGGATGTGTTCTTTGTTCCGATCCATTTCTAGAATGTAGTGTGGGGAGATAGGTTGAAATCATCTTACCCTCCCTCTCTTGTTTTCCCACTTCTTATTTTAGACTGTGAATATCTTGGGAGCAAAGACCTGTCTGCATTTCCTTTATATAATGACTATATGCTATGAATAATTCAGCAGACCATCTGAAAGACCATCTCTCCCAGCATGAGCCAGCCTGACACTTAAATTGTTGGGGGAGATTTTTCTTTGGTCCCAATCATTGCCACCAAATGTGAGGATGTGCGAGAAGGCCTTCTCAGCAGCTGTTTGTAGGTGTGGAGCTCTTCTCTAAAGAAAACTACCCTACTCCCCTTCTGCTTTGTTTTCAGCTTAGTCAGACAGGTCTATGACAGTTAACTGATTGTGGAGAAGAGCTTTTTAATGGTGGTGGTATAGTACTTTTATTTTTATACTCCTATCCCCGAATCAAACTCAGCCCCTCCCGAATCGAAATCCTGGCTACGGGCCTGAAACTGGGCGATAGGTACTAGGTATGGTGGCGTCTAGGCATGGTTTTTTCAAGAGAGGGTGGACCACTGCTTCTTTCAGGCTATCTGAAAAAATTCCTTGCTCCTTAAGGGATCTCATAGTCCCTCCCAGCACTCCTTAACCAACATCAGAAGAAAATGCTGCTAGAACACGGCCATACAGCCCAGAAACCACACAACACTCTGTATTTGATTGTATTTAACCACATTATTATGAGGCTTTTAGCTGTATTTTGTTTCAATCTGTGCTGTAAAGCACTTTAGGTCCTTAACTGGTGACATATTGGGGGATAGATGGATAGATAGATAGATAGTAGGGCTGGGCAACGACAGAAAAAATTGTTTCTAAACTCGATTCGTTTTTAGGGGGTTTTTGCGTTTTGATTTTTAAAAGAATTCCGAAATTTTTCTTTAAAAAAGTTCGAAATTTACGAAATTTTGGAAATTACGAAACAATTACGAATCGATTACGGATTGATTCGTTAATGGCGGACGCGACCGCGCAATACGCTAAAAAAACCTCCAAATGGGACAGGGGGAACTTCTGAAGCTTCCCTCTCCCTCTGTTGTTGACTGTTGGTGTGATAATTATATTTTTTTTTCACTGATAAAACAAACAACAACTATAAAACTTGCACCAGACATGCGGAAATAATAACGAAACGATTTCGAAACGATTTCAAAACAATTACAAAACAATTACGAAACGAATTGAAAAATTTGTTTTGATTTTTAGTTGCTCCTGAATGGTTCAATATCACTTCGTTATAAAAAAAATAACGAATTAATAACGAATTACGAAATTAACGAACGAAACCGCCCAACCCTAATAGATAGATAGATAATAATAAAAATCTGTCCCTCGAGAAACTCATCAAGAGTCCCTTGTGAACCTCTTTCTTTGCCTTGTATATCTTCACCACTCAATGCAGTAACAGAACACCTTCACTTCACAGTTAGCAACAAGACAGATGGAGAGGCCAGCCCTCTGAAGGAACCAGAGACCAAGGAGGAGGAGGAGGAGGTAGAAGTAGAAAAGAAGAAACCAAAAAAGAAGAAATCTGCAACAGGAAAACCAATGGTGCCACACAGCTCCATGTTCATATTCAGCACCACAAACCCGTGAGATATATTGCTTTTTGGTTTTTAATATTTTTCACTGCATAATATAGTTTTGCCAACTGCTTTGTGAAATTGAAAGCTTACAATGTGTATTTTACTAAGACGATAATAGGTAACAAATGAAAAGCTTTATTGAGTGAAAGCTTGCATGTCACTATTAGCGTTCTACTTGCTCTGTGTATCTATAGGATGTAGTGTACATTTTTAATGATGTGGAATGATAGATCCCAGGATCTTACATAAATTGAACCTGAGCCCTAAACACATTCATACTAGAATCTTTCAGGAGAGATTCCCTGACCGTGCATTCTGATCAGCTCACACAAAGCAAACTCATCTGATGCGCAAACAGGAAATCTCCAGCCTTGAACCTTTATTCAGAAAGTTTGATTGTTTCATAATTCCGTGCCCTAGCAAAATTCTAAAATATGCAAGCAAAGTTTATTGATTAGTCCACTGACCATATCAACATTAAAAACAAAAACAGAAACGTACACAAATAGACAATTTATTTATCGTGTCATCACCAACCATACCATTATATTACAATTCCAACAGAGCAAAAACAAACACACAGATTAAAAAGAAAAAGAAAAAAAACACAGATTTTGCAAATTTGGTAGTTGGTTAAATGTCCTTTGACCAGTATCTGGCCACTTGGAGTGCCTCTGGTGTTGCCGCAAGAAGGTCCTCCATCGTGCATGTGGCAGGGCTCAGTTTGCATTGCAGCAGGTGGTCAGTGGTTTGTTCTTCTCCGCACTCGCATGCCGAGGATTCCACCCTGTAGCCCCATTTCTTAAGATTGGCTCTGCATCTCGTGGTGCCAGAGCGCAGTCTGTTTAGCGCCTTCCAAGTCGCCCAGTCTTCTGTGTGCCCCGGGGGGTGTCTCTCATCTGGTATCACCCATGGATTGAGGTGCTGGGTTTGGGCCTGCCACTTTTGGACTCTCACTTGCTGGGGTGTTCCAGCGAGCGTCTCTGTAGATCTAAGAAAACTATTTCTTGATTTAAATCGTTGACGTGCTGGCTGATACCCAAACAGGGGATGAGCTGGAGATGTCTCTGCCTTGGTCCTTTCACTATTGGCTGCTACTTCCCGACGGATGTCAGGTGGTGCAATACCGGCTAAGCAGTGTAATTTCTCCAGTGGTGTAGGGCGCAGACACCCCGTGATAATGCGGCATTATCACAATAATCACTATCCTTGTTGTTCATTCGTTCAGGTGTTTCCAACTCTTCGTGACCTCATGGACCAGCCCACACCAGAGCTCCCTGTTGGCCGTCACCACCCCCAGCTCCTTCAAGGTCAATCCAGTCACTCCAAGGATGCCATCCATCCATCATGTCCTTGGTTGGCCCCTCTTCCTTTTTCCTTCCATGTTCCCCAGCATCATTGTCTTCTCTAAGCTTTCCTTTCTTCTCATGATGAATCACTATCCTAAGACTCCCATAATAGTGAACTAACGTACATTCAAACTTGATTAAGTTAAAAGGTAATTTAAAATATAATCATTAAAATGTCAAGGTAAAATTACAAACCACAAAAATTAAAAACAATTAAAAACAAAATACAACAATACAAGCAATTTTAAAACAATAAAACAATAACATAAACCTTATCAATAGGACAACACACTTTAAAATCTATGGGTAAGCCAAATGTAATTAAAATTAAAAAATGGGTGAAAAAGTGATGGGGCAGTTTGTGGAAACATATAAGCAGACCTAAAACAATTTAAAGTGCTTTGGAGGATGAAGTGCTATGGGATCATTATTCTGGGAAGGCGCACTCGAACAACCACGTCTTCAAGCTCCTCCTAAAGGCTACCAGAGTTCGGGCATGCCTGATGTCCTTAGGAAGTGAGTTCCAGAGTTGAGGAGCCACCACCGAAAAGGCCCTCTCTCTCGTCCGCACCAATCGCACTTGTGATGCAGGTGGAAGCGTGAGCAGGGCCTCTCCAGATGATCGAAGAGATTGTGTGGGTTCGTATACAGAGATGCGGTCACGGAGGTAGGCGGGTCCCAAACCGTTCAGGGCTTTGTAGGTGAGAACCTGCACCTTGAATTGGGTCCGGAAAATGAATGGCAGCCTGTAGAGCTCCTTAAACAGGAGGGTTGACCACTCCCTGTAAGGAGCCCCGGTTAACAACCTGGCTGCCGCCCGTTGGACCATCTGGAATTTCCAAGCCATTTTCAAGAGCAGCCCCACATAGAGTGGATTACAGTAATCCAGTCTAGAGGTGACTAAGGCCTAGACCACCCTGGCCAGATCCGCCTTCCCAAGGTACGGTCGCAGTTGGCACACAAGTCTTAATTGTGCAAAGGCCCTCCCAGCCACCGCCGATGCCTGAGTCTCAAGCGTAAGTGATGAATCCAGGAGGACACCCAAACTGCGGACCTGTGACTTCAGGGGGAGTGTAACCCCGTCCAACACAGGTTGCCACCCTATACCCCGATCCGGTTTACAATCTACCAGGAGGACCTCTGTCTTCTAATTGCACTCTGTCCAGAAAAGGGAGAGCAAGCGACATATGCTGCCACTTCCGCCACAACACAGAAGCCTTCCCGTGTTGCCTAACTAGCAATGGGGGGAAGCCGGGCAGCAACGCTTCACCCCATGTGATGGCGTCCAAGACAAGTCGTATAATAGGGAGCATGGAGTGACGGCTTCTTCACATCCTTCACCAAGAGCCCATGGATTTGCCACAATGCGTGGCAAATCCATGGGCCTTTGTGATGAGGTCTTTACAGAAATGCACACATGCCTTCTAGAGTGCTGAGCGGCATAATGCCTGAATCGCCTGCCCCAAAGATCATGCACATCACAGGGATGCTCCTCTATCAATGCCCTGTACTGGAACTGTATTGGAACTGTTGCCTAATTGTGCCCCTGACTGCTCAGTTAAATCTTCAATTTGACGTAAAGGGTTCACTAAGCCACATTCTCTCATATTCTCATCTGCACTATGGCAATGATACTACTGACTTGCCTAAATGCATTAGAGACTATGCTCAAGTCAACATTTTACTTATTTATTAGCTGCTACAGTTATATTAATTGCTGATTTGGGAACTTGCCCTTCAAACACTTTACACTCCTCTAAGGATCAGTGTAGACATGACACCATCCACACAACTAGCAGTTGCTTGAAGTGAATATTTTATAAATACAGTATATCTCAGTTAATGAAGTATGAGTGCTCCTGGGCATTATGTCTTTAACAGAAACTTTGATAGCGGATGCAGGAAAAAAATATATGGAAAACTAGGGATTGTTTCCTTCATAGAAAAAAAGGAGGAATATTTTCACTCAAAACTTTGCCCATATGAAATGAAACACCTGGGTCAGGTAAGAGTGGCGAAAACATTCTGAATCTTCTTGAGAACACTTCTTCCAAAATGCCTCCAAGGAAGACTTTGGCTTTCATCAGCCTCCACTTTTTAATTATTTCCATTTTGTTGGCATTTGAAGGAATTGTCACCAACAGATTTCTTCCTGATGAAATTACAGGATAATCATCATCATCATCATCATCATCATTATTTATACCCCGCCACCATCTCCCCAAAGGGACTCAGGACGGCTTACATGAGGCCAAGCCTGAAAAGCACCGGGATTGTGGCGCAGCTGGCTGAGTGTCAGCTGCATTAAAGATCACTCTGACCAAAAGGTCATGAATTTGAAGCCATCCCGGGTTGGAGTGGGTTTCCAACCAATTGTGTGTAGCCTGTTGTCGACCTTTGCAACCCGAAAGACAGTTGCATCTGTCAAATAGGAAAATTAGGTACCACCTTAAAGTGTGGGGAGGCTAAATTAACTAATTTATGAGGCCATAAAGAAGACTCCAGCAAAGCATTCCAGCGGGGAAGCAGGCAGGGAATGCGGAAGTACTTCATCAGCGTCGCAGATGGACGATGAAAGCGACAGCTCCCCTGGCGGCCAGAAAAAGTTAAATAGCCTCTGTATATGTCTGTATATGTTTGTATGTCAAAAATTGGCATTGAATGTTTGCCATATATGTGTACCCTGAGTCCCCTGCGGGGTGAGAAGAGCGGAATATAAAAGCTGTAAATAAATAATAAATAAATAATACATACATCCGTAAGTCAACACAGCAATAAAATAAAAGAAAGAAAATAATAAATAATAAAAATACAATACAATACAAAACCATTATAAATAGCATATCAGCAATAAAACAAAACAATTAAAAACAAAAGAGTCCAACACGGTGGGCAGGGCCAAATCTAATAGATTACAAATTTACAACACTGGGTGTGAGCAGCAGTAAAATAAACCTAACAGGTTTTTAGAGGGTAAGGTAGGGTTGATTGACCCAACAGATAAAATAAAGTGCTTCAGAGGACATTTTGCAGAAAATTGGTCAGAACAAGGAATTATTGTTTCGTCTGAGAAGGCACATTGGAACAACCAAGTTTTCAAGCTCCTCCTAAAGACTGCCAATGTGGGGGCTTGCCTAATATTCCTGGGGAGTGAGTTCCAGAGTCGAAGGGCCACCACAGAAAAGGCCCTCTCCCTTGTCCCTGGACGATCAAAGTGATTGTGTGGAAACACAGCAGGAGTGAAATGGTCAAAGCCCCTTACGCTACTCCAGACCAGGATTGAGGTCCAGCACTTATTATTTACTAAAAGAAAATACCTACACAAGTAATTACACTGTTCTACAAATTTTCAGTTTTTCTGTTACGGAAACAAAATGTGCCGTTTCTTAATAAATTTAACATGCTGAATTCAAATATAATAATTAAATGTGTTAATTGGCTCTGGTTTTTATGCAACAGCTATTTCAATTTTCTCCACAATAGGTAATTCGTTAATATTATGATAATGCGCCTAACCTTACTGCATGTATATAAACCGTGAATATTTACTAAATTTTAGTCAAATTATATTGCCAATAGTTTATACATGAGAAATATTTATTTAATTAGTCTATTGTTTATGTTTGTGCAGCAAGAAACTATATTAGTAGGCCTAATGCAGTTAAAAAGTCTGAAAGTTTAAATGTCGCTTTAATCATGACTTTAGTTTATATCCTGTTTGCTTCTCTTGACTTTTCTTTTGTATTCAAGGAAAGGATTGTCTCTTACAATGCTCCAGCAGTAGTCTGACAGCATTGACGGAGTCCATTTGCCTTGATATCTTTTTTCCATAGTGCTTTATTTACACACGTGCGAGGCATAACTACAGTAATGTAAAATGATGTTTAACGATACTGTCTCAGTCTTCAACTAACTGACCCTTACCGTTCAAAAGTCTGGCCTTATATAGGGCTTTCTGGCTTTTGCACACGGCACTAATACTGCGTCATCAAACTTTCTAGAATATTCTAGAATCTTCCATAGTGTAAGTCGCAACATGCATTTTTTCAACCATACGTGATCACGTGATTGCTTATATCATAAAAACTAGAGCCAATATACATTTTTAAATGTCATTTTCGTTTTCAGCACCCCAAAATCATAAAAGAACAGCTATTTTCAGGCCCGCAACTTTCTAGAATCTTCCATAGTGTAAGTCGCAACATGCATTTTTTCAACCATATGTGATCACGTGATTGCTTATATCATAAAAACTAGAGCCAATATACATTTTTAAATGTCATTTTTGTTTTCAGCACCCCAAAATCATAAAAGAACAACTATTTTCAGGCCCGAAACTTTTTCTCCATTGAACAGTGTTATTTAATCTTTTTTAAAAAAACAAAAACAAAATCCCGCTTAACTTCTTGTAGAGGCACTCCCAAGACCGGAGCGGTCCTCATCATGAACGTTGTCACGGCCATTTTTGAATTGTCGTACCCACTTACGCACTTTGCTTTCGCTCATAACAGTATCACCGTAAACTTCACAAATCTGTCGATGAATTTCTGCAGCAGGCAGGTTCCTTGCTGACAAAAACCGTATCAGTGAGCGAACCTCACATGCAGAGGGTGAGTTGATAGTCTTAAACATTTTCAAAGCACAGAACAGAACTGTACAGGTTAGCTACAGAGCAGAAACTGAGCACAGTTGTTCCCGAGGCATGCCAGTACACGACGCACGCGCTCGTTGCGGTATGCGTGCAAACTACTAGTGTCTACAACAAAACGGACCTTACTTAAAAAATACCCCTTGTATTACAGCAGAATAAAACCAAGAACATAAACAACAAACAGCATCATCAAAATTACATAGAAGAACAAATAAAATAAAACAAAACATTCCAATAAACACAGTTACGATAACAGTGAGCGGGCCACATGTACAGGATAAAACAATTAAAAGACTAATGAGATAAAAATAGGAGCAGGTTATTTGCAGGGAGGTCATAGAAACAGAGTTGTGAAACTAAACTTCCTCAGAATACATCTGAATACACTTGTCAAGAGTAAGAATGGTTGTCATCTGAAAACATGCCATTAAGCAGAGCTGGGATGCTTCCAGATAGCAATCTTGTTGTGCAGTCATCCTGCCACGTTCACGGCATGTTCAGGAGCAGCCCTACCTCAGGCTGAATACTCTGAAATGTTACAAAAATGTGCCAGGTGATGGCAATTTTCATGACAAGAGTAGCATCTCATGTCGGTGGCAAGGCTTTGGCTGCTGCAGTAACCAACCTGTCTTCTCTCCCTGACAGAATCCGAAGGGCCTGCCATTACATTGTCAACCTGCGTTATTTTGAGATGTGCATTCTTCTGGTGATTGCAGCGAGCAGCATTGCTTTGGCAGCAGAGGACCCCGTCTTGACCAACTCAGAGAGGAATAAAGTGATTACTACGTTTCTTGACCATTCTGCCCTGCCATGAGAAGCTAATGTAAATGAGCTCCAATTCCTCAGCTAAATACCCACTTTTCAGCCCAGTGCAAATTTGAACTCCGCTTCCTTGGGTTCAGGTTTAACTGGGCTGTGCCATTTCAGACTGTAGTACAGGCTTAGATATTTTTATTATTCCCTCAGAAATATTCTCTCAGATTTAGACAGATAGTGAAGTAGCTTGTGAAGAGAGAAAGGATTTGTGTTAACCATTACCAAGGCAGGCATGAGTGTGTTTGTTGGTTTTAATGTTCAGGAAGCTTATATGGTGCTCGGTGTGTTGATGACAGTCAGCTCTTAGGCCTGGGCGGTTTCGTTCGTTAATTTTGTAATTCGTTAAATATTCGTTAATTTTAGCAATTACGAAACGATTACAAAACTTATTTTTAAACCCGGAAGTGTTTTTAAATATCGAAACGGCAGGCGCCAAAAAATTTTGTATTTCCGTCCATTTCGGAAATACGTAAGATGGCTTGGCTAGATGCTTGCTGGGAGCTCTCCTCTCTCTCCTTTCCTTAGCCAGTCAGAGGCAGAGCCTGAAAGAGGAGGAGGAGGAGGAGAGGGCGGGGAAGGCGCTGGCTGAGCAAGCGAGCGAGAGGGCGAGCGACCCTCAGCGGGAAGGCGGCCCGTCCCTCCTTCCTCACCTTTGCGGTGGGTGTGCTTCTTCGTTCTCCCAATTCCCAATTCCTTAGCGGAGGGCTGTGCTTCGTTCTCCCAATTCCTTAGCGGAGGGCTGGGCTAGATGGCCTTTGGGGAGCCCTTCTCCCAATTTCGCATTGCTTCCGGAGGAGCCGGGCCCGACTCGGCGGCAGCGCTTGAGGGCCCGCCAGAGTGAGTGCCTGCCTTCCCTCCTTAATAATAATTTCTCCTCCCTATTCTACTAAATTAATAATTAAATTTAAAAAATATTGAAAAAATATTGAAAAAATATTGAAAAAATATTTTAAAAAAGAGCGCCATCTTTACAAAATGTTTTGTAAATATTAACGAAATTTCGTAAATACCGAACTTTTTTAATGGAAAATTTTGTAATTATTTTAAATATCGAAACAAAAAAAAAACCCCCAAATACAAATCGATTTTAGAAACAAATTTTTGCGTTGTTACCCAGGCCTATTAGCTCTATCTCTCCTTTCAACTGAGCCAGGAGAGAACATGCAAGTGTTGAATCAGGATCTGGACGCTGCCTGTATATCTCTATTCCTCTGGGGAGATGTAAGATAGTAAGCCTGCAGGAAAAATTTCTTTTTAAAAAAAAAAAAAAGATGTTTTGTAGGCTTGGGCGATCAAGAAAAAATTTGGTTCTAAACTCATTTCGTATCTAGGGAGCTCCCGCGTTTCTAATATGATAGAATTTCCGAAATTTCCAATTTTAAAATTTCAATATTTACGAAATTTTGTAAATATACGAATCGATGCGTTAATGGCGGACACGAAAAAAACCTCCAAACGGGACAGGGGAACTTCTGAAGCTTCCTTCTCCTTCTGTTGTTGACTGTTGGTGATAAAACTAACAACTAACCAAAACCAAACTCCAGTCTTTAAAACGTTTTAAAATGGCTTGTAATAATAATACTAATACTAATAATAATAATAGTTTTAACCTCGGAGAAGGAGAGAGGAGAGAGAGAGAGGAGGGGGAAATCTCTATTCCAGTTTGACAATGCTTCTCAATAATAATAATAATAATAATAATAACAACAAACCCCCTTCTGCCTTCATGCAGGTAGTGCACAATTAAAGAACTCCTAAAAGATGGCCATCCATTCTTAATAATAATAATACCAATACTAATAATACTAATACTAATAATAATAATAGTTTTAACCTCGGAGAAGGAGAGAGGAGAGAGAGAGAGGAGGGGGGAAATCTCTATTCCGATTTGACAATGCTTCTCAATAATAATAATAATAATAACTAACCCCCTTCTGCCTTCATGCAAGGAGTGCACAATTAAAGCACTCCTAAAAGATGGCCATCCATTCTTAATAATACTACTACTACTACTACTAATAATAATAATAATAGTTTTAACCTCGGAGAAGGAGAGAGGAGAGAGAGAGAGAGAGGAGGGGGGAAATCTCTATTCCGATTTGACAATGCTTCTCAATAATAATAATAATAATAATAATAATAATAATAACAACAACAACAAACCCCCTTCTGCCTTCATGCAGGTAGTGCACAATTAAAGCACTCCTAAAAGATGGCCATCCATTCTTAATAATAATAATAATACTAATACTACTACTACTACTAATAATAATAATAGTTTTAACCTCGGAGAAGGAGAGAGGAGGGAGAGAGAGGAGGGGGGAAATCTCTATTCCGATTTGACAATGCTTCTCAATAATAATAATAACAACAACAACAAACCCCCTTCTGCCTTCATGCAGGTAGTGCACAATTAAAGCACTCCTAAAAGATGGCCATCCATTCTTAATACTACTACTACTACTACTACTAATAATAATAATAATAATAGTTTTAACCTCGGAGAAGGAGAGAGGAGAGAGAGAGAGGAGGGGGGAAATCTCTATTCCGATTTGACAATGCTTCTCAATAATAATAATAATAATAATAACTAACCCCCTTCTGCCTTCATGCAAGGAGTGCACAATTAAAGCACTCCTAAAAGATGGCCATCCATTCTTAATACTACTACTACTACTACTACTAATAATAATAATAATAGTTTTAACCTCGGAGAAGGAGAGAGGAGAGAGAGAGAGGAGGGGGAAATCTCTATTCCGGTTTGACAATGCTTCTCAATAATAATAATAATAATAATAATAATAATAACATTAACAACAAACCCCCTTCTGCCTTCATGCAGGTAGTGCACAATTAAAGCACTCCTAAAAGACGGCCATCCATTCTTAATAATACTAATACTACTACTACTAATAATAATAATAGTTTTAACCTCGGAGAAGGAGAGAGGAGAGAGAGAGAGGAGGGGGGAAATCTCTATTCCGGTTTGACAATGCTTCTCAATAATAATAATATTAATAATAATAATAACAACAACAAACCCCCTTCTGCCTTCATGAAGGTAGTGCACAATTAAAGCACTCCTAAAAGATGGCCATCCATTCTTAATAATACTAATACTAATAATAATAATAACAACAATAACAACAAACCCCCTTCTGCCTTCATGCAGGTAGTGCACAATTAAAGCACTCCTAAAAGATGGCCATCCATTCTTAATAATACTAATACTAATACTACTACTACTACTAATAATAATAATAATAATAGTTTTAACCTCGGAGAAGGAGAGAGGAGAGAGAGAGAGAGAGGAGGGGGGAAATCTCTATTCCGGTTTGACAATGCTTCTCAATAATAATAATAATAATAATAATAATAATAATAATAGTTTTAACCCCTGCCCAGGTGGTTAGGCAGGCACCAGGCAGGTCTCTGTGAGTGCTGCACTGCTGTGTCCTCCTTGCCCAATGCAGGCCAGAGTGACGAACAAAGTGAGATGACCAGCAGGAGGAGAGGGGAAATTGATCCGCTTAAGCGGAGGCCAGGGAACCGGAAGTGGGGTAAATGCCAACCGCTTGCAACCAGGGAGAGGGGAGGGAAACTGTGAGTTTTTAAAACTTGCACCAGACATCCGAAATAATTACGAAAAATGGGGAAATTGTTTCAATTCTTAATTACTTCTCACACTATTCCTGCATGGCTCGATATTGGATCGTAAGCTAATTTAAATACGAATGCATAACGAGTAATGAAAATAATGATCTGGATCACCCAAGCCTAATGTTTTGTGCATGTAGAGGAAAAATTATTAAGGGTCTTGGGCAATTGAGATGGAAACGGCAGAAAACCCCCCATATGTAGCTGCTGGCCAGCATATTTGAAAGTATTTTGAAAGCATAATGTAGTTGCTGCTGAAATGTGTGAGGTTTCTCATTAAAGATAAATGGATAGACACAAACACAGATATATACACATACTTCATCCTTCCCTTTCTCCTTGACAGGTCCTGAGGTATTTTGACTATGTTTTCACCGGTGTGTTTACCTTTGAGATGGTTATTAAGGTAAGAGACCAAATTGTAGAAAAAAAAATAGACTTCATGTTCATTTCATACATAGTGTTGTAGTTCGGTTTTCAGTGTAATGGTAGGGAGGGCCGTAGCCAGGATTTCGTTTCGGGGGGGGGGGGGGGCTGAATTTTTTTCAGGGGGGGTTTCAGGGGGGCTGAGTTTCGGGGGGGGGGCTGAGTCTGAGTGAAAGAGGGTCTAGCCTAGCAAACCTTTTCTATCATTACCCCAATACCCCCATGCATATGGGATATATTGAGTACGGTGATCAGATCATGATATGAATAAACATAACAGTTTAAATAATGCACCAGTAAGGCCTTTTCGTGAACCACCATGAGAATTTCGGGGGGGGGCTGAAGCCCCTCAAGCCCCCCCCCCCCCCCCCGGGCTACATGCCTGATGGTAGGGTCATGTTAAAGATCCGATCTTGAACTTTTCTTATGTGCTGCCACCTCCTGGCAGATGAGACTGGCTCTCAGTGATGCCTACTTAGTACTTAACATTTCTTCTACTGAATAAAAGAGAAAAATGTATTGTCGAAGGCTTTCATGGCTGGAATTACTGGGTTGTTGTAGGTTTTTTCGGGCTATATGGCCATGTTTAGAGGCATTCTCTCCTTACGTTTCGCCTGCATCTATGGCAAGCATCCTCAGAGGTAGTGAGGTAGAGACCTCACTACCTTTGAGGATGCTTGCCATAGACGCAGGCGAAATGTCAGGAGAGAATGCCTCTAGAACATGGCCTTATAGCCCGAAAAAACCTACAACAACCCAAAGGGGAAAATGCTACCCTTTCTCTCTTCAATGAAATGTATTTTCAATAAATTAAAGTGGTTCCTTGGATGAATTGTCAGAGTTTGTTGGAGCTCCTGTCCTTGATATACTGCAAGCTTTTGGTAACCATGGGTATCCTTGAGCTCCAATAGCGTTACTAGCTTCTTTAGTTTGTCCTTGCCTTGATTTTCCTGTCCTTCTATAAACTTCTCCTGCCTATCAAGAGACTTTGTCGTTGTAGCAAATCATCTTTGTGTGCAAGTCACAAAAGCTACCCTATATTTTGCTTTGCCCTCTTTCTGTTGTGTATCCTTTCCTCCGTGGCAGACCTTCCTTTGAGATAGACCATGCTGAGTTTATTTCCTGCTCCTTTCTCTCATGTATTTTATTGTTTTATTGCATTATTATATTTTTATTTATTTAATTGTGATGTTTGTTTTGTTGTTTTGGTTTTATTTTGTTGTACTGATGGGCTTGGCCTCATGTAAGCCACCCTGAGTCCCCTTTGGGGAGATGGCGGCAGGGTATAAATAAAGATTATTATTATTATTATTATTATTATTATTATTATTATTATTATTTTACTGACACAAAAGCACAGTATGTCACAGCAAATGAGATCTATATGATGGATTTCGTATCACAAAATCACAAGTCGAACACTTCCCAAGCATCTAGGACTGTGTGATGTATTTGTGAATGATGTGCACAGATCCAAGTAAGGTGGCCTTTTGCAATTGGCAGATAGTGATTTTGTCGATGTTTATTGTTTCCAAATGCTGGCTGAGATCTTTTGGCACGACACCCAGTGGTGCCCGAACCATTTGATGTACCTTGGGAAGTCTGACTTGGCCACGGTAGTCCACGCTCTGGTTACATCCCGTATAGACTACTGCAACACTCTCTACGTGGGGTTGCCTTTGAAGACTGCTTGGAAGCTTCAAATGGTCCAGTGCTCAGCAGCCAGGTTGCTAACAGGAGCGGCACTCAGGGAGCATACTATGTTGCGCCAGCTCCACTGGCTGCCAGTTTGCTACTGGGCACAATTCAAAGTGCTGGCTTTAGCCTATAAAGCCCTAAACGGTTCTGGCCCTACTTACCTCTCCGAACGCATCTCCTCCTATGAACCGACTAGGACACTAAGATCATCTGGGGAGGCCCTGCTCTCTATCCCGCCTGCATCACAGGCGCGCTTGGCGGGGACGAGAGACAGGGCCTTCTCAGTGGTAGCCCTGCTGGTGTTTCGGAAGAAAGTGAAGACCTGGCTGTTCGAACAAGCATTTGATTAAACAGTGTAATTGAGCATAGGAATACGGAATAATAGATGATGAGACTGGATTCTGATTTTACTGTTGAGGCGCTAATGATTGTTATACTGATGTTAATGAGTTATGTTATAATGGTTTTTAATTGCCCTATACTTGTTTTGTGATATTATGTATTGATGTTGTTCACCGCTTTGAGTCGCCTGAGGGCTGAGAAAAGCGATATAGAAATAAAGTAAATAAATAAATAAATAAATCTGGAGGTGATTGATTTCACAGATCTAGAGAGCCCACTATATTTATGTATATTTTGTGTCTTCTGCTCTGAAGAGCATTCCAAAATCTTAATGTGTGAAGCCCTCTAAAATGATGTATTCTTATGGAGAGAGGGGTTTACTAGGCCTGGGTAACAACGGAAAAATTTGTTTCTAAAATCGATTTGTATTTGGGGGGTTTTTTTGTTTCGATATTTAAAATAATTACAAAATTTTCCCTTAAAAAAGTTCGGTATTTACGAAATTTCGTTAATATTAACGAATCAATTCGTTAAAATGGCGGACGCGGTTGCGCGACGTGAAAATAATAGTTTTAATAATAGTTTTAACCTCGGAGAAGGAAAGAGGGGGGAAAGAGAGAGAGAGGAGGGGTGAAACAAACCACTTTCTGCCTTCGTGAATGTAAGGGACAGTCAAAGCAGTACTGAAAGATGGCCATCCATTCTTAATAATAATAATAATAATAATAATAAATATAATTAATATAACAGTTTTAACCTGGAGAAGGAAAGGGGGGGGAAGGAGAGAGAGAGGAGGGTGGGTGAGATCTCTATTCTGGTTTGACAATGCTTCTTCTCAATAATAATAATAATAATAATAATAATAATAACAAACCACTTTCTGCCTTCGTGAATGTAAGGGACAGTCAAAGCACTACTGAAAGATGGCCATCCATTCTTAATAATAATAATAATAAATATAATTAATATAACAGTTTTAACCTGGAGAAGGAAAGGGGGGGAAGGAGAGAGAGAGGAGGGTGGGTGAGATCTCTATTCTGGTTTGACAATGCTTCTTCTCAATAATAATAATAATAATAATAATAATAATAACAAATCACTTTCTGCCTTCGTGAATGTAAGGGACAGTCAAAGCACTACTGAAAGATGGCCATCCATTCTTAATAATAATAATAATAATAATAATAATAATAATAAATATAATTAATATAATAGTTTTAACCTGGAGAAGGAAAGAGGTTAGGCAGGCAACAGGCAGGTCTCTGAGTGCTGCACTGCTGTGTCTCTTTGCCCAATGCACACTCAGGCCAGAGTGAGGAACGAGGTGAGGTGATGACAGGAGGAGAGGAGAATTTGATCCACTTAAGCAGAGGCCAGGGACCCGGAAGTGGGGTAAATGCCGACCGCTTGCAACCAGGGAGAGGGGAGGGAAACAACTATCAAACTTGCACCAGACACATACGGAAATAATAACGAAACAATAACAAAACAATTACGAAATAGCTTCAAAAATTCGTTTCATTTTTTAGTTGCTCCTGGATGGTTTGTTATCGCTTCGTTTACCCAAAAAATAACGAATTATTAACGAATTACGAAATTAACGAACGAAACCGCCCAGCCCTAGGGTTTACAGATTGGATAATATTGAAAATTTTTGTATGGCTTTAAAAAGTGAATTAGAACCACGGGAAACCCCACTTTCTTAGCCCTTGAGCAACTTTGTTAAAACCAGTTAGGACAAGAAAAGAGTTGGCCAGGTTGTTGGTTTGATGTTGGTTTACGGCAACATGTTGTGTGACTTCCTTTTTGTAGGTGGCGGGTGTTGGCCTCAGTGGGAACAGAATGTGAAATATTTTCTTGCATTAGAAAAGGAAAATTGGATACACCCCTACCTTTTTTAGAATAACTTTTTACACATCCCTGTCATGCCTCAAATGTCACTCCCACGGACCAGGGCTTCTAAAATTAGACACCAGCTTGGTGTTCGGGAAGCTAAATTGGCATGCTAGCTTTTAGACATTTCTGGCAAACCTGAAAGGGTATATGTTTTATTTAACCTGGGATCTCTAATGAACATATATGGATGCTATATGTCACAATAGGCATAGGGAAGGAACCTCGGGGCTTAACCACATAAGACATGCTCTTCTCAGTCATTCCAAAGACCCAGCTTGTAAAATACTCTGTTACAAAAGGGATCAACTGGATGCCTCTAGGGTAGCTATGTTAATTTCAATCCTGCACTATCCCATTTTTTAAAGCCATGCAAGCTAGTGACGATCACCAATCAGTGACTCCATATACTCAGAATTTGAGTCAGCATGCGACATAAGCCCCTTCTACATTGACATATAATCCCAATTATCAAAGCAGATAATCCACGTTATCTGCTTTGAACTGGATTATATGAGTTCTACACTACCATATAATCCAATTCAAGTAAATAATCTGGATTTTAAATAGCAGTGTAGAAGGGGCCATAATCAGCCAAGTGCTGAGCCTCAGTAATCCCTCTTCAGGAGGAAGCAAAACATTTTTAAAGTCCTTACCAAAACAGTGTGGATAGGGAAAAGAAAAAAAATTAATATATTGTCAAAGGCTTTCATGGCCAGAATCACTGGGTTGTTGTAGGTTCTAGAAGCATTCTTTCCTGATGTTTCGCCTGCATCTGTGGCAGGCACCCTCAATGGTTGCAAAGTTGGTTGGAAGTTTTGTTTCTTTACTTGATTCAAATCCATTTGAGAAGATTCTCCTCATTTGTTTTGTGCCATTAAAATTGCTTTGTTTTTAAGCAGAGTGCTTCCCTGTGCTACTGATTAGGTATTGGAGGTATTTGAAATATGTTTATTTTACAAAAGTGGTGTTGAGGTTCAGCCTGTGTGTGAACTTGAACCTGATTCTCTGATTGTATTTCCTGATGCCAATGTAGATGTCAATGAGAATTCTGAGGCCAATTTAGATTATGATGGTTTGAGTAGTGAAAGTCCTACAGCCTTGGAAAGTTAAAAGTCAGAATTCCCATGAGAACATGCATTCCAAGCCGAGCAGAGACGTTTCACTCCCTTTTCCTCCCAGTCTTAGTTCTCCAGAGAATCTGACACCTGGTCTCCCTAATGAGGATAGGCGGGGGCAGATTTGGCAGAGCCGGGGTGAAGTACAAAGTTTACGTAGGTCAGCCAGATTGAGAGAAATGCAAACAACATCTTCAGGCGTGTCTCGCAATAGATTTCTCGGTCTTAAGTATGCCTGGCCTGAATGCAGCTTTAGACCAAGCATCGTTTTAGATTCATGTGCAAGCTTTTCCAGGTCTCCTGATTCAAGTGACCTTCGGAGATTTTTCTAGTTGTTCCAAGTACGGTTAGTGGATTGCTAACAGGTTCCAGGATTCAGCAGTTTTGCTGTTTATTTCATGATCTTGTTTGTGGACATTTCTTGTTCCTGATTTTTACTGTGACTTTTTACCTTTGCATATTTCTTCTATCTTGTATTCATCTTTCATTAATAAAAAAGGATTTTTTCCTGAAGTCAAGTGTGGTGGATTGTTGTCTGAGGGTCCAGTTTCCTGCTCTGGGTTGCAACAAGTGGCATATGTTGACAAGGTTATCTCCTCCATGTATACTTCCCGTGTTAATCTTTTTCTATGATTTAAAAATGTGTTTTTAAAAAGACGTGCTCCCCGGTTTCAGAACTGTAGTACATCTCTCATTTGTTTGCTTTTAGTTTTGATGTGGACACAAACAAGTGTGCTTTTCCTCAATGATCTTTCATTATGTGATAATGAAATACTGTGATATTGGTGTTGGCACAAGCAGAAGATTATTTCCGATGAGGCTTTTTTCCTGCGATCAACCAAGTGTACTTTAAAAATGGAATTTGATTTGATCATTCCTCTCTTGTTTACTGTCTTCTGGGCATTCAAGATTTAAATATGGAGGATACACAGAGGGGAGCTTTTGTTATAATATCCAGATATTTTCATTGCTATTAGTCTGATTAAATTGCCTCCATCTTTCAACAGATGATAGATCAGGGATTGATCCTACAAGACGGCTCCTATTTCCGAGATCTTTGGAACATCTTGGATTTCATTGTGGTGGTCGGAGCACTGATGGCCTTTGCTTTGGCGTAAGTCTCTTCATTTTGGGAACTTCTGCTCTGTTGAGACCCTAATTTTGGAAATAGTTCTCCCTCTCTTCAAGGCCTTACTGCTATGTCATTCTGCCTCAAGAACTCCCCAGGCTGGTGTTTGGAAACTCAACCAAGATAAAATCCTTGTCTTCATTACCTGGAGTAAAAAGATGTATGCAATTTTTTGAAATGAAAAGACTGACAATGGAGAAATTGTTGCGTTTGATGGGAGGGAGGGCAAAAAACACAATTAAGCCACAAGATCATAGGGGTATGTTTTTGTAGTCTCATTTTAGACCTTTTTTGCCATGAGAACATGTCAATACAGTGTTCCCACTAGGCTTGGTTGATCAAGAAAAAAAATGGTTCTAAACTCGTTTTGTATATAGGTGGCGCTGGCGTTTCGATTTTAAAATTATTTCTCGAATTTTCTTGAAAAAAAGCTTGGGAATAGCAAAAATCTGAATAGCTTCGTTTACTACGTTAATGGAAGGTGCCCTCCCCCCTGTTAGTTTAAAATCTTGCAGTTTCCCTGGCGACAAGCAGCGATGCGGTTTCCCCCAGTGGCCATCAGGAAGAGCTGGGCATAGCCACGGCCACCTCATTCCTGTGCCACCCATCGCCATTAGCAGTTGCTCAGAGAAGGGAAACTGCGAGATTAGTTTTAAAATCTTGCAGTTTCCCTTCCCTGGGTGGGTGACTGCGAACGGCGATGGGTGGCAGGGGAATGAGGTGGGCATGGCTACACTTAGCTCTTCTTGACGGCCCCTGGGGGTGTGGCCTTCAGGAAGAGCTGTTCTTACCCACGCCCACCTCCTTCCTCTTTGCATCCGCGGCTTTGCGAGGTGGGCTTTGCAAGGTGGGCATGGCTACGGCCAGCTCTTCTGCATCACCACTTGTCGCCAGGGAGGTAGCCACGCCCACCTCGCAAAGCCCACCTCGCAAAGCCGCCGATGCAAAGAGGAAGGAGGTGGGCGTGGGTAAGAACAGCTGTTCCTGAAGACCACGCCTTAAGCATTTACGATTCACTGTCGGAAGTCGTAAGGAAGATGGCGGACGCGGCTTCGATATGGCAAAAACACTTCCGGGTTGCCAAAACGTGTCGATATTGCTCCAAAAGGTAATTTATTTAAGATTTCATTACGAGTTAAGAAACGTACGACTTGGATCAACCAACTCTAGTTCCTTCACTTATCACGAGGGTTACGTTCCAGGACCATCCACGATAAGTGAAAGACTGCGATGCAGGGATGCTATACTGTATATGGACAGTATAGTTCTGCCCACTCCTCTCTCCCCCTCCTCTCTCGCTCTCTCTCTCCCTCTCCTCTTTTCTCCTCCCTCCCTCCCTCCCTCCCTCCCTACCCCCTTCTCTTGCTGGAGCCACCCTTCTTCTTTCCTCCCTGCTTTCCCACTGGCATGGGGCTCTCACCTGGTCGCCCAAGGAAGAAGCCCCAGTGGAAGCTGCCTTGGCAGCCCTCTCCAGGCTATATGCCAACCATACACACACCTCCCTCACAGCCCGCTGCCTCCGCCAGCCAGGGCGACACTTCCAGCTTCCAAAGAAGAAACCCTGGCAGAAGCTGCCTTGGCGGCCCTCTCTGGCCTTCTTCGGGCTCTTTGCCAACCACACATACACCTATCTGTGAGTAACTCAGCAGCTCAAGTCTGGGGCAGCATCTATGCTGGAGAAACAACACTCTTTGATAATGGGTATACAGTGTTCCCTCGCTACTTGTATTTTAAATTCTTTTTTTAAAACCTGCGAAACAGCAAGTCCACGTGAAGTGAACCGCGAAATAGCGAGGGCACACTGTAGTAATAAAGAAACGCATCTCCACAAATGCATAATTGTTGAGATTAACTTCACAATTCAGCAGCAGATCAGTTGCACAACTTCAGCGCTTTCCAGTAGCTTCTTCCTGCACAGTATTTTCAGTCAACTGCTCCCACAGCCTGCAGTCACTCCGGAACATTTTACAGACACTTGAGCACATGCCCGGCCATTGTCAGTTTTACCATTGTCTTTTCCCCTGTCTAGATGACATTACAAACTTACCACAGCATACAGTTATATCTTGTCTTAGCAGACAGGTTCTTTTAATTACATATAGCCTTCGACGAACAACATCACAGCACAAGGAGAAATATACACTGTACATGACTTCCTTATATACAATTCATTTACACATAGCAATCTCTGATTGGTTCCCAACTCATTGACTTAACTCAAACCCAGGATTGCATCATTCACAATCACCTGGACTAGGCCAGAACACATTCCCCAAATGGAGTTCTATATACAGTTAATGCATGACTCAGCATTTCCAATAGAAGCCCATTAGCAGTGCATGACTCCGCTATATTACATTACAATACATTGTAAAACCTGACAGATTCTAAGTATGTGAACATCTCAGTACGTTCATCACAAAACATATACAATTAATTCAGACTTTTTAGGTCATCTATAAAGCTATATAATTACCTAATTGGTGATTATATTATCTTCAATTAGGGTTCATGTAAACAGATCTAAACCATGTATTGATGAAGGCTTTCATGGCTGGAATCACTAGGTTGTAGGTTTTTTCGGGTTATATGGCCATGTTCTAGAGGCATGTTCTCCTGACGTTTCGCCTGCATCTATGGTAAGCATCCTCAGAAGTAGTGAGGTCTGTTGGAACTAGGAAAATGGATTTATTTATCTGTGGAATGACCAGGGTGGGACAAAGGACTCCTGTCTGTTGGAGCTAGGTGTGAATGTTTCAACTGCCCACCTTGATTAGCATTTGATGGCCTGGCAGTGCCTGGGGCAATCTTTTGTTGAGAGGTGATTAGATGTGCCCGATTGTTTCCTCTCTGTTGTTTTGCTGTTGTAATTTTAGTGTTTTTTAATACTGGTAGCCAAGGAACATGAAAGGCACTGCAGACTACTTCAATCAGAGGAGTCAGCCATAGCAGAGCACCTGATGAACCAACCTGGACACAGCATATTTTTTGAGAACACAGAAATGTTTGACCACTGTGTCAGACTACACAAAGAAGCCACTGACCTCCACAAGCTTGTGGACAATTTCAACAGAAAGGAGGAAACCATGAAAATGAACAAAATCTGGCTACCAGTATTAAAAAAAACCTCTAAAATTACAACAGCAAAATAACAGAGAAAAAACAATCTGGGACATCTAATCACCTCCCAACAAAAGATTCCCCCAGGCACTGCCAGGCCATCAAATGCTAATCAAGGTGGGCAGTTGAAACATTCACACCTAGCTCCAGCAGACAAGAGTCCTTTGTCCCACCCTGGTCATTCCACAGATATATAAACCCATTTTCCTACTTCCAACAGACCTCACTACCTCAGAGAATGCTTGCCATAGATGCAGGCGAAACGTCAGGAGAAAATTCCTCTAGAACATGGCCATATATCCCCCCAAAAAACTACAATAACCCAGATCTAAACCACTTCACAACATAATTCAATGCCATGTCTTACCTTGGCATGTTCCTGAGAAACGGCACATTTATGAGAGCACTGAGAGTGCTCTATAAAAATCCAGAACTGTAGCTACCTTGAGTGAAA
Source organism: Anolis sagrei (assembly GCF_037176765.1). Classification (NCBI taxonomy): domain Eukaryota; kingdom Metazoa; phylum Chordata; class Lepidosauria; order Squamata; family Anolidae; genus Anolis; species Anolis sagrei. The sequence goes on along the minus strand of NC_090024.1, from coordinate 124,006,775 downwards.
GCCAGGAGAAATAAACCAGGTTAGGTGAGGATATGAATGTGTGTTAAAAGGATTGTGTACATTCAATGCAGTATAACACAATACTAGTGACAGAATTTTGGTTTACAAAGAAAACTAGTTTTGGAAGGATGGATTTGGAGCAAAGAAACAGCAGGATGGATGAATGTGTTTTAGCCCTTTCCTTTTATTGCTCTATACCAGATACATGCACACACACACACACATACACACACAGTTGTATGTCTTCAAATGTTTGTTTACTCTCACATGTAATTCTGTGCATGTACTGGGTCATCACTGTCTGCAGTTAATAGTGAGTTGCACTGTTTGTGCTTGGTTTTGTTGTGTTCGGTATACTGCAAATCAAGCATGAGAGATATGTTACTGAGGGCCAAACTGGACATTATTGGGGAAATGCATAACTTCGGGTCCCTTTTTACAAATAATTTTTTGCCTAAGAAAAGGATGTCTTGAAGGCAAGCACACATACAACTTAGCAGTCCCAAGGAGTTACCCACTTCAACAACAGGATAGTGGCTTGCTTTAAAGAATGGGTCCTCAAACTAAGGCCCGAGGGCCGGATATGGCCCTCCAAGGTCATTTACTCAGCCCTCGCTCAGGGTCAACCTAAGTCTGAAATGACTTGAAAGCACACAACAACAACAACAATCCTATCTCATCAGCCAAAAGCAGGTCCACACTTCCCACTGAAATACTAATAAGTTTATATTTGTTAAAATTGTTCTTCATTTTAATTATTGTATTCTTTTTGAATGGATTTTTTGCACTACAAATAAGATATGTGCAGTGTGCATAGGAATTCATTCGTGTTTTTTCTAAAATTATAATCTGGCCTCCAACAATTTGAGGAACTGTGACCTGACCCTCTGTTTAAAAAGTTTGTGGACCCCTGCTTTAAAGGCTGCAGACATTATTAAAAACCTGATAGTTGTGTTTATGCATTGATTTTTTTATACCTTAACTTTCTTTGAAGAGAGAGTCCACTTTTCACAGGGAAACTCACAAGAATGACTAGAATGGTAAGAGTAAAAACATTAAAAATGTAATGTTAAAATACGAGGGGTATTTTTTAAGTAAGGTCCATTGGAACATAAGTACACAACGAAAGTTTATTTCAAAAAAGTAAATTTATTTTCAGAAAGTACATACTTCACTCTATTTTTCGACATAGTTGCCAAGTTTGTTCAAACACTTCTCATACCTCTGAACCCATTTTAAAATACCCTCTTCATAAAAACTTGCCGCCTGCTCCGATAACCAAATATTCTGTAATCAAAGAAGGGCGACTAGAGTGGTCCTCATCATGGACGTTGTCACGGCCATCTTTGAATTGTCGTACCCACTTACGCACTTTGCTTTCACTCATAACAGTATCACCGTACACTTCACAAATCTGTCGATGAATTTCTGCAGCAGGCAGGTTCCTTGCTGACAAAAACTGTATCACTGAGTGAACCTCACATGCGGAGGGTGAGTTGATAGTCTTAAACATTTTTAAAGCACAGAACAGAACCGTACAGGTTAGCTACAAAGCGGAAACTGAGCACAGTTGTTCCCGAGGCATGCCGGTACACGACGCATGCGCTCGTTGCGTTATGCACACGAACTACTAGTGTCTACAACAAAACGGACCTTACTTAAAAAATACCCCTCGTACTACAATTGGAATATTTGAACACAACTAAAATAAAAGCAATTTAAAAGCATCATAAGAAATTGTACATTAGTAAATATGTATTGTCGGAGGCTTTCATGGCCGGAACCACTGGGTTGTTGTAGGTTCGGGCTATATGGCCATGTTCTAGAGGCATTCTCTCCTGACATTTCGCCTACATCTATGGCAAGCATCCTCAAAGGTAGTGACCTCACTACCTCTGAGGACGCTTGCCATAGATGCAGGCAAAACGTCAGGAGAGAATGCCCTAGAACCATGATGGCGAACCTATGACACGTGTGTCAGCACTGACACGCATAGCCATTTTTGATGACACGTGGCCACATGCGGCTGCATACACAGAAGAATGGGCCGCATCCCGAGAAGGACATTTTATCCTCAGCTCCTGCACCAGCATTTTTCCATAATGCCGAGATATATGGCATTGTAAAAAAAGCAGGTAAGTTAAATAATTAGCTTTTTGGTTTATTAAATACAGTTATATATTACAATAATATATTTTGTTATATTGGGGGTTTTTTTCTCAAAGTGACACCCCACCTGAGTTATGCTCAGTTTTTTGGCGAGTTTTGACACACCAAGCTCAAAATGTTGCCCATCACTGCCCTAGAACATAATAATAATAATAATAATAATAATAATAATAATAATAATACTTAATAATAATCCCCACTAACATCTCCCGAAGGACTTGGTGTGGCTTACAAGAGGCCGAGGCCCAACACATCACTAAAACAACATAACAAATACAACAAATAAGTAAACTCATAAAAGAAAGCAATAAACATTAAAACAATAGCAATAAACATTAGACAATAACACCACGACGCATTTAAAATGAAGGCCGGGCCAAATGTAAAGATTAAAAATTTAAAAAATGCTGGGCATGGCAGGTGAAATGAATAGGTTTTTGGAGATTGGTGCGGTGTGCAGACTATCTTAAATCTCTAGTAAAGTGTATTTGGGACATGATGCTTGGAGTTTCCTATTCTGGGAAGGCACACTGGAACAACCACGTCTTCAAGCTCTTCCCAAAGACTGCCAACACTGGGGCTTGTCTGATGTCCTTGGGGAGAGAGTTCCAGAGTCGGGGGGCCATCACAGAGAAGGCCCTGTCCCTCGTCCCCACCAATCGCGCTTGCGACGCAGGTGGGATCGTGAGCAGGGCCTCTCCAGATGATCGGAGAGATCGTGTGGGTTCGTATACGGAGATGCCATATAGCCCGAAAAAACCTACAACAACCCATCAATAAATAGTTTATGACCCACCTGTTAGAAGCTGTATCCTGCCAGCCATTTCCAGGGCTTACTGAAATCAAAAGGACAACAAGGAAGGGCCATCCTAGCATAGCTGAAAGACAAGCTCCAGAACTTAGGAGCAGCCACCAAAAAAGCCCTTTTTTCTGTTGTGTTCTGAATGGTATATGTGGTTTGCAAACACGTATTAGTCATTCTTTTTTTAATGTACTGTATGATGTGAATGTTGATAAATGGAATCAGGAAGTGAGAGGCAGGTGGGTTCGGTGATGGAAAATAGTGAAATGTAAGGATATCAAGAGTGTGAGATGGGGTTGTTGCTTTTCTCAGATGCAAATCTTCTTCCAACAGTCTCCTTCTTGTTCCTTTGCTCTCTGCTGATGGCCCATTTCCTGATCTTTTCTGTTTTCTTTCCATCTGTCTATCGATCTGGCTTTGTGACTGTACATCTGGGCCTTTATCCACAGGAATGCTTTGGGGTAATTATCCTTTTTGTTTCTCTTTTGGGGACAAAGTGAGGGTGACACAGTATGAATGGAAGAAACTGGTGTGCTTATCTGTCACATTACTATCAGGTTACACAAGCCTCCTCCACCTTCCCGTTAGAAAAACACTTTCTAAGAGGGTTATCAGAAAGCACAAAGTGACAGGTGCTCAGAGAGAGCTTCCAACGCCACCTGATTCTGATATTTACTTTCTGAATGTTATATGTTACTATGAATTGTTTTCTGTTAAAACAATGTTTGTACTGCAATATTGACAGAACTAAGAAATACTGCTTTTTGGATTGCAACTCTTAGAAAATCTCCATCCAACATAGCCTCTGCCAACTGGAAATTTGGGAGTAGTAGTTCAAAAAGATATTTTTCCCAGTCCTGAGCCTTATTTAGCCTATGTCGTCTATGTAGCAGAGATTTCAGATTCCATATAGATTTTCTAAGATAGTGTGGTCCTCAAGATATTTGGAGATTATTTCATTTGGGGTTGAATTACCCTGCTACACTGGTGAGGGATGATGGAAGTTATAGACCCAAAACATTTGGTGACAATAATAATAATAATAATAATAATAATAATAATAATCTATATAAAAAATGTAATGTTCGTTTGTGGGATTAACAGAACTCAGAAACCACTGGACTAATTGACACCAAATTTGGCCAGCATACACCTAACAAGCCAATGTATGTCCTTAACTCAAATTTTTTGATTTTGTCATTTGGGAGTTGTAGTTGCTGGGATTTATAGTTCAACAACAATCAAAGAGCATTCTGAACCCCACCAATGATGGAGTTGAACCAATCTTGGCACACAGGACTCCCCTGACCAACAGAAAAAGGTTTGGTGGGCATTGACCTTGAGTTTGGGAGTTGTAGTTCACCTATATCAAGACTCAAACAATGATGGATCTGGACCAAACTTGGCATGAATACTTCATGTGCCCAAATATGAACACAGATGGAGTTTGGGGAAAATAGATGTTGACATTTGGGAGTTGTAGTTCCTGCGATTTATAGTTCACCTACAATCAAAGAGCATTCTGAACCCCATAACCAACAGAATTGGGGCAAATTTCCCACACAGAACCCACATGGCCAACAGAAAATACTTAAGGCTATCCAGTCCAACTCTCTTCACCAGAGCAAGAAAATCTAATCAAAGCCCTCATGACAAAGAGCCATCCAACCATAGACAGAGATAGATAGATATGATTCACATACACAGAGATATAGTATCATAGATTTGAAAGGGACTCCTAAAGAAGGACAATGATATGTAGCATATTCCAGAGTAGGCAAACCAGACACTCTCCACATCAACACTGACAAAGAAACAATAAGAAATACTGTTTACCCTCAAGCATAAAGAAATAACATAGATTAGAAACCATTACTTCATTTTCCAGATCACCAGACTGGACCACAGCAACGCGTGGCAGGGGACGGCTAGTAATAGAATAAAATCTAACTGTAAGATAGCCTAGACCAGGCTTTCTTAAACTTTTACATGGCCCAAGAATATGTCTAACAATCAACATCTACTAATAACAAACCAGCATTTGGAAGACTTGCCGAACAGGCTGTTTTTTCCATTTTATGAAGTACAGCTGAAGCATGACCTAGAGCAGTGGTTCTCAACCTTCCTAATGCCGTGACCCCTTAATACAGTTCCTCGTGTCATGATGACCCCCAACCATAATATTCTTTTCTTTGCTACTTCACTGTAATTTTGCTACTGTTATGAATCGTAATGTAATTATCTCATATTCAGGATGTATTTTCATTCACTGGATCAAATTTGGCACAAATACCCAAATTGGAATACTGATGGAATTTGGGGGAAAATAGAACTTGATATTTGGGAGGTGTAATTGCTGGGATTTATAGTTTATCTACAATCAAAGAGCATTCTGAAAGATGGAGTTGAACCAAACTTGGCACACAGAATTCCCATGACCAACAGAAAATACTGGAAGGGTTTGGTGGGTATTAACCTTGAGTTTTGGAGTTGTAGTTCACCTACACCCAAAGAGCACTGTGGACTGAAACAATAATAGATATTGACATGAATACTCAATATGCCCAATTGTGAACGCTGGTGGAATTTGGAGGAAAATAGACCTTGACATATGGGAGTTGTAGTTGCTGGGATTTATAGTTCACCTACATTCAATGAACATTCTGAACCCCACCAACCATAGAATTGGGTCAAACTTCCCACACAGAACCCCTATGACCAAAAGAAAATACTGTGTTTTCTGATGGTCTTTAGTGACCCTTCTGACACCCCTTTGCGACCCCCCCCCCAGGGGTCCCGACCCCCAGGTTGAGAAACGCTGACCTAGAGTCCACTGTAAACACTGCCCAACCGATTCAAGTAAATGTCTAAAGCAGCCACTAGGAACCTCTTCACACGTGCCACTGGAATTGCCACAGATCATGGTGATTCTGGCAGTGCCTGTAGGTGAGCGTGGGGATCTCAGCTTCCCCCGTTGATCCAAGGCAACATGGGAAGTCTCCCGTGTTGCCATGGTGGCAGCATGCGCTGATTCACCTTCCCTTTCATGCAAGTCCGCCGGAAGTTGTAGTGCATCATGGGATGGGAGCTGGCAGGCTCCATGGTGAAAGGAAAGGCAAACTGGTGCATTCTGCCAATTACAACCCAGTGTGATGAGGTCGTGATGTTCAGAAAATGTTCATACAGTAGTTGCCAATTTTAGGGACCCCAACATTGAGCTAAGGGGACCCCATTTAGAGTCGAGACCTGCAGTTTAGGAAGCAGTGACCTAGAGTAGCTCTACTCTCTGGTGGCACATTTCGTAAAAGCAAGTTGTTCATGTAGAAGTCCAATGCTGTCTCTATCTTGAACCTGACATAGTCCATTCTTTTCTTCCATAAGGAAAGGATGACTGAACAGGGATGACAGTATATAGGTTCAGAGCGTTACCTCCTTAGAGCATCGGAGCTGCTGTGTAATTGTCCAGTACATATGCATGTACCTGTTGCATGGATGTCTTGTCTATGAACACACCCAGACAAGTGTGAATGAACTATATTTTTTAGAATTGATTGTAGTTAGGGTCTTATATGTGATGGTCATTACAAGGATGGGATACAATATGAGGCAGGTATGGCTAGTTTACAGCTGACAACCAGTTACTACTTTGTTTTGTTTTATAAAAGCCTTATTAAACAAAAAGCCAGTCAAAGATAGCCATTCACCCACTGTTCTGTCGCGCGCTGGGCCTGTAAAGAATTTCGTTTAGAACAGGACGTGCAACCTTTGCCCAATGGGAAGCCAGGGGGGCCCAAGGAGAAGTTCTCAGAGGTTTTCCACCACAAATGATCTTTAGTTGGCTTGTGAAGTATAACAAAGTCTTTTATTAATGAACAATCAAACAGAAACTTCTCTTGTCTTCAATAAAGCTAAACAAATGCTTCCAGGCTTTATGCAACTGGTGGCTTCCTAATCTTGCCCACGAAGGACAGGCAACTGTCTTCAATAACTTCTTCTTTACTTTAAAGGAAAATCCCCTTTTTAACTTCTCCCAGGCTGACTGTAATCTAACCCTTACTGATGTGGGCTCTGCTACCAGGTCGAACTGCATCTCGAAGCACCGAGTGGACCTACCAGTAAAGGCTTAGATATTCTCCAGCGGGAGTTCTTTGGTCTTTAGGGCTGTTTTCCTGGAAATCTTTGGATGCTCTTAAGACTGTTTTCCCTTGGAAAGTCTTGGATGCTCTTAAGACTGTTTCCTCCCAGAAAGTCTTAAGGATTGAAGCTTTTGTACAGGGGAAGCTTGCACACGTCCTGTACATTAGCTTTCCTTGCTGAGACTGACTAAAAAATGGCTCCCTTCCCTTCCCAATTGTCCTGAACAGGGGCAGAACCAAAACTTAACGATGATGGACAGGTGATTTGCCCTATGACTGCAATCAAAGGAAGCCACCTTCCTGCAGAATCCCTGACTGCAAGCAAACATTTAATACAAAGCAAATAAATTTGGAGCTCCTGGTACAGCCGTACCAGCACACTCACAGTAAACAAACTAATTTCACACCAGTGTAACATTCAACTTTCTGAAGAAGTAAATTGATATCCATGAGAAATCATATGAATGGGAATATGTGGCCCTCCAAGTGATTTTGGGTTAAGTGCCCATAATTTCTTCCTGGTGGCAATGCTAATGAGGACTAATGTAGAGATGGGAAGGCTGGAAAAAAATAAAAAAATGGGGGGGGGGGGAACAGAAGAGTTTTTTTCCCATTTTTTCCCAAAGCCATTTCCCACCCCCCACCCCAGAAAAATTGAAAAAGAAGTGTGCAGAAACAAAAAGTCACAGAAATCTTTCATTAAGGTCTTCATGTTATATAGTTTGAATACCATGTCATAGATATATTATTTATCATTGGAAAAGATAAATATTCTACGCACTTTTCATTTTTTCCAGAAAAAATGGCTTTGGAAAAAAACGGGGGAAAACTGTTTTCGCCCCTAATTTTCCCCCGTTTTTTTTCCAGGCCTTCCCATATCTAGGCTAATGTTACTTGCAGCTTACTTCATATGGACATATAGTTTATATTTTGATTGATTTGTTGTTCCTGTATGTCACATTTCTCTTAGATTGGGATTTAAAGTGACTCTTAAATAAAATTAATTTAACAAACCAGGTATCCATAACTGACAAGAGACGTTGGTCTCCCAGAGTTCTAGTTTAAGACTCAAATCTTTACATAAGACTACACCCTCCACCTTTAAAAATACAAGTGAATTTTTTTTTGTCGTGTCTGGAGCAACTTGAGAAACTGCAAGTCGCTTCTGGTGTGAGAGAATTGGCCGTCTTCAAGGATGTTGCCCAGGGGACGCCCGGATGATTTGATGTTTTATCATCCTTGTGGGAGGCTTCTCTCATGTCCCTGCATGAAGAGCTGGAGCTGATAGAGGGAGCTCATTCGCCTCTCCCTGGATTCGAACCTGCGACCTGTTGGTCTTCAGTCCTGCCGGCACAGGGGTTTAACCCAGTGCACCACCAGGGGCTCCTACAAGTGAAATAATACAACATAACAATTAAAAACGATTATAAATATTTATTTATTTATTTGCAGTATTTATATTCCGCCCTTCTCACCCCGCAGGGGACTCAGGGCGGATTACAATGCACATAAAAGGTAAAGGTAGTCCCCTGACATTAAATCCAGTCATGTCTGACTCTGGGATGTGGTGCTCATCTCCATTTCTAAGCTGAAGAGCCAGCATTGTCCGTAAACACCTCCAAGGTCATGTGGCCGGCATGACTGCATGGAGCGCCGTTACCTTCCCGCCAGAGCGGTACCTATTGATCTACTCACATTTGCATGTTTTCGAACTGCTAGGTTGGCAGAAGCTAGGGCTGACAGCGGAAGCTCACGCCGCTCCCCGGAATCGAACCTGCAACCTTTCGATCAACAAGCTCAGCAGCTCAGTGCTTTAACCCACTGCGCCACATATACATATACATATACATGGAAAATATTCAATGCCATAGACACAAAACATATATAGACAGACTCACAGAGGCTATTTAACTTTCCAGCTTCTTGAGAGTATGCTTTGAATTCCGGCCACTGGGGGAGCTGTTGCTTCACCATCCACTTGTGACACTGATGGAGTACTTCCTCATTCTTTTGCACGCTGCTGGAGAGCTTTATGGCATCGTAAATTAGTTAAATTAGCCTCCCCGCATAAGCGGTACCTAAATTTCCTACTTGACAGGTGCAACTGTCTTTTGGGCTGCAAAGGTCAAATATATCATTTAAATCAAGTTAAAGTTCATCAGATTAATCAGTGGGGTCTTTTTCTAATTAGTCTTGACTGGAAAGGTAGAGAAGAGTGTATGCTCACCAGAAAACAAAACATAGGCGGGTTAATAGGTAATTTCTGATACTGGCCAGATGGCAAAGCAGCAAGGTTCTATATATTTATAATGAGGCCTGTTTTGTTTCCTACGCTGATAGAGAACCCGGAAAGGGAGAGGGGAGAAAAAGCATTTCTCCAAATACTCATTACCAAACCTTGCATTGGGTCAACCAGTTAAAACCTTCGTTGGCTAAGGCCATCTATTCTTGTTTTCCTGAAAGAAAATGCACAAATGACTTTTTGCACAGCCCTACTATTTACCATCAAAAAGTGGTCTTGTATCATATTTTGCTTTGTGTTTTTAGAACTCCATACAGAGCCCTAGAGCGAAAAATAATAATAATATCCAGATCAATGGCTGTTGCTCTCCCCTAATTAGGTTTTTAATCTCAAACTTCAGGAATATAATGTTCTTTAATATTCTGGGGTGCAACACTCTGTAATTTCAAGTACTAAAATTCTTTTAATTAAATCCAGCTCTGCAATCAGTTAAAATTCAAAGCTTAATTTCCAGTTGTGCGAACAAAGCATAATCTTGCCACCTTCCTTTTTGATATATTATTTTAGTAGCTTCTCTTATTATTATATGCACTCACAGGATTAATTTGGGTTAATGTTGGTGTATGATTAAAAGAGCAGTATTGATATAATCCATGTCGATAATATTTTCTCACTGTGCCAAGGAACTGAAGGGAATAGATGGATGAGTCTTACTCATGAACACACACCCAGGACACCCATGGACTCCAGATGGCAAGGGAAGATCAGTAGTAGAAGGCAAGCTGTCTTTGGGGGAAGCATATTTTCCACTGCTGATCTTCTCATTCAGGAATTCCCAATAAGCTTTCATGATACGTGGGTTTCCCCAGGACAAAAGCTTGGAAAAGGTACCTTGGAGAGCGGGGGGAAACGATTGTTCCTACCAACAACAGAGATGTTTTTGAAGTTCAAATACGTGACATTTCTAAGCTCATCCACATCACAATTTCTTTAAAAAGCTGTTAGTCAAAAAAGGACATTCTTTATCATCATCATCATCTTTATTTATACCCCGCCACCATCTCCCCAGTGGCGCAGTGGGTTAAACCCCTGTACCAGCAGGACTGAGACCGACAGGTTGCAGGTTCAAATCCAGGGAGAGACAGATGAGCTCCCTCTATTAGCTCCAGCTCCTCATGCGGGGACATGAGAGAAGCCTTCCACAAGGATGATAAAACATCCAATCATCCGGGCGTCCCCTGGGCAACGTCCTTGCAGACGGCCAATTCTCTCACACCAGAAGCGACTTGCAGTTTCTCAGGTCGCTCCTGACACGACAAAAAAAAAAATCTCCCCAATGGGGACTCGGGGTGGCTAACATGAGGCCAAGCCCCCCCCCCCCCCAACTACAGTACAACACAATATAATACAGAATGCAAAAACAAAACTTACATCAGAAAATAATTACAGTAGCAACACAAAAGAATAAAATGCTCTCTACGTGGGGTTGCCTTTGAAGACAGCTCGGAAGCTTCAACTAGTCCAACGCTTGGCAGCCATGATTCTAACAGGAGCGGAACGCAGGGAGCATACAACCCCCCTGTTGCGCCAACTCCACTGGCTACCGATTTGCTACCGGGCTCAATTCAAAGTGCTGGCGTTGACCTTTAAAGCCCTAAACGGTTCCGGCCCAAGCTACCTATCCGACCGCATCTCGGCCTATGAACCCACCAGGACTTTGAGATCTTCCGGGGAGGCCCTGCTCTCGATCCCGCCAGCTTCACAAGCACGGCTGGCGGGGACGAGAGATAGGGCCTTCTCGGTGGTGGCTCCCCGGCTGTGGAACGCCCTTCCCACAGACATTAGATTAGCACCATCTCTAATGGTATTCCCCAAAAAAGTAAAGACCTGGTTATTTGTGCAGGCGTTTGAATAATTAGTACAATGATTGGTAATGACATAGGAATGGAACAATGGATGACGAATCTGGATCATGTTTTTTTAGTGATGAGACGCTAATGAATGGTTATTATAGTAATTGTGTACTAACTGTGTGTTAGATTAGGTTATTAACTGTTTTTATATTGGTGCATTGAATTTTACTGTGTCTTGTGTCTTGTGAACCGCTGTGAGTCGCCTCCGGGCTGAGAACAGCGGTATAGAAATAAAGTAAATAAATAAATAATAAATAAAACAAATTAACACAATATAAAAGTCAGACTGGAAGGGCAGGCCAGATGGACAAGCTAAAATGATAATATGATAAAACCCTGGGTGAGGTAGGAATATAAAATGTGTAGGTAAGAGGAGCCCACGAAAGATAGTGGGGTAATAATAATAATAACAATAATAATAATAATAATAATAATCCTTTATTTATACCCCGCTAACATCTCCCGAAGGACTTGGTGCGGCTTACAAGAGGCCGAGGCCCAACACATCAATAAAACAACAGCATAACAAATACAACAATAAATAACTCATAAAACAAGCAATAAACATTAAAACAATACCAATTAACATTAGACGATAACACCATGACACATTTAAAACTAAGGCCGGACCAATGTAATAATTAAAAATTTAAAAATGCTGTGCCTGACAGGTGAAATGGATAGGTTTTTGGAGATAGGTGCAATGTGCAGACAATCTTAAATCTCTAATAAAGTGCATTTGGGACATGATGCTTGGAGTTTCCTATTCTGGGAAGGCACACTGGAACAACCACGTACTCAAACTCTTCCTAAAGACTGCCAATGTTAGGGCTTGTCTGATGTCCTTGGGGGGAGAGAGTTCCAGAGTCGGGGGGCCACCACGGAGAAGGCCCTGTCCCTCGTCCCCACCAATCGTGCTTGCGACACAGGTGGGATCGTGAGCAGGACCTCTCACATAAGGCTTTCAGTCTAGGGCATTGGAGAATGCAACATAGAGGCAACACTATAGATGAGGCAAACAGAAGTGGAATAAATAGTCACTCTCTGAAGGCACATTGGAAAAGCCAGGGTTTCAAGTTTTTCTTGAAATCTGCTAAGGGAGGGAGGGGGGCATACAAAATGGCTGTTGTATTCCAGATTTAGAGTCATTGTTTTAAGAAACTTCAAAAAGAAGCCATTGCAAGAATGATAATGATAATGATAATGATAATAATGATAATAATAATAATATATTTATACCCCATCACCATCTACCCGAAGGGACTCGGGGCGGCTTACATGAGGCCAATACAGATACAACAATACATCAACAAACAAGCAAGCAAATAAAACAATATAAATAATACAGTTGAACATATAAGCAATAATACACAACAGATTTAAAAACATTCTGGCAGGGCCAGGTGTAGAATTAAAATTTTAAAACCCTGAGCATGTACAGAGTAGGGTATGTCTAAGCATGGGGGTTTTAAAAAGTGATATGGGGGATCAATCCAACGGATAGATAAAGTGCTTCAGAGGATGTATAGAAGGAAATTGGTCAGATCGGGCATTATTTCCTTCATTCAGGGAAGGCACACTGGAACAGCCACATTTTCAAATTCCTCCTAAAGACTGCCAAAGTGGGGGCTTGTCTGATATCTTTAGGTAGAGAGTTCCAGAGTCGGGGGGCCACCATAGAGAGGACCCTCCCCCTTGTCCCCATCAATCGCGCCTGCGAAGGGAACGGGAGTGAGAGCAGTGCCTCTCCAGATGAATGAAGAGATTGTGTGGGTTCGTAAACAGAAATGCGGTCACGCAGGTAGGTGGGTCCCAAACCGTTCAGGGCTTTGTAGGTAAGAACCTGCACCTTGAATTGGGACCGGAAGATGATCGGCAGCCAATGGAGCTCCTTAAACAGGCAAGATTGGTGTCTTCCTGAAAGAGCAAAATCCTAAGTTTCCAAAATCCTATATGTTATCCTTTTTTACCCCACAGATGGAGCCCCCGGTGGCGCAGTGGGTTAGATCCCTGTGCCGGCAGGACTGAAGACCGACAGGTCGCAGGTTCGAATCTGGGGAGAGGCGGATGAGCTCCCTCTATCAGCTCCAGCTCCTCATGTGGGGACATGAGAGAAGCCTCCCACAAAGACTCTCCAAGATGGTCTTCCCTCTCCTGCCCCCCCCCCCCGTTCCCCCTCCAGTACTCCATGGAGTAAACCTTTAAGGAAGAATTGGAAAGCTTTCTGTGTGCTTCGTCATTTGAAGATCTGGCTATTATTTTGTATTCCACCACCCCCTTCCAAAAACACCCACGGGTAGACTAAAAGTTTTGTCTTTCTAACTTGCATGGAAGAGTTTTAGAATTTAACTATGTCATCTCATACCAATGACAACTTAAATCTATGTAGAAGGAAGTAATGCTGTTTCTGCTATAATAATTGGTAGAACTGTGTATTAAACCATCCTGAGCAATGAGACATTTTGCTATTTCAATTTGATGAAGTATGAGCGAGATAATTGCTTAGGCCTACCAGGCATGTAAGCATATGACGCTTCGAGCCTAGTGGCACAGTGCCTTTGGTGACAGATGGTTTTGCTCAGCAAGAGTGTCAGATCACCCATTTTAACCTTGTTATCTCATTCTTGCTCGCAATAATAGCATTTGAAAGCACCAGTCAGTTCTAGCAATAAGAGAATACTCTTGCAGGGGGAGAATGGGTTTTTTGTTTTTGTTTTTATAGCCTTAGACTTCATGATCCAGGAGACCAAGGATTTTGTTTTTTATATATATATAATAATTTTATTGAGATTTTTCTTCAACAAGGAAAGAGGGAGAACAATCCACGTGACAGGAAAGTAGGAAATTGAGGGAGGGGGTAAGGTAGTGTGGGGGAGAGAGGATGTGTTAAGAACCAAAAGAAAAAGAGATAGAGAAAAGAATATATATATATATATATATATATATATATAATCAAGGACCTCCAGTTCAGTCCGCAGAGGTGCGGGCGTTGAGTTGCTTATGTCTTCTTATGGTCTCATTCGCACCATAATCGATGTTAATTCGTAGTGGCGAATGTTAAATATTAAGTTTACAAAAAAGTTCACAAAAGCCATGAACATATTAGAGAACTGGCTTAAAGTGTTCCATCGATGGCATTTGACAGCTGTCCAACTTTCTAAATTTAATGAAAAACTCGATAGTTTATGTTGGAAATGCAGGAAAGAAACGGGAACTTACTATCATTTATTCTGGAGTTGTAAGGAGATCCAAAAATTTTAGACTTTGGTCCATAAACATACACAAAATATAATTAAAACAAAATTCGATATGAAACCTGAATATTATTTGTTGAACATAACAAATCTTGATTTAAAGAAAAATGAGGAAAACATCTTTTTTTATCTGTCAGCAGCGGCAAGAATATTAATTGCACAAAAATGGAAAATGAAAGAAATCCCTTCCAATGAGGATTGGATTAAGAAAATAGTAGAATATATGGCTCTGGATAGGCTTTCTTACTTACTAAGGGTACAAAGTAATGAAAAGCCAACAAACTGGAACCAACTAAAAGAGTACCTAAGAGGAAAAACCAAGGATTTTGTAATGTTAATATTGGACCATCTTCTTGCTTTATTATTATTTAACATGAGCCATAGTCAATGCTTGGGAAAGCATGAATTGTTGGGAGAGGTCAAATGTCGCCCTTCTAAAAGGTAACTTTGCTCGTTTCTGGGCATGGTTTTAAGATTGTGTTCTGTGGACCCCCAAGAACTCGGTACTCATGGAAGACAAGTGTAGTGAAATTGCTACTCTATGTTAAAGCTTTGGTGTATAGCTCTATGTTTACATATGGCAGATAGGGAAGAATAGGCACAGACAGGGTAGCAACAGCAGAGATAGGATTCATTTGCATATGGGAAGCCGATTGGTCATATGCAGATTAGTGTAGGCCCAGGATTTGAAAAGGCTGTTAGGCCAAAATGACAGTTGGGGAGAGCAGAGCTGAACATTCCAAAGGGGCGGAGCCAAGGGTCTGAAAGAGGCAGTTAGAGTGTGGGAGTTTGAAAATGACAGGAATCTGTGTTTGAAGAGGAGAGTTGGTTTTTGAGTGTCTGATAGAAATAAGCCGTTATGAAGATGTGTTAAAGACTTCTGATATAGAGAAGCAGTTAGTTAAATAGATCTCGAGTTTTAAGGAACATAAAGAAGAATAGTGTTGCCTTAGTTTAAAATATAATTCAGCCAAGAGTGTGTAAAGCAAGTAACATGTTTGTGAATGTGAAACATTGATAGTTTATTCAGGAAAGTTAACCAAGTAAATGATACTGATTGTAAGCCTCAAGAATGCAACAAAACACAAATGTAACCACAAGCGTTGGAGCCAGAAGTTATAAATAAACTGTGTTACTTCGTTATACACAAGAGTGTTTCATTGCCTGTGATATAAAATACAAAGGTTTAACAGTACACAGAAAGTCCCAGCCAATATAAAAGAAGAAACTGAATCAGTATAAGGTAGTAAAGAGGTTTTTAAAGAGGAAAATCTCTCTCTCCCTCGCTACAACAAGCTTTCTGGTATGGCAGCCTACCAGCCAGATTCAAATCTGTAATGGAATTCAGAAAGATCAGTAGCCATTGTGGCTTCAGGGCTGTGGGAATTATAGCCCCAAAAAGAAAACTTTTCAAGCTCTGCAATCTGATTCCAAAGTGTATAAATGTTATGGAAATTATGGAAATCATGATCAATAGCAGTGAAAGAACTCAAAGCAAGGAAAAGAAATGGCAATGTGGTGTTCTTTTGTGTCTTCTTCATATCAGCCCCCTACACAAAATATAAAAGTACAGAGCAAGAGAAAAACTGTTCATTGTGTCACAGTAAATTTCCTTCCAAGGAATTACATGTTTGGCAGGATGATTACCCATCTGCATTAAGCACTCATAGTAACAAGCACTTCTTCACACTTCTCGTCCAATATTATGCAAAGTTGGGCATACTTGATATGCCTACTTGTGCTGCACAGCTATAAGGGTGGGAGTAAATTCTTGGGAAAATAATGAATTTAAGCACATAATATATAAACTACTCTGTAGAATGGTCTGTTATGAGCCCTGGAAAATCTGTCTCCAGAAGATACAAGCTTTTTAAAAGAATTATTCAACATTATATATGTGGGCTTTTTAAAATAATAAGGTATTTCAGAAAGATATCTTTTCTGCATCATTCTTTTAATTGTAAGTTCACCCTGTCTTTGGGAGATTCATTTTGTTCTCTTCCTTTTGTCTTGTTATTTTGGGTGGGTTGTTTCTCCTTCCAATTGTGCAGGACCAACAAAGGTCGGGACATTAAAACTATCAAGTCTCTTCGTGTTCTCCGAGTCTTGAGACCATTGAAGACCATCAAGAGGTTGCCAAAACTCAAGGTATGGTTCTTTTCACTCACTCTCTTTATTTAGATTGGCTCCAATTTGAGAAATATATAAATGGTGACCACTGTCACTGTTAGATGGTTTAAGAGATCCCTTGTTCTGTTACAGTGAACCAAAAGCAAAGGAGAAAAGAATACTTATTCCTTCAATAGTTGTATGGATCATTGGTATGGTTTGGCTTCGTCTACTAGACTTGTTTAGGTTCGCTTCGTTAAAACCTTAAATTTGTTAAAACCTACTGAATTTGGTCTTTTGAATCAATTTTGAACCATGCAGGAAAAGTAAGAGGTATAATTACGATTTGAACTACTTACCCTTTTTATTCATAAATATTTCGTAATGTTCGGAAGTCTCCCAAGGCTATTTAATTTTCACAAGCATTAAGCAACTTTGGTAAAGTTTTGCTTCCCCTCCCGGGCAATGCAAAGGAGGGAGGAGGTGAGTGTGCCTAAGCACAGCCATTGTTGTAGTTTGTGAAGGGAAGTTTTGGAAAGTTTCCAGAAGTTTCAGAAAGTTTTGAAAAATTTTTTTTTAAGGAAGTGACTTTAGAATCGAACCACCAGCGCCCCCTACATCCAAAACGAGTTTTGAACCATTTTTTTTAATCAAACAAGCCTAGCGTCTACTACAAGTTAATTTTTGAAAACACTTTAACACTTTAATTCCCATGGCTTCTCCCAAATAATTCAAAGAACTGCAATTTGGTAACCCTTGTCTCTTTTGCAAAGTTCAGTTCTCAAGATGTTTAAAGCAGATATAATAACAATTAAGTCACTTTAAATGGGAATAAGAAGACCTGTATCTGATTGTCATCTCTTTTTGACCCAGTTGTTAGAAGCACTCATTTACAAGTTGTAACCCTATGTTGTATGAGAAATAACCATAATGCTGTCAAACAGCTTCAGTTTTCTGCTGGAAGTGCTGCTTCTAGTACAGTCTATCTTTTTGATTAAAACATCAATGTGAGATTAGTTTCTGGTTTTATTTGTCATGTCAGGGCAACCAGTGAATTATATTACATTTCTAACAGAACAAAGCAAACAAACAGACAAAATACAAAATTTGTGAGTTTGGTAGTTGATTAAATGTCCTTTGACCAGTATCTGGCCACTTGGAATCCTTCTGGTGTTGCCGCAAGAAGGTCCTCCATTGTGCATGTGGCAGGGTTCATGTTGCATTGCAGCAGGTGGTCAGTGGTTTGTTCCTCTTCACACTTGCATGTCGAGGATTCCACTTTGTAGCCCCATTTCTTGAGGTTGGATCTGCATCTTGTAGTGCCAGAGCACAGTAAGTTCAGCGCCTTCCAAGTCGCCCAGTCCTCTGTGTGCCCAGGGGGGAGTCTCTCATTTGGTATCAGCCATTGGTTGAGGTTCTGGGTTTGAGCCTGCCACTTTTGGACTCTCGTTTGCTGAGGTGTTCCAGCGAGTGTCTCTGTAGATCTTAGAAAACTATTTCCAGATTTAAGTCATTGACTTGCTGGCTGATATCCAAGCAGGGGATGAGCTGGAGATGTCCCTGCCTTGGTCCTTTCACTATTGGCTGCTACTTCCCGGCGGATGTCATTTGGTGCAATACCGGCTAAGAAGTGTAATTTCTCCAGTGGTGTAGGGCGCAGACACCCCGTGATAATGCGGCATGTCTCATTTAGAGTCACATCCACTATTTTAGTGTGGTGAGATGTGTTCCACACTGGGCATGCATACTCAGCAGCAGAGTAGCACAGCGCAAGGGCAGATATCTTCACTGTGTCTAGCTGTGATCTCCAGGTTGTGCCAGTCAGCTTTCGTATGATATTGTTTCTAGCACCCACTTTTTGAAGTTCAGGCAGTGCTTCTTGTAGGTAAGAGCATGGTCCAGAGTGACTCCCAGGTATTTGGGTGCGCTGCAAAGCTCCAGTGGGATTCCTTGTCTGTTTGGGATGCTTGTCTGTTCTTGAGATGAAAAGCACATGTCTGTGTTTTAGATGGGTTGGGGATCATCTGGTTTTCCCTGTAATAGGCAGTAAGAGCACCTAGAGCTTCAGAGAGCTTCTGTTCTACCATCTCAAAGCTCCCTGCTTGAGCGGTGATGGCACAATCATCAGCGTAGATTAAACTCTCTGTCCCTTCTGGCAGTGGCTGGTCATTTGTGTAGATGTCGAACATGGATGGGTGGTCATTAATCCATGGGAATAATCAATCAGAAGGTTGCATCCAATGGTGAAAGGGGGCAAGTTTGTTGGTGAGGGGAACCAGAAGCAAAATAAGCCATAGTAACTGGATCATATAGTTCTTTGCCTCTCTGTCCCTTTTTCACTCTTCTTCACACATGCACGTGCAAAGTAAAAGAGGAGATGCTATTCACAGGATTGTCATGAAGAATAACAGTTGGCCTGTAGCATCCAGAGTTCCAACTTAATATTTCCTCACCATGTAACATGTTGTACTGTAATCAGTGTGACTTAAACATTACATTTGTAAATACTCGTGATAGTAAAGAATACGGAAGAATATAAATGACTAATTATCGTAGACATTTTTGCTTTTTGGTGTTTCCCATATCAGATGTTCACCTTGATGTGGAAAAGAAAATACTTGAAAACACCTTGACTAATGATACCTTTCAGGCCCCTTATGTCCTCTTTGAGAAAAGTGTTATTATTTGCATACGATGAATCACACCTTATGGGTTTGCCTCCCTCTCAGGCAGTCTTTGATTGCGTTGTAACATCACTGAAGAATGTCTTCAACATACTAATTGTCTACAAGCTCTTCATGTTCATCTTTGCCGTCATTGCAGTCCAGCTCTTCAAGGGCAAATTCTTCTACTGTACAGACAGCTCAAAAGATACAGAGAAAGATTGCATGTAAGTACAGCAGAATAGTCTAACTATATATCTAATGTATTGTCGAAGGCTTTCATGGCTGAAATCACTGAGTTGTTGTAGGTTTTTCTGGGTTATATGGCCATGTGCTAGAGGCATTTTCTCCTGACGTTTCGCCTGCATCTATGGCAAGCATCCTCAGAGGTAGTGAGGTCTGTTGGAAATAGGAAAATGGGTTTATATATCTGTGGAATGACCAGGGTGGGACAAAGGACTCTTATTTGCTGGAGCTAGGTGTGAATGTTTCAACTGACCACCTTAATTAGCATTTGATGGCTTGGCAGTGCCTGGGGGAATCTTTTGTTGAGAGGTGATTAGATGTGCCTGATTGTTTACTCTCTGTTGTTTTGCTGTTGTAATTTTAGAGTTTTTTAATATTGGTAACCAAATTTTGTTCATTTTCATGGTTTCCTCCTTTCTGTTGAAATTGTCTACATGCTTGTGGATTTCAGTGGCTTCTCTGTGTAGTCTGACATGGTGGTTGTGAGAGTGGTCCAGCATTTCCGTGTTCTCAAATAATATGCTGTGTCCAGGCTGGTTCATCAGGTGCTCTGCTATGGCTGACTTCTCTGGTTGAAGGAGTCTGCAGTGCCTTTCATGTTCCTTGATTTGTGTTTGGGCAATGCTGCGTTTGGTGGTCCCTATGTAGACTTATCCACAACTGCATGGTATACGGTAGACTCTTGCAGAAATGAGAGAAGAAATGCTGGACCACTCTCACAACCATCATGTCAGACTACACAGAGAAGCCATTGAAATCCACAAGCATGTGGACAATTTCAACAGAAAGGAGGAAACCATGAAAATGAACAAAATCTGGCTACCAGTATTAAAAAAAACTCTAAAATTACAACAGCAAAACAACAGAGAGTAAACAATCAGGCACATCTAGTTACCTCTCAACAAAAGATTCCCCCAGGCCATCAAATGCTAATTAAGGTGGTCAGTTGAAACATTCACACCTAGCTCCAACAGACAAGAGTCCTTTGTCCCACCCTGGTCATTCCACAGATATATAAACCCATTGTCCTATTTCCAACAGACCTCACTACCTCTGAGGATGCTTGCCATAGATGCAGGCGAAACGTCAGGAGAAAATGCCTCTAGAACATGGCCATATAACCTGGAAAAACCTACAACAACTATATATCTAATCACAAATGATTTTTGTACACTTTCTTCTAGGAAATATTTGGAGCGGTCCACACTAAATCCCACAATAGCCTTCTTTCAGGATTGTATACATCGTAGGAGTTCAGGGGTCCTTAAGAGTTTTCAATTAGTAGCTTAGCTTTTTAAAAGGCTAAGCTACTATATCCTCTTGAGTAGGTAGAGACCACAGTTTCACTTTTGAATGAGCCTGTTTTAGTTCAGACTGATGGGAAGACAAGTTTCTTTCAGAAAGAATTCTGCCCAGAGGCCTTAAGGTGAAAAAATGCATTTTAGTCCTCATTTTGAGTTGCCAATTGGCTGAGAAAGGGGGTATACAAATACAGTAAATAAATAAAAAAAAATTCAGAGATTGGAGGAGGTCTCTTGGTGATTCTTAATCCATTCAGTTCTAATTCTTATTTTGCAGGGCTTTTTTCTTTTTTTTTCTTTTTTTCTTTTTTGAGCATGTAGTTCTATGCTTGTTGTTATTGTGTACCTTCATGTTCTCAATTAGGGGTCCTCAAACTTTTTAAACAGAGGGCCAGGTCACAGTCCCTCAAACTGTTGGAGGGCCAGATTATAATTTGAAAAAAACATGAATGAATTCCTATGCACACTGGACGTATCTTATCTGTAGTGCAAAAAACACTTAAAAACAATGCTATAATTCAAATGAAGAACAATTTTAACAAATATAAAATGATTAGTATTTCAATGGGAAGTGTGGGCCTACTTTTGGGTGATGAGATAGGATTGTTGTTGTTGTTTTGTGCTTTCAAGTCGTTTCAGACTTAGGTTGACCCTGAGCGAGGGCCAGGTAAATTTATTTATTTATTTACTATATTTGTATACCGCCCCTCTCAGCCTGAAGGTGACTCGAGGTGGTTTACATTTGGCAATCAATGCCCTACAAGATAAAAATGCAGTCAAAAACAATTACATATAAAATAACCATGTAAAAAAACAAATAAACAATTAACAATTAAAAGCATAAAATACAAATCTCAGCGTCTCATCGTTAAAATAATTTTCCGTCGCATCGTCTTTGTCATTCCATGAGTCTCAATCAATCAGTTATACTGTGTCTGCAAATGCCTGCTCGAATCGCCAGGTTTTAACTCTCTTTTGAAATGTCAGGAGGGAGGGGGCCAATCTAATGTTCTATAGCCGAGGGGCCACCGCTGAGAAGGCTTTGCCTCTCGTTCCTGCCAACCAGATCTGCGAGGAAGGTGGGAATGAAAGCAGGGCCTCTCCGGAAGATCTTAAACACTTAGATGGTTCATAGGAAGAGATGCGTTCGGACAGGTAAACCGGACCAGAACCGTTTAGGGCTTTAAAGGCTAAAGCCAGCACTTTGAATTGTGCCTGGTAGCAAACTGGCAGCCAGTGGAGCTGGCGCAACAGAGGAGTTGTGTGCTCTCTGAGTGCCGCTCCTGTTAACAACCTGGCTGCTGTCCTTTGGACCAATTGAAGCTTCCAATCATCATCATCATCATCATCATCATCATCATCATATGTAATTACTTATTAATCGCCCTCCATCCAAGAATGCTCTAGGCGATTTACAGCTAACAGTCTTCAAAGGCAGCCTTCAAAGGCAGCCCCAAGTAGAGAGCATTGCAGTAGTCTATACGGGATGTAACCAGAGCGTGGACTACCATAAATGACCTTGGAGGGCCGCATCCGGCCCCCGGACCTTAGTTTGAGGACCCCTGTTCTAAATTATGGCAGCCCTAATACCTTAAGTTTGCCATAATTAAGAACTTGAAGGCATACAACAACAAACAACAACAAGAGCAACAACAACAACAACAACAACAACAAACACAGAACTGCATGAAACCTTTCAATGTGTCTAGGTGTGGGTGGAAAGCTTTGTTTAGGTGTATCGCCTTCCTTTGATTCTGTGAAAGATTGTGGCTTGGGTTTTCATGATAGAGCAGGAATTTGAACCTTGGTCTCAAAGAATCCTAGTTCAACTCTCAAACTACACTTTTTAATATCCAAATATATACAACGATCTCAGTAACCTGATGTCTATTCTATAGCTGTAGAATAGCATATGTTACTTCTGTTATGGTCCATCTGGAGTCGGAAAATACGAGAACATAGAGTCCCACTTTCTGTTTTTTTCTTTCATCAAGGCTAAAGTATTTATTTATTTGCTTCATCTGGGCATGTTTAGCCTGAAGAAGAGAAAGCTGAGAGGAGATATGATAGCCATGTATAAATATGTGAGAGGAAGCCACAGGGAGGAGGAAGCAAGCTTGTTTTCTGCTTCCTTGGAGACTAGGACGCGGAACAATGGCTTCAAACTACAAGAGAGGAGATTCCATCTGAACATTAGGAGGAACTTCCTGACTGTGAGAGCTGTTCAGCAGTGGAACTCTCTGCCCCGGAGTGTGGTGGAGGCTCCTTCTTTGGAAGCTTTTAAGCAGAGGCTGGATGGCCATTTGTCAGGGGTGATTTGAATGCAATATTCCTGCTTCTTGGCAGGGGGATGGACTGGATGGCCCAAGAGGTCTCTTCCAGCTCTTTGATTCTATGATTCTATGATTCATTTATACTCCACCTTTCTCACTCCACAAGGGACTCAAGGCAGCTTACAGCTCCGGCAAAAATACAATGCCGGTAAAAAACGACAATAAAACAATAACGTATGCTTTGTATTCATTTGATATGGCCTCTGTGCTGACCATACTAAATCTTACAGGGCCTTTAAAAAGCCTTTTGTGTTCTACTCAAAGAGGGGAAAAAATGAATTCCCAATAGTCTCCCAGAACTTTGCTCATTGGGTGACCTGTACAATTTTACAGGAATATTGGCAGACTGACGAGTTCTTCCCTTGAGTTGTTAAAGCATGTTCTACCAGAGCTTACATAAACATGTACACCAGGGTGAGTGATCTGGAGCTTTCCAAATGATGTATTGTTCAGGAATAGATAGCCCACATGTGCAAGGGGATCACTCAAATAACAACAAATACTGCTAAGTAATCTGTTTTTATTTCTGCCTCCTTCACCCTGATAGTATACCAAGTGAATTAATTTCTTAGCATCCTTTCCTTTAAACAATCCAGTAGCAGTTATTCCATATGCGAGGCCATTTCCCTCATTCCTCTAATACAGTGGTTCTCAACCTGTGAGTCTCCAGATGTTTTGGCCTTCAACTCCCAGAAATCCAATAGCTGGTAAACTGGCTGGAATTTCTGGGAGTTGTAGGCCAAAACATCTTGGGACCCACAGGTTGAGAACCACTGCTGTAATATATGCTGTCCTGAGTCCCTCTGTGGAGGTTGAGAAAGGACGAGATATAAAAGCCCTCAATAAATAATCTATATAAATAAAAATGTAATGTTCGTTTGTGGGATTAACAGAACTCAAAAACCACTGGACGAATTGACATCAAATTTGGACACAAGACACCTAACAACCCAATGTATGTTCTTCACTCAAAAATTGATTTTGTCATTTGGGAGTTGTACTTGCTGGGATTTATAGTTCACCTACAATCAAAGAGCATTCTGAATCCCACCAATGATGGAATTGAACCAAACCTGACACACAGTTCTCCCATGACCAGCAGAAATTACTGGAAGCGATTGATGGGCAGTGTCCTTTGGTTTTGGAGTTGTAGTTCACCTACATCTGGAGATCACTGGACACAAACAGTGATGGATCTGGACCAAACTCTACACAAATACTCAATATGCCCAAATGTGAACACTGGTGGAGTTTGGGAAAAATAGAATCTTGACATTTGGGAGTTGTAGTTGCTGGAATTTATAGCTCACCTACAATCACAGAGAGCCCCCGGTGGCGCAGTGGGTTAAAGCACTGAGCTGCTGAGCTTGTTGATCGAAAGGTCGCAGGTTCGATTCCGGGGAGCGGCGTGAGCTTCTGCTGTCAGCCCTAGCTTCTGCCAACCTAGCAGTTCGAAAACATGCAAATGTGAGTAGATCAATAGGTACCGCTCCGGCGGGAAGGTAACGGCGCTCCATGCAGTCATGCCGGCCACATGACCTTGGAGGTGTCTACGGACAACGCTGGCTTTTCGGCTTAGAAATGGAGATGAGCACCACACCCCAGAGTCAGACATGACTGGACTTAATGTCAGGGGACTACCTTTACCTTTACCTTACAATCACAGAGCATTCTGAACCCCACCAACGATAGAATTGGGCCAAACCTCCCACACAGAATCCCCATGTGGTCCACAGCAACGCGTGGCCGGGGGGTGGCTAGTAAATAAAATAAATATGCATCACGTTTTGTAAATTCAAATATAATCAGAGCAACTCATACAGTAAGCCGAGGCCATCCAGCCTCGGCTTTTAAGCAGAGGCTGGTTGGCCATCTGTCAGGGGTGATTTGAATGCAATATTCCTGCTTCTTGGCAGGGGGTTGGACTGGATGGCCCATGAGGTCTCTTCCAACTCTTTGATTCTATGATTCTATATGCATCACAATAATGCATGCATCTCTGTACTTTAAAGATGCCACCTGTCATACTTTGTGATGGTAAGTGTCTCAGCAACTCAGCAAAAAGATTCCCTTAGATCAGTGTTTTTCAACCTTCCTAATGCCACAACCCCTTAATACAGTTCCTCATGTCGTGGTGACCCCCAACCATAAAAATTCTTTCATTGCTACTTCATAACTGTAATTTTGCTACTATTATTACAATAAAATAAAACCATATAAGACATTTTAAGCAAATAAGACAATTTAAGCAAATTGAAACTAAAAAAGGTAGACATTGTCTGATACAAAGAAAATTCTATAGAATCGCTAATCTAGAGGCTAATGACATCTCCCATTATTACAGAGGCAACTATGTGGACCATGAGAAAAATCTGATGGAAGTGAAATGCCGTCAATGGAAGCGCCATGAATTCCACTATGATAATATCATTTGGGCTTTGCTCACCCTCTTCACTGTCTCCACTGGAGAAGGATGGCCACAGTGAGTATTTCCCTTGGCCTCTCTAGTGATGCTAGGAATTAAGCAGTGTACCTTAGTGCAAAACTATTCCAGTCATATGGGATTTGCTTGTACATTTATATTTCAATGACAAAAGTAAATGTAAGGTGTTAAATTTTGTTTCTAAGGTTAAAATGATTCAGAGCCAAGACTCAGGGTTAAATGCCTCTTCGTTGTTGTCGAAGGAATGTTTGCACTGAGCTTGGTGCATATAGATCAGCTCTTAGACTGAGGGCCCTTCCACACAGCCCTATATCCCAGAATATCAAGGCAGAAAATCCCACAATATCTGCTTTGAACTGGGTTATCTGAGTCCACACTGCCATATATTCCAGTTCAAAGTAGATATTGTGGGATTTTCTGCCTTATTTATTTATTTATTTATTTATTTATTTATTTATCATGTCAGGAGCAACCAGACCGTTGTATTACATTTTTAACAAAACAAACAAACAGACAGACAGACAGACAAAACAAAAAGTTTGCAAGCTTGGTAGTTGATTAAATGTCCTTTGACCAGTAGCTGGCCACTTGGAGTGCCTCTGGTGTCCTCCATTATGCATGTAGCAGGGCTCAGGTTGCATTGCAGCAGGTGGTCTGTAGTTTGCTCTTCTCCGCACTCGCATGTTGTGGATTCCACTTTGTAGCCCCATTTCTTAAGGTTGGCTCTGCATCTCGTGGTGCCAGAGCGCAGTCTGTTCAGTGCCTTCCAAGTTGCCCAGTTTTCTGTGTGTCCAGGCGGGGAGTCTCTCATTTGGTATCAGCCATTGATTGAGGTTCTGGGTTTTAGCCTGCCACTTTTGGACTCTCGCTTGCTGAGGTGTTCCAGCGAGTGTCTCTGTAGATCTTAGAAAACTATTTCTTGATTTAAGTCGTTGACATGCTGGTTCAAGAGATGAGCTGGAAATGTCACTGCCTTGGTCCTTTCACTATTGGTTGCTACTTCCCGGCGGATGTCAGGTGGTGCAATACTGGCTAGACAGTGTCATTTCTCCAGTGGTGTAGGGCACAGACTCCCCGTGATAATGCAGCATGTCTCATTAAGAGCCACATCCACTGTTTTAGCATGGTGAGATGTATTCCACACTGGAAATGCTTACTCAGCAGCAGAGTAGCATAGCGCAAGGGCAGATGTCTTAACATTGTCTGGTTGTGATCCACAGGTTGTGCCAGTCAGCTTTCTTACGATATTGTTTCTAGCATCCACTTTTTGCTTGATATTCAGGCAGTGCTTCTTGTAGGTCAGGGCACGGTCCAGAGTGACTCCCAGATATTTGGGTGTGCTGCAGGCCCGTAGCCAGGATTTCGTTTCGGGGGGGGGGGGGCTGAATTTTTTTCAGGGGGGGTTTCAGGGGGGGACTGAGTTTCGGGGGGGGGGCTGAGTCTGAATGAAAGAGGGTCTAGCCTAGCAAACCTTTTGTATCATTACCCCAATAACCCCATGCATATGGGATATATTGAGTATGGTGATCAGATCATGATATGAATAAACTTAACAGTTTAAATAATGCACCAGTAAGGCCTTTTCGTGAACCACCATGAGAATTTTGGGGGGGGGGGGGATGAAGCCCCCTGAGCCCCCCCCCCCCCCTTGGCTACATGCCTGGTGTGCTGCAATGCTCCAGTGGGATTCCTTCCCAGGTAATCCTCAGAGCTTGGGATGCTTGTCTGTTCTTAAGGTGAAAAGCACATGTCTGTGTTTTAGATGGATTAGGGATCAGCTGGTTTTCCCTGTAATAGGCGGTAAGGGCATCTAGAGCTTCGGAGAGCTTCTGTTCCACCATCTCAAAGCTCCCTGCTTGAGCAGTAATGGCATGATCATCAGCATAGATGAAACTCTCTGTCCCTTCTGGCAGTGGCTGGTCATTTGTGTAAATGTTGAACATGGATGGAGCAAGCACGCTCCCCTGAGGCAGGCCGTTCTTCTGTGTCCGCCATCTGCTTCTCTGGACCTGGAACTCAACAAAAAAGCTTCTGTTTTGTAGCAGGTTTCCTATGAGGCGGGTGAGATGGTAGTCCTTTGTGATATTATATATTTTTCTCAGGAGGAAGCGGTGGTTTACAGTATCATAAGCTGCTGACAGGTCTATGAAGACAGCTCCTGTGATCTGCTGCCTTTCAAAGCCATCTTCTATTTACTGAGTCTGCCTTGATATTGTTGGATATAGGACTGTGTAGAAGGGCCCTGGGACACCCATCCGATTTATGCAGTTTTGTCCTAGCAAAGTTAAATTGGTATAAGGATTGAAGATGGCTATGCCATTAACATCTGACTTTTCTCTCTCTCTCACTCTTTCACACTCACTCTGCTTCCAGGGTTTTGCAGCATTCTGTGGATGTCACCGAGGAGGACCGTGGCCCCAGCCGCAGCAACCGCATGGAGATGTCCATTTTTTATGTGGTGTATTTTGTAGTCTTTCCTTTTTTCTTCGTTAATATCTTTGTGGCTCTCATCATCATCACTTTCCAGGAGCAAGGAGACAAAATGATGGAGGAATGCAGTCTTGAAAAAAATGAGGTAATATATACAAATAAGAGAAAATGATGTGGGGATTATGTCGTTTTTTTCTTGAAGAGGAGCCAGATGGATCATTCAAAAGTTTCTGGGTTTACAGAGTTGCAGTACAAGCTTACTAATAGCATTTTATCATGAGAGGTTTAACAATATTCTTTTTGTTAAAGGTCTTAGAAACGTGGGAGAGTAATTTTACAAAATGAATTGCTAATTTTTAAAAATTTATGAATAGTTGCAGCTAAACCACCAGTTGATTATCAATTTGAAAGCAGGTGTGTCATACCTTTAAATGCAACTGTCTATGCACCACTTTTCTGAGAAGTGGATAAGGATGTAATTTCGTGTCATACCATTCTCTCTGATGTAGACAATTGGTACACAAATCAACATCATGATAACCATCTGATGCAATTTTTAGGGCTGGTCATGGCATGAGAACTGTCAGTAATCCTGGGGTTCAAGAAAAATATTGTCCATGCCTACCATCAATCATCATACTACATCTGAAGCATATTTACTTGTGTTTCCACTTTTTGAAAAACATTCAGAGAAGGTGACGTGCATACAACAGAACCAAATGCCTTTCATTCATGTTTGAGATAGTAGTCACATCTCAGACAGCTTTTGAATACCAGGAGTGCTATTGGGCAGGAACAGACCTGTAAACCCATGTGACTGTAGGAAGAGCTCTCTCTGTATATGTGTAATGACAGGTGGGCATTTGGCAGATTTTGCACCTTTTGATTCTAATTTTCAGGACTAAAATGAAAAATTGAATTTTGAAGGAGTGCTTGTAGGTAGAATGAAACGTGGAGTTTTCAGTGTGATGGGGGGGGGGGGGGGGGAGTCCAGAAGACATCTTCAGCTCCACCATAATTATGGCTGAATCCACACAAGGGCTATATTGGACCAGGGTTTAGCACAGATGGTAAATCACCAGCAGTTATAAGATCTACCAACAGAAAGGTTGCCAGTCTGAAGCCCTGGGTCGGCATGAGCTGCTGACTGTCAAACCCAGCTAACTGTTGACCTAAGCTGTTTGAAAACAGCTTGAGCTGTAATTAGAGAAGTTAGGTACCACGTAGGCATTTTATGACACGATGAAGGAAAAGATCTTAAAATGCCAGATGGAGGAAGTCCTGATGGCTCTTTGTCATAGAGGGTGGAGCGACAGCACCCTCCTGTGGCTGGATTTCGATCACAAACTTTCCAAGGCACCAAAAAGCTGAACATTGGTTGACACAACATACCTGCTTCTTTAATGTCTGTCTCTGTATTGTCTATCCAAAATGGCATTGAATGTTTGCCATGTATGTGTACTGTGATCTGCCCTGATTCCCCTTGGGGAGATAGGGCGGAATATAAATTAATATTCGTGAAACACAACAAGATGAGTCCACAGCAGACACTCTGCTGGCTGCTGAATTGGATCACACGTCGGACACTTCCCAAGTGTCTAGGACTGTGTGATGTATCGGCGAATAATGTGTGCAGATCCCAGTAAGGTGGCCTTCTGCAGCTAGCAGATTGTAATTTTGTCAGCACCGATTGTGTTTAAGTGCAGGCCAAGGTCTTTAGGCATTGCACCCAGTGAGCCGACCACCTCATTTACTGGTTTGTGCCAGAGTCTTTGCAGTACAATCTTTAAATCATCATATCGTATCTGCTTCTCCAGTTGTTTTTCTACAATCCTGCTGTCACCTGGGATATAATAATATTATTATTATATCCCATATTATATTATATTATTATAATAATATTATTATTATATCCCATATTATATTATTAATAATATAATTATAATATAATATAAATTATTATTATTATAACTATTATTATTACTAGCTGTACCTGCCACACGTTGCTGTAGCCAACCTTCCCTCCCTATTTCTCTCCTTCCTTCTTTCTTTCTCTCCTTCCTTCCCTCTTTTTCTTTCCCTTCTTCTTTCTTCCTTTTCTACCTGTTTCTTTACTCGCTTCCTTTGCTCTTTGGTTCCATCTTTCCTTGTCTCTTTCCTTCCCTCCCTCTTTCTCTCTTTCGTTCCTTCTCTCCTTCCTTCCCTCTTTCACTTTATTTCATTATCTCCCTCCTTCTCTCCTTCCTTCCTTCTCTACTCTTCTTTCTCTCCTTCCCTCCGTCTTTCCCTCTTTCTCTCCCTCCTTCTCTCCTTCCTTCTCTACCCTTCTTTCTTTGCTTATCTCCTTCCCTCCTTCTTTCCCTCCTTCTCTCCTTCCTTCCTTCTCTACCCTTCTTTCTTTCCTTCCTTTTCTCCTTCCTTCCTTCCTTCTCTCCTTCTTTCCCTTCTTCTCTCCCTCCTTCCTTCTCTACCTACTGTTCCTTCTTTCTCTCCTTCCCTCCTTCTGTCTCTCCTTCTTTCCCTCCTTCCTTCTCTACCCTTCTTTCTTTCCTTCACTCCCTCCTTCCTTCCTCCTTTCTGTTTATGTGTTTTGTGTGTGTATATGCATATATGTGTGTTTATGTGTTTTCTGTGTGTGTATATGTGTGGGTGAGAGAGTGGTTTGCGCATGCATTGTAATGCTTTTTTTTTTTGGCTTTTTAAGTCCCTTCTGCTGTGTTTTTCAGTGTTTTTATGAGTGATGATCACTCATTGGCCTGAGAGGTGTCTTAAGTCCAAATTTGGTGTCAATTCGTCCAGTGGTTTTTGAGTTATGTTAATCACACAAATGAACATTACATTTTTATTTATATAGATTTTTATTATTATTATATCCCAACTCCAGTGTGCAGTATCCTGCCTGGATTTGATCCCATTACTATCACACTCACCCATTTTAATCTAAACTCAAATTAGTCTTGAAAGCCTCACTTTTTCCCCACCTACTCACATCAGTAGACAATAATATTTCTACCCATGCTCATATATTCATTATATCAGATTATTTTTGGCCACACAAGTACAGTTTCCTTCTTCATGGTCAGCATACAGATATACATATATTAACATACTCAAATCCATCTTGTTTTTCTGTTAATCTTACCACCAACCTGCACTCCCTGGGATGTCTCCTTTGCCCCTTTCTCTTCTCCTTTTTGTATGTAACCCCACAAGGCCCTCTTCATCCTCTGTGTATGATGTGTGTGGAGAGAGCAGGATGAGAGGATAGAAGGAAGAGAGAGTGAGGCTAGGTGAGATAACAATAGCAGCAGGAGAAGGGGATTTCAACCCATCAGCTGTTTCCCCCAATTGATCTGTTTCTCTTCTGCAGCTTTGAAGCTTTGCTGAGCTTTGTTTGCAAAAGCTTGCAGCCTTTGATCTATTTCTTCACATATGCATGTTCCAATCTATCACTGCCTATGGGAGAGAAAGCACTGCATATCTGTGTGCAAATGAAAACATACTTTGAAATCACAGTAGTTGCATGCAGAACATCTTATTAAGCCCAGACCCATTGATGCCAATGCTGCAAGGGAAGCAGATAGGAGGTCTGACAGCTGCTTCTCTGGTGATCTCCTCAAGGGATCTGATCTTAATCAGGATTGTATACAGGCCCGTAGCGAGGGGGGGGGGATTAGGGGTTCAACCCCCCCCCGAAATGTTTCAGATTTTTTTTAAAAAACCTGGTTTACTCATGTATTTTAACTGGTTAACCCAATTCCCATGCTAAATCTATGAGATGCAAAAAATAAAGAGTCCCTCCAGAACTGCAAGCACTATCTCAAGCAAATATTAGCAATTTATTCACACTGTCATTACTTGCAGCAATAGCTGATGTAGTTGTTCTGGTACAGCTGTACCAGGAGCTCCAACTTTATTTGCTTTGTATTAAATGTTTGCTTGCAGTCCTAGGTTTCAGGGACTCTGCAGATAGGTGGCTTCTTTGGTTGCAGTCATAGGGCAAGTCACCTGTCCATCATTGTTAAGTTTTGGTTCCGCCCCTTGCTCAGGGCAATTGGGAAGGGAAGGGAGCCATTTTTAGTTAGTCTCAGTAAGGTAAGCTTATGTATAGGATGTGTGCAAGCTTCCCCTGTACAAAAGCTTCAACCCTTAAGACCTTCCAGGGGAGAAAGGTCTTAAGAGTCTCCAAAGAATTTCCAGGAAAACAGCCCTAAAGACCAAAGAACTCCAGCTGGAGAACATCTACTGCCTTGCTGGTAGGTCCACTCAACGTTCGAGATGCAGTTCGACCCGGTAGCGGAGCCCACATCAGTAAGGGTTAGATTACAGTCAGCCTGGGAGAAGTTAAAAAGGGGATTTTCCTTTAAAGAAGAAGTTATTGAAGACAGTTGCCTGTCCTTCGTGGGCAAGATTAGGAATTCAGCTGTTGCCTAAAAGCTTGGAATCATTTGCTTAACTTTACTGAAGACAAGAGAAGTTTCTGTTTGATTGTTCATTAATAAAAGACTTTGTTGTACTTCTCAAGCCATCTAAAGACTCTTTGTGGTGGAAAACTCAGAGAACTTCTCTTTAGGCCCCCTGGCTTCCCGCTGGGCAAAGGTTGCACATCCTGTTCTAAAGACAATTATTTACAGGCCCAGAACGTGACAGAACAGTAGTGAAGCAACCAAGTTGGGGGCGGGGGATGTTGAATGTTCTCATTAAGGAGGCCAGACTTGGTGGAGGTGGTTGACAAGGGCGTAGCTACAGGCTATTGAATGCTGCTCTGCCCCCTGCTGTGCTCTTTGCTTCAGCGTGAGCTAGGAGGCAGGTTTCAACACCCCCCTCGTGAAATTTTCAACCCCCCCCCCCGGAAATTTCAACACCTCCCGAATTTTTTTTCTGGCTACGGCCCTGATTGTATATACCCCTATTATGCCCAAATCCATCATGGCCTACAAGGGCAGTGGCTGCTCCTATAAAGGTGGCATTCCCTCTCCCCTCCCCTCCCCTTGTCTGGCTCCCTCTGCCCTCCCCAGTCTGTGACCACCAGCCCTCCTTCATCCTATTCTTCCTGTCCCATCCATTTCCTCTCATCTCAGCCTTAGAGAGAATAACAGGCCTCAGCATCTCGCCAGTTTGATTCCATCCCCAAAAATGTTTACCACTGACTAAGCCTGACTTCACTGAATACAGATAAACACCAGTGTAATTAAACTATCTAATAAAATAGTGTAGGGTAGTAATCCCTGCCTCCTAATCCCTGCAATTATGGAGGGACAACTGTATTAAATTTAATTTAATAAAATATATTTAATAAAATGTAATCCCAATACACCAGCAAGCAGAGAATCTCAGATATTTGATATGTTAATACAGTATCTCCATGCACATACTGAACAGACAAAATGGTAGCGCCATGTTTGTCAGGTGAGGATGCTAAGCTCAATGCCCACCAACCTGTTCTGCTCTACAACCATCCAACCCTCAATTTTACCCAAATCTACAGTTTTTTCCTAACAATTAGAAGTATAAAGGGTTTTTAAAAATACTGTATTTCCTGGTGTATAAAGACTACTTTTTAACCCATGAAAATCTTCTCAAAAGTCAGGGGCCGTCTTATACACCAGGTGTCATCTTATAGGGTTGGTGCTGAAATTTCCAAATCAGAATGGAGAATCTGTGGTTGCCCCATATGTTGGGGGAAGCTCAAAAACGGCCGTGGCCACATCCCCGCCATATGCGGTGACCACATGAATGCAGCAAGGGTGGCGCTGTACAAGTACCATCCCCCTGCTATGCCAGCTCCACTGGCTGCTGGTCCATCTCCGAGACCACTTCAGAGTGCTGGTTTTGACCTATAAAGCTCTATACCTTTCTCGCCCAGCTTACTTGTCTGGACGCATCCATCCCTACGTTCCGCCGCGTAATCTAAGATCATCCGGGGAGGCCCTGCTCTCGCTTCCCTCAACAGCACAAATGCGTCTGGCGGGGACGAGAGACAGGGCCTTCTCAGCTGTGGCCCCTCGCCTATGGAACACACTCCCAAATTAGGTGAGATCCGCTCCCTCCCTCCAGACTTTTAGGAAAAAATTAAAATCATGGTTTTGGGACCAGGCCTTCGGGCAGTAGAAGTAAATGTATGCAGCATCTCAGAAGAACAATGCCTGAAATGGCAATTCGACAGATGAGACTGTTTTATTGTTTTGATTATTGTTTTATTGCTTGTGGATGTATTGTTTTTAACTTGATTTGTATCTAATTGTAGTGTATAATTGTAATTGTTTGTACTGGCATTGAATTTTGCCATTACTTATGCGTAAACCGCTTTGAGTCTCCCTCGGGGTGAGAAAAGCGGTATACAAATACTATCAATAAATAAATAAATAAATAAGGTAGAAGAAAATCCACTCACCGGAAGTGGAAAGAAGTGACTTAACGCAGTCCCGATGACAAGGTGAGGGGGGCGCCTCACGGGGAAGGTGTAAGTGAAGGGCAGGCATCCGGGACGCCCAGAGTATGGAAAAAAGTGCATAGAGTGGCGCTGTGCCCAGAAAAACACACGTCTTCCACCCATCTGGCCTGCCCTTAATCCTATTACTGTACCTCCTTCTCTGCCACTCAGGTCTCGCTCCTGAGGACTGAAGTGAAGCAACACAGGTGCGCACGTGCGAGATCTGAGAGGCAGAGAAGGATGTACAGTAATAGGAAAATTACCATATTGAAATCAATTCTAATGTTTTTTAAATGTTTATTTGGTATGTGTTGGAAAAAGGGTAGTCTTATATGGCAAGTATATCCCAAACTCTATATTGTAACTGGAAAAGTTGGGGATCATCTTATATGCCCAGTCGTCTTATACGCCGGAAAATACGGTACATTAAAGCCCTTAGACAAGGAAAGAAACTGCTTTCATTTTAAATCAGAAGAACATAATGTGTTCCAGAGGACAGGAGCAGGATTCGAAACCATCTTGACAGATTAGAAAGAGGGGCCAAAACTAACAAAATGAAGTACAAGAGAGACAAATGCAAGATACTCCACTTTGGCAGGAAAAACGAAATGCAAAGATACAGAATGGGGGACACTTGGCTTGAGAGCAGTACGTGTGAAAAAGATCTTGGAGTCCTCGTGGACAACAAGTTAAACATGAGCCAACAATGTGATGTGGCGGCAAAAAAAGCCAATGGGATTTTGGCCTGCATCAATAGGAGCATAGTGTCTAGATCTAAGGAAGTCATGCGACCCCTCTATTCTGCTTTGGTTAGACCACACCTGGAATATTGTGTCCAATTCTGGGCACCACAGTTCAAGAGAGATATTGACAAGCTGGAATGTGTCCAGAGGAGGGAGACTGAAATGATCAATGGTCTGGAGAACAAGCCCTATGAGGAGCGGCTTAAGGAGCTGGGCATGTTTAGCCTGAAGAAGAGAAGGCTGAGAGGAGACATGATAGCCATGTATAAATATGTGAGAGGAAGCCACAGGGAGGAGGGAGCAAGCATGTTTTCTGCTTCCTTGGAGACTAGGATGCGGAACAATGTCTTCAAACTTCAAGAGAGGAGATTCCATCTGAACATGAGGAAAAACTTCCTGACTGTGAGAGCCGTTCAGCAGTGGAACTCTCTGCCCCGGAGTGTGGTGGAGGCTCCTTCTTTGGAAGCTTTTAAACATAGGCTGGATGGCCATCAGTCAGGGGTGATTTGAATGCAATATTCCTGCTTCTTGGCAGGGGGTTGGACTGGATGGCCCATGAGGTCTCTTCCAACTCTTTGATTCTATGATTGGGATCAAGATAAATATGAATTATTCTGCATTTGTGTATGTAAAGTCTATAATTATTTTCTTTCACTTGTATTCCTTGTCTATATACATAATTAGTCACTTAAACATGAATATAATACTGTGCTTCTGTAAGCCTCTCAGTGCACTATATGTAATAACTAGCAATAA
This sequence comes from Anolis sagrei, assembly GCF_037176765.1. Taxonomy (NCBI): domain Eukaryota; kingdom Metazoa; phylum Chordata; class Lepidosauria; order Squamata; family Anolidae; genus Anolis; species Anolis sagrei. Next base: position 123,970,802 of record NC_090024.1, on the reverse strand, counting down.
TATGTACACCAGTTGACAGATTCTATTGCTTTCTTCCTTTTTTCTCTTTTCCAGAGAGCGTGCATTGACTTTGCTATTAGTGCTAAACCCCTCACCCGCTACATGCCTCAAAACCGACACACTTTTCAATACAGAGTCTGGCACTTTGTGGTCTCTCCATCATTTGAATATACCATAATGGCCATGATAGCACTAAATACTATTGTTCTAATGATGAAGGTAAGATGGATTTCGGGTGCTGTTTAAAGGTTTGCCCATAATTTCAATGGTGTGATCCAGTCAGAACATTTTAAATATAACTGTCATATGGGAAGTTCACTCTCTTTCATTTTGATCCAAATTCTCAGTTATAAATAGGCTATAAACAAATTGGTTGAATGTTTGAAGATGGCTTATAATTATGAGTTGGAGAAGCTGGCAGTCTCCTAGGGTGTCTAAGCTGAGCTAAAAGGGGACCCAAGCCAAACCCAATACCTATATTTAATTATTGTCATGAGAAACTATACAGGGATCTGCATCCTACAACATTGGAGAAATTACACTGTTTAGCCACTGTTGTACCACCTGACATCCATTAGGAACTAGCAACAACTAGTGAAAGGACCGAGGCAGTGACATCTCTGGCCCATCCCTTGTTCGGATATCGCCAACACACCAACGACTTAAATCAAGAAGTAGTTTTCTAAGATCTACAGAGACACTCGCTGGAACACCCCAGCAAGTGAGAGTCCAAAAGTGGCAGGCTCAAACCCAGAACCTCAATCAATGCCTGATACCTGATGAGAGACTCCCTCCTGGGCACACAGAAAACTGGGCGACTTGGAAGGCGCTGAACAGACTGCGCTCTGGCACCACGAGATGCAGAGCCAACCTTAAGAAATGGGGCTACAAAGTGGAATCCACAACATGCGAGTGTGGAGAAGAGCAAACCACAGATCACCTACTGCAATGCAACCTGAGCCCTGCTACATGCACAATGGAGGACCTTCTTATAGCAACACCAAAGGCACTCCAAGTAGCCAGCTACTGGTCAAAGGACATTTAATAGAATGCCAAGTTTGCAAACTTTGTGTTTTGTTTGTTTGTTTGTTTTAATGCAATACAACTGTTTGGTTCACTCCTGATATGATAAATAAATAAATAGGAAACCATACATTTAAGCAATGTGTCTACAAATATGATTGGCATTACCTTTGGCCTAATACATATTCAGATGTTGACAGTGTGGCAGGCTGGTGTTCCTTACCTGTTGCTATTACTTGGAAGAAAAGCTCGCAGCATTAATGGTAACTAGGTCACAACTCACATTCATATTGTCGCTGTGTGAAGAACATATGACTTCAGAAATACAAAGAATGTCTTGCTGCCTTGAGCTTCCTGCATCTGGATCTGTTGCTGTGTTCATTTTAATTGTTCTGGTTTAACCATTTTTAAAAGACATTTTCATAAGTACCCAGGTCAAGATACGTGCCTATACTTCACCATAGTAGATGGTATGGTGACATCTACCCCACTTGTGCTACAAAACTATTGGGCATACAAGGCAGTTGCTAGGCTTGGTAACTTTGTTACTAAAACTATATGTTCTCGAGCAGTGGTTCTCAATCTGTGGGTCCCCAGATGTTTTGGCCTTCAGCGCTCAGCAATCCTTACAGCTGGTAAACTGCCTGGAATTTCTGGAAGTTGTAGGCCAAAACACCTGGGGACCCACAGGTTGAGAACCACTGCTCTAGAGTAAGAATAATTTTCTGCAAAAAATGCTCTACCATTGAGCCGTGACGTCTTGTCACTTAGAAATGCACATAAAGGCTAACCCATGTGTTATGTTCAGAGGCAGCCGTAGGTAATTTTCAACGGTAAGCAAACAGTATTTTGGTGCGCCCTCCCCCCAAGCAATCACTGATATATATTTTCTGTTCGTCGTGGGAGTTCTGTGTGCCATATTTGGTTCAATTCCATCATTGGTGGAGTTCAGAATGTTCTTTGATTGTAGGTGAACTATACATCCCAGTAACTACAACTCGCATATGTCAAGGTCTATTTCCCCCCAAGAGCGCCTCAAGAGCGCCCCTGGGCAAAATCAACTATACTGCGAATGCTTACTTTGTGTAATGGGTTGAGCCGACCCTGGTTATGTTTTAGATAGGGAGTGATATACTTAAAATGTAACATATGAATGTAATTAATGGTTGACAAGAAACCATAATTAGTTGTAGATCCAGGTTGGTTATGTAATTCTTGAAAATCTTGATTTCTTGTGCTCTTTAAGGTTTTCTACCTATTTCGGCAGATGTATTAAGAGCCTGATAACACAAATATATCACATACCCTACTTTGAACCTCCGCTTTTACCAGAATTTCCCATCAGACATCAAATAATATCTACAGTATCTTCTGGTGTATAAAACTACTTTTTCACCCAAGAAAATCTTCTCAAAAGTCAGGGGTCGTCTTATACGCAGGAGTAGTATTATACACAGGAGTTGTCTTATATGCGGGAGTAGTCTTATACACTGGGAGTCATCGTATAGAGCGGGTTTCTGGATTGGAGAATCTGTGGTTGCTGCATATTATGGGGGAGCTCAAAAACGGCAGTGGCCGCAACCCTGCCATATGCAGCGACTGCATGAAAGCATTAAGGGCGACGCTGAACAAGTATGGTAGAAGAAAATCCATTCATCAGGATTTGTGGACTTAATGCAGTCCCGATGGTGAGGTGAAGGGGTGCCTCAACGGGAAGGTGAAAGTGAAGGGTGGAGCAAGCTGCAGGCTTCCGGGGCGCCTGGGGTAGAGTGGCTCTGGGCCCAGAAAAACACAACTCTTTTACTTGTCTGGCCAGCCCTTGTATCCTATTACCGTACCTCCTCCTCTGCCTCTCAGATCTTGTTCCTGAAGACTGTAATGAAGTGGTGCAAGTGCGCATGTGCGAGATCTGAGAGGCAGAGAAGGAGGTACAGTAATAGGAAAATTACCATATTGAAATCAAATCTGATGCTTTTATTAGGTAACTGTTAATTGCATTTACTTTTCTGACTTGTTACACCTTATATACAAAACAGCTTCAACATACCAATCTATAGCGTAGTGAGAAAAATAAAAGGTGGCACTCTAGCAGTCATCTCTAACCAGAATGGATAATGTTACTCCAAATGAGAAGACAATCTGTTTTTGTTTGTAAACCTAATCCCTCCATAATATGACAAATATCTGTTGTTAAATGAATGTAGCACGTTCATTTCTAATGAGAATGTGTAAAACAGTGGCAAATGTTTGGGTTGTTATATTGGTGCAAATGGAGTTCAGCCTATTATGCTTCCCCCTTCTCTCTTTTTGGCAGTACTATTCTGCTCCCTACACCTATGAACTGGCTCTGAAGTACCTGAACATTGCTTTTACCATGGTTTTCTCACTAGAATGTGTCCTGAAAATTATAGCCTTTGGATTTCTGGTAAGTTTCAGAATATTTTGGGTTGCATGTTAACTTTCCGGTTATTTGAAATCTAGTTTGCTCTTAATAAAATGCCTTTCTAGGTCAGATCAAGATATTTCCATCATGTTTATGTTCTCGCTAGTTTGGAGGAAAGATAATAATAATAACAACAACAACAACAACAACAACAACAACAACAATAATAAAACTTTATTTATACCCTGCTACCATCTCCCCAAGGGACTCGGTGCGACTTACATGAGGCCGAGCCCAAAGTACAACAACAGTAAAAGCAATAAGAAAACGATCAATACAACAGTTAAAATAAATCTCATAAACAAAAGTAAACAATAAACAGTAACAATAACAACAAGCATTTAAAACCTATGGCTGGGCCAAATGTAATAATTTTAAATTTAAAAAAATTAAAAATAATCCTGGGCATGGACAAGGTACGATATAACTGGGATAGAGTTTTCAGGTAGAGCTGGGGCACGCAGACAATCCTAAATCAGTGATAAAGTGCATTTAGGGACTTATTGCTGAGTGTATTTCCTTACTCTGGGAAGGCACACTGGAACAACCACGTTTTCAGGCTCCTCCTAAAGATACAATAGATCAAGCAGCTGTTTGACTCTCTGGATATCTGGTATGTGGAGAGATACATTTTAGGTGTCCAGTTGACACCAAGTTATATATGATCAAACATATAGGTAAACATGATTGATCAGTAGATTCCTTCTGGAAAGCAAAACTCAGATTTGAGAAGAATGCTTCAATAGATGGATCAGATCTGACAAAGAAATTTTTAAAAGAAGTTGATGGTGATGACGAGGATTCTTAAGGTTGTTGAATGTGACTGTGACCTCATGGATATGAATCATGAGTAAAAATCCCAGCCTTGTCATAATTCCACTGTATTTTTTGGTAACAGTAGTATCCCAGCCCTAATTGAATTAGATGAGAATGTAGGGTTTCCCCCTGTATGTACACCCAGCTATAATAGGAAGCATCCATACTGTAGAATTAATGCAGTTTGACACCACTTTAACTCCCATGGCTCAATGATATGAAATCCTAGGACTTGGTAGAGAAAGCTGAACACTTTGAAAACTACATAAAATGACATTGAGCCATGGCACCTAAAGTACTGCATTAATTCTACAGTGTAGATACATCCTTAGTTATATGTGCAGTTTTTGATCTCTACAGGATATTATTATTATCTGGATGTTCACAATGTGGTTTAATCTGCCCCTTTCTTCCCCTCTCTTCACATTTTCTTGCAGAATTATTTCCGTGACACCTGGAACATCTTTGATTTCATTACTGTAATTGGTAGTATTACCGAGATTATCTTGACGGATAGCAAGGTGAAGCTCCTTTCCCTTCTCCCTCCTTGTTCTTCATGAGAGTTGAAAGCATGGGGATAGATGTGATTTTTTTTTCTTTAACTGTTTCTTTATTTCTTTTTCTCACTCATGTTCTGATATTTTTAATAGCTGGTAAATACCAGCAGCTTCAACATGAGCTTTCTAAAATTATTCCGAGCTGCCCGTCTCATCAAACTACTTCGCCAAGGTTACACCATCCGAATTTTGCTGTGGACTTTTGTACAGTCATTCAAGGTAAAATTTGACATCTTGTTTACTTTCCAAGTTTAGACATAGTCTCCACAACCTGAACTGCAGATATTTTCATTCAGAGTGTCATACACCACAAAATAGTGCAATTCCTTACGAAAGGATTTGGTAGCAGATCCTACCTGCAGAAATGGGTGGTGCTAATAAAATGATCGGCCCCCAGAGATTATGAAATATGAAATATGCTTGAATGCTCTGGGGGATTTTTTTAGCTGATATAGCTGGTGATTCTGTCGACGCCTTGATTTTATTATGGAATGGAGAAATGGGCAGTGCTTTGGGCAGTGAAGCAGTTGAATAATGACTAAAGTGTACATGTCACAAGTCTTGGAGCAAATGCAATCAGAAATCAGTTGATTCTTAGTTGTGCCTACTATGCAGCAATGAGAGAGCCCAAAAAGTCATATTATATTACTAGGAATGCAACCTCAACCTCCCACTAAGTAGGTGTTGTGACTGGGCACCAAAGATTGTATCACACAGCAGTTTAAGGGTTAACAAAAGTCTTTAATGAGTCTCTGGTAGACTAACAGCACTTGAGCAGCAGTGCTAGTTAACAAAACAAAAGGCCTTCTGGCAAGTAAACAAAGGAGGGAGAAAAGCCGGATTATCCCAGGACTCAAACTCAGGGAAAGAGGAAAGCAGGAGCAAACGCTGGCGTTGATAAACATGGAGTCAAACGGTCCTTGGTCATATACAGGCAGGAGCAGTAAACAAAGTCCAGAAAGCAGTTGCGTGGTCCAGGAACGTTTCCAAAGTCAGGGGCAAGGAGAAGTCACTTACGTAGTCCAATCCGAAGTCAAGGCACAAGAAGACACAATAACTGGAAACCCAGGACCCAAACAGAGGTTAGGCAGCACAAACGCTTTGTCCCCTGCAAAGCTACATATCCCAGAGCTCCCATTTTTATTAACAGTCACTATCGCTTGATTGGCTATAATCGCTATCATCTGGTTCATCTCCCCCAGCTGCTGGCTCGTTACCTTGCCAACGCTGCCATCATTGATCTAATTCAGAATCCTGCCAAGATGTACCTTCCTGCCATGTACTTTGGAATCCCTCGAACTCGTCACTGGACGTGGGCTGATTACATATGTCCTGAATTTCCCTAACCCGAGTCCAGTCCAATTCCTCCTCCATGTCCTCATTACTGGCTTCCAGTTCATCTGCACTGGAATTGTCAGCTGTATCTTTAAGCCTTTTACTCAACGTTTCCTCATCACTATCAGACTCATTGGCAACCCGCTTTACTCCCCGGTAATCCCCTTCTTCCAGATCCTCGGGTCTAAACCCTGCAAAATCTTCCATATCGCTAGGCGCTAAGAAAATATCTCGAATACGCTCCAGCTGACGCTGATCCAGCTCTGACTCAGCATTACTCCTCCTTTCCTTACAACCGGTAGCAGCTTTGCTGCCAAGACGCTGAGCCACAACAGTAGGATTATTTCAAGTGGTGATGAGCCCTTTGGTTACATCAGTAGAGTTCAACTATGCAACTCATGACCACGCACTGTGAAATAATTGCTGTGTACTTCGAGGAAAAAGTTGATCATCTGAAGAATTTGATACTACACCTTTTAGAGTTTCTAGGGAGGTTGTCCAGTACTCGACTGCATAATTTGTGCAGAGCCTAGATGCAGCTATGAGCTAAACGAAGACCAGTAAACTGAAACTGAATACTGATGATATACATTCTGTGGACTGGTGGTTCTCGGGTCCGGGGGTTGTGTAAATAATCTGTATTGGATGGGGTTGCCTGAAGGACCAGGTGTGTAGCTAAGAAGTACTTCTCAATCTATCCATGTCACTGGACGCCGAGGTGGATTCTGTGTCATAGAGTGGTTGGCACCAGTTTCAACTGGTGTGTCAACTATGGATTTTCCTGGAGAGAGATAACCAGTCCTCACTTTTCCCATGCTGTGCAGCTCTGCTAAAGCAAATGAGTTAAACACAACATTCTTCAGAAAAAATGAAAACCCACTTCCGTTATGTTGACATTACTTTAATATCTTTTGGTCTCACTGTGTCAGCAACCTTCATTAGTTGTATTTTATGAAGGAAAAGCAGGATATATTTATTTTACATTAGTAATTGTTGCTAATATAATAAAACACACCTATGTAATGTTTTCCACTTTCAGGCCCTTCCTTATGTCTGCCTCCTGATTGCGATGCTCTTCTTCATTTATGCAATCATTGGCATGCAGGTAAGTAAATTTTAGAAATACCGCTCATCTCACTCTTGTCATGTCAGGGGACTAAGTAAAGTTTCACAAGATCAGCATACAGAACATATACTCCATGTTGAGAGCACTTTTGGGAAGTAACTTTTGGAGATTAGGGGCACAAGGTTTCTACAAAAGTATAAAAATCACAACTAACAGGTTACGAACAGGAGTGGCTCTCAGGGGGCATACAAGCCCCCTGTTGCACCAGCTCCACTGGCTGCCAGTTTGCTACAGGGCACAATTCAAAGTGCTGGCTTTGGCCTATAAAGCCCTAAACCAGTGGTTCACAACCTGTGGGTCCCCAGGTGTTTTGGCCTACAACTCCCAGAAATCTCAGCCAGTTTACCAGCTGTTAGGATTTCTGGGAGTTGAAGGCCAAAACATCTAAGGAACCTACAGGTTGAGAACCACTGTCCTAAACAGTTCTGGCCCAACTTACCTGTCCAAATGCATCTCCCTTTATGAGCCATTGAGGACTTTAAGATCGTCTGGGGAGGCCCTGCTATTGCTCCCACCTTCATCACAAGTACTTCTGGTGGGGACGAGGGACAGGGCCTTCTCAGTGGTGGCCCCTCGGCTATGGAACACCCTCCCAAGTGAGATCAGATTGGCTTCTTCGCTCATAACATTTCGGAAAAAACTCAAGACATGGCTATTCGAGCAAGTGTTTGCAAATACTGAGTAACGGACATAGGAATCAGAGCAACTACATGATGAGACTGGACAATGTTTTTAAAGAGAATTTATTGATTTATATTTTATTGTTACTGTTATGATTTTATTGATGTTAATGTTTTCATATTGTACTTGTGTTTCTATGGCATTGAATTTTGCCTTGTAAACCACCTCGAGTCGCCGAAATACATAAACAAACAAACAAACAAACAAACAATCTCGATCTCGCTCCAAACCATATTTAACACACACAAAATGTACCTGCACTGACTGGTTGGCTGAACTTGGCCACATGCAGATTCTCTTGTGCACTCAGATGGGCAGGTGGAAGGTAGTTAATGGGATGTGTGTTTCCCTGTATATCCATTCACTAATTCGTGTTGCTGGGCGGGGGATGATGTGGGAACATGAGGAAGAATGGGATGGTGGGGGGAGGGCAAGGGAAGCCTGAAAGGGCAATGCCACCCTATAATCTTGCACATCACTTGCCCTCCTCACTCTACCCAACTATTCCTTTCCTGAGCACACAAGAGAACCCGCACAAGTGCCCATTCTCTTCATGTCTCACCCACATCTCATCCCATCCTCTTCCATCTGCCTGCCCAAGCAAGTGACTGCATAGGGACTCTCATACATCCTTTCTCCTCATGCTCCCCCAGCATATCTCCTTTCTCCAAGTCTCCCTGCTCAAGCGAGTGACTGTGTGAAGGAATACACATTCCCACCCCCATCTCTTCCCCTCACCACACTTATGTGAGTGAGCATCTGATAAAATGTGTGCATGCACCTTCCTTTCCCATGGTTCCTATCCCATCTCACCCCCACTTGTTTGAGCAAGCATACAAGGGAACACACACGTCCAACCTGTAGCCACCCACTCAAACATGTGAGTGAATAAGTCCACAATAGCATGAATATGTATATCCTTCTTCCTTGCACTGCCTTGTTCTATTACTTCCCCCTTTGCGCAGTTAAATGAGCAAGGGAATGCATGAGTGTACTCTTCTTTCCCCACCAAACTTCCCTGTCCCATCCCCTTACACACCTGAGCAAGTGCACAAAGAAATGCATGTGTGTACCCACTCCTCTCGCATTCCTCTGCCTCAGTCCTATCTTTCCCACCCGAATGAGTGAATGCATGAGAAAATGCATTCTCAGCCAGGACCAGCCACCCTACCAATTTGTTCCTTGCAGCAGCCAAAGATTTGACTGCTGATTAAGCCCGATTTCATTTGAATGCAGCTGAAGATGAATAGTGGTGTTATCAACATCCCTATTAAAAATGGAATATAGCAGCGTAAATCATCTGCAAATAATAAAATCTGTAAAGCTTAAACTTGCATATATGGAGGGATGTGAATTTTTTGTTGTAGTTCTTTTAAAAAAAATCCACTGCCATGATTTTTTTTTTATAATCATGAAAACAAGTAACTTGTTATATTATTTATTTATTTATTTATTTCGATTGCTTCTACCCCGCCCTCCTCACCCCGGAGGGGACTCAGGGTGGCTTACAAAAGCAAGGCACAATTCGATGCCTGCATCACATAACAACAAAAGACAATAACATCAGTTAACAAAAACAGCAATTCTGGCAGTAACATAATTAACAGAAACAATAATTATTATAGGCAAAAACAACTATAAAACTAATAAGAGCAATAAAACCAATACAAACCTCATTGACGGTCAGCGTTTCACAATCTCATAGTCAAATTCCAATTCCACAATTGTCAGTCCTTTCAGTCCTATCCATCTGGCTGCCATGTCTAAATGTCAGATTGCCCAAAGGCCTGGTCCCACAACCACGTCTTTACCTTCCTCCTGAAGGAGAGGAGGGATGTTGATACCCTAATTTCCCCCGGGAGTGAGTTCCACCACTGAGAAGGCCCTGCTCCTCGTCCCCACCAGCCTCACTTGTGATAGCTGTGGGGTCAAGAGCAGGGCCTCCCCAGATGATCTCAAATTCCGGGGTGGGACGTAGAGGGAGATACGTTCGGACAGATACACTGGACCGGAACCGTAAAGGGTTTTGTAGGTCAAAACCAGCACCTTGAATTGTGCCCGGAATTGAACCAGCAGCCAGTGGAGCTGACACAGCAGGGGAGTGGTATGCTCCCTGTATGTCGCTCCAATAAGCAATCTGGCTGCCGCTCGCTGGACCAGTTGAAGTTTCCGAACAGTCTTCAAGGACAACCCCACGTAGAGTGCGTTGCAGTAGTCTATATGGGATGTAACAAGATTTAGAACTTTTATATCCCATTCTTCTCTACCTCCGTGAAGGGACTCAGAACGGCTAACAGCAAAAATTCAATGCTAAGCAATAAATAACATTTTAAAACAATATACATAAAACAATAGGTTAAAAATATTAAAATAGATATAAAACCATTCACCAAGTTAAAAACATCGTCCAACTCAGTCCGCACATTATGGTTCAATAACTTTAGTCTTTACTTTATATTACTTATTTCATCAATAATTACTTTTGCTTTCTGTTATTTTTGGAGGGAGGGGCAGAGTATTGATGATAGAAGAACATAAAACATGAAAAAATATTTTTACATAGTATAACAGTGAAAATACTCCTTAAAGGTAACTTTTAAAAGTAGCTACAAACCTATCTATTATGCCAATAAAATAACTTTCCATTGATTCATGGTATTTTTGAAATGTGGCCATCATTATCCACAGCAAATACTCTTATGCAAACTGCTTCCTTTCAATGAGAGAAGCTCTGTTGATGTTTTATTACATAAAATGTAATGTGTAGACTGTCCCTAGCAATCATCATGTTGATTAAATGAAATACTGCATTTTTTTTTAAAAAAAAGGGAAGAGTGGAGGATTTAATTTATCTTTTTCTCTGAAGAATATCATTTGGTATCTAGCTGCCATAGTCTGCTTTACTGAACCAGATACAACCGGGGAGAGCTAAAAGTTGTCACCATACATTTCTTTCATTCCATTTGTTTCCCCAGTTATGCCAAATTTGCAGCTTTTAGACATGTAATGTATGGAGTTGGTTAACAGGTATAAAAGTTAAATGAATGTACTAGGCTTGTGTGATAAAAAAAAAAGTTCAAAACTTATTTCGGATGTAGGGGGCACCGGTGGTTTGATTCGGAAGTCAATTCCGATTTTCACAGAAAAAAATGTTCGAAACTTTTTGAAACTTCTGTGACTTCCGAATCGTTCCTTAATGGTTTGAAAGTGTTACTTCCTGTCTCATTGGGCGGTCTTTACTTTGAAAGTAGTTGTTTTACTCCAGAAAGGGGGTGGGGAGCAAAGGCAGGAAATACATCCAGTTTGTTTTTAAACTCTGCCCAGGCTCCAGCCGAGTAGCGAAGGGAAAGGAATGGCAGGAAATACATCCAGTTTGTTTTAGACTCTGCCCAGGCTCCAGCCCAGAAGCAGGGAAAAGCTGGATCATTTCCGACTCACTTACTGCTTCGTAACAGAAATGGCGGGAAAAGCTTTGGAAGGACAAAGGGACTTCCAATTTCCTTAAAAACTTCAAAATCGCTTCAAAAAGCAAATCTTTCTGAATTTAATCCGAATTACGAAGATTCCGACCGAACCTAACCATGTCTAGAATGTACCTACCATGAGTGGCAATAGCTCTGCTATTCTGCCCAAATTTTAGGGAGAAAAATTATAATCTCAGTTACACCAACCACAATTATTTCTGGGTTGTTGTAGGGTTTTTTTGGGCTATATGGCCATGTTCTGGAGGCATTCTCTCCTAGGAGAGAATAGCCATGTAGGCTGAAAAAACCTACAACAACCCAGTGATTCTGGCCATGAAAGCCTTCATCAATACACAATTATTTCCCTTTTCCAAATTGCCCAAATTTTAGGGAGAAAAATTATAATCTCAGTTACACTAACCACAATCATTTCTGGGTTGTTGTAGGTTTTTTTCGGGCTATATGGCCATGTTCTGGAGGCATTCTCTCCTAGGAGAGAATGGCCATATAGCCTGAAAAAACCTACAACAACCCAGTGATTCTGGCCATGAAAGCCTTTGTCAATACACAATTATTTCCCTTTTCCAAATTGCCCAAATTTTAGGGAGAAAAATTATAATCTCAGTTACACCAACCACAATTATTTCCCTTTGCCTTGGAGCTGTTGTGATCCCTCAGAGACAGGAGATACAAGGAGACTACAATTCCTTTGCACATGACTGGGTTGGAAAACTACTCTCACAATACTTCATTTAATTTCATTTTTGCACATAACTGGGCTGGAAAACTTCTACTCTCACAATATTTCATTTAATTTCATTTTTGCATCATCAACCTTGCTATATTGAGTTTTAATTTGTCTTTGTCTTTAGGTTTTTGGGAATATCAAATTAGATGAAGAAAGTCACATAAACCGTCACAACAACTTTCGCAGCTTCCTAGGTTCTCTCATGCTTCTCTTCAGGTAACTAGACTTCTGCAAGCAGTTGACTAATGATCTTCTTCCAGCTTAATGGGTTACAATTTATACATGCCTGCACCACCATTTTCTTTATTTTCTGTGTTTGAACATTCTTTTTCCTATGTAAAGTTTAGCCATGTTCAGAAGCCAGTTAACATTCTACAAAAGGCAGAACGGCACTAAAAGGATCTGTGGACAAAAATTGCTGTTTACCCTCCCTGAAGTAACAGAAGTCTGCAATGTTCTTTCTGTTACCATCCACTGCTTCATCATGACCCATTAACCTAGGAAAATGTCTGCCAAAATGAGAATCAGCTTTCCTACAAGAATGCACAACATCTAATTAGATACAGAGGTAGTGCTCCCATGTACCTTCCTCCAAAATCTGATTGGGTCTAATTAGAAATCATACTTAGCCGCCTTGCTTTCTTTTCTAATTGGACATAATCAAATTGGTGAGTTAACAATGATGTATTGATGTAAGCCTGGCGTTCTGCACGAACACTATCAGGAAGATGTTTGTGAAGCATGAACAATGTGGTAAAGATGACTGGAATGGAACAAGGAATATGAGATTGGTTATGATTCCACTATGAGACGAAGCGGATTTTTAGTGTAGTTTTTGTAATTGTTATGTAGTTTATATGTTGTTGTAATTGCCTCTTTGTAAATTGTCTTTTATATGTGTGTACACCGCCATGAGTCGCCCTAAAGGGCTGAGAATGGCGGTTAATAAATGCATCAAATAAATAAATAAATAAATATTTGGAAGGGACTATGAAAATGGTTGCATATCCCAGCTTGTGTTCAATGTTATTCACCAACTGCATTCATGTGGAATCTTGATAAAGTAATTCAGTAAATTAGCTAAATTTGTCTCAGTACAAACTGTGCTTGCGTGGACTAGTTACCCCTCTCCATCACCACTACCACCTCTAATTCTATTTGGATAACAATATATGATGTCTGAAATAGAATTTCTGACCGCTGTCTGACTCAATCACAGGCCAGTCCTGGACACAATGACATTAGAAATGCAAAGAAAATTTGCTGAGCAAAGCAGTAAACTTGCATGGTGGGTTTATTTTGCCTGCAGGAGTGCTACGGGGGAGGCATGGCAGGAGATCATGCTTTCATGCCTAGGAGGTAAAGGATGTGAGTCAGACACCACAGCAACATCTGGACAAAATGCGAGTGAGCAGTGCGGCACAGATCTGGCATATGTTTACTTTGTCTCCTTCATCTTCTTCTGCTCTTTTTTGGTGAGTTCTCCCTTGCCTAGCTTCTACATTCTAGCCTTATTAACAAATCATGCTCCAACATGGATTAATGGAATAAAATATACAGTAGAATCAAGAAAGTATTGGTTCCATTTTCACCTACTCTTTATATATATATATACACACACACATACATACACGAGGGGTATTTTTTAAGTAAGGTCCGTTTGAACATAAGTACACAACAAAAGTTTATTTAAAAAAAGTAAATTTATTTTCACTCTATTTTTCGACATAGTTGCCAAGTTTGTTCAAACACTTATCATACCTCTGAACCAATTTTAAAATGCCTTCTTCATAAAAACTTGCCGCCACCAAAAGCCACCAAATTGTCTGTAATCAAAGAAGGGCGACCAGAGCGGTCCTCATCATGGACGTTGTCACAGCCATCTTTGGATTGTCGTACCCACTTATGCACTTTGCTTTCACTCATAACAGTATCACCGTATATAAGGATCAACCTGAGCTCTATGTGTTTCTTAAGGTATTACTGCCACCACTCAAATAGCTTTTGAGAATATAACTTGATGTTATGTGTGAGGTAAAACTTGATGTGCCCCAGCCCTTCCTGTAACTCCTCCTAAAGTGTCAGAGGTGAAAAGATGCTAGACATTTACTGGAACCGACTTGAGAGAATGAATCAATGTGAGGACTTCATGTAAAGTTGAACTAGAATAAAGTTTATTTGAATATATTAGAACAAACAACTGGATTCTTCTTTGAATCACGAAAACATATATGATCAGCACAGCACAATCTTCTTAAACAGTTAACTAAGACTTAACAAGCTTGCTGAACTTCTCAACTGGGTATTGGCAACCCAGTTCTTCGACGTGAGCAATTTCCTTCAGCGCATCTAGATCCCACTAGAATACTCTTTAGAGTGTATAAAAACTAGTGTGTTTTCCTCTCCCACCAGTTCACAGGCGGCTATTTGGCTCTCCAGGCCACTCTATAGCCACTCCTGCCTTGCCAACACTCTCCCTCCGGAAATCTTCCACTCACTCTCAAACTACCCTCTTCCCTCAGCTTGAAATCCAATTCTCTTTCTCTACTCTTAAAAACCTCAAAATCCCTTCTCTCTCTGACTGATGTTAAATCACTTCTCTCTCTGACTGATGTTAAATCACTTCTCTCTCTGACTGATGTTAAATCACTTCTCTCTGTGTCAGAAGCTGCCTACCTTCCTTTTACACTGAAAGCTTCAGCTCCTCCCATCTGTCCTAGTCAATCCTGGGGCAGCTAAACTCCTCCCCTCTGCTGAACTGGCTTTCCTTGCATTTTTCCTCACTAAGATGGAGGCCAGCTTACTGTCTTTGAGGCTTCGGCTTCGGCCTACAAAAGGTATGATTCACTACACCGTACACTTCACAAATCTGTCGATGAATTTCTGCAGCAGGCAGGTTCCTTGCTGACAAAAACCATATCACTGAGCGAACCTCACATGCGGAGGGTGAGTTGATAGTCTTAAACATTTTTAAAGCACAAAACAGAACCGTACAGGTTAGCTACAGAACAGAAACCGAGCACAGTTGTTCCCGAGACATGCCGGTATGCGACGCACACGCTCGTTGCAGTATGCGCGCGAACTACTAGTGTCTACAACAAAACGGACCTTACTTAAAAAATACCCCTCGTATTATTATTATTATTATAGGACATACACATACACAAATACAACAGTTACAATTCCCACCACCACCATGGGGATTATTTTCTTTCACATATTAATCCTTTTGGAGACAAGTCTTCTAGATTTACATACTGCATAACATTTGTATTCTATTTCTTATGGCCTGATCTCTAGACTTATTCATAATATAATTCTTGACCTGGTTCCATCTTTCTTCAACTTCTTCAACTTCTGTTTTCATTACATTTTGAATCATTTAATTTTACATCCATAGTTTCAAATTCCATTTGGTCCACCATATACTGATATCATTTATTTACTGTCCACTTTGATTTGTCTTTCCATCCCAATACTATCACCGAGCCCCCGGTGGCGCAGTGGGTTAAACCCCTGTGCCGGCAGGACTGAAGACCGACAGGTCTCACGTTCGAATCCGGGGAGAGGCGGATGAGCTCCCTTTATCAACTCCCGCTCCTCATGCTGGACATGAGAGAAGCCTCCCAGAAAGATGATAAAAACATCAAATCATCCGGGCATCCCCTGGGCAACATCCTTGCAGTCGGCCAATTCTCTCACACCAGAAACGACTTGCAGTTTCTCAAGTTGCTCCTGACACGACAAAAAAAAACCTGCTCTTATGCACTCAATTATTGCTTCTTTTATTTCCCTGCAATTGCCCATTCCCTCTGTTTGTACTAAGACCGCCATTTCGTTTGTTATAACCCAATCAGTCCCTAATATTTGGTTTGACACATTTTGCATTGTCTGCCAGAAATATTGTACTTATTCGCATTCCCACATCATATATATAAACCACCCTTTTTGTTGACATCCATGCCAACACTGACTTGTCCCCTTTTTATAATAGCATGCTAATTGACAAAAAAAAGATTTTCACCTACTCAAATGATAAAGCATAGTATAATATAATGTCATCATTGTGGTTAGTTACTGAAATAATTGTAACCTTATAACAAGAGCAGTCTGCAACATAGACAAAAAAAGTGGCTCTGAAAGGAGTTGCATAAGTAGCTTGTTGTGTGTTTCTTCTCAAAGTTTTCCTCCCAATATCTACTTATTATTTGATCTTTGTACATTCTGCTTGTTACCTCTGTGCCTAGATGCTCAATCTCTTTGTGGCTGTCATCATGGACAATTTTGAATACCTGACTCGAGATTCCTCCATCTTAGGACCACACCACCTTGATGAATTTGTGCGGATCTGGGCAGAGTATGACAGGGCTGCATGGTACGTAGGCTCACTATGTTCTTGTGTACTTCAACAGTTTTGTTTAGACATAAAGTCCAAGTCAAGCAAGAATGGAAAGGAAATATATTTTCTCAGTCTTGCTTCCAAAAAATGTTCTTGAATGACACTCCACTGACTTTTGGAACAGTCAAAACAATTCAGAGACTGAACTGAGGTTTAAAAATAGAAGCTTTTTATTTATTTATTTTTAAAATCTAAGGTATATATGTTCCATATATTCAGAAGCAACCAGCTTCTGGAAATCTTTTTAAATAAGAGCATTTCCACACTTTTTGTAGCAGTTATCACTACCACATATCAGAGAAATAAACATTACAGGCATGCATCCTCTACTCATTGTCTAAACCAGGGGTCCACAAACTTTTTAAACAGAGGGCCAGGTCACAGTCCCTCAAACTGTTGGAGGGCCGGATAATAATAAAAAAATGAATGAATTCCTATACACACTGCACATATCTTATTTGTAGTGCAAAAGACATTTAAAAACAATACAATAATTAAACTGTAGAACAATTTTAACAAATATAAACTTATTGTCGAAGGCTTTCATGGCCAGAATCACTGGTTTGTTGTAGGTTTTCCTGGCTATATGGCCATGTTCTAGAGGCATTTTCTCCTGACGTTTCGCCTGCATCTATGGCAAGCATCCTCAGAGGTAGTGAGGTTTGTTGGAAGTAGGAAAATGGGTTTATATATCTGTGGAATGACCAGGATGGGACAAAGGACTTTTGTCTGCTGGAGCTAGGTGTGAATGTTTCAACTGACCAGCTTGATTAGCATTTGATGGCTTGGAAGTGCCTGGGGGAATCTTTCTTTGAGAGGTGATTTGATGTGCCTGATTGTTTACTCTTTGTTGTTTTGCTGTTGTAATTTTTGAGTTTTTTTAATACTGGTAGCCAGATTTTGTTCATTTTCATGGTCTCTTCCTTTCTGTTGAAATTGTCCACATGCTTGTGGATTCCAATGGCTTCTCTGTGTAGTCTGACATGGTGGTTGTAAGAGTGGTCCAGCATTTTTGTGTTCTCAAATAAAATGCTGTGTCCAGGTTGGTTCATCTGGTGCTCTGCTATGGCTGACTTCTCTGGTTGAAGTAGTCTGCAGTGCCTTTCATGTCCCTTGATTCGTGTTTGGGCAATGCTGCGTTTGGTGGTCCCTATGTAGACTTGTCCATAGCTGCATGGTATACGGTAGACTCCTGCAGAAGTGAGAGCATGTGGACAATTTCAACAGAAAGGAAGAAACCATGAAAATGAATAAAATCTGGCTACCAGTATTAAAAAACTCAAAAATTACAACAGTAAAACAATAGAGAGTAAACAATCAGGCACATCAAATCACCTCTCAAAGAAAGATTCCCCCAGGCACTTCCAAACCATTAAATGCTAATCAAGGTGGTCAGTTGAAACATTCAAACCTAGCTCCAGCAGACAAAAGTCCTTTGTCCCACCCTGGTCTTTCCACAGATATATAAACCCATTTTCCTACTTCCAACAGACCTCACTACCTCTGAGGATGCTTGCCATAGATGCAGGCGAAACGTCAGGAGAAAATGCCTCTAGAACATGGCCATATTGCCCGGAAAACCTACAACAACCCAAATATAAACTTACTAGTATTTCAATGGGAAGTGTGGGCCTGCTTTTGGCTGATGAGATAGGATTGTTGTTGTTGTTGTTGTTGTGTGCTTTCAAGTCATTTCAGACTTAGGTTGACCCTGAGCAACGGACGGGTAAACGACCTTGGAGGGCTGTATCCGGCCCTCGGGCCTTAGTTTGAGGACCCCTGATCTAAAGACACTGGAGAGCCAATGTGTAAACTAGACTTAATGTTCAATCTTTTGATTTTTTTTTCCTGTGGCATCTTTGTGAAATATAGAGATAGTAACACTATTTTAAAATAATTTAGTACAATGTACTGAAAAATCATGTTGTCATGGACATGGGCACCCTTATATTTAATGTATTCACTTCAGTCATTCTTAGCCAGACATTTCTGGCATGTTTCAAAGAGGCTACTTTAGGTCTCCTTATGAGAGTTTCAATGTTCCCAGTGTTTTGTTGTGATGGTGCTTAGCCAATGCCTTGTTTGACATCGTAAGCAACCTTATGCTGGGTCTGAAAAAGGATAGCTTGAAAGTGTTGTTTTTCAAATCTTTCTTCAGCTGGTATCGGAACTGCCCGTTCTGTCAGGGATGATATAAAATCCCCATAAATGTTCAATTTTTTTTAAATGGATCATTTCTGATTTTTTTGCAATCTGAAAATTTCACAAAGTGGACAAAATTTCCCTTTACCTAGCTGAAATATAATTATGTTATTCTGTGAAATAATTGAGTCAGATTCTATTAGCTCATGGCCCTTCATGTTTTTCAGCGAGACTGGATTTTTTCTTCTTTTGTAGTGATAAAAGACAGACACTGAATGCAACAAAAAACATAGATTAGAAAGAGGAGCTGGGACTGAATATCCCATTTGGAATTAGAGCTGAAGCATAGAGAGAATAAGAACATAAGAACGAAAGTGGCGGCAAAAAAAGCCAATGGGATTTTGGCCTGCATCAATAGGAGCATAGTGTCTAGATCTAAGGAAGTAATGTTACCCCTCTATTCTGCTTTGGTTAGACCACATCTGGAATATTGTGTCCAATTCTGGGCACCACAATTGAAGAGAGATATTGACAAGCTGGAATGTGTCCAGAGGAGGGCGACTAAAATGATCAAGGGTCTGGAGAACAAGCCCCATGAGGAACGGCTTAGGGAACTGGGCATGTTTAGCCTGAAGAAGAGAAGGCTGAGAGGAGATATGATAGCCATGTATAAATATGTGAGAGGAAGCCACAGGGAGGAGGGAGCAAGCTTGTTTTCTGCTTCCTTGGAGACTAGGATGCGGAACAATGGCTTCAAACTACAAGAGAGGAGATTCCATCTGAACATGAGGAAGAATTTCCTGACTGTGAGAGCCGTTCAGCAGTGGAACTCTCTGCCCCAGAGTGTGGTGGAGGCTCCTTCTTTGGAAGCTTTTAAGCAGAGGCTGGATGACCATCTGTCAGGGGTGATTTGAATGCAATATTCCTGCTTCTTGGCAGGGGGTTGGACTGGATAGTCCATGAGGTCTCTTCCAACTCTTTGATTCTATGATTCTATGATTCTAAGTAGATCAGACTAAAGACCTATCTAGTCCTACTTTCTATTCACAAAGGTGGCTATAATGCATTCTCTAGAGCAGGGATCCTCAAACTATGGCCTGGGGGCCGGATATGGCCCTCCAAGGGCATTTACCCGGCCCTCGCTCAGGGTCAACCTAAGTCTTGAAAGTACACAAGAAACAACAACAACAATCCTATCTCATCAGCCAAAAGCAGGACCACACTTCCCATTGAAATACTAATAAGTTTATATTTGTTAACATTGTTCTTCATTTAAACCACTGAGCTGCTAAGCTTGTTGACCGGAAGGTCGCAGGTTCGAATCCAGGGAGCGGTGTGAGCTTCCGCTGTCAGCCCCAGCTTCTGCCAACCTAGCAGTTCGAAAACATGCAAAATGTGAGTAGATCAATAGGTGGGAAGGTAATGGTGCTCCATGCAGTCATACCGGCCACATGACCTTGGAGGTGTCTACAGACAACGCCGGCTCTTCGGCTTAGAAATGGAGATGAGCCTCAGAGTCCCAGAGTCGGACACGACTGGACTTAATGTCAGGGGGGAACTTTTACCTTTACCATCTCGTTTTAAAATGTTTTTCTTTTTGCACTACAAATAAGATATGTGCAGAGTGCATAGAAATTCATTCATTTTTTTTCAAATTATAATCCGGCCCTCCAACTGTTTGAGGGACTGTGACCTGGACCTCTGTTTACAAAGTTTGAGGACCCCTGTTCTAGAGTAACATGAGTACAATTGTACCCTCCATCTTGTGTTCCCCAGACATGTATCTATATAGATGATATAGGTATATATTGTGATATCTAGGGATTGATTACAGTAATATTCCTCCATTAAATCTGTCTGCACAGCACAGGTCAGGATGGGATATAGATACCTATACAGATAAAGACATTACACATAGAAAAGTAACACATCAATAATGTGGAGAGACTAGGGAACTATTTTTTGTAATTATATCTGCAGAAGGGAAGATCGAGAGAAGATATGATTGCCATGTTTAAATATCTGAATGAATGTCATAAGAAAGAGGGGGCAAGTGTGTTTTCTGAGGCCCTGGAGACTAAGACTCAGAGTCATGGGTTCAAATGACAGGAAAGGAGATTCCACCTGAACATTAAGAACAACTTCTTGGCTGTGAGAGCTGTTCAATAGTGGAACTCTCTGCCTCGGAGTCTGGTGAAAGTCCCATCTTTGCAGGCTTTTAAACAGAGGCTGGATGACCATCTGTTGGGGGTGGTTTGATTGTGCTTTTCTTGCATGGCAGAATGGGGTTGGACTGAACGGCCCATATGGTGTCTTCCAGCTCTATGATTCTGTGATTTTACTTTTGAAGTTACTTTTTCCACAGGGTATATCAGTATTTATTTATCGTGTCAGGAGCGAACCAAAACAGTTGTATTGCATTACAAACAAACAAAACACAAAGTTTGCAGACTTGTTATTCTTTTAAATGTATATCAGTTAAAACATGTGATCTTCAGCCTGACTTTTTAGGGATCAGAAACTGTGGCCATAGCAAGTTTCCGTCCTCAGATGTTGCATATACAAGGGGTATTTTTTAAGTAAGGTCCGTTTGAACATAAGTACACAACGAAAGTTTATTTCAAAAAAGTAAATTTATTTTCAGAAAGTACATACGTCACTCTGTTTTTCGACATAGTTGCCATGTTTGTTCAAACACTTATCATACCTCTGAACCAGTTTTAAAATACCCTCTTCACGAATCCTCGCTTCAACTGAAGCCACCAAATCGTCTGTAATCAAAGAAGGGCGACCGGAGCGGTCCTCATCGTGGACGTTGTCACGGCCATCTTTGAATTGTCGTACCCACTTATGCACTTTGCTTTCACTCATAACAGTATCACCTTACACTTCACAAATCTGTCGATGAATTTCTGCAGCAGGCAGGTTCCTTGCTGACAAAAACTGTATCACTGAGCGAACCTCACATGCGGCGGGTGAGTTGATAGTCTTAAACATTTTTAAAGCACAGAACAGAACCGTACAGGTTAGCTACAGAGCGGAAACCGAGCACAGTTGTTCCCGAGGCATGCCGGTACACGACGCATGCGCTCGTTGCAGTATGCGCACGAACTACTGGTGTCTACAACAAAACAGTCCTTACTTTAAAAATACCCCTCGTATCTCAAGTTTGCATGAGATCGTAACCATTTAAAGCATTTTAACGACGTTTCTATGGACTCAAACTGTAAAGGAGAGATTTCTTGATCATGTAGCTTCAAACTGTCCCACAAAGAATTGCATTTTGATATAACAATGCTACAGTTACAAATCAAGTTATCATAGCTTTCACTAACTTTGCACACTATCATTCGCTTCTGTCCTGCACATGGCAACAAAACAGTTCAATTTTCCTTTTGGCAAGGTCTCTTTCAGTACCCTGAACAGCTTCATGAAATAGATTTTCCATATATTGATCATTTTGAATCTGATTATCAGGAACTATGAAGTATGGAATGTCATTAATATAGCTTTTTCCTTTAACAGAGCAAATTATTGAACTCTCCTAGAGTGGAGATAAGCAATCTTGGACTCTACTTTGATTTTTAGCAATGCTTTGATCATTGATTTCCATATGCAAAAAGTTTTAAATTAAACCGATGTAAGCACTTCAACTCACATCTGTAGATTAAAGTGTATTGATTTCCCTCAAATCGCTGACTGTGAAAAACATTTCCTGACTTTTCCCAGGTGAAGGATAGTTTATGTTGGACCCTAGACAGCAAGTAGGCATCTTATCGTTTCCTCAGATCGTTTTTAACCTCTTCATAGCCTTTCCTGGAATCTACTTTACTTCTATATGTCTTAATTAGAAGAAGGTATTCTATCTGAGTTGGGAACAAAGTGGAATGGAGAAGGTGGTAGCTGTGTTTTCACAGGAGTCGATTGTCTTGAACGTTTTCCTACCTAGCAATAAAAGGAGAAAATGGACATTTCTGGTGCTACCGTTATGCACTTGATTCCTCTTTCCCATTTCCTGAGTAGCCCTATTAACCCACCTGTGCTTTCTTTCCAGTGGCAGGATCCTGTATAAGGATATGTACAAATTAGTACGGGTGATATCGCCTCCTCTGGGCCTGGGAGAGAACTGCCCCTACAGGGTGGCTTGCAAGGTTTGCCTCCCGTTCCCCAGCCACAGCCCGGCAGTAGGGACATCCCATTAAACCCACATTCCCTTGTGTACCCCACTGCACCTCACAAGGGAACTTTGGCATTGCTTTCCTTCGAGTTTAAAGAGATCCAAATCTTCTCAGAACCAGCAGCTGTTACAGGCAGGAGGATGTATGGAAGGAAGACTGAGCTCACAACGTAAACCTAGTGTCTAGATCCAGGGAAGTCGTGCTGCCCCTCTATTCTGCCTTGGTTAGACCACATCTGGAATATTGTGTCCAATTCTGAGCACCACAATTGAAGAGCAATATTGACAAACTGGAATGTGTCCAGAGGAGGGTGACTAAAATGATTAAGGGTCTGGAGAACAAGCCCTATGAGGAGCGGCTTAAGGAGCTGGGCATGTTTAGCCTAAAGAGCTGGGCTTCTTTAGCCTGAGGAAGAGAAGGCTGAGAGGAGACATGATAGCCAGCCATGTATAAATATGTGAGGGGAAGTCATAGGGAGGAGGGAGCAAGCTTGTTTTCTGCTGCCCTGGAGACTAGGATGTGGAACAATGGGATTCTGAGATTGAGGATATCTATAATAATGTACCTTCAATTCACTGGCATGCCAGCTGGGGAGATGAAGCTTGTGAAGAAGGCTCCTATAAAAGCTATGTGCAGAGAGTCTTAACTCTAATAAAGTGCTTCTGGGACATAGTGCTGGAGATTATCCTATTCTGGGAAGGCACATCTGAATAGCCAGGTCTTCAAGTTCTTCCTAAAGACTGCCAACGTGGGTGCTAGTCTAATGCCTTTGGGGAGGGTGTTCCAGAGTCGGGGGGCAACCACAGAGAAGGCCCTGTCCCTCGTCCCCACCAAACGCGCCTGTGACGCGTGGGATCGCAAGCAGGGCCTCTCCGGATGAACGAAGGGAATGCGTGGGTTCATAAACGGAGATGCAGTCACGCAGGTAGACAGGTCCCAAACCATTCAGGGCATGGTAGGTAAGCACCTGCACCTTGAATTGAGCTCAGTAGGTAAACGGCAGCCAATGGAGCTCCTTAAACAGGAGGGTTGACCTCTCTCTGTAAGGAGCGCCAGTTAACATCCTGGCCGCTGCCCGTTGGACCAGTTGGAATTTCCGAGCCGTTTTCAAGGGCAGCCCCACGTAGAGCGCATTACAGTAATCCAATCTAGAGTTCCTCCTTCTCTTTCTGAAATCAACTATTCCTCAAGAATAAGCCTCTGTTTCTCTGCATTTTCTCTTCATTCCTCCAGGATATTATGATTGTCAGAATAATTTATAAAATCCAATCATTGACTTTGGGGAAACAGACACTGTGGCACAGGCAAGTGGTGGGTGGGCTCTGCGATAATTTGATTTTTACAATATTAACATTCAGGATTATTTTCCATAGTCTGACCTTCATCATTTTCTTTGCCCAGTGCTTCACCACACCAATCCTCACTTTTCTACATTTCTTTTCAACCTAAATAGCTGGATCTTGACTCCATTTCAGTCTTTCACAACCAAAACAAATCAAGCATTGCCTTTTTGAAGACCAGGAATGCAGTTCAAGTTCAGAAACTACTGGAACATGCTCATTAATGTCATGGTATACACAATAGCTAGCAGTGATAACATCTGTACATTATTTTCAGAACACTCTGTCTAATAAGAGCATTGTGGAGTTTGCCCCTACTCCTCGGTAGAAACAGAGCACGATTATCAGGATGGCACAAGGAGTGATCCACCACACATGGCTTCCATGTAGCATCTCGATCAGTAGTAGTTCGCATTCTTTTTCTCTCAAAGAAGCACACAAGGCTGCATCAGCTCTGGTGATAAGGTCATTTTTGTTTTTAAGAGCAATAATGCTTTGGATCCAGAAAATATCGGAGGGGTAGGATATAAGTTTGCAAAGTTTGAATAGATAGGATAACAAAGTATACTGGAGTTTACAGTGGATGCTATATGTGATTCTTTAGTGTTGTGACCATAGAATAAAGGTCATTATGGCTAAGGCATTGAGATGTGGAAAGTAAGTCATGTAATTATTTGGTATTTGTCCCTTTTACATTATTTGAGGAAGAAACATTGGAAAATATTTTGGCTGAGAATAGAGAAAAGAGACAGATTGTATCAACAATGCAAAAAAAAAATGAATTGAGCTTGTTTTGTGTGTGGAGAATTCACAAGGAAGTCATACAAGAGATTAGTGGCAATGCAGGAATTACAACTGATAAACACTGGGACAGTGAAAGAGGTACCAAATGATCAGAAGCTCTCAACTTACTTGGTATTCTTCACCATGTTGAAGAGCAATGGTACACCTTGATTGGTTTTGACTCTCAAATATCTAAATTAGTTTGTGAGATAACTTGAGATTCAAAATAAACTCTGCAGACTATAAAGGAAATCTTTGCAAAAAATGACCTTATGGTATTTATAGATTTAAAAGACGCATACCTTCATGTGCTGATGGTTGTGGAGCTGCAGTGGCACAATGGGTTAAATGCTTGTGCCGGATGAACTGCTGACCCGAAGGTCAGTGGTTTGAATCTGCGAGATGGGATAAGCTCCTGTCTGTCAGCTCCAGCTTCCTATGCAAGGACATGAGAGAAGCCTCCCACAGGATTGTAAAACATCCAGGCATCCCCTGGGCAACCTCCTAGCAAATGGCCAATTTTTTCATACCAGAAGCGACTTGCTGTTTCTCAAATTGTTTCTGACATGATTTTTTTAAAAGCACAGAAGTATTTGAGATTTTGATATGCGGGGGAACATTTGGATTGGTTTCCGCACCAAAAATATTTACGAAGATATTGGTTCCCTTGATAGCTTATCATCAACAAGAAATTCATTTATTTCCTTTTCTGGATGACATCTTCTTAAAAGTGGAGTTGGGACAGAAACTGATACATGACCTGAAATTGACAATTTCTGATTCAGAGACCTCTGGATTTCTAATAAATTATGAAAAGAGCCATTTTACACCAACAATGGAAACAGTTCATCTGGGAGTGTTAATAAATTCTGGATTGAGAAGGATGAGTTTAACTGAGAAAAGAAAGGAGAAGTTACATGTAACATTAGCACATCTATCTGATAGCTTTGCAGTCAGAAGAGATGATAGAATTAGCCAGGATTTTGGGAATTATTATTTTCATGATATAATTGGTAACATGAAAAAGGTCCCACGCTCAACCTTTCCAGTGATTTTTGATGGGATATCAGCAGCAAATAGGAAAAAAGAGTTATTATCAAAAGAAATATCCGCAGTTTTGCAGAACAAACTGAAATAGTAGTTATGGGACAGCAATTTAGAGGGGGATTGCCTTTAATTATAAAGGAATTGATGCAACAAATGTTGTTGTTCATTCGTTCAGTCGTCTCCGACTCTTCGTGACCTCATGGACCAGCCCACGCCAGAGCTCCCTGTCGGCCATCACCACCCCCAGCTCCTTCAAGGTCAGTCCAGTCACTTCAAGGATACAACCCATCCATCTTGCCCTTGGTCGGCCCCTCTTCCTTTTACCTTCCACTTTCCCCAGCATAATTGTCTTCTCCAGGCTTTGCTGTCTCCTCATGATGTGGCCAAAGTACTTCAACTTTGTCTCTAGTATCCTTCCCTCCAATGAGCAGTCGGGCTTTATTTCCTGGAGGATGGACTGGTTGGATCTTCTCGCAGTCCAAGGCACTCTCAGCACTTTCCTCCAGCACCACAGCTCAAAAGCATCGATCTTCCTTCGCTCAGCCTTCCCTAAGGACCAGCTCTCACATCCGTAGGTTACTACCTGGGAATACCATGGCTTTGACTAGGCGGATCTTTGTTGCCAGTGTGATGTCTCTACTCTTTACGATTTTATCGAGACTGGACATGGCTCTCCTCCCAAGAAGTAAGCGTCTTCTGATTTCCTGGCCACAGTCTGCATCTGCAGTAATCTTTGCACCTAGAAATACAAAGTCTGTCACGGCCTCCACATTTTCTCCCTCTATTTTCCAGTTTTCAATCATTCTTGTTGCCATAATCTTGGTTTTTTTGACGTTTAGCTGCAACCCAGCTTTTGCACTTTCTTCTTTCACCTTGATTAGAAGGCTCCTCAGCTCCTCCTCGCTTTCGGCCATCAGAGTGGTGTCGATGCAACAAATGCGAGCTTGAAAATATGGGGAGTTCCTAAACAGATGGGGTCTGTGTGTCAGATGGACAAGTTTCACAATATCAGTTGTCTGAAACTGAAAGCAGTATGACTGGTGTTGAGCTGCAAATCCAAAGAGACAATATGACAGTCAGAGCATATGTCTCAAATCAGTTTGGCCTGAGTTTGTTTCTTCTGATAACAGTATCCAAAAAACTGTTCCAAAGCGCAGATAGGAATTTAAACTCAATATTTGCAGTAATGAGAATTTTGTGTGTTTGTGCAGTGCAGAAAGGCCAAGAAAGGAAACGGCAGGTGGAGGCAGAACTCAGGAATAGAATATGACTTTTTTCAGTTGAGACCACAACTTTGTAGTAACTAGTACATTAGCAAAGTGCATATTAGTTTTTTATGTCTTGACACAAGTGAAATGCGAAGGAGTCTGGAGCAGCGTTACATGATCTAATTTTGTGTGAAAATTGGAAAATCTCATTCCAGTTATTGAGTACAGTTTATGGTGATGCTGTTTTCTCTTCAACCCAAGGCTTTGGATGGCAGAAGACATTCAAGGATGGAATTGAGAGATATCCCATTGAGAGATATCCATAAGGCAGTGGGATTTGTAAAGTTTAGTTACTTTGTGCGATTATAAACTAGATGTGTTTGGAAGAACGGTTCTGCAGTCTGTGTTATAGGATTACATCCCACCCGTGATTGTAAGCTTGGGAATTTCTCATATGTGGTGCATTGTTCCTCTGCCATCCTGAGAATGAGAGATTGGATTTATCTTGAAGGTTTATTTTGGGATTGCATGATAAGTAAGCCACATCTTTGGGTGGAGATGAGACAATAGATAGTTTAGATGTTAAGCTTATGGATACTTATGTTCTCCCGGAGAATAAGAGGGGGCTCTAATGGAAACCTACTGAAAAAGGATGTGGGCACCTGCCTGTCTGGATGACATGCAGGAGCAGGGGCGGCTCAACCCATTATGCAAAGTAAGCCTTTGCAGTATAGTTGATTTTGCCCAGGGGCGCTCTTGAGGCGCTCTTGGGGGAAAATAGACCTTGACATATGCGAGTTGTAGTTACTGGGATGTATAAGGTAAAGTTTGTACCCTGACATTAAGTCCAGTCATGTCTGACTCTGGGGAGTGGTGCTCATCTCCATTTTGTAAGCCGAAGAGCTGGCGTCATCCATAGACACCTCCAAGGTCATGTGGCTGGCATGACTGCATGGAGCAGTTCACCTAAAATCAAAGAGCATTCTGAACTCCACCAATGATGGAAAAGAACCAAATATGGCACACAAAACTCCCACGATGAACAGAAAATATATATCAGTGATTAGTTGGGGGGGGGGGGGGCAAAATACTGTTTGCTTGCCGTTGAAAATTACCTAGGGCCGCCTCTGTGCAAGAGGAACCCATGTGTGGTGGATTGCTTCTTATGCCATTCCAGAATGAACCTTCAGAGTATGTCCAATCTCTTATGTATTTTCTGTTTCTTCTATCAGTGTTAGGAGCCCACATAATGACTTAGCCCTTATAACTCATAAAAAAACACGAGTCTTTTGCTTTAAGTAGAAATAAAATGAAGTTCTATTCACTGTATACAAAACAAGACAGACGCCAAAATATAACAAAAACATTATCTTCAGTGAGTCCTCTTCAATCAATGGCGATATGCAGACATGTAACAGAATAATATACAGTCTCTCTTACTTAGTTGTCCATAGAGACCTTGTCTTGACATAAACATTATCTTCAGGATGCTGCAGAACTGCTCCCAGCACAAAACAAAGTTTTTTTCAGCTCAAAACGAGTCCTCAAGAAAAGCTTAGAATGCAATGCTCAAAATTTCCAAACATTTAGTGCCTTACTATACACATGAACTAATATCACACTCAATTAACCCACCGGAGCCCCCGGTGGCGCAGTGAGTTAAACCCCTGTGCCGGCAGGACTGAAGACTGACAGGTCGCAGGTTCGAATCTGGGGAGAGGCGGATGAGCTCCCTCTACCAGCTCCAGCTCCTCATACGGGGATATGAGAGAAGCCTCCCACAAGGATGGTAAAACATCAAATCATCCAGGCGTCCCCTGGGCAACGTCCTTGCAGACGGCCAATTCTCTCACACCAGAAGTGACTTGCAGATTCTCAAGTCTCTCCTGACACGACAAAGAAAAAACCCATAACAGCTGCAACAGAAAAAAAAACTCTGACTTAGTAAGACTTAGAAAAAGCCCGTTGCAAACCCCTAGTAGCAACATCTCCCACTAGTACTTCCATTTGTGATGAATAACTTTGTCTAGATGGGCCAGAAAGTCTTGTGATTTTCTGATTTGTGGGCCAAACATTTGGCCAAAATATTAAAAGATTACTTGGCAAATTGTTAATTAAGTTTTAAAGGTAAATATCTTATATTTTCGGCACATATTAAATAGAAAGGAACTTTTTAATCAAATGTTCTCCATTTTTCTGTAAATATCCAAATAATCATATAATCCTCCCTCATTTTTCAGTGTAACTTGTTCCACAGAAGTATGCACTTTTTGTTATATTCCCTTCTTTTTTACATGAGATTTCACTTCAAGATTTCAGAACTATGATTTACTCCATTGCTCACCGTAAAATGATATATAATTCCCATTTTGAAACGTTTCACTGCAAGATGTGAGGACTATGAAGGTCAAAATTGGGAAGGAAAGAAGTAAATGGCAATCAGAAGTATTGGTTTTACCTTGAAGCTGACAGTTTTACAAAACGATTTCAAGGACGTGATTGTCCTGAAAAAAACATATCTGCTAGTGAAGCTTCTCTCTTATGGAAAGGGTAGTGTAAAATAGGTTTTTTTAATG
The DNA here is from genome assembly GCF_037176765.1 of Anolis sagrei. NCBI lineage: Eukaryota > Metazoa > Chordata > Lepidosauria > Squamata > Anolidae > Anolis > Anolis sagrei. The sequence continues at coordinate 123,940,936 of NC_090024.1, read as the reverse complement.
ACATTTATATGCTGCCCTTCTCACCCCGAAGGGGACTCAGAGCGGCTTACAAGATATATATACATACAATATATTATATTATTAGCATAGTGCAATATCAGTATTAAATATTACTATATTGTACTATACCATTATATTGTAATATTATTAGTGATATTACATGTAATATAAATATATAATTATAATATCAATTAATATTATTAGTATTGTATTGCATTACATTATAATATTATAAATATTAGGCCTGGGTAACAACGGAAAAATTTGTTTCTAAAATTGATTTGTATTTGGGGGGTTTTTTTGTTTCGATATTTAAAATAATTACAAAATTTTCCCTTAAAAAAGTTCGATATTTACGAAATTTCGTAAATGGTAAAAAATTAACGAATCGATTTCCGAAACAATAACAAGTCGATTCGTTAATGGCGGACGCGACCGCGAAATACGCTAAAAAACCTCTAAAAACTTCTGAAGCTTCCCTCTCCCTCTGTTGTTGACTGTTGGTATGATATTATAATTTTTTTTCACTAATTAAACCATAAAACTGGCCCAGACATGCGGAAATAATAACGAAACGACCTCAAAACAATAACGAAACGAACACAATAACGAAATACGAAGCATTTACAAAACGCATTTAAAAATTCGGTTTTTTTAATAATTGCTCCAGAATGGTTCGTTATCGTTTTGTAAATGGAAAAATAAACGAATTATTAACGAATTACGAATTAACGAAACGAAACCGCCCAGGCCTAATAAATATATGTTTTAATGATGTACTAGTCTGTTTTACTGTCAACAAATACATGCTTAAAATAGAGGTCAATAGGCCTCCATTGACCTCCATCAGCACATGAAGGTATGCGTCTTTTAAATCTATTTGGGGAAAGTGCAGGCCCATAGCCGGAGGGGGGGGGGCTTGAGGGGCTTCATCCCCCCCCCCCCGAAATTCTCATGGTGGTCCGCAAGAAGGCCTTACCGGTACATTATTTAAACTGTTACGTTTATACATATCATGATCTGATCACCATGCTCAATATATCCCATATGCATGGGGGTATTGGGCTAATGATACAAAAGGTTGGCTAGGGTAGATCCTGCCCCCCCCCCCCGAATCAAACTCAACCCCAGCCCCCCGAATCAAAATCCTGCCTACGGGTCTGGAAAAGTGGATGAAAAAATATTTACAATAATTAAGCATGTTACTCGAAACAAGTTGAATAAATAAATTAATTCATTTATTTAATATCTCCTTCCTAAAAGACTCTTCTAGGCATTTAATGTGGTGGTTATTTCTCTTGACAACTAAAAAAACAATTGTCCAGTGTTATAACCGTGGTGTCATCATGTTCATCTGGTTCAAATATAGGTTGTGGTTGGTTGGTATAAGTTTTGCATAACTGCTTAATAAGTAGAATGCAAGGCTGCTTCATAGTCTTAGTGTCTCTTACCTCGGCAGAAGTGATAAATCCTTTTGTCAGCATGGTTCTCAACCTGGAGTCCCCAGATGTTTCTGGCCTACAACTCCCAGAAATCCCAGCCAGTTTATTATTATTATAATATTATTATTATTACACTTTATTTGTACCCCGCTACCATCTCCCCAAGGGACTTGGTGCGGCTTACATGAGACCGAGTCCAAACACAACAACACAGACAATAAACAACAATACAACACAATTAAAAAAACATAGGCAATGAAATATACAACATTATCACTAAGACAACACACAATTAAAAACAGTGGGAAGGCCAAATGTAAAGTTAAAATTGGAAATAATGTTGGGACATAGGCGAAAGGAGAAACAGTGTTTGTAAGGGCATACTAGCAGACCAAAAGAAATGTAAAGTGCTTTAGAGGACAAAGTGCTATAATATAATTGTTCCGGGAAGGCACACTGGAACAGCCACATCTTCAAGCTCCTTCTGAAGACTGCCAGAGTTGGGGCCTGTCTGATGTCTTTAGGGAGTGCGTTCCAGAGTTGAGGGGCCACCACGGAAAAGGCCCTCTCTCTCGTCCCCACCAATTGTGCCTGCGATGCTGGTGGGATCGAGAGCAGGGCCTCTCCAGATGATCAAAGGGATCATGTGGGTTCATATATGGAGATGCGGTCACGCAGGTAGGCGGGTCCCAAACCATTCAGGGCTTTGTAGGTAAGAACCTGCACCTTGAATTGGGTCCGGTAGATTAATGGCAGCCAGTGGAGCTCCTTGAACAGAAGGGTTGACCGCTCCCTGTAAGGAGCACCAGTTAACAACCTGGCTGCCGCCTGTTGGATCATCTGAAATTTCCGGGCCGTTTTCAAGGGCAGCCCCACATAGAGTGCATTGCAGTAATCCAGTCTAGAGGTGACTAAGGCATGGAGCACTTTGGCCAGATCCGCCTTCCTGAGGTACGGTCGCAGTTGGCGCACGAGTCTTAATTCTGCAGTTTACTAGCTGGGGTGTCAAAAACATCTGGGGGCCCCAGGTTGAGAACCACTAAGCTAAAGTCAGGATGATGTTGCTTTCCATGCGATTTAAGACTCAGTTCCTTTTAATAAATTGCACACTGAGTATGGTATAGCACACTGTGATCAGCAAGTCACAACACAGAGAAGACCGTCCAGGTTGCTTTCAAATGTGGGCGCCCATATGAACCTTGATCCCCAGAAGGCCAAACAGCTGCCTCTGTCAAGACTCTTTAAACTCTGACCAGGTGGAATCTCAAGTTGCATGTGTGAAAGAATCGGGAGGAGGTGGGAGCATGGCATGTAGAATTTTCTTCTTGCTTTTTTTCTCAGCCACTGAGCATGCCTTTGCACCAGCGCATGGTGGGAAAGGACTCCATCCTAGAGCTGGATGGAAGCAAACAGACACATTCCTTTGAGAAGCTGTCCTGGTTCACTACCCTCCTATGCAAGATGCTACTTTCCGATTGCATAGACACGATCAAAGAGGGAAGCGCCTGCCACTTCAGCCGTGGGTTATGTGGCAACATGAATTGCAGGACTCAGTAGAGAAACAAAGAAGGGACCGCTCTAGTTCTGCTAATTCATTGAGGCGTTCCCCACCATATCCTGAATAACCCCTTGTTGAAGTGTTGTGAATCTTGATTTATGCCACTTGCACACAGCCCTGGGAAAGATCTGGACTAACGGTGACAGGTTGAAGGAAGAGCTGGGCATAGAAAGACTTCATAGACATACAGAAAGGCAGGCGATTCCTGGGTCTGTGTGAGGCGTGCTATAAATCGACATCAGCACAGGCTGCCTTGAATGATTTGCATTGATTAATGGGTTTCCTGTTCTTTCCTGTTTTGTCTGTTTTTTTGTTTTCTCTCTTCTGTTCCCTGTATTCTATTTCATTTGGCGGTTTGGGCCTCTGGGAATGCCTTTTTCTTCTTCGTCTCTCTGCATCTTCCCCCCATTTCCTTTGTCCTCTTTCCCCTCCATGAGCAGTGGCCGCATCCATTACACTGAGATGTATGAAATGCTGACTCTCATGTCCCCACCACTAGGCCTCGGCAAGAGATGTCCCTCCAAAGTTGCTTATAAGGTAGAACAACCCTTCTTTCCTTTACGGGCTACTGATCAGCAAGAAATGGGAAAGGCATATCATGGGAAAAATGGGGTGGTGGGAAGAGCTTACCAACAAGTAAGCTGCTTGGGCCTTTTCAAGATGATTTGCTTTCAAGACAAACTGTGTTCGCATCTTAAATGTTTAAAAATTGCTACTCATCACTAACATGGAATGGCAGCACTGCCATTACTTGAGCGGATAGTGTGGTAGTCAGCAGACGTTGGATGTCAGGTGGTAAATTTCACTATAGGAAATACAGAACACATATGTAGTATAGTAGTATATGTAGTAGGCATGTGCAATCCATGGTTCTAAATGGTTCTAAAGTACTTACAAAACTAGTGGTGAAAACTAGGGGGTGTTGGTGCTTTGGTTCCACAGTGTTGCTAACTGTTGCGACCCAGAGCAGGAAACTGGACGCTCAGACAACAATCCACCACACTTGACTTCAGGAAAAACAATCCTTTTTATTGAAGAAAGATGAGTACAAAAATAGAGGAAATACGCAAGGTGAAAAGCCACAGTAAAAATCAGCAACAAGAAATGTCCATGAACAAGATCAAAAACCCACAGTAACACTGCTAAATCCTGGAACCTGTTAGCAATCCACTAACCGTACTTGAAGCAACTAGAAAGCCTCTTAGGAATAAGGCCACTGGAATCAGGAGACCTGCCAAGGATGATGCTTGAATCTGGAACGATGCCTGGTCTGAAGATGCATCCAGGCGAGAGGTACTTAAGGCCGAGAAATCTATTACGTGACACACCTGCAGGCTTTGTTTGCATTTCTCTCAGTCTAGCTGACCTTCGTAAACTTTGAGATTCTCCCCTGCTCTGCCAAATCTGCCCTCTCCTATCCTCATTAGAGAGACCAGGTGTCAGATTCTCTGGAGAGCTAAGACTGGGAAGAAAAGGGAGTGAATGTTCATTGCTTGTCTCTGAAATATTTTCATGGGAATTTGGACTTTCACTTTCCAAGGTTGCAGGAGTTTCACTACACAAACCGTCATCTTCTACATTGCCCTCAGAATCAACATCTTCATTAGCATCATTAGCATCAGGAAATACAATCAGAGAATCAGGTTCAGGTTCACACACAGGCTGAACCCCAACACTAAAGTTCTGGTGGTGAAAATTTCAGAACTCTAACAAAACTTTCAAAATTTCATTATTATTTCATTATTGGTGAATTTTACGACAGAACCTCCTGGGAACTGCCATTTATAATGAAATTTTGAAAGTTGTGTTAGAGTTCTGAAAGTTTCACCACTAGAACTTTAGCAACACTGTGGAAGCAAAGCACCAGCGCCCCTTAGTTTTCACCACCAGAACTTTAGTTTTGTAAATAGTTTAGAACCATGGATTGCACATGCCTAATATGTAGTATAGACTGAAGAAGAAAAAACAGAATGTAATGGAGAGGTACTCCTTAGGACTAGATCTGAGGTGGGCAACTGTGTCAGGCTTGGGTTACTGACTGGACACCCAGGGAAATTCCTCCATGTCCCCAAAGCACATTTTGGAAGAAAAGTTTTCAAAAAAAATGTCACACTCAAAAAATATATTTTAAAAAAAACACTTCAAGGGACTCAGTTCGGGCTCCCGACATGGTGAAAAATGTCCTATACTCTCCCTAGAGAGAATTCTGAGGCATTCTGGTGCAATGTATTGTTGAAGGCTTTCATGGCTGGAATCACTGGCTTGTTGTAGGTTTTTTGGGCTATATGGCCATGTTCTAGAAGCATTCTCTCCTGACGTTTCGCCTACAAGTATCGCAAGCATCCTCACAACCTCTGAGGATTGTTGTAGGTTTTTTTGGGCTGTATGACTATGTTCTAGAGGCATTCTCTCCTGATGTTTCGCCTGCATATAGGGCAAGCATCCTCAGAGGTAGTGAGGGAACCTCTGAGGATGCTTGCCATAGATGCAGACAAAATGTGAGGAGAGAATGCTTCTAGAACAGGGCCATATAGCCCAAAAAACCTACAACAACCTAGAAGCATTCTCTTCTAACGTTTTGCCTGCATCTATGACAAGCATCCTCAGAGGTTGTGATGATGCTTGCCATAGATGCAGGTGAAATGTCAGGAGAGAATGCTTCTAGAACATGGCTATATAGCCCAAAAAACCTACAACAAACCTCATTCTGGTGCATTTTTTTCTTATTTTTCTTTCTTATGTTTCCTCCCTTTCTTTCTTGGTGGCCCTAAAGACCACAAAACCAAACTTATGGCGTGTGAGCAGCCCAAAGGCCACACTTTATCCCTTGAATTAAACACTTGTGAAGAATTTTTGATATATGGTAAAGTACAGTTATTGAATCATATAAGCTCTAATGGTCTGGAGACTTCTGTTCAGAGGCAGAGCAAATGTTCCCTTTCTATAAAATCCCAGATTCCATTTTAAAATTCCAGTTAAATAGCTCAGTTACTGGGGATAGAAATTCTTCCCCTCTGAAAACATGGTACGCAACTGTGATTTAAAGTAGATGTTACTGAGTTGGATTTTTTTTTTTTGTCATGTCAGGAGTGACTTGAGAAACCAAGCCGCTTCTGGTGTGAGAGAATTGGCCGTCTGCAAGGACGTTGCCCAGGGGATGCCTGGATGATTTGATGTTTTATCATCCTTGTGGGAGGCTTCTCCCATGTCCCTGCATGAGGAGCTGGAGCTGATAGAGGGAGCTCATCCGCCTCTCCCCAGATTCGAACCTGTGACCTGTCGGTCTTCAGTCTTTAAATTTTTAAAGCAAAACAACTGCCTGCCGATTACAAAGAGAGAATATGGGAAGAGACTCTTAACGAAAAAGCAGTGCAGTCCCTGTATTGTCGGAGGCTTTCATGGCCGGAATCACTGGGTTGTTGTAGGTTATTTTTTCAGGCTGTACGGCCATGTTCTAGAGGCATTCTCTCCTGACGTTTCGCCTGCATCTATGGCAAGTATCCTCAACAACCTACAACAACCCAGTACAGTCCCTGTTTGACCTAATGTACATGTGAGGATGGATAGATGAAGGTCACATCTAGTAAAAAGGATGTTGACATGTTTATCAAGTTGAAATCTTCCAAGTTGGCCTCTAGAACATGGTCATACAGCCCGAAAAAAACCTACAACAACCCAGTACAGTCCCTGTTTGACCTAATGTACATGTGAGGATGGATAGATGAAGGTCACATCTAGTAAAAAGGATGTTGACATGTTTATCAAGTTGAAATCTTCCAAGTTGGCCTCTAGAACATGGCCATACAGCCCGAAAAAACCTACAACAACCCAGTACAGTCCCTGTTTGACCTAATGTACATGTGAGGATGGATAGATGAAGGTCACATCTAGTAAAAAGGATGTTGACATGTTTATCAAGTTGAAATCTTCCAAGTTGGCCTCTAGAACATGGCCATACAGCCCGAAAAAAACCTACAACAACCCAGTACAGTCCCTGTTTGACCTAATGTACATGTGAGGATGGATAGATGAAGGTCACATCTAGTAAAAAGGATGTTGACATGTTTATCAAGTTGAAATCTTCCAAGTTGGCCTCTAGAACATGGCCATACAGCCTGAAAAAACCTACAACAACCCAGTACAGTCCCTGTTTGACCTAATGTACATGTGAGGATGGATAGATGAAGGTCATATCTAGTAAAAAGGATGTTGACATGTTTATCAAGTTGAAATCTTCCAAGTTGGCCTCTAGAACATGGTCATACAGCCCGAAAAAACCTACAACAACCCAGTACAGTCCCTGTTTGACCTAATGTACATGTGAGGATGGATAGATGAAGGTCACATCTAGTAAAAAGGATGTTGACATGTTTATCAAGTTGAAATCTTCCAAGTTGGTCTCTAGAACATGGCCATACAGCCCGAAAAAACCTACAACAACCCAGTACAGTCCCTGTTTGACCTAATGTACATATGAGGATGGATAGATGAAGGTCACATCTAGTAAAAAGGATGTTGACATGTTTATCAAGTTGAAATCTTCCAAGTTGGCCTCTAGAACATGGCCATACAGCCCGAAAAAACCTACAACAACTCAGTACAGTCCCTGTTTGACATAATGTACATGGATAGATGAAGGTCACATCTAGTAAAAGGATGTTGACATGTTTATCAAATTGAAATCTTCCAAGTTGGCCTCTAGAACATGGCCATACAGCCCGAAAAACCTACAACAACCCAGTACAGTCCCTGTTTGACCTAATGTACATGTGAGGATGGATAGATGAAGGTTACATCTAGTAAAAAGGATGTTGACATGTTTATCAAGTTGAAATCTTCCAAGTTGGCCTCTAGAACATGGCCATACAGCTCGAAAAACCTACAACAACCCAGTACAGTCTCTGTTTGACATAATGTACATGGATAGATGAAGGTGACATCTAGTAAAAAGGATGCTGACATGTTTATCAAGTTGAAATCTTCCAAGTTGGCCTCTAGAACATGGTCATACAGCCCGAAAAAAACCTACAACAACCCAGTACAGTCCCTGTTTGACCTAATGTACATGTGAGGATGGATAGATGAAGGTCACATCTAGTAAAAAGGATGTTGACATGTTTATCAAGTTGAAATCTTCCAAGTTGGCCTCTAGAACATGGCCATACAGCCCGAAAAAACCTACAACAACCCAGTACAGTCCCTGTTTGACCTAATGTACATGTGAGGATGGATAGATGAAGGTCACATCTAGTAAAAAGGATGTTGACATGTTTATCAAATTGAAATCTTCCAAGTTGGCCTCTAGAACATGGCCATACAGCCCGAAAAACCTACAACAACCCAGTACAGTCCCTGTTTGACCTAATGTACATGTGAGGATGGATAGATGAAGGTTACATCTAGTAAAAAGGATGTTGACATGTTTATCAAGTTGAAATCTTCCAAGTTGGCCTCTAGAACATGGCCATACAGCTCGAAAAACCTACAACAACCCAGTACAGTCTCTGTTTGACATAATGTACATGGATAGATGAAGGTCACATCTAGTAAAAAGGATGCTGACATGTTTATCAAGTTGAAATCTTCCAAGTTGGCCTCTAGAACATGGCCATACAGCCCGAAAAAACCTACAACAACCCAGTACAGTCCCTGTTTGACATAATGTACATGGATAGATGAAGGTCACATCTAGTAAAAGGATGTTGACATGTTTATCAAATTGAAATCTTCCAAGTTGGCCTCTAGAACATGGCCATACAGCCCGAAAAACCTACAACAACCCAGTACAGTCCCTGTTTGACCTAATGTACATGTGAAGATGGATAGATGAAGGTCACATCTAGTAAAAAGGATGTTGACATGTTTATCAAGTTGAAATCTTCCAACTTGGAAGCTGCAGATCAGGTTCTTGGTACACATGGCATGAAATGTAGCTGTGGGTGGGTGAGAGAATACACACTGCTCGACTCTAACAGTATAATCCTATTATGTTACCCAGTTGCAAACAAACAAAACTTCAGAAATGTACGTCCTTGACATTTTAGTTTGAATGCTACAAGGACGGTTAAACAATAATCTTAAGTGTAATTATATTGGATTGGCAGTCTATTACTTTATTCAGGATTTACCTAAGGATAGTTTATCTTCATTTTTTTCCATGACAGCTGTTACTTGCACTTGACTCTACATGTTCCCAGAATCACATGGTCTTTTTATCTCCTGTTTCTGTATATGGAAGCCTGTTTACTGTTTGAGCCTCGAATGATGCTGAATGCGTGGTGCTTCCAAAAGTGCCCAGAATAAGGGTGGTGGGTACAGCAGTGATGGGTAACATAAGAATGCACAAAGCAATGTATACTCTCTGGGAAGTGGATTTGGCCATTTCATTTCCCCATTCTGGGGGAAAAGGAGCATGACCCACCCACTCCTGCCTTGGTCATTAGTTTCTCTCCATTTGCATTTTTCTCCCACTTCTTCAACCTCAAACAAGTTGGAATCATTGCATGGCAATCATGTGCTGCCAAATGTAAACTTTAAAAAAAAAAACCTCAAAAAGGGGGCGCCAGGATGTAGCTGGGTAATAGGTTAAAAGAGCCCAGAATCTGAATCAAATCCAACAATTTCTAAATGCAATCAAACCAAAAACAAACAAAATGAAAATGGCTCTGTATTGAAGATGCAGAAGACCCCTGGGGCCGTCTCTCCTTGCAAGTCAGTAAAAAGACACGGATTCTTGATAAAATGACTAAAAGAACAAAAGCCAGCACATGGAAGGGGGACTGTGATGTGAATTGGGAGGACGGAGGGGGCGATCCTTGCCCTCCTTTTTGGATATGCTGTTTTATGCATTCTAAGCCTTTTTCCTCGTGTTTCCCTGATACGTTTTCCGATGCTGTTTTTGCCTGCTTCCCCTCCCTGACCCCCACTCTCTTGTGCAGAGACTGGTCCTGATGAACATGCCTGTGGCCGAGGACAACACTGTCCATTTCACTTCCACTTTGATGGCCTTGATCCGAACAGCTCTGGATATTAAGATTGCAAAAGGTAAAATAGCAAGTTGGGGGCAGGGGAGCCAGAAATGTCAGAGCCACAGTAGTTGTGTTGAGATTAACTTCACAATTCAGCAACAGATCAGTTTGTCAGAGTTAGACTCTCCAGTCTCGGCACAGCAAGCGTGTGGTTTCAAAATAAACAAACTCAGGCAGCATTCTTCTTAAAGTTTCAAAGTAGCTTTACTTAAAGTGTCTATATACAAAGGACTACATGATGGAACTAAAGATGGCGACGAACAAAGCATAGCAAGAAGACACAGCAAACAAGAGATCCGCCCTTCTGTGTTATCTATGTTCTTGGTACTCCCTAGTTTTTCTCAGGGCAAAGGAATGTCGTGTTATCACAGTTTCACTGTCTGGCCTGTAACTTTGTAACAATAACATATGTGAGCTGAACAGTAAATGAACATGACTGAATCCATCTTTAAGAAGCAAAACTAATACATTATAATACTAATGCAAACACATTGAAAAACATACATACATATGAAATAACTATTCTGACACAGTTGCTCAACTTCAGCGCTTTCCAGTAGCTTCTTCCTGCACAGTATTTTCAGTCAACTGCTCCCACAGTCTGCAGTCACTCTGGAACCTTTTACAGACACTTGAGCACATGCCCGGCCATTGTCAGTTTTACCATTGTCTTTCCCCTAGTCTAGATGATATTACAGACTTACCACAGCACACAGTTCTATCTTGTCTTAGCAGACAGGTTCTTTTAGTTACATATAGCCTTCGACGAACAACAACACAGCACAAGGAGAGATATACACTGTACATGACTTCCTTATATACAATTCATTTACACATAGCAATCACCGATTGGGTCCCAACACATTGACTCAATTCAAACCCAGGATTGCATCATTCACAATCACCTGGACTAGGCCAGAACACATTCCCCAAATGAAGTTCTATATACAGTTAATGCATGACTCAGCATTCCCAATAGAAGCCCATTAGCAGTGCATGACTCAGCTATATTACATTGCAAAACATTGTAAAACCTGACAAGTTGTCAATTAAGAAATTTGCCAAGACTGTTGAAAAACCTGAATGTTCAATGGCGAGAATAAACCTTCCTAGTGGTTTAATAACCTTCATGCTTTTGAATAATTTGTGTTAAGACAAATGCTACATTTTAAGAGTTTAAGACATAGAGTGTACCTTTGCTTTCCGTATAATACATCTATTTTCTAGGGATAAGCACTGATAAACCAGTTATGTGGATGTTCAGAATGAATGCTTATTTATTTTCTATACTGATTATATTACATCTCTTTTCGCTAACTATTGCCCACTGTGCATACTATCACTGACCCTCTGATCCATGCATTCACTATGGGTGCTTCCAGACAGGCCCCAAAATGCCTGTTCGGCTTTTACTGGAGGCATCCAAACAACGCCTCCAGTAAAAGCAAATTAATTCAGGACAATTAATTAGATACCCCATTAGATCTGGGAACCCTGGGACATGCTGACAGTGAAGATGGTTTATGCTACATTGTAATGTTATTATTCAGCTGGACAAAATAGGGAGTCTGGCTGTCCCCTGGCCGACGTCTTTTTTCCTGCTTTCTTTCAGGCGGTGCGGAATGGCAGCAGCTTGACTCAGAGCTCCAGAAGGAGATTCTGACCATCTGGCCTCACCTTTCACAAAAGCAGCTAGATGTATTGGTACCCATGCCAAAAAGTAAGTCATTTTTGGTTGTCCTGGTTTTTCATTGAAGCAGATATTTCACACAAATTATGGGCTTCTTCATACAGGTCAAATAGTTTGGGAGGTTGCAGTATTTGTTGCTATAGTTTTGGAGTTTTGTGAAATATCCAGTGTTTATCTTCTCTAAGCCCCACAAAAAGGTTTGGTGTCCTAGAACTACTACCGTATATTCTGGTGTATAAGACTACTTTTTAACCCAAGAAAATCTCAAATGTCAGGGGTCGTCTTATATACGGGATCATCTTATATGCAGGAGTAGTCTTATACATGGGAGTGGTCATATACACGGGAGTAGTCTTATATATGGGAGTAGTCTTATACGCGAGAGTAGTCTTATACACTGGAGTTGTCTTATAGAGCGAGTGCTGAAACTTCCAATAGGATTGGAGAATCTGTGGTTGCTGCATATGGTTGGGGAAGCTCAAAATGGCAATGGCCGTATCCCTGCTGTATGCTGCGACTGTATGAAAGCATTAAGGGCAACGCTGTACAAGTACGGTAGAAGAAAATCCATTCATCAGGATTGCTTGACCGAAACGTTTGCAGTTCGAATCCGTGAGACAGGATGAGCTCCTGTCTGTCAGCTCCAGCTTTTCATGTGGAGACTGCTTGACTGAAAGGTTGGCAGTTCGAATCCGTGAGACGGGATGAGCTCCTGTCTGTCAGCTCCAGCTTTTCATGTGGGGACATGGGAGAAGCCTTCCACAGGATGGTAAAACATCCAGGAGTCCCCTGGGCAACATCCTTGCAGACAGCCAATTTTCTCGCACCAGAAGTGACTTGCAGTTTCTCAAGTTGCTCCTGAGATGGAAAAAAAAGGAACTTATGGAGAAAGGAAGAAACATTTCTGGAAGTATTGAGACTTTATCCTTGTCACACCATTTGGAAGTGCAACCTTGTCCTGAATTGAATCTAATTCCTTTCTTGAAATACGCCAGGTTTCCTTCCCTTATGTTTTTCCTCCTCTCTCTCTCATTGATTTCACGCCACATCTAGATTCAGCCAATGTTTGAGAAATGGGTTTCAGCTATTTCTACAGAGCCTTCTTTATTATACAGAAGTCATAGCCAAAGCACTAAATTTCTGTCATTGTTCAGCTTTAGAATAATTTGGATTTGGTGCAAACATCCCCTTTTTCGGGTTTGCTGTGAGTTTTTTGGGGCTGTATGGTCATACTCCAGTAGCATTCTTTCCTGATGTTTCACTCGCATCTATGGCAGGCAAAGCTCTGAGGATGCAGATGAAATGTCAGGAGAGAATGCTACTGAAACATGGCCATACAGCCCAAAAACTCACAACAACCCAGTGATTCTGGCCACGAAAGCCTTCAACAACACCCCCCCCCTTTCCTTTCTTATCTTGAACTTGTGTTCTAGAAAAAAATAGTCATTTTTTATTGGCAGTGGCCGGTTTCAGAAAACTCAAAAAATACTGCAAAGGTGAGAAACATTCCATTTTAGGAGAATAATGGATTGATTTGAACTACGTGGAAAATAAAATGAAAAGTTCTTGATAATATCAAGAGCTCTTGGAAATATTTCAGGATGAAGAAACTGCAGTGTGAACTTTCAAAACAAAATCAGTTTGTATAGGCACGAACACTGGGACTTTCAGATATATTTTTCCCTTGTCAGGAGGGTCCCAGAGTTGTATAAGGTACAGTTTCCTTTCCTCGCCATACAATAAATTACTGTCCTGTTTTCAAAAGTCTGCAAATCTGTTGTCACATTGTAAAAGATCAATTTGAAATTATATCAAATGCTACTTTTTTCTTAACCTCCAGCTACAGACTTGACAGTTGGGAAAATCTACGCAGCCATGATGATCATGGACTATTATAAGCAGAGTAAAGCTAAGAAACAAAGGCAACAGCTGGAAGAACAGGTATTATTCCACCATATCAGCACAGGTTACCCTGCTGCATTGCAAATTAAAGTGGAATATTAGTTGAAAATTGGATTTGAAAGGACCGTGGGACAACTGTTGTTCTTGCTTGTAATCTATGATGTGCTTGAAACTTGCCCTAACTATTGATTTCTACAATAATTTGTAATTATCTGCCTAATTATTGTGCATATATTTTGCTCTTCTTCCAAGAAGCTTAGAAGCTCATTTATTTATTTATTTAAAACTGTTATATCCCAATCTTCTCCACCTCCGTAGAGGGAGTCAGACTGGCTAACAGCAAAAATTCAATGCCAAATACAGTCTAAAACATCATACAAACAATAAAAGGCTAAAATACAAATAGATTTAAACATATAAGCCAGGCCACCAAGATAAAATCATGTCCAGTTCGGTCCGCATATGTAATCAGTAACTTTAGTCTATAGCCGGTCTCAGCCCTTATTCCGGGAATGCTTCTTTCCATAGCCAGGATTTCACTAGCTTCCTGAACATCAGAAGGGAGGAGGCAGATCTAATCTCAGTTAGGAGAGAGTTCCATAGCCGAGGGGCCACCACAGAAAAGGCCCTGTCTCTCGTTCCCACCAGATGCGGTTGCGAAAGTGGTGGGACCAAGAGCAGGACCCCTCCCAAAGATCTTAACCACCTTGATGGTTTATAGAGGAGAATACGTTTGGACAGGAAAACTGGGCCGGAACCGTATAGGGTTTTGTAGGCCAACACCAGCACTTTGAATTGTGCTCAGAAGCTAATTGGCAGCCAGAGGAACTGGTGCAACAAAGGAGTTGTGCACTCGCTGTACCCCACTCCCGTTAGTAACCTGGCTGCCAAATGTTGGACTAATTGCAGCTTCCGAGCAGTCTTCAGAGGCAACCCCACATAGGGGGTGTTGCAGTAATCTATACGGGACGTAACTAGAGCATGGACTACCGTGGCCAAGTCAGACTTCCCAAGGTATAGGTGCAGCTGGCGCACAAGTTTTTAACTGTGCAAAAGCTCTCCCGGCCACCGTCGAGACCTGGGATTCAAGGCTCAGCGATGAGTCCAGGATCACTCCCAGGCTGTGAACCTGCGCCTTCAGGGGGAGTGTAACCCCGTCAAGCACAGGCTGTAACCCTATGCCCTGTTCGGCCTTTCGACTGACCAGGAGTACCTCTGTCTTGTCTGGATTTAGTTTCAATTTGTTTGCCCTCATCCAGTCCATTACAGCAGCCAAGCACCAGTTCAGAACTTGAACAGCCTAGCTTACATGCAGTCCACAGAAAGCTTCCCATCCAGAAAATATACAGAGCAGTGATGGCTCCAGAGTGAAATATGAGCCAGAGAAGATGGCATAGGAATGATATGCAACAATTATGTTTTCTTTAAATAACTGCTGGTGCCTAGCACAATTTCCTTAGTCAAAAAAGTAAGTTCAATAGAAATGTAGAAAATTGTACATTTATCTTGGATTTGAATTCATACAAACCTGTCCTACCTTCATCTCATCCTGATCCAGGAAAGATAATTTCTCAAATTCCAAACTTGGTGTTGTTTTTCACCCCTTCTTCCCTATATCATGTTAGTATAGGCCACTGCTTCTTAAACTGTAGTCCCCAACCCCAAATTTGGTCCCCTTGTCTCAATGTTGGAGTCACAAAAGTTATAGCAACAGTAAAAGGTCACCCATTTACACAATGTCCATTTACACAAACAGCGCTCCATGGAGTCATGCTGGCCACATGACCTTGGAGGTGTCTACGGACAACGCTGGGTCTTTGGCTTAGAAATGGAGATGAGCACCAACCCCCAGAGTCAGATATGACTGGACTTAATGTCAGGGGAAAACCTTTACCTACCTACACAATGTGCAGTATTTATAGTAGACTCTACAGAAAATGTTTCAGATGGATTTTATCAAAAGGAAAATTAGCCTGTTTCACAAAGACTTGATAATATTTATTTATTTTCAGTAGATGCTTGATTGTTATTCTTATTTTATATACCTGTATACCTGGGGTCATATAAAAATTTATCCGGTGGAAAGTGTCATGAGTGGAGAAAGTTTAAGAAACCTAATATAGGCCACCAGAATCAAACAAGAATTTAATGATTTACATGTCAGCCCTGTTCACAAAAACAGAGTGGGCTGATGGTTTGGGTTTGGTTTTTTTACATCAAAAGAAGAGGATGAGATAGTCCCTCTGCCAGTATTTGACATTAATGTGTGGATTTCTCCTCCTCTGCACTGTAATACTGGGAGCTAGACTGCTGGAGGAGGGAGGACAAGTATGATTTCCCTACATTCTTATCCAGATATACAGATACACCACACACATCCTGCGGAAACTTACTGGCGGCACATGGGGTGCACACCCAAAATTAATAAGTGCATCAGCCCTAGCCCTGCCTTACTCAACTGCCGAGTATGCCTGCCCTGTTTGGCATAGGTCTGTCCATGCAAAGCAGGTGAACATAGCACTGAATGAAACATGCAGAATAATCACAGGATGTCTTAAACCTACACCTGTTGATATACTCTACAAGCTAGCTGGCATTGCCCGCCCTGATGTGTGACGTGAAGTTGCTGCTAAATGTGAGAGAAATAAGATTGAACACCGTGAAAGCCACCCACTACATGGCTACCAGCCTCCTCGCAGTAGACTCAAATCAAGGAAAAGCTTTATGAGAACTACCACTCCTCTTGGCGTCCCCCCAGCAACAGCAAGGGTATCCCTCTGGGCAGTTAGACCAGGACATCTGAACTGGATGGCCCCCCACGAGGGTCTTCCTCCAGGGGCAAACCAAGAATGGGCAACTTGGAAGTCCCTGAACAGACTCAGAAGCGGAGTGGGCAGATCAAAAGACAACCTGACAAAATGGCACTACCTAAAAGAATCCCACACCTTATGTGACTGTTGAGCAGAACAGACAACTCCGCCGCTTGTCCACTATGCCCTGCCTCATGTACAGAGGAAGAATTGTTGGAGGCTACAGACAATGCCATTGCTGTTGCCCATTTTTGGTCGAAAGATATTTAGCTACCCGCGCTCCTTCTATTTATATCGGTTTTATACTAATTTATGCAATGCTTTTGATATGAAATAAATAAATAAAACCACACACATACCTTTTGTTGTAAAGTGAAGGCTATTCCATCCCATAACCTGGTATATAAACAAATTAGGCAGGTATGAATAAGCCATTTGAATAAATATGAATTAGTCACTGTGGTTTTTCTTATCATGTCTAGTTTGATTCTTAACGTATATTCAGTCAACTGTTCCTAAAAAAGTGTTTTTTTCCCTTCTGTTTTGTAATTTAGAAAAATGCCCCAATGTTCCAGCGCATGGAGCCTTCCTCTCTTCCTCAGGAGATCATTTCTAATGCCAAAGCTTTACCTTACCTCCAGCAAGAAACCTTTTCAGGACTGTAAGTGTAGACGTTTGAGTCAGCAGCATGTTCACATTGACCTTGTACAGTTATGCGCGAACCAATTGTACAGGTGTGGATGATTATGGAGGGAATTAATCTCAGGCCTCAATTGTGTATAAGAATATATTATAGAGGAAGCCAATTATTACTTGTAAATTAAGGTAACTGCCACCAACGTGAGGTATTTGAGGTACCACCGATGAGATCTGGCTTTACAGATGCAGATTAATTGAGATGAGACGGTCTTCAACAAAAGATAACAAGTTTATTGTGTACAAAGCGTATGGTTGCAGGCTGTTAAATAACTTATAGAACTTTGAATATCACTTGGTTTGTAATACAGTCCACTCTTCCAAATAACACAGCTCGTGGCTAACTTTTACAGAGGTGAAGCTCTTTAGTGAACAACGTTTCCTACTATGAATAACCTTCCAATTTGATCTTTCCTTGATCAAATCTCTGATCTCTAGTCCTTCCTTGACTAGGAATCTTAACAAGCTTCCTTTAGTCTTCCTTGACTAAAGAAACTGGCCAGGTTTTTCTCTTCAGCCCTTCCAGCCTGAAAAAACCTCCAGCTGCTCACACACACCTCTCTCCCAGGCTTTTTTTTAAGCCTCTACACTCTCTGCCCCTTTTCCAAAGACGCACATAACTTTTCCTGCTTGGCTCCGCCCACTTCTCACTCTCCTGAGCTAGCCTGCCCGGTCTCCTTGGCAACGCTCACTGTGGATTCAAACCAGATAACTCTAGTTTTAGCTACTGTTACAAACACAAATATATATTCTAACAGTTAAACACATACATAGTATCAATGACTTCTGCACAACCTTTATATTACAGTTAAAGCCCTTAATAATGCTACCAGTGCAAAGATGTAATAAAAAGAACCAAATAGTGGGAAGGAGATCTGAAACAGATCCAAATGTCTTAATAATAAATAACCCAGTGCACTCTTAGACTGAGGTTCTCAGCTTGGCATCAGATGATATCGTCTTTAATGCTTACTAGAAATATCCTTTTTTTTTTTTTACATTTCGTTCTTCAACGCAAAATTCAAAAAAACACCTTTTTGTGCAGAAAAAAATGTGCAAAAAGTTCCAACATGCTGGAAAAAGTTGCAATAGTTTCTGAATGTATTATGTATTGAGATACTGTTTCTCACATAGAATAAGACAGTTGGTGAAAATGTTTTATATGCCTAATGCTTACCAAGGTTTCTTGTCTCTATTTTTAAAAGAATTGGGAATGAGATTGGATAGTGGGCAGCCACACATGAGGAATTTTGTTTTGCTGGTGGCAGAGCGGGCTATTTGCTAAAACGTTTTCCAAAAAGAGACATAAAGGGGAAAGGGCAACCTATTTCTCCTTCTGTCCATCTGGTAAACTTGGGGTACGGATGTGAAGTGGCTCAAAATTTATCAGACATTGGGAAAGCTGGTTGGAAAAGATGAGAACAACCAGCATACAGTTGGGAAAGAGGTCCATCTGATGAGGTCATATGAAGTTGTATGAGGCAGTGTGTGATCAAAAAAAAAAAAGAATTTTTGTATGTGTTATAATGTGAGCTGAGTTGAAGAGAGATGAGAAGTCCCTTCTTCCAAATACGATTCTGTCTTTGCAATTGCAATGTCTTAGCCACAGAAGCAACCTCTTTAATTGGTAGCCCTACTACATTTGTTTATTCTTCCTTTTTCATACTAGAGAATGTTTGTTAAGGAAAACTTCAAGAATAGCTTCATCATTATTATTATTTATTTCTGGTATTTATATCCCAGATAAATGGAGCCCCCGGTGGTGCAGTGGGTTAAACCCCTGTGCCGGCAGGACTGAAGACCGACAGGTCGCAGGTTCGAATCTGGGGAGAGGCTGATGAGCTCCCTCTATCAGCTCCAGCTCCTCATGCGGGGACATGAGAGAAGCCTCCCACAAGGATGATAAAAACATCAAAATCATCCAGGCGTCCCCTGGGCAACGTCCTTGCAGACGGCCAATTCTCTCACACCAGGAGTCACTCCTGACACGACAAAAAAAGAAATTATATCCCATCTCTTCTCTACCCGAAAGGGGGACTCAGGATGGCTTACATAGGCAGCAATTTGATGCCGTTACATGAACAATTAATACAATAACCATTAAACAAAAACCATCAAACCATTAAAATACATAAAATACATAAGCCATTAATTAAACAGTATAAAATCTTAATAACTAATAAAACCGTATCCTCATGTAAATCATCTTTCCAGTCCATTTCAACCAAAGTGCTGCTTTATGTCTGCAGACCGAAGGCCTGGTCCCGCGACCACAATTTTACTTTCTTCCTGAAAACCAGGAGGGATGGGGTCAATCGTACCTCATTTGGAAGCGCGTTCCACAGGCGGGGGGCCACCGCCGAGAAGGCCCTGTCCCCCGTCCCCACCAGCCGCGTTTGCGATGTTGGTGGAAGCGAGAGCAGAGCCTCCCCAGATGATCTTAGGTTACGAGGTGGGACGTAGAGGCAGATGCATTCAGACAAGTAAGCTGGGCTAGAACCATATAGAGCTTTATAGGTCAAAACCAACACTATGGAGAATGACCCCCAAAAGAGAGACCTGTTGCGATATATTGTGTTTTGCAAGCATTTTTTTCTGTTGTAGATAAGTGTATTTATTTGTTTGTTTGTTTAAAACATTTATATTCCGCCCTTCTCACCCTGAAGGGGACTCAGAGTGGAGCACAGCATATATATGGCAAACATTCAACAAGAATTCATTATTGTGATGTGGCGGCAAAAAAAGCCAATGGGATTTTGGCCTGCATCAATAGGAGCATAGTGTCTAGATCTAAGGAAGTAATGCTACCCCTCTATTCTGCTTTGGTTAGACCACATCTGGAATATTGTGTCCAATTCTGGGCACCACAATTCAAGAGAGATATTGACAAGCTGGAATGTGTCCAGAGGAGGGCGACTAAAATGATCAAGGGTCTGGAGAACAAGCCCTATGAGGAGCGGCTTAGGGAACTGGGCATGTTTAGCCTGAAGAAGAGAAGGCTGAGAGGAGATATGATAGCCATGTATAAATATGTGAGAGGAAGCCACAGGGAGGAGGGAGCAAGCTTGTTTTCTGCTTCCTTGGAGACTAGGACGCGGAACAATGGCTTCAAACTACAAGAGAGGAGATTCCATCTGAACATGAGGAAGAACTTCCTGACTGTGAGAGCCCTTCAGCAGTGGAACTCTCTGCCCCGGAGTGTGGTGGAGGCTCCTTCTTTGGAAGCTTTTAAGCAGAGGCTGGATGGCCATTTGTCAGGGGTGATTTGAATGCAATATTCCTGCTTCTTGGCAGGGGGTTGGACTGGATGGCCCATGAGGTCTCTTCCAAGTCTTTGATTCTATGATTCTATGATATGCATACATAAACATTAAAACATTAAACATTAACAGAAACATTAAACATTAAACATTAACATGGGCTGATCCATGAAGTCACAAAGAGTCGGAAACGACTGAACGAATGAACAACAACAAACATTAAAAAGATTTATCTCAATATTAAAATATACTGTTTAAACCATCTTGGTCATCTTGCTTCCAAATTATGACCTGCATTGAGATTCATGGGCGCATTATCTTGTCTTCTAGTTTCACCAGCTGGCCTAGGAGCCACCGGTGGCGCAGTGGGTTAAACCCCTGTGCCGTCAGGACTGAAGACCGATAGGTCACATGTTCAGCGCGGATGAGCTCCCTCTATCAGCTCCAGCTCCTCATGCGGGGACATGAGAGAAGCCTCCCATAAGGATGATAAAACATCAAAACATCCGGGCATTCTCTGGGCAACGTCCTTGCAGACGGCCAATTCTCTCATACCAGAAGCGACTTGCAGTTTCTCAAGTTGCTCCTGACATGACAAAAAAAAAAAACAGTTGGCCAATTTTTTGTGATTGGCCATCTCAGAACCAGTTCAGCAATTGTTTTTTTATTAATGGGCCTTTACTCTAATGTCCCTCCTGTCCATGAAAGCTTCATAAAAATCCAGATATGGTTACCAGTCTAAAAAAATTGGAAGGTTTCTGATTTAAGGTATAGGGCAGTTATTAATACAGTACTAACAACAGGGTATTTTACTATGGAGAGGTCCATAATTTTCCTTAAATGGGATGGAGAAAACACAGAACTGGAAACTATTTCTAATAAAGAAAATTATATTATATTATATTATATTATATTATATTATATTTATTATATTATTTAGAACTTTTATATACCGGTCTTCTCGACCTCCGGAGAGGGACCCAGGCCGGTTTACAACAAAAATTCATAAACAATAGTTTAAAACATCACATCCCATAATACAGTAATACATAAAATACATTAAAAAGCAATCATATAATAACATAAAGCCAAGTCGTCAAAATGAAATCACAATTCATCACAATCCATTCGTGTGGTCAAGGGTTGTTGACTCACTCATCAAATGCTAAATTCCAGAGCCAAGTTTTCACCAGCTTTCTAAAAGTCAGGAGAGATGGGGCAGTTCTAATCTCCAGTGGGAGAGAGTTCTAGAGCCAAGGGGCCACCACCGAGAAGGCCCTGTCCCTCATCCCCACCAGACGCAATTACGAGGGTGGTGGGACAGAGAGCAGGGCCCCTCCAGAAGATCTTAACAACCTTGATGGTTCATAGGGGGGAATCCGTTTGGACAGGTAAACTGGGCCGGAGTCGTTTAGGAATTTATAGGTCAACACCAGCACTGTGAATTGTGCTCGGAAGCTAATTGGCAGCCAGTGGAGCTGGCGCAACAGAGGAGTAGTATGCTCAGAGGAGTAGCATTAAATACCTAGGTATACTTACTGCTCTTTTCTGATTCCACCTTCAAAGTTTCCCAGTCATAATCTATGGCAGTATTATCTGTGTATGTGTGCTGGTCCAGATACGGAGAGAAAAAACGTTGACTGCATTTTTCAAACTGAAACCTAGGAATAACTCGGAATAAAAATATCTCTCAAAGAACCACCTACATGTTCAAAACTTCCTCCCTGTGTAGGATTTACCCATAGTCAGGACACTGGAAAGATTTCATTGCTCAGTCCTTACTGAACTAGATTTGGCCTGTCAGCCATCACCAAATGTTACGTAAGGACTAAGATCCCAGCACTATTTGCTGAAACTGCATATTGATATCATTAGTCACAAGTTTTGAGATGGTTGTTCTGCTGATGTCCTTATTTCTGGTGCTTTCTCCCTTCTATACAATCCAAGTAAAATAAAAGCCCTATAAAATTAAAATGTATAAACTTTTTTTTAGAAAGGCTTAAAATTAAAACCTAATATTCCAGGCCATTCAAACACACCCTCCATATTCGGTGAAAATCTATTGTGTGTGTGTGATGTATCATGACAGCAGTAAAAATGAACTTTCAGACTAGCAATGCAATATTCAAAAGGACTGGGGGAGAAAAGCATTGCATTAATTGTTCTCCTAAGTTATGCATCTGGCAAACTTTCCTATGAAAATAATATCACAAAACAGGCATTCCCACTAAGAAGAAACTATTTGTAATATAAGATATTTACTTTTGATACCCTATACACTAGGGATCTAAATAATAATAATAATAATAATAATGATGATGATGATGATGATGGAGCCACCGGTGGCGCAGTGGGTTAAAGCCCTGTGCTGGCAGGACTGAAGACCGACAGGTCGCAGGTTCGAATCCGGGGAGAGGCAGATGAGCTCCCTCTATCAGCTCCAGCTCCTCATGCGGGGACATGAGAGAAGCCTCCCACAAGGATGATAAAACATCAAAACCATCCGGCGTCCCCTGGGCAACATCCTTGCAGTCGGCCAATTCTCTCACAACAGGATGTTCCTGACACGACTAATAATAATAATAATAATAATAATAATAATAATAATAAACTTTATTTATACCCCGTTCCATCTCCCCCAGGGGGACTCGGGGCGGCTTACATGAAGCCACGCCCATCAGTACGATCAGGCCCGTAGCCAGGATTTTGATTTGCGGGGGAGGGGGGCTGAGTCTGAGTAAAAGATGGTCTACCCTAGCAAACCTTTTGTATTGTTACCCCAATACCCCCATGCATATGGGATATATTGAGCATGGTGATCAGATCATGATATGAATAAGCATAACAGTTTAAATAATGCACCAGTAAGGCCTTCTCGCGGACCACCATGAGAATTTCAGAGGGGGGGGTGAAGCCCCTCAAGCCCCCCCCCTCCCCCCCGGCTACATGCCTGAATACAATAAACAAAATATTACACAAAAGCATAAAAAAACCAGAAAATAAAATACATAAAATGCAAAATAAATATAATAGATGACACAGCAATATAAAATCACAAAAACACAAAAGAATTGCACTGGGCGGGGCCAAATTCAAAGATAAAATTTTAAAACACTGGGAGATAGGACAATGTAAAATTGTCGGGAAGGGGGATCCAGGGATGAGGAAGGATTTAATTGCATGAACTATAAAATAAAGTGCTTCTGGGGTCATTTTATGCAAAGTTTGGTCAGGGAGTGTCTTACATTCAATCATTGAAGGCACATTGGAATAACCAGGTTTTCAGGTTCCTCCTGAAGATTGCCAGCGTGGGGGCTTGCTTAATATCTCTGGGGAGTGAATTCCAGAGCCAGGGGGCCACTACAGAGAAGGCCCTCTCTCTTGTCCCCACAAGTCGCACTTGCGATGTGGGCGGGAGCAAGAGATGGGCCTCTCCGGAAAATCGAAGGGGTTGTGTGGGTTCATAGACGGAAATGCGGTCGCGCAGGTAGGCGGGTCCCAAACCATTCAGGGCTTTGTAGGTCAAAACCTGCACCTTGAATTGGGCCTGGAAAACAAATGTCAGCCAGTGGAGCTCCTTAAACAGGAGGGTTGACCGCTCTGTGTAATTTGCACCAGTTAATAATCTGGCTGCCGCCTGTTGTACCAATGGATTTGTTACACATCGTGCCAAATCCATGGTCTCCCAGTGGGGGGCATGGAGAACACATTGCTCTATGCCCCACGTTGTGTGACTTACTATGACCCCCATCCCATGTCCATCCTGTAATGGGCTATGTCGTGAAAGGGGAGAAGCGTCGTATGACAATCTAAGTAGCCCATCTGATGAGGTTGCCGATCTCTACAGTTATGGTGTTCCTAGAAAGTGTAATTTCTCATTATGAAGCCTAGTTTATAATGAAATAGGATTAGATTTTCTTTTCTAGAGATTTAGCTAAATAACCAATAGAAGCAACACTGTGGTGATTTGTGATTTGAAATTGGATTATCCTTGCAGGAGCAGCCGGAGTGGGTTCCCCTCCTTGAGTCCACTCTCTCCCCAAGAGATATTCCAGTTGGCTTGCATGGACCCAACCCAAGGGGAATACCAGGAACAGCAATCTCTGGTAAATCAATGGGCTATTACAGATTACTCTTCCACTGACCTATTTTGTACTGCTGTTTTTAAGGGGAATCCTTGAGGTATCGCGCAATTTCTTTTGCTTGATTTAATGTCTTCATATTCTACCTATACAAATAATTTGATTGATTCTATCTTTTCTCTCTCTTTCTTTGTAGAATTTATTTATTGAAAATATTCTGTCCTTGATAATGACAAATGATAGTATGATTATGATTATGGTTATTATTGACTTCACTTTTTTCCTAATACAGGGACTGTGTATATGTTAAATTGGGGGGGGGGGGCAGAATTCAGAGTGACGTCACAGGTCAAAGTTGAACAGGAATCTTCCAGTGCCACTTCCTGAGAGCTCCCCTTCTAGTAAAACCAGAGTCGCTATAGAACAGTGTTTCTCAACCTTCCTAATGCCACGACCCCTTAATACAGTTCCTCATGTTGTGGTGACCCACAACCATAAAATTACTTTTGTTGCTACTTCATAACTGTAATTTTGCTACTGTTATGAATTGTAATGTAAATATCTGATATGCAGGATGCATTTTCATTCACTGGGCCAAATTTGGCACAAATACTTTATACACCCAAATTTGAATATTGGTGGGGGAATTTTTAGGGGGGTTGATTTTGTCATTTGGGAGTTGTAGTTGCTGGGATTTATAGTTCACCTACAATCAAAGAGCATTCTGAACTCCACCAACGATGGAATTGAACCGATCTTGGCACACAGAATTCCCATGACCAACAGAAAATACTGCAAGGGTTTGGTGGGCATGATCTTGAATTTTGGAGTTGTAGTTCACCTACATCCAGAGAGTACTGTGGACTCAAATTATGGATCTGGATTAAACTTGGCACAAATACTCAATATGCCCAAATGTGAACCCTGGTGGAGTTTGGGGAAAATAGACCTTGATATTATAGAGTTGTAGTTGCTGGGATTTATAGTTCACCTACAATCAAAGAGCATTCTGAACCCCACCAATGATAGAATTGGGCCAAACTTCCCACAGATAACCCATGACCAACAGAAAATAGTGTACTGTGTTTTCTGATGGCCTTTAGTGACCCCTCTTACACCCCCTCGCGACCCCTCCAGGGGTCCCGACCCCCAGGTTGAGAAATGCTGCTATAGAACATCCCCGTACTGACCATGTTCAGTATTATCAAAGGCAACCAAGAAGTCCAGAAGAACCAATAGGGATACACTTCTCTTGTTTAGTTACAGGTGTGGGTCATTCATTATAATAACAAAAGCTGTTTTCATCCCATGACCACGTATGGAACCAGACTCAGATTGACCTAGATCTATCTCACTCAGAAATGCCTGGAAATGAGAGGCTACCATACACACTGGTATTTTGCTGAAAAATAGAAAATTGGGGATTGGTCAATCATTATCCAATGCATTATGATTCATTGATTTTTTTTCTTCTTCAATACATGTCCCATAACCCACTCAACCACCCCCCTCTTGCCCGTTGGGTAAACTAAGAAGGACAAGGATCTAGTACATGTGTGGTGGTTTTTGGCCTGTCAAGAGTCCTAACTTCTTCTTGGACTGCGCAAATTGGAAAGTACCCGAAAGGATTGGACAAAGCAGAGTCCAGAGTTACATTCTGGAAGTAGGTTCAGCTATAAACTGCAACAAATCTAGACAATTTTATCTGGAAGGGCCAGATTCTCCACCACCTACTAACATGGAAGCTGCCGTCTGTTACTGTGCCCAATTCTTGTAGTGCACATTTGTCTAACTCTTCCTGAATGAAATGAGAGTAAATCAGGAAGCCAGGAACAGCTGAGTTGAAGGATGTTGGGTTACCAAATACTAAATTTAAAATCTGGATAAATCTGAATCAAGAATCTATAATGTTGAAATGCTTCATATGGTTTGAACAGCCTACAACAGTGGTTCTCAATCTGTGGATCCCCAACTGTTTTGGCCTACAACTCCCAGAAATCCCAGCCAATTTTCAAGCTGTTAGGATTTCTGGGAACTGAAGGCTAAAACATCTGGGGACCCACAGGTTGAGAACCTCTGGACTAGAACATTGTATCTACACTGTTATATAAAACAGTGTAGCATTCACATTAGCCTGGCTATAAGATTTTAAATCCAGATTTATCCAGGGTTAAAAATCCCAGCAAAGATCCAGATCTTTGTGGGTCCTTTGGCAGTGTAGACTACCAACTTAGATCACCATGTGCAATCCCAGATGGTGTCCCCACAGTCGTCCCATGGTCTCCAGATTCAGGCAGCCTGGGGAGATGCTATTCCAGTGCCTTCCTTCCCACACCCATTCCCGGTCCATCACTTCCTAATGACACCAGGATGAGAAACTATGGAAGCACAGACCATGCAGAAAGAGTAGGGCATGCTTTTCTGCCCTTTCCTATAGGAATGGGATGCAGGGAAGATAGGAATATCAGTCCATGCCCGGCTGTGCTGAACTGGCATTGGCTTGGCTGGACTGTGTGGCTGATCCCTCTTCTTCGGAGACAAAATAGAGTTTTGCATCTATGTGGAGACAAAATGCAGCTATGTGGAAGGGCCCAAGATGTTGGATCAGAGAAGACCCCTGAATTCAAGAAAGACCCAATCCAGTAGCACTCTTCCTGAAATGTCTTGTCATACCATTTACTAGGAGTCTGTCACAGCTGCTCATGATATAACTATTGCTACCAGTTCTATATAATAGATCTGGTAACCTTTAGAGGTTCTGCTAGATATTCAGCACCACCAATAAACACAATAGCCTGACTTTGCTGTCTTGTCACTACCACCAAAAAATAAAACTTCTAATAGACAGAGCCTTTTGAATGAGTGGGATCTGGGAGGACTTTTTCCATACCACACCTGACTATGGATCCCCAGGTAAACCCAAGTGAAATGGGAGAAGTTCCAGCAGATTGGAGGAGGGCCAATGTGGTCCCAATCTTCAAGAAGGGAAAAAAGGATGACCCAAACAATTACCGTCCGGTCAGCCTCACGTCGATACCAGGCAAGATTCTGGAAGAGATTGTTAAGGAAGTGGTCTGCAAACACTTAGAAACAAATGTGGTCATCGCTAATAGTCAACATGGATTTATCAAAAACATGCTAGACTAATCTGACCTTTTTTTCAATAGAGTTACAAGCTGTATAGATGCATGGAATGCTGTGGGTGTAGCGTACCTGGATTTCAGTAAGGCCTTCGACAAGGTCCCCCATGACAAACTAGTCCAATGTGGGCTAGGCAAAACTACGGTTAGGTGCATCTGTAATTGGTTAAATGGACGAACCCAGATGGTGCTCACGAATGCTTCCTCTTCATCTTGGAAAGAAGTGACGAGCGGAGTGCCATCAGCAGGGTTCGGTCCTGGGCCTGGTCCTGTTCAACATCTTTATTAATGACTTAGATGAAGGGTTAGAAGGCAGGATCATCAAGTTTGCAGACGACACCAAATTGGGAGGGATAGCCAATACTCCAGAGGACAGGAGCAGGATTCAAAACGATCTTGACAGATTAGAGAGATGGGCCAAAACTAACAAAATGAAGTTCAACAGGGACAAATGCAAGATACTCCACTTAGGCAGAAAAAACAAAATGCAAAGATACAGAATGGGGGCGCTTGGCTCGAGAGCAGTACATGTCAAAATGATCTTGGGGTCCTCATGGACAGCAAGTTAAACATGAGCCAACAATGTCGTGTGGCAGCAAAAAAAGCCACTGGGATTTTGGCCTGCATCAAGAGGAGCATAGTGTCTAGATCTAGGGAAGTAATGCTACCCCTCTATTCCGCCTTGGTTAGACCACAGCTGGAATATTGTGTCCAATTCTGGGCACCACAATTCAAGAGAGATATTGACAAGCTGGAATGTGTCCAGAGGAGGGCGACTAAAATGATCAAGGGTCTGGAGAACAAGCCCTATGAGGAGCGGCTTAAGGAGCTGAGCATGTTTAGCCTGACGAAGAGAAGGCTGAGAGGAGATGTGATAGCCATGTATAAATATGTGAGAGGAAGTCACAGGGAGGAGGGAGCAAGCTTGTTTTCTGCTTCACTGGAGACTAGGATTGTTTCGTGGAACAATGGCTTCAAACTACAAGAAAGGAGATTCCATCTCAACATGAGGAAGAACTTCCTGACTGTGAGAGCTGTTCAGCAGTGGATGTCTCTGCCCCGGAGTGTGGTGGAGACTCGTTCTTTGGAAGCTTTTAAACAGAGGCTGGATGGCCATCTGTCAGGGGTGCTTTGAATGCCATATTCCTGCTTCTTGGCAAGAGGTTGGACTGGATGGCCCATGAGGTCTCTTCCAACTCTATGATTCTATGACTCTATGAAACAATGACTGAAAAATGGTAAAATGCAGTGAACAAATAAGCCAGATCCCCAGAATGTTGACAATTTTTCTAATGCCATTATGATGCTTTCTCACATAAACTGTTTGAAAATATTTGACCCACCATGTTCATTAGAGCTTTTGATGATGGTGTTTTTTTCACAGGTTGCTTCCCTTTTATTCTATGTAGACATTTCATCAGGTGGTTTATGTAAGACTGAGGAATGGTATCTAATCCTTCCGGATTTGTGTTCATCTTGTCTTGAGCGCCGGTGTCCATGGTTCTAACTGAACTGTTGATTCACATCACACAAATGTGGACATGTTCCTCTGGTTCACCTTACACTTTCTAGTTAGCAACATTAATGTTCGTGTGTTTCTATGGTTATATACATGTATGTGCATCTGTACACCACACTGACACTTGTTGAACTGCAGTGCTATATAAGTGTGCATTTCCAGTCCGCTCCATGTGCTTCTCAGAGTGTAACACTATATCCATAAATGTTGTATCTGGCATACACACAAATATATACAAATGCATCTCTTTGTCCTATATTGCTTGTCAATCTGAAGAGAGACAGACTAATCTTTTGTGGCGTCTTTCATACTAATGATACAGTGCTCACCAAGTTTCTTCAAGAAATATATATATATTCTTTATCATCATTATCTGCAAATGGGCCTTGCACACAACCATAAGATCCTAACAAATTATGGAGGCCTGGAAAAGTCCTTACTGGTCAGACTTTAATTGGTCAGATAGATGGATACTTGGATGTACGAGGGTTAAATGAAAAGTAATGTCTCCACCTTCAGAACTCCTCAACAGATGGCAGTACTGGTATGCAGCAGGTACTGGCTTGTTCAATAGACTCTCCTCTACAGTTCCATTTTGGCGGGAAACCTTAGCATTGAACAGTTGTGTTGTTAAAGTGCAAAGTATGGAACCCTGCGCAGACGCTCAGTCAATGCGACTTAAGCAACGTGCAGTCATTAAATTCTTGACAGTAGAAGGTGTTACCCCAAAAGAAATTCATCAGAGAATGCAAGCTGTTTATGGTGATTGTGTTGTTGTGAGTACTGTGTGTCATTGGGAGAGTAAGTTTAAAGCTGTTGCAGTGGGAACATCTAACTTGTGTGATTGTGGCACCTCAGGATAAGTTTCACTTTGCTCTCAAACACCACCAGACCATGGCTGTAGGATTTATAGTTTATTGTAAAAGTTCCAAAAGAAGGCAAAGGTTAAGTTAATACAAAGTTCCAAAGTTCAGGTAAAATGCACGGTACAGATCCAGCCCAGAAATCCTTCAGAGGCAATCAAAGTAAACAGGAATCAAGAAGCACACCCTTGTGCCCAGCAGCTTAGCCCAAAAGCCACACGAAGGAATCCAATGCAGAAGCATGAAACAGCTAGCAGATAGCCACGTTGAAACTGACAGCTAAGAATGGCCCGAAGCAGCCCTAAATACATTTTGCACATCAAAACAATCTAGCTTCCCACAGACTGCTTTCCCATTGCTCCCTTGACCTGTGGCTGACCTAATTGGCTGCGATCCGAGAGCTCCGTCTCACGGTTTCGCTATCCCTTTGAAGGAGCACCTGGCCCTCCTCCTTATCAGCAACATCCCTGTCCTGTGAGAACTGCTTCTCCAGCTCAACTGCAGGCTGAGAAAACTGTGAAAACTGAAAACCATCAGACTCAGGGGCCTGTTGAACCACAACAGTGATAAACAAAGAGTTGGACGTCCTGTGACAGCAACCACTGAGTTCCACAAGCAAAAGGTTGACAGATTGATTCAGGACAATTGTCATATCATTTCTTTATTTACAGTATTTGTATACCGCTTTTCTCACCCCGAGGGGGACTCAAAGCAGTTTACACGCAAGTCATGGCAAAAATTCAATGCCAGTACAAATTACAATTACAATTAGACATAAATCAAATTAAAAAATACATCCATGATCAATAAAACAATCAACAAAACAATAAAACAGTCACGTCCGTCAAATCGCCATTCCAGTCATTGTCTTTCCGAAATGCTGCATACATTTACTTCTACTGCCCGAAGGCCTGGTCCCAAAATCATGATTTCAGAGAGAGAAATTTCAAGCATAATCAGCATTTCACAATAACGTGTGGGTCACGTTTTTGCTTTGCTTGGCTATCAGAAGATCTGTGCATGATGGGTACCCAGGATGGTGATGCCTGAAATGAAAGCACACAAACTTGAAACTTCAGAGACTGGATCTCATCACCATACGACATCCTTCATACAGTCCAGATTTAGCACCGTCAGGCTTCCATCTGTTCCCGATAATGAAAGAAGATCTGCGGGGACATCATTATGCTTCTGATGAAGATGCTGAGAGAACTGTGAGACGCTGGTTGCGGAAACAGAGTGTCGACTTCTTCCGTGACAGCGTCAGAAAACTTGTTCATCGTTGGCAGAAATGTATCCAATTGTCTGGTGATTTTGTGGAAAAGTGAATAGTGGTAGTTAAAGAGCACATTCTAAGGATTATTTCTGCATTTGATTTATTAAGATATTCCCATCCAAATCCAAGTAACGAAGGTGGGAGGCATTACTTTTCATTCAACCCTCGTAAGAACAATTATCCAGAAAAAGGAACCTGGACTGGATTTCCACACTCACTCAGACTGAAAACAATATACCTGTTCTCCAGTAAAATTATAATTGCTGTTGAATTTGTAACAATTTTAAGCATATTTGTCTTGGAAGAGAACTACACTAAGTATAGATTACTGACTCTTTCTCATGAGCACAAAACCTTCCTTATGCTCTATATACACCTCTGTTGTATAGCCATTGCTAATACAGTGGTGGAAAAGACTTTACCTGAAGGTGGCAAGCAGTGTAATCGAACAAAACCCCATGAGCTTGGCTGTGTGTTTATTTCCAGGAGCCAGAGGTTAGAGAGTTTAAAAGAGTGCAGCCCTCTAACTGTGGCAGCTACCTCCCGGTGGATACTCAGGAACGAGCGGTATCTGGGAGGGCTTCTTCCATGCCACGTCTGACTGTGGATCCCCAGGTAAACCCAAATGAAACAATGACTGAACAACAGGATTATAATATTACATAAGATACACAATTCTTCTTCCACATGAGTTTGTTGCATAGCTTTATTAGTGTCTAATAAGTTAGCTGTTTATACCGATCCAAAGAAGTTGCTGGTTCCAGAATCCAATGTAGTGCTTCAGTGAGACAAGGAACACTTATAGCTTCCTAGTTTTTCCAGTTGGTGACCGGGAAAATACGAGGGATATTTTTTAAGTAAGGTCCGTTTTGTTGTAGACACTAGTAGTTCGCGCACATACCGCTCGTCGTGTACCGGCCTTCCTCGAAAACAACTGTGCTCAGTTGCTAACCTGTACGGTTCTGTTCTGTGCTTTAAAAATGTTTAAGACTATCAACTCACGCTCCGCATGTGAGGTTCGCTCAGTGATACGGTTTTTGTCAGCAAGGAACCTGCCTGCTGCAGAAATTCATCGACAGATTTGTGAAGTGTACGGTGATACTGTTATGAGTGAAAGCAAAGTGCGTAAGTGGGTACGACAATTCAGAGATGGCCGTGACAACGTCCATGATGAGGAGCGCTCCGGTCGCCCTTCTTTGATTACAGACGATTTGGTGGCTTCAGTTGAAGCGAGGATTCGTGAGAACAGGCGCTTCACAATAACAGGTCTCTCAAACGAATTTCCTGACATGTCGAGATCAGTGCTTTACAACATTGTTTCTGAACACCCAAAGTTTAGGAAAATGTGCTCCAGTTGGGTCCCGAAACTCCTAACAGAGGACCACAAAAACCAAAGATTTGAGTGTGCGATCAAATCAAATAGTCTGTAATCAAAGAAGGGCGACCGGAGCGGTCCTCATCATGGACGTTGTCACCAGGGGCGGTTCATCCATTATGCAAAGTAAGCGGTTGCAGTACACTTTTTTGCCAGGGGCGCAGAGGCACCTCTGTAAATGCCCCTCAACCACTACTTGAAGAGCGCCCCCTTGGCTCACAACAGCTCTAGCAGTCTGGGGGGAGCCTCGGCTTCCTTGCCTCACTGCTGGGCGATCCTCTTCCCGAAGGGGCCGGGCCCTTGAGCCTCGCCTAGCCCCTCTCATTCCTGCTCCATATCAATGATTGGTTGGGGGGGGGGGCACCAAAATACTGTTTGCTTACCATTGAAAATTACCTAGGGCCGCCTCTGGTTGTCACAACCATCTTTGAATTGTCATACCCACTTACGCACTTTGCTTTCACTCATAACAGTATCACCGTAAACTTCACAAATCTGTCGATGAATTTCTGCAGCAGGCAGGTTCCTTGCTGACAAAAACCGTATCACTGAGTGAACCTCACATGCGGAGGGTGAATTGATAGTCTTAAACATTTTTAAAGCACAGAACAGAACCGTACAGGTCAGCTACAGAGCGGAAACTGAGCACAGTTGTTCCCAAGGCATGCCGGTACACGACGCATGTGCTCATTGCGGTATGCGCATGAACTACTAGTGTCTACAACAAAACGGACCTTACTTAAAAAATACCCCTCGTAGATTTAGCTAAGTCTCCAAGATCATCGTGAGGCAAAGTATGGAAGCAAACCTTAGCACCCCAGCTATCACCCAAATTGCTTATAGTCTGAAATGAAAGCGTTAGAGGCATCATCTTCCTATCCTACTTCGGCCATTGTTGGCAACCGCAAGAATGCCAACAGCTTGGAAGACCCCATCTCCCACTTGGAAAGTATTTATTTTTCTTGACATTCATTGTCTTCTCTTTCAAGTCTTTTCCCATTGTCTACATGCCTGCTGCCAAGCATCCTGTCCTGAACAGTCTTGGCCATTCTTCATCCCTTTGTCTGTTGAGCAAAGTTTTTTCTGTCTGTTTGTCTCATAATCAGGTCTGATTAATAGAGATACAAATTATTCCAGGTTTGAAATTGGAAGCCTATCTTACCTTGCAGCAGTAAAAACAATTGTCTCGCACTGGAGGAACTTGGTAACAGAATGGTCCAGTTAATGTCTATTGTGTCAACCCCGTATGCCCTGCATAAGCAAACAGCAAGGGGAGTAAAGACCTTTAGCAATTTGCAGATGAATTTGTGCTTGACAGCAAGGGCAGCATGACAGCTTGTTTCTGTTTTTCTGTCATATTTGCTCCCAGAATAACTGTTTCCAAA
This sequence comes from Anolis sagrei, assembly GCF_037176765.1. NCBI lineage: Eukaryota > Metazoa > Chordata > Lepidosauria > Squamata > Anolidae > Anolis > Anolis sagrei. The sequence goes on along the minus strand of NC_090024.1, from coordinate 123,906,910 downwards.
TCTGTAAGTCAGATGCTGTCACTCTCTTGCCATGAGATGCACAGAGGGGCTTCCAGTGACAGCTCACTAAAGCCACATGATAGAGGAAGACGGAAGGGGAAACTCATATTTCGTGCCAAGATAGGCACTTCCAGATTGAAGGATGGTATCAGTGGGAAGGAAATGTGCAAAAAAGCAAATAAATGTAAAAAAAAAAATAGCAGGAAGTAGGCCGATGGATACATTGAAAAGCCAAGATAGAGGAGTAAGTGAATTAAAGTTGAATCATGATAATTATGAAACCAAGAAGAAGGAAATGAGGACTGAATTTATGAATGCAAAAGAGCAAATTGTCAGGAGAGGTTATATTTTGATAATGATTATGGGGGAGAATGGAAGACAAAATTAGAATTCATTGTCATTTAATCGCACGGCAGATCGGCCTCTCACTAAAGTAATAAACCTGTTCTGCAGCATCAGATAGTAGCGTAGGCTCCCGTGTCAATATTTCTCCATATAAAACAACCAACATAGTGAATTAATAGGAGCCCCCGGTGGCGCAGTGGGTTAAACCCCTGTGCTGGCAGGACTGAAGACCGACAGGTTGCAGGTTCGAATCTGGGGAGAGGCGGATGAGCTCCCTCTATCAGCTCCAGCTCCTCATGCGGGGACATGAGAGTAGCCTCCCACAAGGATGATAAAACATCAAAATCATCCGGGCGTCCCCTGGGCAACGTCCTTGCAGATGGCCTATTCCCTCACACCAGAAGCAACATGCAGTTTCTCAGGTCGCTCCTGACACAACCAAAAAAAAAAAGTTAATTAATATGCCAGACCAAAGGCTAGGGTAGAGCTTTTCCCCCCATTGGCATGCTAGATTATTATTATTATTATTATTATTATTATTATTATTATTGGAAACACAACAAGATGAGTCCACAGCGGACACTCTGCTGGCTGTCTGACACTTCCCAAGTGTCTAGGACTGTGTGATGTATTGGTGAATAATAATAATAATAATCCTTTATTTGTACCCCGCCACCATCTCCCGAAGGACTCGGTGCAGCTTACAAGAGGCCAAGCCCAAATACAACAGTAAAAGCAACAACAATACAGCAAAATAACTCAAAAAACAAGGCAATAACATTAACAACACACAATGACGCAATTAAAATCTATGGCAGGGCCAAATGTAATAATTAAAATTAAAAGGTGCTGGGCATGACCAGGTGAGGTGTTTGGAGGGGGATGGGCATGCAGATCCCAGTAAAGTGGCCTTTTGCAGCTGGCAGATGGTAATTTTGTCAGCGCCGATTGTGTTTAAGTGCAGGCCAAAGTCTTTAGGCACTGTACCCAGTGTGCCGATCACCACTGGGACCACCTTGACTGGCTTGTGCATTATTATTATTATTATTATTATTATTATTATTATTATTAAACACAACAAGATGAATCCACAGCAGACACTATTCTGGCTGTTGAATTGGATCACACGTCGGACACGTCCCAAGTATCTAGGACTGTGTGATGTATCGGCGAATAATGTGTGCAGATCCCAGTAAGGTGCCTTTCTGCAGCTGGCAGATGGTAATTTGGTCAGCCGCGATTGTGTTTAAGTGCAGGCCAAAGTCTTTAGGCACTGCACCCAGTGTGCCGATCACCACTGGGACCACCTTTAGTGGTTTGCGCCAGAGTCTTTGCAGTTCAATTTTTAAATCCTCATATTGTGTCAGCTTTTCCAGTTGTTTCTCTTCAATCCTGCTGTCACCTGGGATTGCGACATTATTATTATTATTATTATTATTATTATTATTATTATCCAAGGATTTTCATTCTTGTATGAGCTTTTCCGCTACAGTGCAAAGTAGTAGTATAGCCTAAACAGTTTACAATTGTACTCAAAGGTAGGCCACTAAGCTACCCTGAAGTTATGATGTTAATTTTTTTTTTGTTGTGTCAGGAGCGACTTGAGAAACTGCAAGTCACTTCTGGTGTGAGAGAATTGGCCGTCTGCAAGGACGTTGCCCAGGGGACGCCCGGATGATTTGATGTTTTTATTATCCTTGTGGGAGGCTTCTCTCATTGCCCCGCTTGGGGAGCTGGAGCTGACTGAGGGAGCTCATCCGCCTCTCCCCGGATTCAAACCTGCGACCTGTCGGTCTTCGGTCCTGCCGGCACAGGGGTTTAACCCACTGCGCCACCGGGGGCTCCTATGATGTTAATAGGAATAGGTGTTAATAGGAATATGATGTTAATAGGAATATACAATAAATTTGGCTACTTGCAAGATTTTTGCAATGAAAGTTTGTTCTGCTGCAGAACTAATTCTCCACTTTGGGTTGCCATTTGCATCCTTTTAGCCACTGCTTTTTTTTCAAATTCTAGCTATGTACAAAGAAAAAAAAAAGATCAGTAACCAATCTTTCTAAACACACTATCCAAAATGGGGCCAATTGAACCATTGTAATTTATGTAGTAATTGTATATTCAGCTGGGTTTTTTTCAGCAGTAGAATCACTGTAGTTGGGACAAACAACTAGATCAAGGTGTTGACTTTCAGTAATCACTACAGTGCTCTCGTGATGGTTAACTCAGTTTAGTTGGTAGACTAGTGAGTCGACATGGCAGAACTGACACTATGAAGAAATAATTGACCACTGGTGTGTCAGTGACAACCTCTTCGCAGTATTTCAGAACCTGCCTAAAAATAACTGTCACAATGAACTAGAATAAATACATATTGCCATTACTGGGTAGAATCTGTTTTTATACCCATATCTACCTCTAAGTTAGAAATATTTGACTCCAAAGACAAAAATGTCTTTCCAATTTTATACATAAGTATCATCTGATCTGTTTAAATTAAGCAGAAGATTCTGTAGAACCAATATGACTTGACAAAGTTCTTAATCCCTCTCTCAACAGGATTTTGGAGTGATTGGAATCCAGTAACAGGTCAGGAATTTGGCAAAATGGAGTCCCTAACTCAGTAGATAGGACATGCTACGAATAGTGTAACATAATAATAATAATAATAATAATAATAATAATAATAATAATAATCTTTATTTAATACTCCCCCCATTGGGGAGATGGTGATGGGGCAATAATCTTTATTATATAATATTTATAATAATCTTTATTCAATACCTCGCCATTTCTGAATTTCTGAGTAAATTCAGAAATAACTAAAACAATTAACCTTATCTGAAGTACATATATGACACAAATTAAGTCTCAGATGCTCCTCCAGATTTCTCTGGGGTTAAATATCTTAGATTATCCCTATCCTACACTAACATTAAACACCTTGAACTCTCGTAATGGCAAACTTTCCTCCTGCAAAGCAGAGAGATCATGCCAGGCACTAACCATCCTTCCACTTCCTCCGGATGCATTTCTAGGTGGTTACAGATCCAGGCTCCATGAGACGTTCATTTTCTACTATCCGAGACAAACGGACTAACACCTCCTGGTTAGATGAATTCTCCATGGAAAAGAGCAGTGAAAACACCTATAAGTCCCGCCGTCGCAGTTACCACTCTGCACTGTACCTATCTTCACGGCGCCTCAACACAGATTCAGGTAATTTGAGCATGACAGTGAGATGTGTGTATTTGTTATAAGATTAAAGGTGAGGTTGAGTATTCTGAAGTGACAAAGTTTCAGATCCTTCCTCAACAATTTGAAGAAAATTCAATTTTTATTTGAAAAGAATTCACAAACTATTGTGAAATTGGGTTGTTGTAGGTTTTTTTGGGCTATATGGCCATGGTCTAGAGGCATTTTCTCCTGACGTTTCGCCTGCATCTATGGCAAGCATCCTCAGAGGTAGTGAGGTCTGTGGGAACTAGGAAAATGGGTTTATATATCTGTGAAATGACCAGGGTGGGACAAAGGACTTTTGTCTGCTGGAACTAGGTGTGAATGTTTCAACTGACCACCTTGATTAGCATTTAATGGCTTGGAAGTGCCTGGGGGAATCTTTTGTTGAGAGGTGATTTGATGTGCTTGTTTTGCTGTTGTAATTTTTGAGTTTTTTAATAGTGGTAGCCAGATTTTGTTCATTTTCATGGTTTCTTCACAGCATATTATTTGAGAACACAGAAATGCTGGACCACTCTCACAACCACCATGTCAGACTACACAGAGAAGCCACTGAAATACACAAGCATGTGGACAATTTCAACAGAAAGGAGGAAACCATGAAAATGAACAAAATCTGGCTACCAGTATTAAAAAACTCAAAAATTACAACAGCAAAACATCGAGAGTAAACAATCAGGCACATCAAATCACCTATCAACAAAAGATTCCCCCAGGCGAAACGTCAGGGGAAAATGCCTCTAGACCATGGCCATATAGCCCGAAAAAACCTACAACAACCCAGTGATTTTAGCCATGAAAGCCTTCGACAATACTGTGAAATTTCCCCATAAGGTTTTAAATAATATAGAATCATAATGAAAAAGCTTGCAAACTTTGTGTTTTGTTTGTTTGTTTGTTTGTTTAAAAAAACGAAATACAACTGTTCGGTTTGCTCCTGACACAATAAATAAATAATGAAATAATAATAATAATAATCTGGAAGGACCTTCAGTCAGGACTGTTACTTGATGGTGACATTGTGATTCTCTCCATTTCCTCCTTTTGCGTGCAGCTTGTATGTTTGAATGTATGACCCACCCACTGCTGATTTGCTCCAATATCCTTCCTTCTGAAACTGTTTCTCCTTAATTATTTTTAATGGCATTGAGTAGTGTGTCCCACTGACTTAATCCAGGTTAGTCCTACACAAACTAACCTGAAAAAAGTCAGTGGGACACTCTTATTTATATATTTATCTGTGTCACTTTTATCCCGCCCATATCAGCCTGAAGGCGACTCAGGGCGGCGTACAAATTGGCACAGTTAGATGCCATATAAAAATACATAAATCAGTTAAAAGCAAAAAAATCACATTACAATACATTTAAAAACCGTAAAAGCAATAACAATAAAAATTATAAAAACTATGTCTTCTTGTTCAAATCCTCAACCGTTCCATCATCTTAGCCGTTCCTAGTTCATATTCCAATTCGAGTTTATCTGGTCAAGCTGAAGTTCCAAACGCTTGCTCAAAGAGCCAGGTTTTTACTCTTTTTTCAAAGATCAGGAAGGAGGGGGCCGATCTAATATCCCTAGGCAGGGAGTTCCACAGCCGGGGGGTCACCACTGAGAAGGCCCTGTCTCTCGTCCCCGCCAGACATGCCTGTGAAGCAGGCAGGATCGAGAGCAGGGCCTCCTCAGACAATCTCAACTTCCTGGAAGATTCATAGGGAGAGATGCTTTCGGATAGATAAGCTGGCCGGAACCGTTTAGGGCTGGAGACGAGGTTAATTGATGCATATATCTACGGCTAAGCTACATTGGTTTTAAGTTGATAAGTTCCTATATATTTGTATTCTATTTTAATAGGATCAGACGTATGTTGTATGTTGTATCTTGTGTTTGCACTGTCTGTTTTTGATAAGGCCAACTGGCTAATCAATAAAAATTGTTGTTGTTGTTGTTGTTGTTGTTGTTTAGAGCTTCTGACCAAATATGGATAGGCTCATGATATGAGTTAAGGGGTTAGTTAATCTGTGTAAGGTGACTTTGCTGAACTACTGCTCTTCTTTACTGTGGATTAAGTGTAAGGCATAAATGGGAATTCTGTACTACTCCAGATATTATTATTATTATTATTATTATTATTATTATTATTATTTGCTTTATTTCTATACCGCAACTTGTTAAATGGCAACTTCCAGCATCCCTAACAATCAGCTATGCTGGCTGAGTCTGCTGGGGGATGTATGCCAACTTCATCTGAAGGGTCCACATAATTCCCACCTCAACTTTAAGAATATGCACGTCTCTCTTCTTTCTGATCAAGTGAGTTCAGCTTGCATTAAATTGAATATGTTTTTGCCAAGAATAGGTTGAAAACACAAGAGCTGCAAACAGGCCATCCAAGACTTAAAGGGAAAGATGATAGACCAAATGCAGAATAACCTGGAACAACTCCAAAGGATACTTGGCAAGCAGCGTGTCATTTGGAACATGCTTATGAAAAGGAAGGGGGAACTAAAGCTGCTTTATTGTGGGTGTTGTGGCATATTCATTGTATGTGTGAAAAGATGTGGGCTGCAACATTCTGTGCATCTAAGTGTACAGGAATGCTGTGATTTCATGCGGATGTACTATAGGGAGTTGAGGAAGTTCAAACAAGGACTGAACAGTGCTAAACTACTCTTCTCCTAAGTATCCTGATGAAGAAATGTTCATGGATATATTCAAAGATGGAGGAGCTTCACAAACGGAGTCCCCTTCTACACTGCCCCTATATCCCAGGATTGGATCCCAGATTATCTGCTTTAAACTGGATTATTTCAGCCTCCACTACCAAATAACCTGGGATAAATAGATTATCTGGGATCAGATCCTGCTGCTGTGGCCAGAGTGAAGAGAGAGGGGGGCAGGAGACAGTTCCATCTTTTCTCCTGTGCTTTACTAATATAATATAATATATTGTATATACACATAATATTTATAATATTATAATGTAATACAATATAATACTAATAATAATACAACATTATGATTAAATATTTTACATTACATGTAATATTACTAATAATATTACAATATAATGGTATAGTACCATATAGTAATATATTTATTTATTTAGTACATTTCTATACCGCCCCTGTCAGCCTTTTGGCGACTCGAGGCGGTTTACAAGGTAAGAATTCAATGCCACCAAGGACACAATTACAATATACAATATAAAGCCTGGGTCGAAGTGAGCTTCCAACCAATTTGTGTAGCTTGCTGTCGACCTTCGTAGCCCGAAAGATAGTTGCATCTGTCAAGTAGGAAATTTAGGTACTGCTTATGCGGAGAGGCTAATTTAACTAATTTATGAGACCATAAAAATCTCCAGCGAGCATGCAAAGAATGAGGAAGTACTTCATCAGTGTCACAAATGGACGGTGAAGTGACAGCTCCCCTGGTGGCCAGAATACCCTCATGAAAAAACTGGAATAGTCTCTGAGTGTCTGTCTATATATGTTGTGTGTCTATGGCATTGAATGTTTGCCATGTATATGTACATTGTAATCCGCCTTGAGTCCCCTGTGGGGTGAGAAGGGCGGAATATAAATACTATAAATAAATAATAAAAGAGTTGAAACATATGGTTGTATGAATGTGGTAGGTTTTGACCTTGTGTGTAGAATAGAAGGAAAGTGGTCGCTAGTGCCAAAGATTATTTAGAAGGATAATGAAGCCATCCTATGGTTATTACATATTGATTCAGGGTTTGGAACATATGATTGAGTATCTCTGTGGATTTTACACAGGCCATCGATCTGACACACATCGGTCGGGCGGCAGAGAAAGAGGCCGATCCAAGGAACGGAAGCACCTCCTCTCTCCAGACATTTCCCGTTGCAACTCAGAGGAAAGGAGTCCACAAGCAGATGGTGATTCACCAGAGCGACGGCAGTCTAGGTCTCCCAGTGAAGGCAGATCGCAGACTCCCAACAGACAGGTGAGTGTGTGAAGCTGCAAGATAATGTAGGTAGAGGGACTATCCACCTCACCACACATGCCAATTTTCCTGTTGTATGCTACTTCCTCTTCACTTTCAGCATAGAGCCCATTACTTAGGCGATCCCTCGTAGCCCAAGGGTGATGGTCCTCCAAGTTCGGTGTCCTGGCGGTGGGTCTGTAGGTGACTGTGGAGCCCTATTCTTGATCTGCAGCTTCTCCCACAGTGAGGGCATTGGTTTCCAGGGGGAAGATGGTCCCGGTCGGGGTTGGCTTGACGCGCCTTCGTCTTGGCACGTTTTCTCTTTCACCCTCCATTCATGCCTCTTCAAATTCTGCAGCACTACAGGTCAGAGTTGACCTCCAGCTGGAGTGCTCAAGGGCCAGGGCTTCCCAATTCTCAGTGTCTATGCCAGAGTTTTTGAGGTTGGCTTTGAGCCCATTAGAGAGGCACAGGCCAGGAGATGAAGTGGACACGCCACTGCGGCAACATGGGAGCTTTCCCGTATTGCCTTACTAGCAATGTGGGAAAGCCAGACGTCAACACTTCCTCCATGGGATGAGGGGCAAGCTAATTCATGCGATGTGGGATGTGGAACAATGGTTTCTCCATGCCCCCTGCTGGGAGCCCATGGATTCATACTATGCTGGGTAAATTCATGGGCCTTTATGATGAGGTCGTATGAGACAGGCAAATGCTGCAAGCATCTATTTTATTGTAAACATGTAATGCAAGACAATCCCTTAAGGGTCAGAAGACAAATACAGCTTAGTAATGACAGAATTCTGTTGGTCATTGAAGGAGTAAACAGATAATCTGGAGGGAGGGGAATGGTATGGACTACCCTATATCAGAAGAAGGTATGACAGGAATTTATTTATTTATCGTGTCAGGAGCAAACCAAACAGTTGTATTGCATTTTTAACAAACAAACAAACAAACAAAGCACAAAGTTTGCAAGCTTGGTAGTTGATTAAATGTCCTTTGACCAGTAGCTGGCCACTTGGAGTGCCTCTGGTGTTACTATAAGAAGCTCCTCCATTGTGCACGTAGCAGGGCTCCGGTTGCATTGCCCAGATGGTCAGTGGTTTGCTCCTCTCCACACTCGCATGTCGTGGATTCCACTTTGTAGCCCCATTTCTTAAGGTTGGCTCTGCATCTCGTGCTTCCAGAGCATAGTCTGTTCAGCACCTTCCAAGTCGCCCAGTTTTCTGTGTGCCCAGGAGGCAGTCTCTCCTTTGCTATCAGCCATTGATTGAGGTGCTGGGTTTGAGACTGCCACTTTTGGACTCTCGCTTGCTGAGGTGTTCCAGCGAGTGTCTCTGTAGATCTTAGAAAACTATTTCTTGATTTAAGTCATTGACATGCTTGCTGATACCCAAACAGGGGATGAGCTGGAGATGTCACTGCCTTGGTCCTTTCACTATTGGCTGCTACTTCCCGGCGGATGTCAGGTGGTGCAATACCAGCTAAACAGTGTAATTTCTCCAGTGGTATAGGGCACAGGCACCCCATGATAATGTGGCATGTCTCATTAAGAGCCATGACAGGAAGGTAGATTGGGAGTTTTGTATGCTGCAAACTTTTTGTTTATTCTATTCATTTATTATATGAGGCATCTCAAAATCCATACTCGCCACAGAATAAAACTCCTTGCAGAGTACATTGCTCAACAAAGAATAGCTGATCCACACCTCCAGAAGACTGTTGGTGAATTTCTCACCTCAAAAGTTGAGCTTTTTTTGATAATTTGAACCCAACTGCCTGATGAAGGCTCTTGTGAGTCGAAACCAGTTGATGGTTGGAGTCCATTCATGTGACTACTGGAGTCTAAAGGTAAAGGTAAAGGTAGTCCCCTGACATTAAGTCCAGTCATGTCTGACTCTGGGGTGTGGTGCTCATCTCCATTTCTAAGCCGAAGAGCCAGCGTTGTCCGTAGACACCTCCAAGGTCATGTGGCCGGCATGACTGCATATGTAATATGTAATACTCATATGTAATAAAGAACAGGACATTTACTCACACTTATATATTTATATAGATTCAGGACAACAAACATTTGACCTGTTATTTCCAAGCTTTTTTATATGTACTCTTTTCTCTCTCTCTCTCCAGGGCACAGGTTCCTTGAGTGAGAGTTCAATCCCATCCATATCTGATACCAGCACACCCAGGCGGAGCCGCCGTCAGCTCCCTCCAGTGCCGCCAAAGCCCCGCCCCCTCATCTCCTATGCTGCAATGATGCAACATTGTGGTGACACCTCCCCGAATCCTGATGACAGCGAGGGTGGCTCCCCTCTGCTTTCCGGCACTCTGGAGACAAACAACCCCTGCTTGACTGAGTCTTCCAGTTCCCCGACGGGAAAGCAGAGCCTTCTCTCCACCCCTCAGCGCTACATCTCAGAGCCTTACCTGATGCTTCAGGATGACTCCCATGCTTCAGACTGTGGTGAGGAGGAGACACTCACCTTTGAGGCTGCTGTGGCCACCAGCCTTGGCCGCTCCAACACAATTGCATCAGGCCCTCGCTCAAGGCACAGCTGGCAGATGCCCAATGGGCACTACCGGAGAAGGAGGAGAGGGGCATCACAGGGAGTGATGTGTGGGGCTGGTATTGATGTACTTAGCGATACGGAGGAAGATGACAAGTGCTAGAGGCTGCCTCCCCTTCTTCCCGCTCTCCTCTGACGCATGCCGTTTGCCACATTTGAAATGAATTGAGTCGGAAGTCCAATGCGGCAGATACCAAGCCTTTGTGCAAAAAAGAAAAAGGGTGCAACTCATTGGTTTTATTTTTGTTCATCTTCCTTTTTAAAAAAATGCACAAAAAGCATTTGATTAGCTCCTGCATCCATGGACCTAGAAAAAAAGTGTACCTATTTGTTAAGTGGAAATGAAACATGGAACAGCAACCATCAGCCCAACAGTCACATGGGTCTCCTTCCTGAAAAAGCCAGGAGTATTTGGAGAGGCAGAAGATGCTACAAAAGTGTAATCAGAAACATACTGGGTACAACGGGGCTATTAACAATATTACTTTGACCCCAGACACTTGCCTGGGCAAAAAAAGGAAGGAAGGAGTAGTCAAGTTGGTGCTTTGGAAGGTATGTGACCTCGGGTCCCCTTTCCTATAGTTCAACCAACATGAGGAATAGGAGTGATCCGTTCCTCTAGAGGTCTTGCCCAAGGTAGAAGGCACAACATAAGGCTTTCTTGCACAGTCTGTTGCTTTCAGTTCTTCAAAAAGTGAACCATGCTTGTGATGAAACTGAGAGACTGCGATGAGGAGAAAGCAGGCCAAAGGCAGTAGAGGTTGCCCATAGTAATGAGAAGGATTTACTTAGAATGACACCAACCCCATGTTTTATACCATGGCCAATCTGATAAGGATGGAACAAGGACAGGGTCACTGCCATGCTAAATGTATATAACCCACCATACTCAGACATATATGTATATTCTGAGTTCAGAATGTGTAGAAAGAGTGTGCGTGGATGCATATATCTATGCTGCATATACAGACATGCCCATATGTAGAGATTTATTTTGATAAGCCAGTTTCTGTATTAGTATCAGGACAGTCTATTGTCTTACCTTCCAAGATTGGGAGCCATTTTTCCTGTGGGAATTCTGTGGAGCTTCAGAAGTGATGTGCCCATGACATTCTGTAATTTTTTTTTATCGCGTCCGGAGAGATTTGAGAAACCGCAAGTCACTTCTGGTGTGAGAGAATTGGCCGTCTGCAAGGACGTTGCCCAGGGGACGCCCGGATGGTTTTGATGTTTTATCATCCTTGGGGGAGTCTTCTCTCATGTCCCCGCATGAGGAGCTGGAGCTGGTAGAGGGAGCTCATCCGCCTCTTCCCGGATTCGAACCTGCGACCTGTCGGTCTTCAGTCCTGCCGGCACAGGGGTTTAACCCACTGTGCTACCGGGGGCTCATTCCGTAAATGCTTGTCTGGGACACCCCCCCCCCCCCCACTCCCCAACAACAAAAAGCACAAACAGAGAGAGACGCATGGCACAATCTAGACAAGAGTAAAGGTCTCTAAAGAGGCAGGGTACTTGGTTTTCCGTTCAAATGAACATTTCTGTTTTATTCTACCTTGATTAACATTTGTATGGGTTTAGGGAAGAGCATGCTGGCATTATATCATGGAATTTAATGGCTCAGGAACAAGGCATCTAGATGTTTATTTTGAGAATATTCCTAGATATTCTCACTCACTGGTCTGATTGCAAAAATAGAGCTCTTTCTAAATTCTTAGCAATGCTCCTTAAAATCAGGGTCATTAGCAAACTGTACAAAAGTCAATGGATACACTTCCAATTATTTATCTATCATCTATCTATCTATCTATCTATCTATCTATCTATCTATCTATCTATTTATTTCGAGTACTTCCACCCCGCCCTTCTCAACCCCCTAGGGGGGACTCAGGGCGGCTTACAACCGGCACAATTCGATGCCAACAATTCAACAAATAAAATACATCGCAACAGTAATCACAAATAGTTAAAAACAATCAATTATTACAATAACAACTAAAAGAAGCCAATCTAGTGGCTAACGTTCACCGAGTTCTAAAAATCCATAAGTCCATTCAGCATTATCATAGTCCTTTCCAATCTCTGGTCGTCATTACCTTGTCAGTCTGCCAGATTACCCAAAGGCCTTTTCCCATATCCATGTTTTCAACTTCGTTCTGAAGGAAAGGAGGGATGTCGATGACCTAATTTCCCCGGGGAGTGAATTCCACAGGCGAGGGGCCACCACTGAGAAGGCCCTGTCCCTCGTCCCCACCAGTCTCACTTGTGATAAAGGTGGGGCCAAAAGCAGGGCCTCCCCAGAATATCTTAAACTCCGAGGTGGGACATAGAAGGAGATACGTTCGGACATGTACGCAGGGCCGGAGCCGTATAGGGTTTTATAGGTCAAAACTAGCACTTTGAATTGTGTTCGGAATTAGAAATCCACAAGCATGTGGACAATTTCAACAGAATGGAGGAAACCATGAAAATGAAAAAAATCTGGCTACCAGTATTAAAAAACTCTAAAATTAGAACAGCACAACAACAGAGAGGAAACAAACAAGGACATCTAATTACCTCTCAACAAAAGATTGCTCCAGGCACTGCCAGGCAATCAAATGTTAATCAAGGTGATCGGTTGAAACATTCATACCTAGCTCCAAAAGACAAGAGTCCTTTGTCCCACCCTGGTCATTCCACAGATATATAAACCCTTTTTCCTAATTCCAACAGACCTCACTACCTCTGAGGATGCTTTCCATAGATGCAGGCGAAACGTCAGGAGAAAAAGCCTTTAGACCATGGCCATATAGCCCGAAAAAACCTACAACAACCCAGTGATTCCGGCCATGAAAGCCTTTGACAATATGATAGCTATTTTCCTTTCCCCTTGTGGAGCTTCGTAGGCATTACAACACCATTTTGGGGTTGAGGATGCATATATTAACACATAATTCTTCACGCATCTAGCCATGAGTACTTATATTTCTATTACATTAAATACTATTAAGCACTACCACGTTCAGCTCAGCACTTAAAAGTAGGGTGTAGATTCAGACTAACCACCTGAGTTTTCCCCAATATACCATTTCTTTAAAGATATGTTAATTGCGCTTTATTAAATAATTTTCATTTGCATTGAATTTCTTATAGTTAAACCTATGTTCAAAGTGAATGATGGCTAGAATGAAATTTAAGATAGGTGATTCTCAGGGTAGAATACCATTTTCTTTTACAACACACATTTCCAATTACTAACCAAGAGTAATAAATCATCCCCTCCACCCTGGGAAATTTATAGAAAATAGCATTTGGGGGTTTTTCTTGTGTGAAGAATCCGGAGGGAGTACTCAGTTCTTGATACTCTTTTTCAGGTTCCTTTTCCCACAGCTAGGCATTCTGAGAGACAAATGAGGGATGGTGGGAATTGCAGAAAATGTTTGGTGGAAAGACTGGTGTGTGGGAAAGGATTAAGCAACACTTCTGTTTGCCTCATTATACGAGGGGTATTTTTTAAGTAAGGTCCATTGGAACATAAGTACACAACGAAAGTTTATTTCAAAAAAGTAAATTTATTTTCAGAAAGTACATACTTTACTCTATTTTTCGACATAGTTCCCAAGTTTGTTCAAACACTTATCATACCTCTGAACCAATTTTAAAATACCCTCTTCATAAAAACTTGCCGCCTGCTCCGATAACCAAGAGTTCACTGTAATCAAAGAAGGGCAACCGGAGCGGTCCTCATCATGGACTTTGTCACGGCCATCTTTGAATTGTCGTACCCACTTACGCACTTTGCTTTCACTCATAACAGTATCACCGTACACTTCACAAATCTGTCGATGAATTTCTGCAGCAGGCAGGTTCCTTGCTGACAAAAACCGTATCACTGAGCGAACCTCACATGTGGCGGGTGAGTTGATAGTCTTAAACATTTTTAAAGCACAGAGCAGAACCGTACAGGTTAGCTACAGAGCGGAAACTGAGCACAGTTGTTCCCGAGGCATGCCGGTACACGACGCATGCACTCGTTGCAGTATGTGCGCGAACTACTAGTGTCTACAACAAAACGGACCTTACTTAAAAAATACTCCTCGTATAATTGTAGCTCTCATTATCAACAATTAAACTATCACCCAATAATATCACTACATTTATATCCAGCTATTCCTTGAAGGAACTTGTTTCCTTGAAAGAACTACACTGTGCTGCTACCTCTAGTAATAAACCCTTTGATGTTTATTAACTCAGCAATAGATACAGAGCCAAGGTCACCCAGTAAGCTTCATAGCAGAGCAGGTATTTGAACCCATGGCTCCCAGCACTTGCCCTACACTCTAATCAACCACTTAATCACATGGAGCCTTTTTAGCATCCTAGGATGCTTCCTCTCCAATTCAGTGATGGATGGACACACTTCCCAAGGTACGGGCGCTGCTGGCACACACATTTTAATTGTGCGAAAGTTCCCCTGGCCACCACTGTAACCTGAGATTCCAGGTTCAGTGATGAGTCTGGGAGGACCCCCAAGCTGCGAACCCGTGCCTTCAAGAGGAGTAACCCTATACCATGTTCGGCCTTGCGACTGACCAGGAGGACCTCTGTCTTGTCTGGATTCAACTTCAATTTGCTCACCCTCATCCAGACCATCACAGCAGCCAGGCACCAGTTTAGAACTCGGACAGCCTCCTTAGCATTGGGTGGAAATGAGTGATAGAGTTGGACATCATCTGCGTACAGATGGCATCAGATTCCAAAACTCCTGATTATTTCATCCAACAGCTTCATGTAGATGTTAAACAACATGAGGGACAATAGTGAGCCCTGTGGGACCCCGCAAGACAATGGCTGTGGGGCCGAGCAGGAGTCCCCCAACAACACCTGGGTACTACCCTTGTTGAGATTAACTTCACAATTCAGCAGCAGATCAGTTGCACAACTTCAGCACTTTCCAGTAGCTTCTTCCTGCACAGTATTTTCAGTCAACTGCTCCCACAGCCTGCAGTCACTCTGGAACCTTTTACATACACTTGAGTACATGCCCGACCATTGTCAGTTTTACCATTGTCTTTCCCCCAGTCTAGATGATATTACAAACTTACCACAGCATACAGTTATATCTTGTCTTAGCAGACAGGTTCTTTTAATTACATATAGCCTTCGACGAACAACATCACAGCACAAGGAGAGATATACACTGTATATGACTTCCTTATATACAATTCATTTACACATAGCAATCTCTGATTGGTTCCCAACTCATTAACTTAACTCTGACCCAGGATTACATCATTCACAATCACCTGGACTAGGCCAGAACACATTCCCCAAATGAAGTTCTATATACAGTTAATGCATGACTCAGCATTTCCAATAGATGCCCATTAGCAGTGCATGACTCAGCTATATTATATTACAATACATTGGTAGTTGATTAAATGTCCTTTGACCAGTAGCTGGCCACTTGGAGTGCCTCTGGTGGGCTTGGGATTAATCAACTCTTATCCTTATCAACAGGCCCTAAAGATAGCATTTGTTAAATTTATAGCATATTCCTCACAAAATTCTTTGTTTTGCTGACCAAAAAGTTTTCCACAGATTAGTGAGCCATTATCAGAAAGGAAGGGTTACATCAGTGGTTCTCAACCTTCCTAATGCCTCGAGCCCCTTAATACAGTCCCTCATGTTGTGGTGGTCCCCGAACATAACATTACTTTCATTGCTACTTCATAACTATAATTTTGCTACTGTTATGAATCGTCATATAAATACCTGATACGCAGGATCTATTTCCTTTTACTGGACCAAATTTGACAAAAATACCCGATATGCCCAAATTCAAATACTGGTGGGGTTGAGGGGGATTGATTTTGTCATTTGGAAGTTGTAGTTGCTGGGATTTATAGTTCACCTACAATCAAAGAGCAATCTGAACTCCACCAACAATGGAATTGAACCAAACTTGGCACTCAGAACTCTCATGACCAACAGAAAATACTGGAAGGGTTTGGTGGGCATTGACCTTGAGTTTGGGAGTTGTAGTTCACCTAAATCCAGAGAGCACTGCAAACTCAAACAATCATAGATCGGGACCAAACTTGGCACGAATACTCATTATGCCCAAATGTGAGCACTGGTGGCAGGCCCGTAGCCAGGATTTTGATTTTGGGGGGGGGGGGGGGCTGAATTTAATTCGGGGGGGGGCTGAGTCTGAGTGAAAGAGGGGGTCTGTCCAAGCAAACCTTTTGTATCATTACCCCAATACCCCCATGCATATGGGATATATTGAGCATGGTGATCAGAGAACGATATGAATAAACATAGCAGTTTAAATAATGTACCAGTAAGGCCTTCTCGTGAACCACCATGAAAATTTGGGGGGGGGGGGAGGGCTTCTGACACCCCCTTGTAACCCCCCCCCCCCCAGGGGTCCTGATCCCCAGGTTGAGAAACACTGGTTTATTATTTTTTATTATTTTTTTATTATTATTATTTACTTTATTTATATAGCGCTTTTCTCAGCCCTCAGGCGACTCAAAGCAGTGAACAACATCAGTACAAAATATCACAAAACAAGTATAGGGCAATTAAAAACAATTATCACATAATTCATTAACATCAGAATAACAATCATTAGCGCCTCAACAGTAAAATCAGAATCCAGTCTCATCATCCATTATTCCATATTCCTATGTTCAATTACACTGTTTAATCAAATGCTTGTTTGAACAGCCAGGTCTTCACTTTCCTCCGAAACGCCAGCAGGGAGGGGGCCGATCTGATATCTGCAGGCAGGGCGTTCCACAGCCGAGGGGCCACCACTGAGAAGGCCCTGCCTCTCGTCCCCGCCAAGCGCGCCTATGATGCAGGCGGGATCGAGAGCAGGACCTCCCCAGACAGGCATGTAGCCAGGGGGGGGCTCGGGGGGCTTCAGCCCCCCCCCCCCGAAATTCTCATGGTGGTTCGCGAAAAGGCCTTACTGGTGCATTATTTAAACTGTTATGTTTATTAATATCATGATTTGATCACCATTCTCAATATATCCCATATGTATGGGGGTATTGGGGTAATGATACAAAAGGTTTGCTAGGCTAGACCCTCTTTCACTCAGACTCAGCCCCCCCCCCCGAAACTCAGCCCCCATGCGAAACCCCCCCCATGAAAAATTTTTAGCCCCCCCCCCCCCCGAAACGAAATCCTGGCTACGGGCCTGTCCCCAGATGATCTTAGTGTTTACATTGAGTGGGAATAAAATGGTATGGCTGGGGTACTTGTTTTGATGTGTCAGTGGGAGCATTAATAGAATCATAGAATCATAGGGTTGGAAGAGACCTCATGGGCCATCCAGTCCAACCCCCTGCCAAGAAGCAGGAATATTGCATTCAAAGCACCCCTGACAGATGGCCATCCAGCCTCTGTTTAAAAGCCTCCAAAGAAGGAGCCTCCACCACACTCAGGGGCAGAGAGTTCCACTGCTGAACGGCTTCATAAAGTTCCATTCTACTAGGATTAGATTATTATTTTATTCTTGTACCATGTCCAACTGATGCTGAAATGGGGACCCATCTTATTTCAGAGCCGACTGCCACTCTTGGCACAGTTGAACTGGGGCCAGTAAGTGTTGGGACAAGGTTTGGCTATACGATGTACACAAATGGACCTTGTAACTGCAAGAGTCTTGAGGTTTTTGGGTGGTGGGAGGGGGAGCTAAGAAAAAGGCAAATTTTCAAGCTGACCTTTAGCTAAAGCTTCCAACAACCTCATATGCTATGTAAAACATTGGTACTGCCATCCATGTTTCATAGCCTCAAGAAGGCTTTCCAATTGCCAAGCTCTTTTCTGCTAATTTTCAATTGCTGCCATACTCAAAGAATTGTGCCACAAAAGCATGTGAGAAGAAGAGCGTTTGGTTCAAAAACCGCCCAAAGACAATTGCTGTGAACCTAAGCAACACTTTCGACAGAACAGGAGCACAACAGAGGACGGGAATAGCATTTCCAAGAGGATGTTTGGTGAGGTCTGGACAAAAATTTGACTTAACCTTTATGAAATCCAAGAGGGAGAAGAACTTCAATTTGACTAAGTACCAAACCTTGCTTCAGCAGAGGCCGAACACACTGGTTGAACTGAAAGGACACTTCTTAATTATGTGTCTATATCAAAAGAAGACTGAGTAGGTAAGCTGCGGCAGGTACTTGCACCAAGATGCCTCTCGTAAGCACCTGAAGCCATCTTCATCTCAGTTTGACAGGAAGACCAGTGAGCAGCAAATGGAGGTTGCACTCTGTCTTGGTGATGCTTTGCTGGCAGGTCTCCTTACGGGTGCCTCCCTTTGTGGTTTCCTCAATGTGAAGCTTCTGGCTAGTCATGGAAGCCGCTGGACCTCCATTCATTGGGATGGACTCGGAGCACCTTACTCAAAGGCAGACAATGCGTTCAGCACTGCATGTTGACGAGGTGGATATATTGTAACATAAAATGCTTGTTTGGATTCAAAATAAATGACAAAAATTTACAAAGCTGTAAAACTTTAATGGTTTTTTGTCAAAGAAAAAAATAATAAAAACTTGTTGTAAAGAATTATTCTCTGCCTTTCACTATTGTGGGTTTTTAAAGTATAACATTGACCAACACACATTTGAGTGACCCATATGTTAGCCTCTTTCTGGGTATATTTGACCCACTGATTCCAAAATGGCACCAGTTTTCCCCTATCAACTTTAGTTTTTGAGATCTATATAAATAATAATAACACTGTTCTACAAATTTTCAGTTTTCCTCAGTTGCGGAAACGAAATGTGCCATTTCTTAATAAATTTAACATGCTGAATTCAAATATAATAATTAAATGTGTTAATTGGCTCTGGTTTTTATGAAACAGCTATTTCAATTTTCTCCACAATAGGTAATTCGTTAATATTATGATAATGCGCCTAACCTTACTGCCTGTATATAAACCGTGAATATTTACTAAATTTTAGTCAAATTATATTGCCAATAGTTTATACATGAGAAATATTTATTTAATTAGTCTATTGTTTATCTTTGTGCAGCAAGAAACTATATTAGTAGGCCTAATGCAGTTGAAAAGTCTGAAAGTTTAAATGTCGCTTTAATTGTGACTTTAGTTTATATCCTGTTTGCTTCTCTTGACTTTTCTTTTGTATTCAAGGAAAGGATTGTCTCTTACAATGCTCCAGCAGTAGTCTGACAGCATTGACGGAGTCCATTTGCCTTGATATCTTTTTTCCATAGTGCTTTATTGACACACGTGCGAGGCATAACTACAGTCAAAAGAACAATGTAAAACGTTTAACGATACTGTCTCAGTCTTCAACTGACTGACCCTCACCGTTCAAAAGTCTGGCCTTATATAGGGCTTTCTGGCTTTTGCACACGACACTAATAGTGCGTCATCAAACCTTCTAGAATATTCTAGAATCTTCCATAGTGTAAGTCGCAACATGCATTTTTTCAACCATACGTGATCACGTGATTGCTTATATCATAAAAACTAGAGCCGATATACATTTTTAAATGTCATTTTCGTTTTCAGCACCCCAAAATCATAAAAGAACAGCTATTTTCAGGCCCACAACTTTCTAGAATCTTCCATAGTGTAAGTCGCAACATGCATTTTTTTCAACCATACGTGATCACGTGATTGCTTATATCATAAAAACTAGAGCCAATATACATTTTTAAATGTCATTTTCGTTTTCAGCACCCCAAAATCATAAAAGAACAACTATTTTCAGGTCCGCAACTTTTTCTCCATTGAACAGTGTAATCTATATATATATAAATGCTCTGTGCATAATGAGTACCTTAAAAACAAAAGAACCAATGAACGAAATCGCACCAAATTTGGCAACAAAACGTCTCACTACACAAGGAGTGACCATCACTCAAAAAGTTATGATTTTGTCATTTGGGAGTTGTAGTTGCTGGGATTTATAGTTCACCTATAATTAAAGAGCATTCTGAACTCCACCAACAATGGAATTGAACCAAACAGGACTCCCCTGACCAACAGAAAACACTAGAAAGGATTGGTGGCCATTGACCTTGGGTTTTGGAGTTGTAGTTCACCTATATCTAGAGAGCACTGTGGACTCAAACAATGATGGTTCTGGACCAAACTTGGCACAAGCACTCAATATGCCCAAATATGAACACAGATGGAGTTTGGGGGAAATAGACCTTGACATTTGGGAGTTGTAGTTACTAGGATTTATAGTTCACCTACAATTAAGGAGCATTCTGAACCCCACCAACGACAGAATTGGGCAAATGTCCCACACAGAACCCCAATGACCAACAGAAAATTCTGTGTTATCTGGTGGTCTTTGCAAACCCTTCTGACACCCCCCTGGTGACCCCCCACCCCCGGGGTCTTAACTTCCCAGGTTGAGAAATGCTGCCTTAAGGCCATCCAGTCTAACTTCCTTCACCAGGGCAAGAAATCAGAGCCCTCCTGACAAAAAGGGCCATCCAGCTATTCACACACATACATATATGTATAGGACAGATGCAGTATTCTAGATTTGAAAGGGATCCCTAAAGAAGGACAACAGTATGTTGCATATTCCAGAGTAGGCAAACCAGACACTCTCCACATCAACACTGGCAAAGAAACAGCAAGAAATTCTGTTTACCCACAAGCAGAAAGAAATTACATATATTAGAAACCAACACTTTCTCATTACTTTATTTTCCAGATCACCAGACTGGGCCACAGCAGCGTGTGGCAGGGGACCGCTAGTAATAATAATAATAATAATAATAATAATAAACCTTTATTTGTACCCCGCTACCATCTCTCGAAGGACTTGTTGCGGCTTACACAAGGCCGAGCCCAAAAACAACAAAAAACAACAACACTAATACAGCAAAATAAAGCAAAACAAGCAATACGTAATGACGCAGTTAAAAACAAATAAAAATGTAATGTTCGTTTGTGGCCTTAACATAACTCAAAAACCACTGGACAAATTGACACCAAATTTGGACACAATACACCTGTAATGGAATATACGAGGGTGTTACAAGTGATGAGAGAGAACGGTGTGTATGTAATGGTAGGTTTGCTGCCACCACCCCAAACTACAGTTTGAGGAATTGTCTTGTTGTTGTCCTTGAGGTAAAATGTCCCTATACACCGGCTCTTCCTTTTGGCTCCCTTTCTGGTGACTGAACTGTGGAGATGTGGAAGGTGACTGGATCTAACTTACTATGATAAAACAAGGCTGAGGCAGATCGACGGTAAACTAGAGAACAGGTTTATTGAAATATTTGAAGCAGACAACTCATTACCGAGAAGTACTACGCGTAGTTTGTTTCTGAAGCACAGACTTATCAAGCAAATGGTTTCTTTAGAAGGAGTAACTTTTTCTTAACGTGAGCTACTTTCCTCACACTATCCTATAACATGTACCAATGCGTTTCTTGGACCAGCCGCCCTTGGCTGCTTTCTAGAGTATCTAGATTTTCCCTGGACTACTCTAAACTGTAGGGAAATAAATCCACTTGTATTCTGTCCTAATACAAGTAAACAAGTCTTCACTTTGACTGCCCCAGTCAAACTACACAGAAGCCCTTGCTCTTATTATTCCCTAACAGTCTAATTCCTAGCTCACTCAGAAACTCTCTTCTCCCTCTGTCAGAAATGACAGGCTCCTTTTCACTCTCCTTCAACTCCTCCCCTAGGGGTCTGAACCAATCAGAAGTTAGCTGACTCCTCCCCTTGCCTCTCTGCCTATACCAATATGTCAGCCATCCTGAGCTGCCTTCCCAACATGGAGGCCAGCTCACTGACTCCCAGGCTGCGGCCTACGAAGCAAAGGTATGAGTTCATTACAACACCTATCAGGCCAACAAGTGACCATCACTCATAAAAACACTAAAAAATACAGCAGAAGAGACTTAAAAAGCCAGTTGACACCAAATTTGGGCAGCATACACCAGGGGTCCTCAAACTAAGGCCCGGGAGCCGGATACGGTCCTCCAAGGTCATTTACCCGGCCCTTGCTTGGGGTCAACCTAAGTCTGAAATGACTTCAAAGCACACAACAACAACCCTATCTCATCAGCCAAAAGCAGGCCCACACTTCCCATTGAAATACTAATAATTTTACATTCGTTAAAATTGTTCTTCATTTTAATTATTGTATTGTTTTAAGTGGTTTTTTGCACTACAAATAAGATATTTGCAGTGAGCATAGGAATTCGTTCCTGTTTTTTTCAAATTATAAGCCGGCCCTCCAACAGTTTGACGGACTGTGACCTGACCCTCTGTTTAAAAAGTTTGAGGACCCCTGGCATACACCTAATAACCCAAGGTATGTCCTTCACTCAAAATTTTTTGATTTTATCATTTGGGAGTTGTAGTTGCTGAGATTTATAGTTCACCTACAATCAAAGAGCATTCTGAACTCCACCAACTATGGCATTGAACCAAACGTGGCATACAGGCAGGGGTGGCTCAACCAATTACAAAAAGTAAGCATTCGCAGTATAGTTGATTTTGCCTAGGGGCACTCTTGAGGTGCTCTTGGGGGAAAATAGACCTTGACATATGTAAGTTGTAGTTACTGGGATGTATAATTCACCTAAAATCAAAGAGCATTCTGAACTCCACCAATGGTGGAATTGAACCAAATATGGCACACAGAACTCCCATGATGAACAGAAAATATATATCAATGATTGGTTGGGGGGCGGGGGGGGGGGGGGGGGAGCGCCAAAATACTGTTTGCTTACTGTTGAAAATTACCTAGGGCTGCCTCTGCATACAGGACTCCCATGACCAACAGAAAATACTGGAAGGGTTTGGTGGGCATTGACCTTAAGTTTGGGAGTTGTAGTTCACCTACATCCAGAGAGCACTGTGGACTCAAACAATGATAGATCTGGACCAAACTTGGCACAAGCACTCAATATGCCCAAATATGAACACAGATGGAGTTTGGGGGAAATAGACCTTGACATTTGGGAGTTGTAGTTACTGGGATTTATAGTTCAACCATATCTTAGAAGATTAAGAAGAAAAAAATACCAAGATTAATCATCAGATCAATAATCTGTAACTGAACTTTGCTGAAACCAAATCCTTTATTTTAAAAAATCAGTTTGTTGAAGACCTACTCTACAAAACTCAATAACAGATAAAGGAAATTGCTTGGCTCATCTTGGAACATTTTTATTTGAAAAGTCAGATAGGTCATTCAAGAGTCCAGTTACTTCTACAAGAGCCTGAAAGGGATGTGATAAATGGCTGTGAATGTAAGGAGGAAAATGAGGATGATATGGGTTTCATTAACTGTAACTGAGGTCAGAGCAAGTGGTAATGGGCCGAAACTGAGAAGAGAAAGTGAAGATGGAAAGTACTCCACAGAAATATAATAACTGAATGTGTTGTCCTCATGACAACCATGCCATATTTCCCCAGAGATGGGTGGAATTATGCCGTCCCTGCTGCAGACTTTGTGTTCTGTATTTTGCGTTGGTTTGTGTTGCAACCCAGAGCAAGAAACTGGGCCCTCTTGACAATAATTCACCACACTTGACTACAGGAATACAATCCTTTTTATTGAAAAACGTTGAATGCAAAGCAGAGGAAAAATCAGAAGTAAATAAAAAACATAGCAAAACAGCAACAAGCAATGTCCATGAACGAGTCCATAAAAAAACACAGCAAACGATGATTTACCCTTGATGATTCATGAAATCTGCTAGCTCCCAGCTAACGGCACTTGGAACAACTTGAGAAACTACGAGAAACTCAGCCACTTGAATCAGGAGGCCTCCACAGGCATGCACTTGGAAACCTAAACGATGCCTGGTCTGAAGGCAGCTTCAGACCCGGCACTCTTAAAGGAGAGAAATCTATTATGAGACATACCTAAAGTTTTTGTTTGCATTTCTCTCAATCTTTCTGACCTCTGTAAATTTTGTGCTTCTCCCCTGCTCTGCCAAATCTGCCCCCTCCTTCCCTCATTAGGTTGACCAGGTGTCAGATTCTCTGGGGAACTAAGGATGGGAGAAAAGGGAGTGAATCTTCTCCACAAGGGAGTGAAACTTCTCCGCTTGGTTCGGAATGAATGTTTTCATGGGAACTTTGACTTTCACTTTCCAAGGGTGTAGGATTTTCACTATTCAACCCATCATCAGTATTAACATCTACATTGGCCTCAGAATCAACATTGACATCTACATTGGCATCAGGAAATACAATCAAAGAATCAGGTACAGGGTCACACAGAGGCTGAACCCCAACGGTTTGCTATATTCTCTGGCCTCCTATTGCTCTCTACATCCTCAGATTGGAGTCCAACCCCCTGCCAAGAAGCAGGAATATTGCATTCAAATCACCCCTGACAGAATCCAGCCTCTGTTTAAAAGCTTCCAAAGAAGGAGCCTCCACCACACTCCGGGGCAGAGAGTTCCACTGCTGAACGGCTCTCACAGTCAGGAAGTTCTTCCTCGTGTTCAGATGGAATCTCCTCTCTTGTAGTTTGAAGCCATTGTTCCGCGTCCTAGTCTCCAGGGAAGCAGAAAACAAGCTTGCTCCCTCCTCCCTGTGGCTTCCTCTCACATATTTATACAGGGCTATCATCTCTCCTCTCAGCCTTCTCTTCTTCAGGCTAAACATGCCCAGCTCCTTAAGCCGATCCTCATAGGGCTTGTTCTCCAGACCCTTGATCATTTTAGTCGCCCTCCTCTGGACACATTCCAGCTTGTCAATATCTCTCTTGAATTGTGGTGCCCAGAATTGGACACAATATTCCAGGTGTGGTCTAACCAAAGCGGAATAGAAGGGTAGCATTACTTCCCTAGATCTAGACACTATGCTCCTAATGATGCAGGCCAAAATCCCATTGACATTTTTTGCTGCCACATCACATTGTTGGCTCATGTTTAACTTGTTGTCCACGAGGACTCCAAGATCTTTTTCACACGTCCTGCTCTCGAGCCAGGCGTCCCCCATTCTGTATCTTTGCATTTCGTTTTTCCTGCCAAAGTGGAGTATCTTGCATTTGTCCCTGTTGAACTTCATTTTGTTAGTTTTGGCCCATCTCTCTAATCTGTCAAGATCGTTTTGAATTCTGCTCCTGTCCTCTGGAGTATTGGCTATCCCTCCCAATTTGGTGTCGTCTGTGAACGGTCAACAGGGAGCTCTGGCGTGAACTGCTCCATGAGGTCACAAAGAGACGGAAGCGACTGAATGAATGAACAACAACAACAATGCATCATTTCCCCCATGTGTACCTTCCCCACAAATACGAGACATAGTTGGAAATTTCATTTATAATAAACAAATCTGGAGTCATTGCTAGTGGGGCAAGACTATAAGTTTGGCAAAACTGAGAAAACAACCCCTCTAGTGGGCTTCCTTGGCTCTGTTTTTGACAATCTCACATAAGCTGACAGGAGTCTGAGTCATCCTATCATTATGATAGATTGGGTGAGCACACTATATTTGAGACAATGGGAATGCAGATCATTACTCTTAATAATAGATTTGGGGGAGGAAGCATAGATATAAATATAGATGAAACCAAGACCATAGAACAAGTGCTTCAAGATTGCTATGAATGGTGCAGGAAAACCAGTGTGAGCTCTGCTGGTTCAAAGATTCATCCTTCCTTCCTTAGGTGATCCCTTGTTGGATGAGTAAGATGGTCTTCCATGATGGGTTTCCTTGTGGATTCGTAGGTGACTGTGGAGCCCTATTCTTGACCCGCATCTTCTCCCACAGTGAAGGCATTGGTTTCCAGGTGGAAGGTGGTCCCGGTCGGGGTTGGCTTGATGCACCTTCCTCCTGGCACGCCTCTCTCTTTCACCCTCCACTCTTGCCTCCTCGAATTCTGCAGCACTGCTGGTCACAGCTGACCTCCAGCTGGAGCGCTCAAGGGCCAGTGTTTCCCAGTTCTCAGTGTCTATGCCAGAGATCTTAAGGTTGGCTTTGAGCCCATCTTTAAATCTCTTTTCCTGTCCACCAACGTTCTGTTTTCTGTTCTTAAGTTCAGAGTAGAGCAACTGCTTTGGGAGACGGTGGTCAGGCATCCGGACAACGTGGCCGGTCCAGCGGAGTTGATGGCATAGGACCATCACTTCAATGCTTGTGGTCTTTGCTTCTTCCAGCACGCTGACGTTTGTCCGCTTGTCTTCCCAAGAGATTTGCAGGATTTTCCGGAGGCAGCGCTGATGGGATCGTTCCAGGAGTTGCATGTGACGTCTGTAGACAGTCCACGTTTCGCAGGCATAGAGCAGGGTTGGGAGGACAATAGCTTTATAGACAAGCACCTTGGTATCCCTACGGATGTCCCGGTCCTCAAACACTCTCTGCTTCATTCAGGAAAATGCAGCAACCACAGAGCTCAGGCGGTGTTGTATTTCAGCATCGATGTTGACTTTGGTGGAGAGGTGGCTGCCAAGGTAGCGGAAATGGTCAACATTTTCTAATGTTATACCATTAAGTTGTATCTCTGGCATTGGGGAGGGGATGGCTGGTGACTGCTGGAACAGCACTCTGGTTTTCTCGCCTTGTTGACTGGAAGCTTCCCACTGGAGTGGAAGTCATCTATCGGACAGATGGCAAACTGTTTAACCTCAGCAGACTGAAAGCCAAAACCAAGATTACAACAACATCTGTTATAGAACTCCAGTATGCTGATGACAATGTCATCTGTGTGCATCTGTGTGTAATTTTTGAGTCTACCTTATACCATGCAGCTGTGGACAAGTCTACATAGGGATCACCAAACGCAGCATTACCCAAACATGAATCAAGGAACATGAAAGGCACTGCAGACTACTTCAACCAGAGAAGTCAGCCATAGCAGAGCACCTGATGAACCAACCTGGACACAGCATTTTATTTGAGAACACAGAAATGCTGGACCACTCTCACAACTACCATGTTAGACTACACAGAGAAGCCATTGAAGCAATTTCAACAGAAAGGATGAAACCATTAATATGAACAAAATCTGGCTACCAGTATTAAAAAAACTCAAAAATTACAATAGCAAAACAATCAGACACATCAAATCACTCTCAACGGAAGATTCCCCCCAGGCACTTCCAAGCCATTAAATGCTAATCAAGGTGGTCAGTTGAAACATTCACACCTAGCTCCAGCAGACAAAAGTCCTTTGTTTTTGTCATTTGAGAGTTGTAGTCTCTCAAATGACATTCCACAGTAGAATGGTCATTCCACAGATATATAAACCCATTTTCCTACTTCCAACAAACCTCACTACATCTGAGGATGCTTGCCATAGATGCAGGCGAAACGTCAGGAGAAAATTCCTCCAGAATATGGCCATATAGCCCGGAAAAACCTACAACAACCCAGTTATTGTTGTTGTTGCTGCTGTTATTCCTTTTCTCTTCTTTAACTATTCCCTCTCCTCTATTATTTCCTACTTACTCTTCATATTATTGTTCCACCACTTTACATGTAAAAACAAAATACTATTCTTTTTCCTCCCCCTTCCCTTACCCCAAATATATATATATATATATATAGAGAGAGAGAGAGAGAGAGAGCGAGAGCGAGAGAGAGAGAGAGAGAGAGAGAGAGAGAGAGAGAGAGAGAGAGAGAGATCAGGACAATTGGTCTCTTGAATTCTGATGAAACAGCCACAGTAATGTTGGTTGCAGGGTTCTGGAAGTTGTAAATACAAAAAGTCATTTTCCAAGTTGTTTAAAGATATAGATAGGAATTTGGTCCCCACCCACCCACCCTCTTTGGATCAGGTGGATCTTGCTAGATTAAGAATGCAATCTGAAGCAATTCAATGTATATTAAGACTCCAGTCCTGTGGTTGTGTTCTGAAGTACCCAAGCTTCCCCAGACCTCGCAGCCAATAGAGCAGTGTTTCTCAACCTGGGGGTCGGGACCCCCAGAGGGGTCATGAGGGGGTATCAGAGGGGTCACCAAAGACCATGAGAAAACAGTATTTTCTGTTAGTCATGGGGGTGCTGTGTAGGAGGTTTGTCCCAATTCTATCATTGGGATGTTCGGAATGCTCTTTGATTTAAGTGAATTATAAATCCCTGCAACCACAACTCCCAAATGTCAAGGTCTACTTTTCTCAAACTCCACCAGTGTTCAAATTTGGACATATTGAGTATCTGTGCCAAATTTGGTCCAGATCCATCATTGTTTGTGCTCTCTGAATGTAGGTGAACTACAACTCCCAAACTCAAGGTCTATACCCACCAAACCCTCCCAGTATTTTCTGTTAGTCATAGGAGTTCTGTGTACCAAGATTGGTTCGATTCCATCGTTGGTGGAGTTCAAAATGCTCTTTGATTGTAGGTAAATCCCAGCGACTACAACTCTCAAATGACAAAATCAATCAATCCCCTCCTAAACCCACCAGTATTCAAATGTGGGTGTATCAGGTATTTGTGCCAAATTTGGTCCAGTGAATGAAAATACATCCTGCATATCAGATATTTACATTATGATTCATAACAGTTGCAACATTACACTGTGAAGTAGCAACAAAAATAATTTTATGGTTAGGGGTCACCGCAACATGAGGGACTGTATTAAGGGGTCACGGCATTATGAAGGTTGAGAAATACTGCAATAGAGAACATTGTAGTATACCTTTCTGTATCAATCAAGTGTACCAGCAATGTGAGCATCATCACTGCAGTTTTCCCGTTCTCACAACAGCAGCAAACTATTTCTCACAGCAGTGGTTGTCAGTCATTGTGTGGATAAGGGATTATAGACAAATTATAGGAGAAAGTTTTAAATAATACACATCCTGGAAAAATCCTAAATTGTGTTCCTGGGGAGAGCTGAGTGTACAGGACAGGGACAGGGTGAAATGCAGGGAGGAAAGAATAATAGAAGACTACAGTTAAGGTTCATCATTAGTTCTTGTTACTTCCCTGGGGACATCACAAAGCCAGTGATTTCAGGGCTGGAACATTTGCCTTTCCATATGAAAACAAGAATGAAAGAAAATGGGGTCAGCCAATGCTGTTAGCAAAGCCAGAATAGCTTTATTGGTAAGAATTCTGAGTGAATTGTTCCCCAGTATATGCACTCCATACCCTTTTGGACTCTAGTTTGACTTAAGTGCAACAGTTGGACATCTTAAGGACATTTAAGCACCTGCCTAAAATTCTTTATCAAACTTTGCCCAGGAAAGCATGTTCCCTTCCACGCCAGGTGCCCCACCACTCCTGCACCCAAGAACACTGAACTTATTAGGCATGGTTAGGTTTGGTTGGAATCTTCGTAATTCGGAATAAATTTAGAAAGATTTGCTTTTTGAAGCGACTTCGAAGTTTTTAAGGAAACTGGAAGTCTCTTTGCCCTTCTGAAGCTTT
Source organism: Anolis sagrei (assembly GCF_037176765.1). Classification (NCBI taxonomy): domain Eukaryota; kingdom Metazoa; phylum Chordata; class Lepidosauria; order Squamata; family Anolidae; genus Anolis; species Anolis sagrei. Next base: position 123,877,459 of record NC_090024.1, on the reverse strand, counting down.
TTCTGCTATTTCTGTTACAAAACAATAAGTGAGTTGTGTACGAACCCACACGATCTCTTTGTTCCTCTGGAGAGGCCCTACTCACGATCCCACCTCCATCGCAAGTGCGATTGGTGGGGACGAGGGATAGGGCCTTCTCGGTGGTGGCCCCTCGACTCTGGAACTCGCTCCCCAAGGACATTAGGCATGCCCCAACTCTGGCAGTCTTTGAGAGGAGCCTGAAAACGTGGTTGTTCCAGTGTGCTTTCCCAGAATAAGGAAACCCTAAGCAACATGTCCCTAATCGCACTTTACTAATTATCTAGGATTGTCTGCTCACTCCATCTCTCTCCAAATACCTATCCTAGTTATATGTCACCTTGTCATGCCCAGCATTTTTAAAAGTTTAATTATTACATTTGGCCCTGCCATAGGTTTTTTAATGCATCGTGGTGTTATTGTTACTGTTTATTGCTTTGTTTATGAGTTTATTTATTGTTTGTATTGCTGTTGTTGCTTTTTTATTGATGTATTTGGGCTCGGCCTCTTGTAAGCCACACCGAGTCCTTTGGAAGATGGTAGCGGGGTATAAATAAAGGTTTATTATTCTTTCCCCGCTTCTAGTCCCTGGCCACTTTTAAAACCGAGTGGCTGACTTTCCTCCCTCTCCTCTCCCTGTGAGCCTGGGAAGCGTTTTAAAACCGAGTCACTGTCTTTCCTCCCTCTCCTCTCCCCATGAGCCTGGGAAGTGGTTTAAAACCGAGTGGCTGAATTTCCTCCCTGTCCTCTCCCCGTGAGCCTGGGAAGCATTTTAAATCCGAGTGGCTGTCTTTCTTCCCTCTCCTCTCCCTGCGAGTCTGGGAAGCATTTTAAAACCAAATTGATGACTTTTCTCCCTCTTCTCTCCCCTTGTGAGCCTGGGAAGCATTTTAAAAGCAAGTGGCTAACTTTCCTCCCTCTCCTCTCCCCATGAGCCTGGGAAGCATTTTAAAACCAAGTGAATGACTTTCATCCCTTTGCTTCCCCCCCCCCTTTTTCTGGAGTAAAACAACTACTTTCAAAGTAAAGACCACCCAATGAAACAGAAAATATCACTTTCAAACTGGTCTAGAGCTAAAATTTAGGGGTCTTTGCCAGGAGGCAGAGACCAGTTAGACTCCTCAAAGAGTTCTTTTTTCCCTGGTGAGACAGAGAAGCATCCCATATTTTTCCCTGATTTCCCAATGAAAAGTCTTACCAGTTGAAGAAAGGCCATCGAAGTTTATTGCGATTCAGCTGAAACGGATGCAAAGCTGCAATCATTCGCCAGCAGAGCATAAAGAAATACATTTGCTACAGCCATTTATATAGAGTTTTCAAAGTTGCAGAGTTCAAACTTCCCGTCCCAGCTTCCCTGTTGTTCCCTGCCATGATTGGGCAATGGGCTCCAGTGGTCCGTAGGAAGCAATGGGGAGACCTCTGCCACCTGGTGGCGACAGCCAATCAGGAGAGATGGAGGCGGGATGAGGGAATTGACTTTAGAATCGAACCACCAGCGCCACCTACATCTGAAACGAGTTTTGAACCATTTTTTTTTGGATCAAACAATCCTAATGGATATGTGTGTGTGTGTGTGTGTGTGTGTGCGCGCGTGTTTGTCCCTCCTGTGTCTTTTAATTCAATTTGCAAATGACTTAATTTGTGTTTTCTTTCATGCAATTGTTTCACAACAGCAGTCTTACTTTCACGTCTCCTCTCTGAGATGAACAGTACATGTGTCTAATGGACAAACTAATATTTATAAGACAGGACTGACAAACCACAAGGCCTTGCATGTGCTTTATTAACAACTTCCCTAGCTGTGAATCAATAATGGGTGGAGGGAATCTGCTTCACATGACTATAAAGCCCCGAAGCAGCTGCTATGTGTAGCTTAATGTTAGGGCCAGCACTATTAATTCTCCATGAAGATGAAAATATACAAGAAATTATATGACTGTAACCAAACTTGCATCAGCCAAAAGAGGCTTTGTGGCCAAGGCCGCACGTGGGCTTACTGTTGCCACAGCACTTGCCTACACACTGACTGCAGGTTGCCCTTCCTCTGCACAGAGCTTTGTGCAAAGAGTTGATGCAGAGCATTTACGTAAGCTGACATTTCATTCTATTCTCGATATTTTAACAATGCTGTAATGTGGGCAGGCATGGCAGGCTTTCTGCCACAGAAGCAATGAGAAGAGCGGGCGGGGAGAGAGATTTCAATATCCTGTACTAAGTTCTTCCTCCGCTGATGGAAGAAGGGCCTGGAGGCTGAGATGACCCAAGAATGAGAAGCTGGATCCAACTCCAGGATTATGGTCATGCCAACCCACCCATCCACTCATAGAATCATAGAATCAAAGAGTTGGAAGAGACCTCATGGGCCATCCAGTCCAACCCCCTGCCAAGAAGCAGGAATATTGCATTCAAATCACCCCTGACACATGGCCATCCAGCCTCTGTTTAAAAGCTTCCAAAGAAGGAGCCTTCACCACACTCCAGGGCAGAGAGTTCCACTGTTGAACGGCTCTCACAGTCAAGAAGTTCTTCCTCATGTTCAGATGGACTCTACTGTCAAGTAGGAAAAAATAAAATTATTATTATTATTATTATCATTAGAATCATAGAATCAGAGTTGGAAGCGACCTCATGGACCATGCAGACCAAACCCCTGCCAAGAAGCAGGAATATTGCATTCAAATCACCCCTGACACATGGCCATCCAGCCTCTGTTTAAAAGCTTCCAAAGAAGGAGCCTCCACCACACTCCGGGGCAGAGAGTTCCACTGCTGAACGGCTCTCACAGTCAAGAAATTCTTCCTCATGTTCAGATGGAATCTCCTTTCTTGTAGTTTGAAGCCATTGTTTCGCGTCCTAGTCTCCAGGGAAGGAGAAAACAAACTTGTTCCCTCCTCCCTGTGGCTTCCTCTCACATATTTATACATGGCTATCATATCTCCTCTCAGCCTTCTCTTCTTCAGGCTAGACATGCCCAGCTCCTTAAGCTGCTCCTCATAGGGCTTGTTCTCCAGACCCATGATCATTTTAGTCGCCCTCCTCTGGACACATTCCAGATTGTCAATATCTCTCTTCAGTTAATATTATTATCATTATTATTACGACCACCATCATCATTAAGGTGTTATTTAAAGACAGACTGTATTTACAGCCAATGTCAGGTGGAAGATATTGTCCACTATATGTGAACTTTTCCCTCATATAGTGACCCAAGAGAGAGATTTTGGAAACCCTTGCTGGCAAATGGAAATGGGAACTCTTTTTGAGAATTGGTTCAATTTCTTTTGATTGGTACCAACAGCTATATTACACATAAAGTGGCTCTTTTTCCTTTGACTGCACAAAAAGATTAGAAAGAGCGAGTTAGATAAAATTGCCAAAATTGTCATGGAGACTCGAAGTGTTCATTTGATTGTCTTGTTGGCAACTTCAAATTTCACCTGTAATTTGAATTGTTTATACCTTTTCTACTAGCCTGGTAACAACTTTGGTTACTGTACATAAAATCTGAGTACTATTTTTACTGTTTCCCTTATAGAATCACAATTGGAAAAGACCACAACGACCACTCAGATGAACCTTCTGCCATGCAGAACTATGCAATCAAACCACTCCCAACACTCCCATTCAGCCTTGTTTTCCTTCTTTAGAGCCTAAAATTTAAGTCTGTTGCAAAATGATGGCATTTCAAGGAATCGCTTACCAAGAGAAGACCAATTTGTGTTATTTATATTTGAAAGGTGTTCTCCTGTACATTTTTGAGAGGTCTTGTTGTCTTTCCCACATATAGACACTTGGATCGTACAGCATAAATACCAAAAATGCTATGCAAGCAATAAAGTGGGCTAAACCAAATTTCTGTTTGTGTGCTGGTACAGCTGTACCAGAAGCTCCCACTTTATTTGCCTTGTATTAAGTGTTTGCTTGCAGCCCAAGGCTTGGGATTCTGCAGAAAGGTGGCTTCCTGTTAAAGTTTGCAGTTATAGGGCAGGCCCCCTGTCCATCATCGTTAAGTTTGGTTCCGCCCCCTGTTCAGGACAATTGAGAAGGGAAGGGAGCCATTTTCAGTCAGTCTCAGCAAGGAAAGTCAATGTACAGGATGTGTACAGATTTCTCCTGTACAAAGGCTTCAACCCTTAAGACTTCCCAGGGGAGAACAGTCTTAAGAGCATCTAAAGATTCCCAAAGGTTCCCAGGGAAACAGCCTTACAACCCCGAGGAATTTCGGAGGGAATAACAGCTTTAAACATCAAGAACTCCAGCTAAGCGACTACAGGCCTACTGGTAGGTCCACTCGGTTTTGAGATGCAGTTCAGCCCGGTAGTGGATCCACATCAGTTAGGTTTAGGATCACAGTTAGCCTGAGAGAAGTTTGGAAAGGGATTTTCCTTTAGAGTAAAAGTAACGGTTAGAAGCCACCAGTTGCACAAAAGCCTGGAAGCATTTGTTCAACCTTTTGAAGACAAAAGAAGTTTCTGTTGATTGTTCACCAATAAAAGACTTTGTTATATTTTACAAGCCCTCTAGAGACTGTTTATGGTGAAAATCCTTAAGAATTTCTCTTCGGGGCCCCTGGCTTCCCGCTGGGCTAAAGTTGCACATCCTGTTTTAAAGGCAATTCGTTTCAAGTCGAGCGTGCGACAGAACAGTTTGTTTGCACATTTTGTAAATTGTCAGTTAGAGCTATGCATGCAATAGATACAAGGCAGCAAGGGTGGTTTCCTATGGGACTGGCTACATGCATCAAATATTTTTAGATGTTTCATTTTGTTTCCTCAAATGGCTGTTCAACAAAGTATCTCCAATTCTGGTTATGTTAAATGAAATCTGGGATTCTCAAAAACATATGAGAGACATTCCAAATGTGAGAAACAAAAATTTGGACACTTCCTCAGTAAGTCACTTCTTGAAATGCCATGATCCCATAAATAATAATAATAATAATAATAATAATAATAATAATAAATAATAAATAATAATAATAATAACAATGAAGCAGATGAAACAATAGATCATATCCCCAGCTGCTGCAAGAAGATCGTGCAGACAGACTATAAGCAGACGCATAACACCGTTGCTCAGATGATTCATTGGAACTTGTGCCACAAATACCAATTGCCTGCAACAAAGACCTGGTGGGATCACAAGCCGGAAAAAGTTACAGAAAATGAACACGTCAAACTACTCTGGACTTCCAAATTCAGACTGACAGAGTTTTGGAGCACAATACTCCTGACCTCATGATCGTGGATTGTCGATGTTGCAATCCCAGGTGACAGCAAGATTGAAGAGAAATAACTGAAAAAGCTGACATGATATGAGGATTTAAAGACCGAACTGCAAAGACTGTGGCACAAGCCAGTCGAGGTGGTCCCAGTGGTGATCAGCACACTGGGTGCAGTGCCTAAAGACCTTGGCCTGCACTTAAACACAATCGGCACTGACAAGATTACCATCTGGCAGCTGCAAAAGGCCACCCTACTAGGATCTGCACTCATTATTCACTGATACATCACACAGTCCTAGACACTTGGGAAGTGTCCAACATGTGAGCCAATACAACAGCCAGTAGAGTGTCTGCTGTGGACTTACCTTGTTGTGTTTCAAATAATAATAATAATAATAATAATACCAACAACAACAACAACAACAACAACAATTTGCCTTTTGAATCCTACACCTTTTCCCCATAGAACTGGGGGAATCATCTGCATACCCATCACACAGTCCTAGACACCTGGGACGTGTCCAACGTGTGATCCAATTCAACAGCCAGCATAGTGTCTGCTGTGGATTCATCTTGTTGTGATAATAATAATAATAATAATAATAATAATAATAATAATAATAATGCACAAGCCAGTCAAGGTGGTCCCAGTGGTGATCGGCACCCTGGGTGCAGTGCCTAAAGACCTTGGCCTGCACTTAAACACAATCAGCGCTGACAAGATTACCATCTGGCAGCTGCAAAAGGCCACCCTACTAGGATCTGCACACATTATTCGCTGATACATCACACAATCCTAGACACTTGGGAAGTGTCCAACGTGTGATCCAATACAACAGCCAGCAGAGTGATCTTGTTTGCTGTGGATTCATCTTGTTGTGTTTCTAACAATAATAATAATAATAATAATAATAATAATAATAATAATAGCATTCCATACAGTTATGCCGGCCACATGACCTTGGAGGTGTCTACAGACAACGCTGGCTCTTCGGCTTAGCAATGGAGATGAGCACCAACCCCCAAAGTCGGACACGACTGGCCTTAATGTCAGAGGAAAACCTTTACCTTTACCTAAATAATAATAATGATTATACTGGGATATTACACAAAGGCAGACATGCACTAAACACTTTTCCCTATAAAATTTATACTCAAGAAAAGAGGCAACTCTTAGGATTAATGTGGAGGTACAGAATGGTTTCCAATTGGCAAAGGCTGCATTTTATCACACTGTTTAATTTATGTGCAGAACATATCCTACAGAAAGGTGGATTAAAGGAAGAAGGCGTGAAAACTGGAGGAAGGAACACGAACAATAGAAGATATACAGATGGCATCATAATACTAGCAGAAAATAGCAAAGATTTGGAACAACTATTAAGGAAAGGAAAGGAAGAGAGTGCAAAAGCGGGGCTATTGCTGATAATTAAGAGAACAAAAATAATGATGCCTGATTACTTACATAACTTTAAAGGATGATGAACACATTGAAATAACTGAGAACTTTTCATACATTGGCTCAGTGATGAATCAGATTGGAGGTTATAGTCAAGAAGTCATAAGAAGGTTAGGACCTTCTTATGAAGGAACTACATAAAATCGAATGTATGAAGTTATTTCATTGATTACCAAAGTTAGGATCATCCAGGCTACAATATTCCTGTGTATGGTTTTGAAAGCTGGAGAAAGCTGGGAGGAAGATAATAAATTTATCTCAAATGTGATGATGGAGGAGAGTTGTATGGATACCACGAACTGCCAAAATGATAAATAAATGGATCTGGATTAAAGTCCCCTTTGGAACCATAATAATAATAATAATAATAATAATAATAATAATAATAATAATAATAATAATAATTATAATAACTTTATTTTTATACCCCACCAACCATCTCCCCTAGGACCAAACTAATGCTAAACACACTTTTGCCATATCATGATATGACATCAACTCTGGGACTGTGGCGCAGCTGGCTGGGAGTCAGATGCATTAAGATCACTACTGACCCAAAGGTCGTGAGTTCGAAGCCAGCCTGGGTCGGAGTGAGCTTCCGACCAATTTGTGTAGCTTGCTGTCAATCTCTGCAGCCCGAAAGACAGTTGAATCTGTCAAGTAGGAAATTTAAGTACTGCTTATGCGAGGAGGCTAATTTACAACACCATAAAAATCTCCAGCAAGCATGCAAAGAATGAGGAAGTACTTCATAAGTGTCACAAATGGACGGTAAAGTGACAGCTCCCCTGGTGGCCAGAATACCCTGATGAAAAAGCTGGAATGTTAAATAGCCTCTGTCTATATATGTTGTGTGTCTATGGCATTGAATGTTTGCCATGTATATGTACATTATAATCCGCCCTGAGTCCCCTGTGGGGTGAGAAGGGCGGAATATAAATACTGTAAATAAATAAATAAAATTACTTATTGGAAATGTTTAGAAACGTGGGATGCAATAGGAAAAAACAAAGGGTCTGTCAACAACAGGATGTTTTGGTATTCTATATGTTGAGGCCAATTTATCAATAACTAATCATAATTAATTATAATCTATCTATATCTATATCTATGTATGTATATATATATATATATATATATATATATATATATGCTCTGTGCATAATGAGTACCTTAAAAACAAAAGAACCAATGAACAAATTCACACCAAATTTGGCAACAAAACGTCTCACAACACAAGGAGTGACCATCACTCAAAAAATTATGATTTTGTCATTTGGGAGTTGTAGTTGCTGGGATTTATAGTTCACCTACAATCAAAGAGCACGCTGAACTCCATCAATGATGGAATTGAACCAAACTTGGCACACAGAACTCCCACAACCAACAGAAAACACTAGAAGGGTTTGGTGGGCATTGACCTTAAGTTTGGGAGTTGTAGTTCACCTCATCCAGAGAGCACTGTGGACTCAAACAATGATGGATTTGGACCAAACTTGGCACAAGCACTCAATACGCCCAAATATGAATACAGATGGAGTTTGGGGGAAATAGACCTTGACATTTGGGAGTTGTAGTCACTGGGACACATAGTTCACTTACAATCAAAGAGCATTCTGAACCCCATGGACGACAGAATCGGGGCAAACTTCCCACACAGAACCCCCATGACCAACAGAAAATACTTAAGGCCATCCAATCCAACTCCCTTCATCAGGGCAAGAAAACGTAATCAAAGTCCTCCTGACAAAGAGCCATCCAGCCATAGATAGATAGATAGAGATAGATATGATTCACACACACACATATTATCAAAGATTTGAAAGAAGGACAATTATATGTTGCATGTTCCACAGTAGGCAAACCAGACAATCTCTACATTAACACTGACATAGAAACAACAAGGAATACTGTTTACCCACAAGCATAAAGGAATTACATATATTATAAACCATTACTTTATTTTCCAGATCACCAGACTGGGTCACAGCAACGCGTGGCAGGGGATGGCTAGTTATCTATATAAATAAAAATGTAATGTTCGTTTGTGGGATTAACATAACTCAAAAACCACTGGATGAATTGACACCAAATTTGGACATAAGTCACTTCTCAGGCCAACGAGTGACCATCACTCATAAAAACAATGAAAAGCACAGCAGAAGAGACTTATAAAGCCAAAAATCAAAAATATACATTACAACTCATGCGCAATACTACATATATACACAAACACACACACACATATATACATATACACAATATATATACAGACATATATGCACACACAAAACACATACACACAGAATGGGAGAAGGAAGGAAGGAAGGAAGGAAGGAAGGAAGGAAGGAAGGAGAGAAAGAAGGAAGGAAAGAAGGAAGGAAAGAAACAGATAAAGGTAGAGAAGGAAGGAAGGAGAGAAGGAGATAAAAAAGTGAAAGAAGGAAGGAAAGAGAGAGGGAAGGGAGGAGAGAAGGAATGAAAGGGAGAAAGAAAGAGGGAAAGAAGAAAGGAGACTAGGTAAGATGGAACCAAAGAGCAAAGGAAGTGAGGAAAGAAACAGGTAGAGAAGGAAGAAAGAAGGGAATGAAGAAAGGAAAGGAAAGGAAAGGAAAGGAGGGAAGGAAAGGAGGGAAGGAAGGAAGGAAGGAAGGAAGGAAGGAAGGAAGGAAGGAAGGAAGGAAGGAAGGAGAGAAAGAAAGAAAGAAAGAAAGAAAGAAAGAAAGAAGAGAAAGAGGGAGGGAAGGTTGGCCACAGCAACGCGTGGTGGGTACTGCTAGTTATTAATAACAATTTAATCACACAGATATTGACTGGAAAGGTGACACTCAGAATTTGAGGAAGAGAAAAGTAAAGAGCTTTGAAAAAACTCATAGACAGAATTCATTATACACGCCTAGCCCATGGTCACATTTTAACTATGCTTTTCTTTGTCTTTTTACTTCTCATCTTTTTCTCCCTTTCTTTGAAATCATACCTTTCAAATCCAATGTTATTTTAAAGAGAGATGTCACTTGGAAGAGCTGAAGGAAGTTTGCATAAGTAACTGAAGGGGAACTGTCAAGCTTGTATGTTACAAAAACAGCACTCATTTCACTGCTGAGCATCTGCCACAAAGCATGCCTTGAAATACTGGAGGCCTCGGTGGGACACATGTCATTTTGAGTGAAATGTCCTAGTTCTGTATGCTGTAATTATCCATTTGCAGTGTTTGCAAAGAAAGTGCAATCTGCTCAGAAAGCAGCAAGCTTATGCTGTCCCACAGCGGTTCAGAAGAGTCGCTTCATGCCGTCGTGGCTGGAACAGGGAGCCAGGAAGTCAATGGTTCAAACTTTACCATAGTCCCAGCCATAGAGGGCATTTGATGTCATTGGGGCAAGGAACCCCCTATAGATTTTAGTTTGAACGTGTATGTTTTGCAAAATGCTGAATCTTTGTGGGCAGCGGGCAATGCCCTGGATAGCTTCTTTACAGTTCAGAATAAAATATGGAACAGCTTCACAACTTGCAAAGATTTAAGCTCCCGCCAACCCACACTGCTAAATCTATTGCTGTTAACTTATAGCTAACTGTCTGTTTTCACATTTATACTATATGGGAATAGGCCGAGTGTGCTGGTACGGCTGTACCAGGAGCTCCAACTTTATTTTCTTTCTGTTATCTGTTTTGCAGTCATAGGACAGGCCTCCTGTCCATCATAATTAAGCTTTGGTTCCGCTCCTTGTTCTGGGCTCTATTTTTGGTCAGTCTCACACAAGGTAGCTAAGCTATAGGACATAGACCAGCTCGTCCCATAGAAAAGCTTCCTTTCTCAATAGCATCCAGGGAAAAATAACATCCGGGTATACAGAAGCAGAAATTCCAGGAGAAAGGTCCCAAAAGCTCTGGCTGAGAGCTCACAGCCTCACAGCAATCAGAGGGAAAACAGCCCTGAAGTTTCTAAGAATTCTCGAAGGGAGAACAGCATTACAGATCCATGGAACTCCAGCTGAAATATCTTCAAGCCTCGGCTGGTAGGTCTACACAATACCCAGACGCATTTGGAATCAGTAGTAGGTGCCACACCGATGAGGCAGAGATAGAAAGCAGCCTGGGAGAGGTTAAAAAGGGTTTTTCCTACAGAGAAAGTTTAGTTAATCAGTCAGGTGCCAGTCCATTGAGGACTAGACTAAGAAAGCCTTGAAGTATTGTTTGAACCATTGAAGATTTGTTGTTTGTTCCAAAATAAAGACTTTGTTGTATCATCGAAGACTCTAAAGACCATAACTTCAGAAAAATCCCTGAGAACCTCTCTTTGAGGCCCCCTATTAAAGTATACTTTCTATAGAAAAGTACAGCTGTTACAGGCCCAGTGCGCGACAGAACACTAAGCGAAGGAAGATAGATGCTTTCCTCCAACTGTGGTGTTGGAGGAAAGCTCTGAGAGTGCCTTGGACCACGAGAAGATCCAACCAGACCATACTTCAGGAAATACGGCCCGATTGCTCATTGGAGGGAAGGATAGTAGAGACAAAGATGAAGTACTTTGGCCACATCATGAGAAGACAGGAAAGCTTAGAATCATAGAATCATAGAGTTGAAAGAGACCTCATGGGCTATCCAGTCCAACCCCCCTCCTGCCAAGAAGCAGAAATATTACATTCAAAGCACCCCTGCCAGATGGCCATCCAGCCTCTGTTTAAAAGCTTCCAAAGAAGGAGCCTCCATCACACTCCGGGGCAGAGAGTTCCACTGCTGAATGGCTCTCACAGTCAGGAAGTTCTTCCTCATGTTCAGCCATACTTTTCTTTTCTCCGAAAAGGATGTCTCTTGGTATTATCTCTCCTATGTTTGCTGCAACATGGTGACATCAATAATCCAAACTTTTTTCTTTTCCACAATTGTGATGTCTGGTGTGTTGTGTTCCAAAACTTGGTCAGTCTGGATTCGAAAGACCCACGGTATTTTTGCGTGTTCATTTTCCACTACCTTTGCAGTTTTATGATCCCACCAATTCTTTACTGCTGGCAGGTGGTACTTATGACATAAGTTCCAGTGAATCATTTGGGCCACAAAGTTGTGCCTTTGTTTGTTTGTTTGTTTGTTTGCTGTTGTTATTGCTGTTTTTGTTGCCAGTTACAGAATTTTCAGCCTTCTTCCCTTCCATTTCTAGCTTATCTTTTCTCTGCCTTTACATGTTCCATTTATTTTAGTGTTAATTATCTCTGAATTATCTCTGTTTTCTTTCTTTGCCAAAAAAAATCAAAACACATCCTTTTTCTTCTTTTTATGACCTTTTCTTTTTTAGCACAATCAAATCAGAAATGGTATTGGAGACTTCGCATCAGTGGAAGATTGTTAAAAGGGGGAAAGGTTGAAACTACATAAAATGCTCTGGTTGTTCTTGCCCTCTGACCAGATTTATGACAGACTGTCAGAACTAAATGGATAAATGACATCATCGGGTCTTGCTACTCTCAGAGCAAGCCTTTGTTTTGCCTGTTTTTTTGTATCTATTCACTTATTCAAAGCAAAGCAAAGCAAAGCAAAGCATGGAATCAAATTATATATTACACACACATACATACACACAGATCATGGCATAGATTTTGAAAAGATGTAATTAGGAGGCAATGCAAGTCACAAGGTATTCTAAAAGAAGAACATAAAATATTTCTAAAACTGGGAAAGAAATCCTTTTCCTTTCTTCTAAAATTGAATGAAAGTAGATCCAAATTTATATTAGTGTAAACAGAGGTGGCCCTAGGTAATTTTCAATGGTAAGCAAACAGTATTTTGCCCCCCCCCCCCAACCAATCACTGATATAAATTTTCTGTTCGTTGTGGGAGTTCTGTGTGCCATATTTGGTTCAGTTCCATCATTGGTGGAGTTCAGAATGTTCTTTGATTGTAGGTGAACTATACATCCCAGTAACTACAACTCACATAAGTCAAGGTCTATTTTCCCCCAAGAGCGCCTCAAGAGTGCCCCTGGGCAAAATCAACTATACTGCAAAGGCTTACTTTGCATTGAGCCGCCCCTGAGTGTAAACCTAAACGTGCTCACACAAAATTAAAGCCTGTTGACTTCAATGCGATATATTTTCCATTGTGTATTTAAAATTTACTCCTGAATGTCCCAATAGTTTCTTTAATAAAAGCGTGACAACTGTGGGAGGTTGGTGGGCTGTATTACAGTCTTTGATACCTTGGGAGGCAACACATCCCACAACTGCAAACACACACACACACACACACACACACACACAAATGTCCCTTCTCAATTACCAGGAGACTTCAAGTAAGAAATGTGATTTATTTATGTATTTTAAAAAAACACTTTCTGTGTTTCAAAGTTTCAAAATGTCAAAGGTGTAGGAGATTCCAGTAGGACCTACCAGCAGCCGTATCCTGAACTCTTATCAAATCTAAACTCTTTAATAAATATATATAAAACCTAGCCGTCCCCTGTCACGCGTTGCTGTGGCCCACTCTGGTGGTCATGGGGGTTCGGTGTGGGAGATTTGGCCCAATTCTATCGTTGCTGGGGTTCAGAATGCTCTGTGATTGTAGGTGAACTACAAATCCCGGCAACTACAACACCCAAATGTCAAGATTCTATTTTCCCCAAACTCCACCAGTGTTCACATTTGGGCATAGTGAGTATTCGTGTAGGCTTTGGTCCAGATCCATCATTGTTTGAGTGCTCTCTGGATGTAGGTTAACTACAACTCCAAAACCAAAGGACACTGCCTACCAAACCCTTCCAGTATTTTCTGTTGGTCATGGGAGTACTGTGTGCTAAGTTTGGTTCAATTCCATCGTTGGTGGGGTTCAGAATGCTCTTTGATTGTAGGTGAACTATGAATCCCAACAACTACAACTACCAAATGACAAAATCATTTTGTTTGAGTGAAGGATATACAGGGTTAGTCAAAATGCATAGGCCAATAAGCCATTCAATTGAATGGCTTATTGGCCTATGCATTTTGACTAACCCTGTACATTGGGTTGTTAGGTGTCTTGTGTCCAAATTTGGTGTCAATTCGCCCAGTGGTTTTTGAGTTATGTTAATCCCACAAACGAACATTACATTTTTATTTATATAGATTATACTTTTAAGTAATTTATAGTGCTTGTGTATTGTATCAATTCTCAAATGTATAAACTGCACAAAACAAAACAGAAAAACACCACCACATAAAAAAACAGATTATATGTGAATGAAAGCCTCTCAAAGATAGAATCATTTTTTCCCAGCAGAATAAAATGCTTTTCTTTTTTTCTAGTGAAGCATTCAATTTTTTCATTTTCCAAAAAATAAAATTATTAGGGATCTTATAATATGTTTTTCAAACATGTATGAGGAAATCTTGGTGATTTCAAATATCATGTGTACAAACGCAATGAATAACCAAGGTTGTCAGAACTGATTCGACATTGCTGGACCACTACTCTTTATTTCTTCCAGTTGACCTGGTCAACAATCCCCATCTTTCATGCCTAATGCTGGAATAGAATCATAGAGTCATAGAATCAAAGAGTTGGAAGAGACCTCATGGGCCATCCAGTCCAACCCCCTGCCAAGAAGCAGGAATATTGCATTCAAATCACCCCTGACAGATGGCCATCCAGCCTCTGAATATAGAGGGAGCACATAGTTTCCAGGTAGCAGAAGGGTTGTGAGAAGAAATGAAGGAGTTTGTATGCTGTTCAAAGGCACAACTTTTACAAAAGAAATTAATGGCATGTCTGTGAGTGACATCTCACCTAATTCTGTTATTGTGATTGAGTGGGGGGGGGGGGAGTAGAAGAGCTAGACCTTTAGTACTTTGCCCTTTCCATCCTTTAATTTGTTATTCTCAGCTGACAGAGCCAATCTAAAAGGGGAAAAAGTCATTGTCAACAAAATCTTTGACAAGTACCAGAAAAAGCACCCATCCTTGTTTATCCCCAAAATTGGAATAAGCTATTGTTATCTCAAACACCTCTAGAACATGGCTATATAGCCCAAAAAAACCTACAACAACCCTCCTGTTTAAGGAGCTCCATTGGCTGCCGTTCATTTTCCGGTCCCAATTCAAGGTGCAGGTGCTTACCTACAAAGCCCTAAACGGTTTGGGACCCACCTACCTGCGTGACCGCATCTCTGTGTATGAACCCACACAATCTCTTCGTCCATCTGGAGAGGCCCTACTCACGATCCCACCTTCATCGCAAGCGCGGTTGGTGGGGATGAGGGACAGGGCCTTCTCGGTGGTGGCCCCTCGACTCTGGAACTCGCTCCCGAAGGACATTAGGCATTCCCCAACTCTGGCAGTCTTTAAGAGGAGCCTGAAAACATGGTTGTTCCAGTGTGCCTTCCCAGAATAAGGAAACCCTAAGCAACATGTCCCTAATCGCACTTTACTAATGATCTAGGATTGTCTGCTCGCTCCATCTCTCTCCAAATACCTATCCAAGTTATATGTCACCTTGTCATGCCCAGCATTAAAATTTTAATTATTACATTTGGCCCTGCCATAGATTTTTCATGCGTCGTGGTCTTATTGATACTGTATTGTCGAAGGCTTTCATGGCCGGGATCACTGGGTTGTTGTAGGTTTTTCCGGGCTATATGGCCATGTTCTGGAGGCAATTTTTCTCCTGACGTTTCGCCTGCATCTATGGCAAGCATCCTCAGAGGTAGTGAGTTCTGTTCCTACTTCCAACAGAAATGGTATTGGAGACTGTTCCTACTTCCAACAGACCTCACTACCTCTGAGGATGCTTGCCATAGATGCAGGCGAAACGTCAGGAGAAAAATTGCCTCCAGAACATGGCCATATAGCCCGGAAAAACCTACAACAACCCTTATTGATACTGTTTATTGCTTTGTTTATGAGTTTATGTATTGTCTGTATTGCTGTTGCTGTTTTTACTGATGTATTTGGGCTTGGCCTCTTGTAAGCCACACCGAGTCCTTCGAGAGATGGTAGCGGGGTATAAATAAAGGATTATTATTATTATTATTAGTCATCTCTTTCAGTTCACTTCTTGATTATTATTATTATTGTCGTGTCAGGAGCGACTTGAGAAACTGCAAGTCACTTCTGTTGTTCTGTTCTGATGTCAACTGTTGAGAGATGTGATGACATATACCTGGGATTGCCCAGGAAGACACCACACCGGCATACTGGAGCAGTGTCTAGTTAGAAAAAAAAGAGCATAGATATTTTTGAGGAGTGGGAAATCTCCCCCTCCCATCCTGCAGCTCCGAGAAGAACAGCAAAAAGACCCAGCACAATATATAACACAAATATACACATTAGGATTGTGGGATAGGCTTTCTCTTGGCAGTCTGGGAATGGTGCCAATCCTCGTTCTGGGATCAGTGTGTGACTAATCACTGAGTTAAATCGTGTCCTTGGTGCATCTGTTTTTCTCTGTCTGCTGTATAGAAAATGAGCACATTCCAAGCCTACACATGCTGGCCACCTTCCAACCTGTATTTCTGCCTAGCAAAAGTGAGATGGGATTATGATCTTCTCCCTGGGGCCATTTGGAGAGTCATTACCTTTAATCTCACATCACAAATAATCCAAATTAAACAGGTATCCATTTGCCCCAGTTTTACTCTCTGGACTAAAACCACTCTGAAGCAATCCAGGGAACCATTACTTCATAGCACTGAGGCTGGGGCTGCCCTGAGACATTTTTTGCTATCCAAGTCTTATGGCAAGATGGTGCTCTCCCTTCCAGGAATAGAAGCTGCTTGAACAGAGTGATTGGACATCATCTGAGCAAAACAGTGTGCACAAGGCCTATGCGAGTCTATCTATTCTATCAGGCTTTTGCGAACTGTTTGTGAGTAGCTTTTAATGGTATAACGTTTTGCTGATCTTCGGTATTCTTGAAATGAATTTTAAATGTTTTGTATTGACTGGATTTTTAAATAACACACACACACAAATCTGCTCTTTTTGTATCCTTTAAATCTGTATTGGTTTCATAATTTTTAATCCATCAAGTCCCATTGCTGTTAACAATAGTCACCACTTCTTCTTTTTTGACATTTGTCCGCTTGTCTTCCCAAGAGATCTGCAGGATTTTCCGGAGGCAGAGCTGATGGAATCGTTCCAGGAGTTGCATGTGATGTCTGTAGACAGTCCACGTCTCGCAAGCATAAAGCAGGGTTGGGAGGACAATAGCCTTATAAACAAGCACCTTGGTATCCCTACGGATGTCCCGGTCCTCAAACACTCTCTGCTTCCTTCAGGAAAAAGCTGCACTCGCAGAGCTCAGGCAGTGTTGAATTTCGGTGTTAATGTTGACTTTTGTGGAGAGGTGGCTGCCAAGGTAACGGAAATGATCAACAAACAGACAAACGTCAGCGTGCTGGAAGAAGCAAAGACCACCAGCATTGAAGCGATGGTCCTCCGCCATCAACTCCACTGGTCCAGCCACGTTGTCCCGATGCCCAACCACCGTCTCCCAAAGCAGTTGCTCTACTCTGAACTCAAGAACGGAAAATGGAATGTTGGTGGGCTCGAAAAGAGATTTAAACATAGGGTCAAAGCCAACCTTAAAAATTCTGGCATAGACACTGAGAACTGGAAAGCCCTGGCACTCCAGCTGGAGGTCAGCTGTGACTTGCAGTGCTGTAGAATTTGAAGAGACATGAATGGAACGTGCCAAGAGGAAAGGGCATCAAGCCACCCCCGACCGAGACTGCCTTCCACCTGGAAACCAATGCCCTCACTGCGGGAGAAGATGCAGATCAAGAATAGGGCTCCACAGTCACCTACAGACCCACCAGTACACTGATCTTGGAAGACTATCCTACTCGGACAATGAGGGTTTGCCTAACTAAAGTCACCACTGCTAAGGGCAATTTTGCAAGCATGGTTACCACAAACACGCTCAAAAGAATCTGAATGGTTACAATGCCAATCAGATATGTATGTAGTTTCCTCACTCTGCTTAATAGTAGGGCTAACCCAGCTCAAGGATCTGTAGTGCTAGAGTCAATGCCACATTTCTGTGTGTGGACAAGGAGGACATTGTGTTACAGTAAGTTGTAGCAGGACTGTGTGTCTGTGTGTTGAAAAACCTTATGATGCTAATTATTATGTGCAGCTGGTAACGTAGGTCAACCAGCAATCTTGGACCACACCCAATAGGGTATAACTGTATGGGTTTTTAGAATATAGTTCTGGAGAGCTTTTTCTCTGTGGAGATCTATGCTCAAAGGCTCTGTTCTGAGAAGCAGATTGGAGAGAAACCGTTATGCTGCTCTAAAGGAGGCTATGGTGGAATAGCTGTTTGCTCAAGGTTTATGTTTTGCTTTCTCATTTGACTTAAGATGAAGAGGCCTTATTTTGTGTTACTTGCAAAGACTGTCAGGTTTTACAATGTATTGTAATGTAATATAGCTAAGTCATGCACTGCTAATGGGCTTCTATTGGAAATGCTGAGTCATGCATTAACTGTATATAGGGAATCATTTGGGGAATGTGTTCTGGCCTAGTCCAGGTGATTGTGAATAATGTGGAGAGCGACTAATTAAGAAATAAAGTGATGATGATGATGATGATGATGATGATGATGTAATCCTGGGTCTGAATTAAGTTAATGAGTTGGGAACCAATCAGTGATTGCTATGTGTAAATGAATTGTATATAAGGAAGTCATGTACAGTGTATATTTATCTCCTTGTGCTGTGATGTTGTTCGTCGAAGGCTCTATGTAATTAAAAGAACCTGTCTGCTAAGACAAGATATAACTGCATGCTGTGGTAAGTTTGTAATGTCATCTAGACTGGGGAAAAGACAATGGTAAAACTGACAATGGTCGGGCATGTGCTCAAGTGTCTGTAAAAGGTTCCAGAGTGACTGCAGGCTGTGGGAGCAGTTGACTGAAAATACTGTGTAGGAAGAAGCTACTGGAAAGCGCTGAAGTTGTGCAACTCATCTGAATTGTGAAGTTAATCTCAACAAAGACTATGTAAGTTTCTTGCACTGGTTTTTTTTTTTGTATGCAACATTGCAAATTTGTATTTCATCTCTGCTATTAAGAGTAAAGATTTCTTATTCATTTCTACTCTTGTCTATGAGTCTTGTGCATGGGACGTAGCTAAGATCGCTTGCTACGCAACACATTGATCCTTAGGGGCTGCTTTTAACTCAAGCCAGTCTCCCATCTCTGTCCATTAGGTGTCTTTTCAGGGACAAAATGCTGGCTGAAGGAGCCATGGCAAAAATGTTGCGTGAAATAAAGTCGGTTTTTAAGAATCCCCTTTGATCAAAATGCACCAAATCCCCAAATTAGTAATGTTTTTTTAGAACAGAGTATAAAGTCACTGTCAATTAAACAAAATGGTGTTTTGAACACTTAATATTTGCCTTAGGTGGTTTTAATGGGCAGGTGAATCATGTCTTAAATGGTGTGGAGGAGTGAAAGGAAGATGTTACCATGAGATCAGCAATCAAACTTCGCCTTGCTCTTCTAGGAGACAATGGCAGTGCGAATGTTGTTGAAGTTGCTCTCTCTATGTTGGATACTCTGCCCCCATACAAGACAAGCTGAACATTTAAGAAAATTTGCCTACACAGTGAGTACAGCGGCATAACTAGCTTTAGGATATCAGAGAGCAGTCAAACAAAGAACAACCAACTGTAAAGTGTACTTTTGGCTTCAAGGAGAGAGCTCTGAGTATAACCAAGACCAAATGCAAATAGATGGTCAACATATGTGTTCTGTTGCATGCTGGGCCTGTAAAGAATTTCCTTTAGAACAGGACGTGCAACCTTTGCCCAGCGGGAATCCAGGGGGCCCAAAGAGAAGTTCTCAGAGGTTTTCCACCAAAAATAGTCTTTAGATGGCTTGTGGAGTATAACAAAGTCTTTTATCAATGAGCAATCAAACAGAAACTTCTCTTGTCTTCAATAAAGCTAAACAAATGATTCCAGGCTTTAATGCAACCGGTAGCTTCCTAAATTTGCCCACAAAGGACAGGCAACTGTCTTCAATAACTTCTTCTTTACTTTAAAGGAAAGTCCCCTTTTTAACTTCTCCCAGGCTGACTGTAATCTAACCCTTACTGATGTGGGTGGAGCCCCCGGTGATGCAGTTGGTTAAAGCCCTGTGCCGGCAGGATTGAAGACTGATAGGTCGCAGGTTAAATAATAATATTGACAGAAAAGGAATTTGAAATACCAAAACGCAGTTTTACTACAGACTTGATAATATTCTCAAGTGTTCCAGAAGCTTTAAATCAAGTTACTAACACTCTCTTAACATTAAGCTTAAATATTGTGATTTAAAATGAATAGAGAATTAATGGTATGGTAATACTTGAGTGAAGTGTTACCAAATTCAATATCTTTAAGAGAAGTTCTACAGAAGTGTAGTCCATTACATATACTATATACCTACTTTTCTCTTCTTGGCATATTATAGACATATGTGTATTCAATCCCTACGGATGTCCCAGTCCTCAAACACTCTCTGCTTCGTTCAGAAAAATGCTGCACTCGCAGCTTAGGCACTGTTGAATTTCGGTGTCAATGTTGACTTTTGTGGAGAGGTGACTGCCAAGGTAGCGGAAATGGTCAACATTTTCTAATATTACACCATTAAGCTGTATTTCTGGCATTGGAGAGGGACTGGCTAGTGACTGCTGGTTTTGGTTTTCTCGATGTTTAATGACAGCTTCTCGTATGCTTCTGCGAAGGTGTTTAGAGTGGCTTGTAGGTCTTCTGAATGCACACACATGATGTTGTCATCAGCATACTGGAGTTCTATAACAGATGTTGTTGTAACCTTGGTTTTGGCTTTCAGTCTGCTGAGGGTTGAATTGCTTGCCATCTGTCCAATAGATGGTTTCCACTCCGGTGAAGCCCACAACTGCTACATGGTATGATTGTGCTTTTCACATTCAGCATGCAAACATATAGTAAAAACCACTACAATATCGAACAAAGCCTTTTCATTGCAGACCCAAGTAATAGCACATATAAAGAAATGTTTCTTTTGCAAATCGTCTTTTTGACCAAGCTTTGCTTGCTTTTTGTTTTACACCAGAGAGCATTAAAACACAGCATGCATCTCCCCTCTCATTCTCAGCTTTATGAAGGAAGAAAGGGAGGGGGAAGTTACTAAATATAATAACTATACAAGGATACTTGTGATTTTGGAAGGAAATTCAAGGTGAGCCATGAAGCACTGAACACCTAATTATTTTTTTTCTACAGATGCAAAAATGCCGGTGTAGCTTTATAACCGTTATTGCAAGGATATCTTCTGACAACCTTTAATAACAGCTATTTCAAGGTCAAGCTTGTCTCAAGGTAGTCTGCAATTATCATCCTGCAAGAGTCCTCATTGTGGAGTTGTCTGGAAGGAACAACAACTTGACTTCACAGAAGGGTTGGCTTGAGGACAAATGGATATACAATACAACGTCCTTTCCCACCAAACCGGTATTCACACAGTTTCATCCAGGGGCGGCTCATCCATTACGCAAAGTAAGCGGTTGCAGTACACTTTTTTTTGCCAGGGGCGCAGAGGCGCCTCTGTAAATGCCCCTTGACCACCACTTGAGGAGCGCCCCCTCTGCTCACAACAGCCCTAGCAGTCCGGGGGAAGCCTTGGCAACCCATTACACAAAGTAAGCATTTGCAGTATAGTTGATTTTGCCCAGGGGCACTCTTGAGGCACTCTTGGGGAAAAATAGACCTTGACATATGTGAGTTGTAGTTACAATCAAAGAGCATTCTGAACTCCACCAATGATGGAATTGAACCAAATATGGCACACAAAACTCCCATGATGAACAGAAAATATATATCAACGATTGGGTGGGTGGGGGTGCGGGGCGCCAAAATACTGTTTGCTTACCATTGAAAATTACCTAGGGCCGCCTCTGGTTTCACCTACCTGAAGGCCCGTAGCCAGGATTTTGATTCGGGGTGGGGGCTCTGGATCCTGACACGACAAAAAATATATATCTCAGACAGCAGACATGGCGGAAGGCCTGTGGTTGAGACTCTTGACTACCCTTCTCCGACTCCATGTGCCCTAGCCCTGCCATGCAGGCCAGAGATAATGGCATGGTAGTCTATACATGCAATGGAAAGGTTACTTCAGGGAGCTTCTACAGACTATCAGCAAAGACATTGCTGGACTTGCTGGAACTGTCACCTGACTCAGAAGGCAACTTTATATATTGAAATGTATAAGCCCTCCATGCCACCTTTCACTTATACTCAATGTACAAGCTCTCCTTAGGACTTTATTACAGCAGACTTTCAGTTGAAACATTCACACCTAGCTCCAGCAGACAAGAGCCCTTTGTCTTACCCTGGTCATTCCACAGATATATAAACTATTTTGCCTAGTTCCAACAGACCTCACTACGTCTGAGGATGCTTGCCAAACGTCAGGAGAGAATGCCTCTAGACCATGGCCATATAGCCCGAAAAAACCTACAACAACTCAGTGATTCCGGCCATGAAAGCCTTCGACAATACGTTTTCACCAAGATGTTCTGTATGTTACTAGGGCAACAGCAACACTAAAGTTTATGGTATAAAAATTGTGACTGTGCAGCTGACTGAGCTGCAAAAGCTCATAACCATGGAGAGAAAAGGCATAAATGCTCAGCTCCTCCAAAACATCCTCCTGGTTTTTTCTTTGAACAAAGAGAGCCTGGCTACCACTCTTAATGGATGGCACTTGCACTGCCTGGCTAGATATTTATTACCTGTTGTATCAACTGAACATAACAGATTTACAATTCTTAATTGTGCTTCAGCTTCTTTCCTACTATCTACTACTAACACCCTCACATGGTACATAATTCAAAACCCATAGCGACAATTTCTTGGTTCTTGTAGGTTCTTGTAGGTTTTTTCGGGCTATAGGGCCATGTTCTAGAGGCATTTCTCCTGACGTTTCGCCTGCATCTATGGCAAGCATCCTCAGACTATTTATTTATTTATTTATTTAAAACATTTATATTCCGCCATTCTCATCCCAAAGGGGACTCAGGGCGGAGAACAGCATATACACAGCAAACATTCATTGCCAGGACACAAATTCATATACACATATATAAACATTAAAAAAATCAAAATATTAAAATACACCATTTTAAACCGTCCTAGTCGTCCTCATCAAATCTAATTGGCCTGATCATCTTTCCTATTGCCGCTTTATTGCCCTGTCCTGAAAGCTTTGGTCCCACAGCCAAGTTTTTACCATCCTTCTAAAGGACAGGAGGGAGGGTGCTGACCTGATCTCACCAGGAAGGAAGTTCCATAGCCGGGGAGCAATCACCGAGAAGGCCCTGTCCCTCATCCCCACCAATCGCACCTGTGACAATGGCGGGATGGAAAGCAGGGCCTCCACAGAGGATCTTAATCTCTGTGATGGTACATAGGAGGAGATGCATTCAGACAGGTAATTTAGGCCAGGGCCGTTTAGGGCTTTATAGGCCAAAGCCAGCACTTTGAATTGTGCCCAGTAGCAAACTGGCAGCCAGTGGAGCTGGCGTAACATGGGAGTTGTATTCTCCCTGTATGCCACCCCAGTTATTAACCTGGCTGCTTCTCATTGGACTATTTGAAACTTCCGAGCAGTCTTCAAAGATAACTCCACATAGAGTGCATTGCAGTAGTCTATCCTAGATGTAACGAGAGTGTGGACCACCATGGCCAAGTCTGACTTCCCAAGGTATGGGCACAGCTGGCACACAAGTTTTAATTGTGTGAATGCTCCCCTGGCCACCACTGCAACCTGGGTTTCCAGGTTCAGTGATGAGTCCAGGAGGACCCCCAAGCTGCGAACCTGTGCCTTCAAGGGGAGTGTAACCCCATCCAGCACAGGTTGTGACCCTATACCCTGTTCGGCCTTGCGACTGACCAGGAGGACCTCTGTCTTGTCTGGATTCAACTTCAATTTGCTCGCCCTCATCCAGACCATCACAGCGGCCAGGCACCAGTTCAGGACTTGGACAGCCTTCTTAGCATCTGGTGGAAATGGGTGATAGAGTTGGATGTCATTTGCATACAGATGGCATCGGACTTCAAAACTCCAGATGATCTCTGGATTAAATGCAGTGCCAAATCATATAATCTAGTTATGCCGCGCCAGTTATTAACCTGGCTGCCTCTTGTTGGACTATTTGAAGCTTCCAAGCAGTCTTCAAAGGCAACCCCACGTAGAGTGCATTGCAGTAGTCTATCCTAGATGTAACGAGAGCGTGGACCACTGTGGCCAAGTCTGACTTCTCAAGGTACGGGCACAGCTGGCACACAAGTTTTATTGTGCGAACGCTCCCCTGGCCACCAATGCAACCTGGGTTTCCAGGTTCAGTGATGAATCCAGGAGAACTCCCAAGCTGCGAAATTTAATCTAACACTTGATGCTGGAATACCCAAAATTAGCCATTCTTACAACTTCATGTGTGTGTTCAGCCCCATGATAGCTCAGTGTAGCCTGATTCTATATGCTTGTTCACCCAGACAAGCTGGAAAAGGTTACAGAGAATGAACACATCAAGCTACTGTGGGACTTCCGGATTCAGACAGACAGAGTTTTGGAGCACAATACTCCTGACCTCATGATCGTGTTAAAAAACAAAGTATGGATTGTCAATGTTGCAATCCCAGGTGAGAGCAGGATTGAAGAGAAACAACTGAAAAAGCTCACATGATATGAGGATTTAAAGATCGAACTGCAAAGACTCTGGCACAAACCAGTCAAGGTGGTCCCAGTGGTGATCGGCACACTGGGTGCAGTGCCTAAAGACCTTGGCCTGTACTTAAACAAAATCACCGCTGACAAGATTACCATCTGCCAGCTACAAAAGACCACCTTACTGGGATCTGCATGCATTATTCACCGATACATCACACAGTCCTAGACACTTGGGAAGTGTCCGACATGTGATCCAATTCAACAGCCAGCAGAGTGTCTGCTGTGGACACATCTTGTTGTGTTTCTAATAATAATAGTAATAGTAAGCAGAGTGTGATAAGGTCTTGACAGTTGTTGTTGTTCTGTTTCTTATTGTGATATGGCCTAAGGGCTAATCAATAAAATTACTTACTAATAATAGTAATAATAATAATAATAATAATAATAATAATAATAATATTTATTTATACCCTGCCACTGAAGCCAAACTAGACTTTTGGGGGGTCAACTCCAAGGAGAGATGACCCTTAGTTCCCACAAAAGAGGGAACACTACCTTGGCAAGCCTTCAGAGAAGCCTGATTCCAGCAATTTTATTTAATATTAATAATTGAAATGAGACCCTTGCCAAAGTGAAGAAGAGGCATCGAGGTGTTTATTAGCGATTCAGCTGAGATCGATGCAAGTGGGAATAGTTCCACCACAAGCATGCAGGAGCACAGTGATACAGGCATATTTATAGGCAAAATACAGGAAAACATTTCAAATTTTTTCCGCCCGCCCCTCTCCACTCGGCTTCTCTCTGATTGGTTAGGCATTGTTTTGGCCAGCAAAGGTTGATTTCATTATGAAAAGTTTTCCTGCCTTAGATCTGATAAGGTGTGTCTTCTGATGGATTTTGAGAAGGGAACAAACAGGGACCCCAGGGGGTCAGCCTTGTCCCTTTGTGATTCAATCAAAATGTCCAAAGAAAATTTCCCAGCCTGCCAGACAAAGCAAACAAGAGGATGTTTCAACTTGCTATTGTTCATGCAAAATGGTTTCGAGGAAGCTTGACTCTCCCTCAGGCATTTTTAACAGTCCTTGGTTACATTTTTCTGGGGCAAAGAGCAAAAGGGAGTGGGGCAAAAGATATTTCATAGCAAGATACATACATTCAAATCATAAGCATTTCATGGCAACAAAACCCCATCTTTGTCCCACATCCTAAGTATATTTAATAAAAGGATTAATTTTCATGAAGAAGCCTGAAGTCCAATGTTTTAAAAGGTATTTGAGGAAAGTTCATGAGGGAGATAGTATGTACTGAAGTCCAATGAGACTATGGGAATCTCTTAGTTCCACATAGTCTGGAGTCTATGAGTTGACATGTTTCGTCTCAAGTGGCAGTCTGGTTCCACGCCTTGTTGTGTAGTCTGGTGCCCTTGCCCTTTGCAGAACTATAAGTCACTATCCCTTATTTGGAGGGGGGGAGGGGTGCTCGACATCACCACCACCTCCCCAAAGGGAACTCGGAGTGGCTTACATGAGGCCAAGTCCAGTGATACATTACAGCAAAATAAAATGTAAACAACAAAAATAATATTACAGTAAAACAAATAAGCCATTCAAGTAAAATAAACAGTGCAAAATAACATAATGGAAAATCAAACTCAGTGGGCGGGCCAAATGCACAACACAAAATGATAAAACTCTGGATGAGATAGCAATGAAGAAGGTCTATTTGTGGGGGTGGTGCACTGTGCTCAATAAATCCATGATGGGTATCAATTGGCAGAATGAAGGTTAAACATAATTATACATTAAAATGTTAGCTGGGGGCAGCTTTAGTCTTTGGGTAAATTCTATTTTCCCACACTCCACTTTAGATTTCAACGTGCCAAGAAAATTTCACTTTAATTTATATTTGGCTGTGTTTAAATGGGGGTGTAAAAGATCAACCCTAGATGGGACAGGTATCCCTTCCTATATGGGCCACAAACCTGTTCTTTCTAGGACTGGCATCTGCTCCTTACCTGAAATGTTTCAAGGTTGGAAAGCTTTTCCTTTTATATATACCAGTGTTTCTCAACTTTCCTAATGCCGTGACCCCTTAATACAGTTCCTCATGTTGTGGTGACCCCTAACCATAAAATTATTTTTGTTGCTATTTCACAACTGTTATTTTGCTACTCTTATGAATTGTCATGTAAATATCATATGCAGGATGTATTTGCATTCAATGAAATAAATTTGGCACAAATAACCAATATGCCCAAATTTGTATACTGGCAGGGTTGGGGGGAGGTGGTTGATTTTGTGATTTGTAAGTTGTAGTTGCTGGGATTTATAGTTCACCTATAATCAAAGAGCATTCTGAATTCCACCAATGATGGAACTGAACCAAACTTGGCACACAAAACTTCCATGACGCACAGAAAATACTGGAAGGGTTTGGTGGGCATTGACCTTGAGTTTGGGAGTTGTAGTTCACGTATATCCTGAGAGCACTGTGGACTCAATGATGGATCTGACCAAACTTGGCACAAATACTCAATATGCCCAAATGTGAACACTGGTGGGAAAAACAGACCTTGACATTTGGGAGTTGTAGTGGCTGGGACAATATCATACAAAAGCTGACTGGCACAACCTGGGGATCACAACCAGACACAGTGAAGACATCTGCCCTTGCGCTATGCTACTCTGCTGCTGAGTATACATGCCCGGTGTGGAATACACCTCACCACGCTGAAACAGTGGATGTGGCTCTTAATGAGACATGCCACATTATCATGGGGTGTCTGCGCCCTACATCACTGGAGAAATTACACTGTCTAACCCAGGGGTCCCCAAACTTTTTAAACAGAGGGCCAGGTAACAGTCCCTCAAACTGTTGGAGGGCAAGATTATAATTTTTTTTAAAAAAAACATGAATCCCTATGCACGTTGCACATATCTTATTTGTAGTGTAAAAAAACACTTAAAACAATACAATAATTAAAATGAGGAACAATGTTAACAAATATAAACCTATTAGTATTTCAATGGAAAATGTGGGCCTGCTTTTGGCTGATAAGATAGCATTGCTGTTGTTGTTATGTACTTTCAAGTCGTTTCAGACTTAGGCTGACCCTCAGCGAGGGCTGGGTAAATAACCTTGGAGGGCCGCATCTGGCCCCCGGACCTTAGTTTGAGGACCCCTGGTCTAGCCGCTATCGCACCACCTGACATCCACTGGGAAGTAGCAGCCAATAGTGAAAGGACCAAGGCAGAGACATCTCCAGATCATCCCATGTTTGGGTATCAGCCAGCATGTCAACAACTTAAATCAAGACATAGTTTTCTAAGATCTACAGAGACACTCACTGGAATACCCCAGCAAGCGAGAGTCCAAAAGTAGCAGGCTCAAACCCAGAACCTCAATCAATGGCTGATACCCAATGAGAGACTCCCCCCTGGGCACATAGAAAACTGGGTGACTTGGAAGGCACTGAACAGACTGCGCTCTGGCACCACGAGATGCAGAGCCAACCTCAAGAAATGGGACTACAAAGTGGAATCCATGACATGCGAGTGTGGAGAAGAGCAAACTACAGATCACCTGCTGCAATGCTACATGCACAATGGAGGACCTCCTTGCAGCAACACCAGAGGCACTCCAAGTGGCCAGCTACTGGTCAAAAGACATTTAATCAACTACCAAGCTTGCAAATTCTGTGTTTTGTCTGTCTGTCTGTTTGTTTTTGTTAAAAATGTAATACAAATGTCTGGTTGCTGATGACACAATAAATAGTTCACCTACAACCAGGCCCGTAGCCAGGATTTCGTTTCGAAGGGGGGGGGCTGAATTTTTTTCAGGGGAGGTTTCGGGGGGGGGCTGAGTTTCGGGGTGGGGGCTGAGTCTGAGTGAAAGAGGGTCTACCCTAGCAAACCTTTTGTATCATTACCCCAATACCCCCATGCATATGGGATATATTGAGTATGGTGATCAGATCATGATATGAATAAACATAACAGTTTAAGTAATGCACCAGTAAGGCCTTTTCGCGAACCACCATGAGAATTTCGTGGGGGGGGGGGCTGAAGCCCCCGAGGGCCCCCCCCCCCCCCCCGGCTACATGCCTGCCTACAACGAAGAGCATTCTGAACCCCATCAACGATAGAACTTCCCACACAGAACCCCCATGATCAACAGAAAATACTGTGTTTTCTGGTGGTCTTTGGCGACCCCTCTGGCATCCCTTCGCAACCCCTACAGGGGTCCCAACCCCCCAAGTTGAGAAACGCTGATATAGACTGTCCCACTCAAATGGATAAAAATGCATGCATCATGTAATTTGTGAATATGGACAAGAGTGAAATATTTAGTTATTTGAAGTCAATACTTCAGTTGGGTGTTTAGATAGAAAACAACATTGTTAATAGCTACATTCTGATTGTCAACTTTGCATGTCATAAATTTTGGCTGTTCCTTACTGCATGTTTTCAAAATCTGGCAACACTAGGCACAACAGAAAAAAATGTTAGAATCTCCTGCTGCTTTTGAATTTTTAGAGGATATGAAACAAAGCCAGATCAAAGCTTGAGAAGAGTGCTCTTCTGGGGATCAATTAGTAGAATCCCTCAGGAAGAAAGACCACTGACCATGTGTTTTGTGGAAAGGGCCTGCAAGATGCTGTCCAAAAAAAACCAAAAAGGTAGCTGTGATTCCCTGGCCAACTGGGTCAAAGTGAGGCAGATCTCTCTCCCCCCCCCCCCCCCCCAATTTATCACCCTTCTAAGATCTACAGAGACACTCACTGGAATACCCCAGCAAGCGAGAGTCCAAAAGTAGCAGGCTCAAACTAGTCAACACCACTTCCCTGGTATATTGCTGCACAGCCACAACCATAGAATCCTTGAGTTGGAAGAGACCTCATGGGCCACCCAGTCCAATGCCTTTCTGCCAAGAAGCAGGAAAATTACATTCAAAGCACCCCTGACAGATGGTCATCCAGCCTCTGTTTAAAAGCTTCCAAAGAAGGAGCCTCTGCCACACTCCGGAGCAGAGAGTTCCACTGCTGAACAGCTCTCATCGTCAGGAAGTTCTTCCTAATGTTCAGATGGAATCTCCTTTCTTGTAGTTTGAAGCCATTGTCCCGCGTCCTAGTCTCCAAGGAAGCTGAAAACAAGTTTGCTCCCTCCTTCCTATGACTTCCTCACACATATTTATACATGGCTATCATGTCTCCTCTCAGCCTTCCTTCTTCAGGCTAAACATGCCCAGGTCCTTAAGCCACTCCTCATTGGGCTTGTTCTCAGGCCCTTGATCTTTTTAGTCGCCTTCTTCTGGACACATTCCAGCTTGTCAATATCTCTCTTCAATTGTGGTGCCCAGAATTGGACACAATATTCCAGGTGTGGTCTAACCAAGGCGGAAGAGAAGGGGAGCATGTCTTCCCTGGATCTAGACACTATTCTCCTATTGATGCAGGCCAAAATCCTGTTGGCTTTTTTTGCCGCCACAACACATTGTTGGCTCATGTTTAACTTGTTGTCCACGAGGACTCCAAAATCTTTTTCACACGTACTGCTCTCGAGCAAGGCGTCCCCCATTCTGTATCTTTGCATTTCATTTTTTCTGCCTAAGTGGAGTGTCTTGCATTTGTCACTGTTGAACTTCATTTTGTTAGTTCTGGCCCATCTCTCTAATCTGTCAAGATCATTTTGAATTCTGTTCAGTCCTCTGGAGTATTGGCTATTCCTCCCAATTTAGTGTCGTCTGCAAACTTGATGATCATGCCTTCTAGCCCTTCATCTAAGTCATTAATAAAGATGTTGAACAGGACCGGGCCCAGGACGGAACCCTGCTTATGGCACTCCACTCGTCACTTCTTTCCAGGATGAAGGAGAAGCATTGGTGAGCACCCTCTGGGTTCGTCCATTTAACCAATTACAGATTCACCTCATCGTAGTTTTGCCTAGCCCACATTGGGCTAGTTTGTTTGCCAAAAGGTCATGAGGGACCTTGTCAAAAACCTTACTGAAATCCAGATACGCTACATTATTATTATTAATATTATTATTATTATTTAATAATAGATACTACATTATTATTTATTATTATTACATCCACGGCATTTCCCGCATCTACCCAGCTTGTAACTCTATCGAAAAAAGAGATCAGATTAGTCTGGCATGACTTGTTTTTGATAAATCCATGTTCTTTGGTCCGCACCCATGCTTGAGTTTTGGACCCATTCTGTTCCCTATACCACACATGGAACTTCAATTTTCTTTAAGAAATAATACATGAGCCATTGAATCAATTTAATTATAAAGTGTGGCTTTTTCTGTGAATAAAAAAATGCTGCCTAATTAGTTGCAAAGCAGAACAAAATTATAAACAAGACAGCTATTCTATGTGATGAATGTTCTTGGAGTATGTGTGAATGAATTTCAATTGCCGGGCCTAGCATGTGAAATGTGTGGTCGGTTGGGGCAGAGTAATACAGTAAGCAAAGCAAGTCCACAGGCGAGGGAACAGCACCATCTTGTGAATATCTTTTAAATATGTTTCCTATTTAACTAAATCAACCACCTACCTCATTTCCCCTGATAGCAGCAAGATAGTAGTGTTAGGAGGTGTGGGGCTTGTTGGAAAGCAACCAAAGACGGCCTTATGAATTCCATAAGGTTTTCTTAGGTAAGGAATACTCAGAGGTGGTTTTGTTAACATGGTTTCATCCATCTATTAGCAAGCAAAACCTTTTGTATTCTGGTGGCCTTTCACAACTGAATGTCTTTAAAGGAAAAACCTCAAACTCCCCAGGTATTAGTAGTCTGGCAGGATCAGGGAGGATCTGGTGCTTTTAGGACAGTTTGTAGGCATGGTTAGCTCCAATAATCTTCATTATTTGGAATAAAGTCGGAAAGATTAACTTTTTAAAGTGATTTTGAACTTTTTTAGGAAATCAGAAGTCCCCTTGCCCTTCCGAAGCTAGTCTCGCCATTTTTTTTCCAACTCAGGAAGTGAGTCGGAAATGATTCAGCTTTCCCCCCACTTCTGGTCCCTGGCCTCAGCTCAAACCAGAGAAGCCAGTTATAAACCAGAGAAGGGTGAGTTAAATTTCCTCCCATTTGCTTTTTCTGCTTCTGGCTCAAGCCAGAGAAGTTAGTTATAAACCAGAGAAGGGTGAATTTCCTCCCGTTTGCTTTTCCCGCTTCTGGCTCAAGCCAGAGAAGCCAGTTATAAACCAGAGAAGGGTGAATTAAATTGCCTCCCATTTGCTTTTCCCCACTTCTGGCTCAAGCCAGAGAAGTGGTTTATAAACCAGCGAAGGGTGAATTTCCTCCCGTTTGCTTTTCCCACTTCTGGCTCAAGCCAGAGAAGCCAGTTTCAAACCAGAGAAGGGTGAATTTCCTCCCGTTTGCTTTTCCCACTTCTGGCTCAAGCCAGAGAAGCCAGTTATAAACCAGAGAAGGGTAAATTTCCTCCCGTTTGCTTTTCCCGCTTCTGGCTCAAGCCAGAGAAGCCAGTTTTAAACCAGAGGTGAATTTCCTCCCGTTTGCTTTTCCCGCTTCTGGCTCAAGCCAGAGAAGCCAGTTATAAACCAGAGAAGGGTGAATTTCCTCCCGTTTGCTTTTCCCGCTTCTGGCTCAAGCCAGAGAAGCCAGTTTTAAACCAGAGAAGGGTGAATTTCCTCCCATTTGCTTTTCTCGCTTCTGGCTCAAGCCAGAGAAGCCAGTTATAAACCAGAGAAAGGTGAATTAAATTTCCTCCCATTTGCTTTTCCTGTTTCTGGCTCAAGCCAGAGAAGCCAGTTATAAACCAGAGAAGGGCAAATTCAATTTCCTCCGATTTGCTTTTCCTGCTTCTGGCTCAAGCCGGATAAGTAAGTTATAAACCAGAGAAGGGTGAATTTCCTCCTATTTGCTTTTCTCGCTCCTGGCTCAAGCCAGAGAAGCCAGTTTTAAACCAGAGAAGGGTGAATTTCCTCCGCTTGCTTTTCCATGCTCCTGGAGTAAAACAACTACTTTCAAAGTAAAGACCACCCAATGAAACAGGAAATAACACTTTCAAACCATTAACGAAAGGATTCGGAAGTCTCAGAAGTTTTGAAAAGTTTTCAACATTTTTTTCTGTGAAAATCGGCATTGACTTTAGAATCGAACCACCAGTGCCCCTTACATCCAAAAAGAGCTTTGAACCATTTTTTTAAAATCAAAGAAGCCTAATAGTTTGGCACTTATCATTTCAAGGTGAGTTTGCCTCTTGATTTATGGCAACCCCGTGCATTTTGTAGTGTTTTCCTAGACAAGGAATTCTCAGGGGTGGTTTTGCCTGTTCGATCCCCTAAAACAGTGGTTCTCAACCTCCCTAATGCTGTGACCCCTGAATACAGTCCCTCATGTTATGGTGACCCCCAACCATAACATTATTTTTGTTGCTACTTCATAACAGTCATTTTACTACTGTTATTAATCATAATGTAAATATCAGATATGCAAGATGTATTTTCATTCACTGGACCAAACTGGGCACAAAAACCCAATGCAACCCAAATGCTAGTGGGGTTGGGGGAGGATTGATTTTGTAATTTGGGAGTTGTAGTTGCTGGGATTTATAGTTCACCTATAATCAAAGAGCATTCTGAACTCCACCAGCGATGGATTTGAACCTAATTTTCCACACAGAACTCCCATGACTAACGGAAAACACTGGAAAGGTTTGGTGGGTATTGACCTTGAGTTTGGGAGTTGTGTTGTTGTTGTTCATTCGTTCAGTTGTCTCCGACTCTTCATGACCTCATGGACCAGCCCACGCCAGAGCTCACTGTCGGCCGTCACCACCCCCAGCTCCTTCAAGGTCAGTCCAGTCACTTCAAGGATGCCATCCATCCATCCTGCCCTTGGTCGGCCCCTCTTCCTTTTGCCTTCCACTTTCCCCAGCATAATTGTCTTCTCTAGGCTTTGCTGTCTCCTCATGATGTGGCCAAAGTACTTCAACTTTGTCTCTACTATCCTTCCCTCCAATGAGCAGTCGAGCTTTATTTCCTAGAGGATGGACTGGTTGGATCTTCTCGCAGTCCAAGGCACTCTCAGAACTTTCCTCCAACACCACAGCTCAAAAGCATCGATCTTCCTTCGCTCAGCCTCCTCTAAGGTCCAGCTCTCACATCCGTAGGTTACTATAGGGAATATCATGGCTTTGACTATGCGGATCTTTGTTACCAGTACTCTTTACTATTTTATCGAGACTGGACATTGCTCTCCTCCCAAGAAGTAAGCGTCTTCTGATTTCCTTGGGAGTTGTAGTTCACCTATATCCAGAGAGCACTGTGGACTCCTGCAATGGTGGATTTGGACCAAACTTGGCACAAATACTCAATATGCGCAAATGTGAACACTGGTGGAGCCTGGGAAAAATAGACTTGACTTTAGGGAGTTATAGTTGCTAGGATTTATAGTTCATTACAATCAAAGAACATTCTGAATTCCACCAACGATAGAATTGGTTCAAACTTCCCACATGAAATCCCCATGACCATCACAAAATACTGTTTTCTGATGGTCTTTGGCGACCCCTCTGACACCTCTTCGTGACCCCCTCAGGGGTCCCGACCCCCAGGTTGAGAAACACTGCCCTGAAATATAGTCCACAGCACCTGCTTTTAAACAGAGGCTGGATGGCCATTTGTCGGGGGTGATTTGAATGCAATATTCCTGCTTCTTGGCAGGGGGTTGGACTGGATGGCCCATGAGGTCTCTTCCAACTCTATTGTTCTATGATTCTATGATATTCTGGGATATAGGGCTGTGTAGAAGGGCCCTGGGATGGGTCTAGAACATCATTCTAACATGGCTATTACAACTCTCAAGGAGCTTCCTACAGGAAAAATGTGTGCTGATGTATCCTAACTAACACAAGTCCCCTCCTCCATTCCTACCTCCTGGTGAACAAGGCAAGTCAATAAAGAAATTATTAACTGTGACAAGGACAGTTTGACAAACTGAAAGATGATTTATATCACACATTCTGTGTTGGGGAGCTGAAACAGGCATCTGGTTTCAATCATCAACACAAAAATAGGAAAAGCGTTAAAGGACACTAAGTTGCAAGCCAATGTATATGATTGCACTGATGATTTTTAAAAAAATGTTTCACGTATGACTCAGTTTTTACCGCATGTTTGTGAGCCGAACAATCCAGCATGCCAAAACACATATGCTACACTTTTAAAATAAGAGTGAGTGATGCTACAGTACAGTAACGACCAAATTAGCCATTCTGTTTAATAATAATAATAATAATAATAATAATAATAATAATAAACCTTTATTTATACCCTGCTACCATCTCCCGAAGGACGCGGTGTGGCTTACAAGAGGGCGAGCACAAATACATCAGTAAAAAGCAACAACAACAATACAGACAATAAATAAACGCATAAACAAAGCAATAAACAGTAACAATAACACCACGACACATTAAAAACCTATGGCGGGCCAATTGTAATAATTAAAATTTTAAAAATGCTGGGCATGACAAGTGACATATAACTAGGATGGGTATTTGGAGAGAGATGAAGCGAGCAGATAATCCTAGATCATTAGTAAAGTGTGATTAGGGATATGTTGCTTAGGGTTTCCTTATTCTGGGAAGGCACACTGGAACAACCACGTTTTCAAGCTCCTCTTAAAGACTGCCAAAGTTGGGGCATGCCTAATGTCCTTGGGGAGCGAGTTCCAGAGTCGAGGGACCACCACCGAGAAGGCCCTATCCCTCGTCCCCACCAATCGCGCTTGCGATGGAGGTGGGATCGTGAGTAGGGCCTCTCCAGATGAACGAAGAGATCGTATGGGTTCGTACACAGAGATGCGGTCAATCAGTGGCCCAAATAAGAATGTCAGGTATATGTAGAGACCTAGTCTGAATCTGCATATTCTTTCACAGTGAGGACATCTGTTTCCAGATGGAAGGTGGTCCCAAGAAAGGTTGGTTTAACGCACCTTCCTCTTCACACATTTCTCCCTTTCACCTTCTATTTATGCCTTCTCAAAATCCACAGCACTGTCTACACACCTTATTGATTCCATAGTAATCTCCTACTTATATAGGGCTGTGTGGAAGGGCCTTAGAATTGAAATTCCAGTTGACCATGGATGTTCTGTCATGTGCTGGGCCTGTAAAGAATTTCTTTTAGAACAGGACGTGCAACCTTTGCCCAGCGGGAAGCCAGGGGGCCCAAGGAGAAGTTCTCAGAGGTTTTCCATCACAAATGACCTTTAGATGGCTTGTGAAGTATAACAAAGTCTTTTATTAATGAATGAACAATCAAACAGAAACTTCTCTTGTCTTCAATAAAGCTAAACAAATGCTTCCAAGCTTTATGCAACTGGCGACTTCCTAAACTTGCCCACGAAGGACAGGCAACTGTCTTCAATAACTTCTTCTTTACTTTAAATGGAAAATCCCCTTTTTAACTTTTCCCAGGCTCACTGTAATCTAACCTTTACTGATGTGGGCTCCGCTACCGGGTCGAACTGCGTCTCGAAGCACCAAGTGGACCTACCAGTAAAGGCTTAGATATTCTCCAGCTGGAGTTCTTTGGCTTTTAGGGCTGTTTTCCTGGAAATCTTTGGAGACTCTTGGGACGATGCTGACACAACGATGGACAGGGTATAGGGATTTTATCTTTGAATTTCCCCACCGCTATCACCAATTGTACAGATGAGAATGTTATGGAGGGAATTTATCTCAGGCCTCAATTGTGTAGAAGAGTATATTATGGAGGAGGCCAATTATTGTTTGTAAATTAAGGTAACTGCCACCAACGTGAGGTATTTGAGGTACCACCGATGAGATCTGGCTCTACAGATGCAGATTACTTGAGATGAGACCGTTTTCAACAAAAGCTAACAAGTTTATTGTGTACAAAGCTTATGGTTGCAGGCTGTTAAATAACTTATGGAACTTTGAATATCACGTGATTTATAATACAGTCCACTCTTCCAGATAACACAGCTTGTGGCTAACTTTCACTGAGGTGAAGCTCTCTGGTGAACAATGTTTCACTACTATAAATAGCCTTACGATTTGATCTTCCCTCGATCAAATCTCTGGTCTCTAGTCCTTCCTTAACTAGGGATCTTAACTAGGCTTCCTTTAGTCTTCTTTGACTAAAGAATATGGCCAGGTTTCCTTCTTCAACCCTCCTAGACTGAAAAAACACCAGCCACTCACACCCAAGCCTCTTTCTCAGGCTTTTTCAAGCCTCAACTGCTGCTTTTTAAAACGCACATAACTTTTTCCTGCTTGGCTCTGCCCACTTCTCCCTCTCATGAGCTAACCAGCCTCGTCTCCTTGGCAATGCTCCCTGTGGATTCAAACCAGATGACTCCAGTTTTAGCTACTGTTACAAGCACAAATATATACTCTAACAGTTAAACATAAACATAATAACGATGACTTCTGCACAACTCTTAAGACTGTTTCCCCCCAGAAAGTCTTGGATGCTCTTAAGACTGTTTTCCCCCAGAAAGTCTTAAGAGTTGAAGCTTTTGTACAGGGGAAGCTTGCACATGTCCTGTACATTAGCTTTCCTTGCTGAGACTAACTAAAAAATGGCTCCCTTCCCTTCCCAATTGCCCTGAGCAAGGGGCGGAACCAAAATTTAATGATGATGGACAGGTGACTTGCCCTATGACTGCAACCAAAGGAAGCCACCTATCTGCAGAACCCCTTAAACCCAGGGCTGCAAGCAAACATTTAATACAAAGCAAATAAATTTAGAGCTCCTGGTACAGCCGTACCAGCACAATTCTTAAATATAGAAGCAGGCAATGGCAAACTTTCTTTGCCAGGAAAACTCTGTTAGGTATACCTTAAGGTCACCATAAGTAGGACATAACTTGAAGGGAGACAACAAATCCATGAGGCTGAACAATTCTCTCCTTAATTTAGAGACGGTTGAACTTGAATCCTCATGTCGTAGCAAATTCAATTCTTTTTACCTTATTCTGTTGCTATGGAGACTGTTGCTGATGTGCTGATATTTTGCCTTGAACATTTCTTAGTATTTTGCACACTTCTATATAGTATGTTGTTTGTGTACTAAATCAAACTGCTGTGCTTTGCAAGAAACCATTTTGGGAACAGGGAAGAATGCATTGGCCAAGATGATCCCAGTTGCTTATACTAGTCACCATGTTATCCTTAGGTGTCAATGGAAAGAAAGGGAAGGATACATACTTTTCTCCTTATTCTCTTCACAACATTTTTTTTTAAATAACATTATTTGGCTCATACAAGTAGAATATAACATACCCAAATTTCCTCATGAGAATGTTTAGAAAACAACAAAGGCAACATATACACACACATACACACACAAGACCCTATACTTGGAAGGCAATAATAATAATAATAATAATAATAATAATAATAATAATAATAATTGTTATTATTATTATTATTCCACAAATGGAAAATGAACATACAAAAATACTGTGGGACTTTCGAATCCAGAC
Organism: Anolis sagrei; assembly: GCF_037176765.1. Lineage (NCBI taxonomy): Eukaryota > Metazoa > Chordata > Lepidosauria > Squamata > Anolidae > Anolis > Anolis sagrei. Next base: position 123,839,604 of record NC_090024.1, on the reverse strand, counting down.
TGACAAAGCTTTAGAACACAATACCCCATATATCACAATAGTGGAAAAGAAAAAGTCTGGATTATTGATGTCAACATGACAGCCGCATTGATCAAAAACAACAGGAAAAGCTCAGTCATTATCAGGACCTCAAAATCAAACTGCAAAGGCTTTGGCATAAACCAGTACAGGTGATTCCAGTGGTCATTGGCATACTGGGTGCCATCTCAGCCGGCATTTGGAAACAATAAACAACGACAAAATCACGATCTGTCAATTGCAAAAGGCCACCTTACTTGGATCTGCGCACATCATTCGGAAATACATCACACAGTCCTAGACGCTTGGGAAGTGTTCAACTTGTGATTTTTTGATATGAAATCCAGCATATAGATCTCGTTTGCTGTGACATACTGTGGTTTTGTGTCATAATAATAATAATAATAATAATAATAATAATAATACTTTATTTACACCCTGCCACCAATGTCCAATCTCGATAAAATAGTAAAGAGTAGAGACATCAGACTGGCAACAAAGATCCGCCTAGTCAAAGCCATGGTATTCCCTGTAGTAACCTACGGATGTGAGAGCTGGACCTTAGGGAAGGCTGAGCGAAGGAAGATAGATGCTTTTGAACTGTGGTGCTGGAGGAAAGTTCTGAGAGTGCCTTGGACTGCGAGAAGATCCAACCAGTCCATCCTCCAGGAAATAAAGCCCGACTGCTCACTGGAGGGAAAGATACTAGAGACAAAGTTGAAGTACTTTGGTCACATCATGAGGAGACAGGAAAGCCTAGAGAAGACAATTATGCTGGGGAAAGTGGAAGGCAAAAGGAAGAGGGGCCGACCAAGGGCAAGATGGATGGATGGCATCCTTGAAGTGACTGGACTGACCTTGAGGGAGCTGGGGGTGGTGACGGCCGACAGGGAGCTCTGGCGTGGGCTGGTCCATGAGGTCACGAAGAGTCGGAGACGACTGAACGAATGAACAACAACACCATCTCCCCAAGGGGACTCGGGGTGGCTTACATGAGGCCAAGCCCAGCAATACAATACATCAACATAACAGAGCACATCAGTAAATCATAAAAATAAAAATACAATACAAACCAATTATAAATAACACATCAGCCACGAGTGACAATCTATGATGAACATTGTTTACCTTGGTTGTATGGAAGAACTGTTTGATTAGGTTGGGTATCAGTAGGAATATTCAGCCCTGTGAGCCTTTTAGTGTTTCTGCAATCTACTAGCAGAGCACCAAGCTGTAAATACAAAAAGATGTTGGTGAATATGAGCAGTGGGGTATCTGAACACCCCACCCCCCATTTCATGTTTGGATATAGATCCTTTGCACCAAAGTGCAGGGTAGTGGAATAGAACAGGAGCTGCCAGCTATCCCTAAGTACAGTACAGGTGTAAAACAACACTCAACTAGTCCCAAAACCCAATGTCTTCTTATGTTGCATCACCCCTCCATCCTTCCTGGCCATCTCAGTGTTCAGTGTCAATCTGCAGGGCACAGGAATTGCCAATTCCATAAGAATGACGTTGCCTAAGATGATCATGGGGGATTATTTTTGGTGTGATGTAACTCCCATGACCCCTTTTACATTCTAGTGCAGTTTGGGGAAGGATGGACCATGGATGATGGGATTTGCAGTACTTCCAAATGCTTCGGCTCCCAAGGACCACTGTGGCCACCAACAATGACACGACAAGACAAAACTTGGCACACATAACCCTCATGACCCACTTTACGTCCTGTTGTGGTTTAGAGAAGGATGAACCATGGATGATGGGACCTGCAGTACCTTAAATAACTTCTGAGACCACTGTTAACCTCATCCAATTACCGATAAAGACCAAACTTAGTGCACAGAGCCTCCATAACCCACTCTACATCTTGGTGCAGTTTGGAGGAGGATGGATCATGGATAAGGGATTTACAGTACCTTCACTCACTTCCTCAAGCCACTGTGACCCACACCAACAACTGATAAAGACCAAACTTGGCACACAGCACCCCCATGACCCACTCTACATCCTGGTGCTGTTTGGAGGAGGATGAATCATGGATGATGGGACTTGTACTGCCTTCACACACCTTCTGAAATCACTATGACCCTCACCAAAGACTGATCAAGACCAAACTTCGCACACAGAGCCACCATGACCCACTCAACAAACTGTTGTGGATTGAAGGAGGATGGACTATGGATGACGGGACTTATGCTACCTTCACACACTTCCACACTTCCTGAAATCATTGCGCCCCGCACACACAGCCCCCATGACCCATTCTACGTCTGGATGGGGTTTATGGGCCAACTGACCATGGATTATGGGACTTGCAGTTCCGTCACCGACTTCCTGAGACCATTACGAGGCACACGAATGAATAAGCAAGACCAAACTTGACACCCAGACCCCCCCCCCCCCTATGACCCATTTTATATCTTGGTGTAGTTTGGAGGAGGATGAACCATGGATGATGGGACTTGCATATGGGAGCCACAGTTCACCTGCACCCACTGAACACAGTCGACATTGGATCTAGATTGCACTTGGAGCACAGACAAACATCGCCTTTCTCAAATAACCTGAGCACCGCCGGGTCCCCAAGCTAGTTATCAATAATTGTCATTGTCTCCCATCTATTCCTAGTCTGGTGGCTTGAGTTTCAGACTAGGAATAGGTGGGAGACAATGACTCAAGGAGCGAACCAAACAGTTGTATTGCATCAATTTTTTAGAGTGATGCTCACTCCTTGGGTTAGTAGGTGTCTTATGGCCAAATTTGGCAGCAATTTGTCCAGTGGATTTTGAGTTATGTTAATCCCACAAACGAACATTACATTTTTATTTATATAGATCACATATAGTATAAAATATATAATTATAATACCATATTATTACTATTACTATTATATTATATTATATTATATTATATTATATTATATTATATTATTAGCATAACACAGGCGACAAGGTGGAACTGTCCCCTGGTCTCCCCTCTCTTCACTCTGGCCCAGAGCAGCAGTTGGTGCTAGGGGGAGGGCCCCCCAAACTATGGCAAACTACCTCTTGAGTATTCCTTATATTTTAAAAACCTCTATAAATTTCATGTGACTGCCATAATTCATCAGGTGATGTGATATAAGGGCAGCAGAGGAAGGGTTTGAAGAAAAAAGTGGCAATGTTGCAATTAAAAACTGTCTGCAAATTAGGTCTCCTTCCCCCACATCCCCAGAAGGACCATAATATAGTTAATTTCCCCCACATTGTCTTTGCATTTGGCACAATAATTGCCCATCCATGTTAAGCACTCTTCTAATGGGTTCTTCTCCACATTAACAGCATATTTGTATGCAAAGTTGGACATGCCCAAGGGCACTTTCAGAAGCATTTGACCTGCTGAAGTACCAGGATGTGTTTGTGTCTATGTGCCTGGGTTAAAGGTGAACCCATGAATTTCACCCAAGAATATTCAGAGGTGGTTTTCCCAGTTCACTCCCCTGAAATTTAGTCTACAGCATTTAGAATTCATAACCTGGAAAGTTAAAAATTGGACTAGAGATGACAGTAGTTACTGGGATTTATAGTTCACCTACAATCAAAGAACATTCTCAACTCCACCAATGATAGAATTCAACCAAACATGGCATACAGAACTTCCATGACCAACAGAACACACTGGAAGGGTTTGGTGGGCATTGACCTTGAGTTTGGGAATTGTAGTTCACCTACATCCAGAGAGCACTCAAACAATGATGGATCCGGACCAAACTTGGCACAACTATTCCATATGCCCAAATATGAACACAGATGGAGTTTGGAGGAAACAGACCTTGACATTTGGGATTTGTAGTTATAATTAAAGAGGATTCTGAAACCCACAAATGACTGAATTGGGCAACCTTCCCACACAGAATCCCCATGACCAACAGAAAATACTTAAGGCCATCCAGTCCAACTCCCTTCAACAGGGCAAGAAAATGTAATCAAAGCCCTCCTGACAAAGGGCCATCCAGCCAGATATAGATAGATATATATGGTTCACACACACATATAGTATCAAAGATTTGAGAGGGACCCCTAAAGAAGGACAGTTATACGTTGCATGTTCCAGAGTAGGCAAACCAGACAACCTCCACATCAACACTGACAAAAAACAGCAAGAAATGCTGTTTATCCTCAAGCATAAATACATTACATATATTAGAAACCAACACTTTCTAATTACTTTATTTTCCAGATCACCAGACTGGGCCACAGCAACGCGTGGCAGGGGACGGCTAGTAAATAAATAAATTTTCTGTCTTGAGGGTTTTTTTGTACTAGTAACCAGACTTTGTTCATTTTCATGGTTTCTTCCCTTCTGTTGAAATTATCCACATTCCACAGATCTATATAGAGTCCACTTGTCTCATTTCCAACAGACCTCTGAACAAACCTCTGAGGTTTGATGCTTGCCATAGATGCAGGCGAAATATCAGGAGAGAATGCTACAGGAATACGGTCATACAGCCTGGAAAAAAATCACAGCAACCCAGTGATTCCGGCCATGAAAGCTTTCGACAATTCACCCATCTCTTTAGCTGTCTGTACAAATTTGCTTAAGGCCTATAACCAAAGTGCAGTGTATTGTCGAAGGCTTTCATGGCTGGAATCACTAGGTTCTTGTGGGTTTTTTCGGGCTATAGGGCCATGTTCTAGAGGCATTTCTCCTGACGTTTCGCCTGCATCTATGGCAAGCATCCTCAGAGGTAGTGAGGACAGTGGTTTGTGCATTGGATAAATCACAACAGAGCAGAAAGAGTAGGCAAAAAGTGAGCATCCACCTTGAAATCCTGTGTCGGCTTCCTGCAGAAATCTGGGGGTTTGGCTTTTTTCATCCAGAGAGGTCCTGGGCCTTCCTACCTGGGGAGGAGGACACACCCACTTTGGCCCCAGGCTCATGCCCAGGTAGCACACTAGCCTTGTGCAAGACCTTTGGCAGTGGCAGCAGTAGCAACAACAACAGCAGCCAAGCTCTGGACACTCACAGCCTTAGGTAAGCAAATGAATGCACTTGAACTGCCATGGCTCAATGTTATGGGATCACTGGAGCTGTAGTTGGGTAAGGCATCAGCAATCTTTTGGCAGAGATGCCCAAAGACCCTGGGAAACTGCAATTTCTCTGATGCTTGACTAATGGGCAGACTTCAGCCTGGCATATTCCCACGTCACGTGGAATGCGTGTCCACTCATACTTGTGTGCACTTGTGAACACTGGGGCTAGATCTTCTCCAGTGTTATTGGGGAAAGGATTGTTTTACCAGTTAGAAGTGTTTGTTTAATTAATTTTATTGGGGTTTAAAAAGGGGGGGAAGGGAAGTGGGATACATGTAAAGTGGGAGAACAATGGTGATATAGAAAAGTGGGGGAAAAGACAGATAAATGAGAAAAGAATATATAAACACACACACTAGCCGACCCTTGCTACGTGTTGCTGTGGCCCAGTCTGTGTATATGTGTTTTGTGTGTGTATATATGTATTTGTGTGTGTATATATATATATATTTGTAGGGGGGCCCGGCCCCGGTGGCTCAGTGGGTTAAAGCACTGAGCTGCTGAGCTTGTTGATCGAAAGGTCGCAGGTTCGATTCCGGGGAGCGTCGTGAGCTTCCGCTGTCAGCCCCAGCTTCTGCCAACCTAGCAGTTCGAAAACATGCAAATGTGAGTAGATCAATAGGTACCGCTCCGGCGGGAAGGTAACGGCATTCCATGCAGTCATGCCGGCCACATGACCTTGGAGGTGTCTACGGACAACGCTGGCTCTTCGGCTTAGAAATGGAGAAATGAGCACCACACCCCAGAGTCAGACATGACTGGACTTAATGTCAGGGGACTACCTTTACCTTTATATATATTTGTGCATATATGTGTGTTTGTATATACGTGGATGCATATATGTGTGTATATATTTGTGTATTTGTGAGTTTATATGTGTACATGCATATTGTGTATGTGTGTGCTTGTCTATATGCATATTTGTGTGTATATGTATATGTGTGTGCATGTGTATATTTATATATGTATGTGTGCATGTATATATGTATGTGTGTGTATTTGTGTGTGTGTGTATGAATGTGTGCATGTGTAAAAGTATATGATTGTATGTGTATATGTATATATTGTGTATTATTTGGGGGGGGGGGGTGTTAAGTCTGTTCCGCTGGGGTTTTACGTGTGTGTGTGTTTAGGGATGATGGACTCATTCGATTGTTAGGTGTATTGTATCCAAATTTGGTGTCAATTCGTCCAATGGTTTTTGAGTTATGTTAATCCCACAAATGAATATTGCATTTTTATTTATCTAGATATATGCACTAGCCGTCCCCTGCAAATAAATAAATAAACAAACAAACAAACAAATAAATAAATATGGTGATCTGGAAAATAATATATGTAATGTTTTTATGCTTGTGGGTAAACAGTATTTCTTTGCCAGTGTTGATGTTGAGATTGTCTGGTTTGCTCACTCTGGAACATGCAACATATAATTGTCCATCTTTAGGGGTCCCTTTCAAATCTATGACACTATATCTGTGTGTATGAATCATATTATCTATCTATGTCTTTCTATGGCTGGATGGCTCTTTGTCAGGAGGGCTTTGATTACATTTTCTTGTCCTGGTGAAGGGAGTTGGACTGAATGGCCTTAAGTATGGGGGTTCTGTGTGGGAAGTTTGCCCCAATTTAGATGTTGGTGAGGTTCAGCATGCTCTTTGATTGTAGGTGAACTATAACTCCTAGTAACACTACAACTCCCAAATTGTAGTTACTGGGTCTATTTCCCCCAAACTCCATGTCAGGGTCTATTTTCCCCAAACTCCATCTGTGTTCATATTTGGGCAGATGGAATATTCGTGCCAAGTTTGGTCCAGATCCATCATTCTTTGAGTCCACAGTTCTCTCTGGATGTAGGTGAACTAAAACTCCCAAACTCAATGTCAATGCCCACCAAACCCTTACAGAATTTTCTGTTGGTCATGGGAGTCCTGTGTGCCACGTTTGGTTCAATTCCATCATTGGTGGAATTCAGAATGCTCTTTGATTGTAAGTAAACTATAAATCCCAGCAACTACAACTCCCAAATGACAAAATCACTTTTTTAATGATGGTCACTCTTTGGCCTGATAGGTGTATTGTGTCCAAATTTGGTGTCAATTCATCCAGTGGTTTTTGAGTTACGTTAATCCCACAAACGAACATTACATTTTTATTTACATAGATCAGTGTTTCTCAACCTTCCAAATACCGCGACCCCTTAATACAGTTCTTCATGTTGTGGTGACCCCCAACCATAACATTATTTTCGTTGCTACTTCTTAACTGTCATTTTGCTACGGTTATGAATCATAATGTAAATATCTGATAGGCAGGATGTAGTTTCATTCACTGGACCACATTTGGCACAAAGACCCAATAGGCCCACCTTTGAATACTGGTGGGGTTGGGGATTGATTTTGTCATTTGGGAGTTGAAGCTGCTGGGATTTATAGTTCACCTTCAATAAAAGAGCATTCTGAACTCCACCAACAATGGAATTGAACCAATCTTGGCACACAGGATTCCCACAACCAACGGAAAATACTGGAAGTTTTCATGGGCATTGACCTTGAGTTTTGGAGACATAGTTCACCTACATCTAGAGAGCACTGTGGACTCAAACAAAAATGGATCTGGACTAAGCTTGGCACGGATACTCAATATGCTAAAATGTGAACACTGGTGGAGGTTGGGAACAATAGACCTTGACATTTGGGAGTTGTAGTTGCTGGGATGTATAGTTCGCCTACAATCCAAGAGCATTCTGAACCCCATCAACGATAGAATTGGGCCAAACCTCCCACACAGAACCCCCATGGCCAACAGAAAATACTGTGTTTACTGATGGTCTTTGGTGACCCCTCTGACACCCCCTCATGACCCCCCCCCCCCCAGGGTCCCGATCCCAGGTTGAGAAACACTGATATAGATCATATCTTGCTTTTGATGAAGAAGGGAAAGTTTACATATCTTTGAATGTGGCTGTATTGGGTGACTTGCCCCAGTGTTTGGTTGTGTTATCATGACATTTCCATTTTGAAAGGGCCTGTTGTATACAATAATTCAATGGCAAGATGAGAATAGTTTCATATGAAAAGTGGTAGCTTGTTTTTTCCCCCAATTGCAAAAAGACACTGATGTTCCTTATGTGTTTCTGTTAATGGTTAAGATGGTGAAAGCACTTAAAGATTGAACAATGACTTTTTATCACTTGGCATACTAATCAGGAAAAGGTAAAGAATTGCAAATGAGAATGTATGGCAGGCAAGGAGCAAATAAAGGGGTTGGCATTCTTGCAAGAGAATTGGAGGAAGCTCCTTCCTTGGAGGCTTTTAAACAGAGGCTAAATGACTATCTGTTGGGGGTGCTTTGATTGTGTTTTTCCTGCATGGCAGGGGGTTTGACTAAATGACCCATGTAGTCTCTTCCAACTCTATTATTCTATGCTTGTATAAGAGGAAATCCAGCAACAACAATTAATTACTCACTTTAGACCGGAGTTTGAGAAAAGTACTGTTTGCATGATAACTTTGGAATATGGGTGTTATTGAGGAGTTTTCCCAGTACTGATTAGGAAAAAAAGCTGAAGTGGTGTAGGGCGCAGACACCCAGTGATAATGCGGCATTCTCATTAAGAGCTACATCTACTGTTTTAGCGTGGTGAGATGTGTTCCACACTGCGCATGCGTACTCAGCAGCAGAGTAGCATAGCGCAAGGACAGATGTCTTCACTGTGTCTGGTTGTGATGCCCAGGTTGTGCCAGTCAGCTTTCATATGATATTGTTTCTAGCACCCACTTTTTGCTTGATGTTCAGGCAGTGCTTCTTATAGGTCAGAGCACGGTCCAGAGTGACTCCCAGGTATTTGGGTGTGCTGCAATGCTCCAGTGGGATTCCTTCCTAGGTAATCCTCAGAGCTTGGTATGCTTGTCTGTTCTTAAAGTGAAAACCACATGTCTGTGTTTTAGATGGATTAGGGATCAGCTGGTTTTCCTTGTAATAGGCAGTAAGAGCACCTAGAGCTTCGGAGAACTTCTGTTCAACCATCTCAAAGCTCCCTGCTTCAGCAGTAATGGCATGATCATCAGCATAGATGAAACTCTCTGTCCCTTCTGGCAGTGGCTGAAGGGCTGGTCATTTGTGTAGATGTTGAACATGGATGGAGCAAGCACGCTCCCCTGAGGCAGGCCGTACTTCTGTTTCCGCCATCTGCTTCTCTGGCCCTGGAACTCAACAAAGAAGCTCCTGTTTTGTAGCAGGTTTCCTATGAGACAGGTGAGGTGTGATATTATACATTTTACCCAGGAGGAGGCGGTCGTTTACGGTATCCTTTGTGATATTATACGGTATCCTTTGTGATATTATACATTTTACCCAGGAGGAGGCGGTCGTTTACGGTATTATAAGCCACTGACAGGTCTAAGAAGACAGCTCCTGTGATCTACTGCCTTTCAAAGCCATCTTCTATGTGCTGAGTCAGGTTCGGCACTTGCGATGTGTAGCTTTTGCCCTTCCTGAAGCCAGCTTGATGTGGAATCAGACATGGGTCTATTTTTTTCATAATTCTATGCAAAAACTTGATCTGTTACAACTATAGAGATTTCCTTGAATAAAAAAAACATCATGTTGTATCTCTTCATAGGGAGAACAGGAATTCGGTACTGAAGACTGTAATCAGAACTGGTCAAGGTGCCATGATGGAGACGCAAGCAGATTGGGAACCTACAGGTAATTCTTGCTAATCTGGAGGCAGTAGTTCTCATGAATACAGATGTTGTTGTTGTTATTTGAAACACAGCAAGATGAGTCCACAGCAAACATCATCATCATCATCATTATTATTTTACTGACACAAAACCACAGTACGTCACAGCAAACGAGATCTAGATGCTGAATTTCATATCACAAAATCACAAGTCGAACATTTCCTAAGCATCTAGGACTGTGTGATGTATTTTCGAATGATGTGCGCAGATCCAAGTAAGGTGGTCTTTTGCAGTTGACAGATCGTGATTTTCTCGATATTTATTGTTTCCAAATGCCAGCTGAGATCTTTTGGCATGGCACCCAGTGTGCCAATGACCACTGGGATCACCTGTACTGGTTTATGCCAGAGCCTTTGCAGTTCGATTTTGAGCTCCTGATAACGGCTGAGTTTTCCTGTTGTTTTTCCTCAATGCGACAGTCACCCGGTATGGCGACATCAATAATCCAAACTTTTTTTCTTTTCCACTATCGTGATGTCTGGCGCATTGTGTTCCAAAACTTTGTCAGTCTGGATTCGAAAGTCCCACAGTATTTTTGCATGTTCATTTTCCACAACCTTTGTAGGTTTATGATCCCACCGGTTCTTTACTACAGGCAGGTAGTACTTTGGCATAAGTTCCAGTGAATCATTTGGGCCACAGAGTTGTGCCTCTGTTTGTAGTCCGTCTGCGCAATTTTCTTGCAGCAGCTGAGGATATGATCAATGGTTTCATCCGCTTTCTTGCACAGTCTGCATTTTGGGTCATCAGCTGATTTTTCAGTCCTGGCCTTAATGGCATTTGTTCTGATGGCTTGCTCCTGAGATGAAAGAATCAGGCCTTCTGTCTTCTTCAGAGTTCCA